>NC_142053.1:97746312-98378026 GCF_982192425.1 Myodes glareolus | reverse complement strand
TCCAATACTCCACGTGGTAGATCTATGTTAAAATAAAACTATTTTATTATATTTTGAGAATTTTATGCAAAATATTTTGATCATTTTTACCTTCTCTTCCCCTTACCTGTTCCCAGGTCCAACAATTCTTCAAGCCCTGCCCCAACATTGTGTCCTTTTTAAAAAGGGCAAGAAAACTATTTTATTATATTTTTAGAATTTCATGCAAAATATTCTGATCATTTTTACCCTCTCTTCCCCTTACCTGTTCCCAGGTCCAACAATTCTTCAAGCTTTGCCCCAATATTGTGCCCTTTTTGAAAAAAGGGCAATGCCACAGCAGATGTCCTCTTCTAGATCTTACACTGTTCTCACCAACTATTTTTTAATGTGAAACTTTTATATTAATCTCCATGGCAGCTGGAATTGTTTATAGTCCAACCAATAGAATACAAAGATTCCCTCTTAGCCACATCTTCACTAGCACTTATTTTTATTCGTTTTCTTAATGATTGTCATTTTTAATGGAGTTAAGGTCAATCTCATTTTTATTTTAACTTCTCTGGTGGCTAACAAAGTTGAGAAGGTTATTGTACGTATATTGGTCATTTGTGTTTCAAAATCTTTTGAGAATCTTCTGCTCACTTCACTAGTCCATTTCTTTAGTGAGTTGTTTTATTTTCTCTTGTTCGGTTTTTAGTTCTATGTTTACTCTGAATGTTAATCCTCTGCCATATGTATTGCTAATGGACATTTTTCTACTTAATACAGGATGTCTTTTCACTTGCTTGTTTCTTTTGTATGACAGAAACTTTTGAATTGCATGTATTCTTATTTGTCAATTCTTGGCATTATTTCATGAGCAAAAAGCATCCTTTTTAATATAAATTTCTTGCCTGTGACTGTATCTTTTTTAATATACCTTTTATTAAATCTGTTTGTCAATTTCCTGCATATATAGTACACTCTTTTACTCCTGTCCACCACCTCCTATCTCGCTCCTTTCTTTCTCATCCCTGCCTTTTTCCTTTTCCTACAAGTCCCTGACAAAGTGTATATATATATATACTGTTTTGTGACTCACTGAGTTTAATCAGTGTCCCCCCTGAACCATGATTAACTGTTGACAGACTTAATCTTATATAGGCCCGTTGCAACTTATATCTCCATCTTGAAATGTGTTCTCTATTTTTCCCATAAATATTTCATTTCCACATCTTATACTAAGTTATTTGATCCATTTGTAGTTACTTTTTCTGTCACTTGAGAGGTACCAGCATATTTTCATTCTTTTACTTGTGAATATTCGTTTTCCCAGCAGTACATTTTCTTTGTGGAGGAAAGGTTTTATTTTGCTTGCACTTCCAGATCATATTCAGTCATTGGAGAAGTCAATGGCAAGAGCTTCTGCAAAGATCATGGAGGGGAGCTGCTTATTGACTTGTTTCTCATGACTTTCTCAGTCTGATTTCTTAAGGAACCCAGGACCACCTACACAGGGATGGCACCACCCACCATAGGCCCTTACAAATGGATCACTAATTGAGAAAATGCCTTATAGCTTGAGCTCCTGTAGCCATTTCATCAACTGAGACTCCTTTTTCTCTGATGACTCTAGCTTGTGTCAACTTGACACACAAAAGCAGCCAGTAAAACTGACCTCTTGTTAACTTGACACAGAAACATCGCTATTAAGCCACAATTCTTTCTTTGCTATTCATTACCAAGATCTCACATTAAAAACATAACTTTAAAAGTCTCACAGTCTTTACAAATTCAAACACAATAAAAATTTCCATCCCTTTAAAATAGCCAATCTCTTAAAATGAAAAGTCTTTTAAAATTCAAAGTCTCTCAACTGTGGGCTCCAGTAAAATATTTTCTTGACTCAAGAGAGAAAGATCAGAGCATAATCACAATCAAAGTAAAACCAAATTCCTACTGTTCAACGACTATGATCCATTCATTATCTACTAGATTTCCCCAAATGACTTGGGTCATTTTTCCAGGTCTGTCTTCTGTAGTACACACACAGCTTATCTTCTTTGCTCTGGATGACTCAATTCCACTGCTTTTGCTCTTTGTGGGGGTCATCCCATTGTACTGGCATCTCCAAAATGACGGGTTATTCTACTACAACTAGGCTTCACTTTCCTTACTAGCCTCTCATTGGATTTCTTCATAGTGTCAGGCCTCAATTTCTTTGTATGGCTTCTTCAGTCCTGGGACTTCAACTGCCACTGGTGCCGCATCTTCACCCAAGTTCTATGCTGGCCTCTTACAGTACCAATCCTCAACTGTTCTCTATGACACTTTCATTCCTTCAAAATCAGTATCACCTGGGTAACCTACACATTACCAAATCCATCTCCCAGCATGAGGTACCACCTTTGCAACCTCTGGAACACAGCCCCAGCAGTACATTTTTAAAGGACCAATTTTTCTTCAATATGTATGTTTGTTGCCTTTGACATAAATCAAATGTATCCAGCTACATTGAGAGATATTTGGGTATTTTATTTCATTGACCTCATGTCCAGGTATAATATGAACACATTCTTGAATTCCGTTTTAATAAATGATATTGAGAATCTTTTAATCTGTGTTCACTAGGGAATTGAGCTATAGTATTGTTCTTTTATTTTATTCCTATTCATACTCAGTATTACTATAATTCTAGTTTCATTGAATGAGTTCAAAGTTTTCTTTACCTTCCTAGTATAAAAAACAGTTTGAGAAGGATTGATGTTAGCTCTTCTTTAATTTTGTTAGAATTTGGTAGTGAAAGTTTCTACCTAATTGGTAATTTCTATATTCTTTAAAATTTTGATAGAATTGCTCATTTATTTGCTAGGAGATTTTTTTCTCTTTCACTTTCATTGTTATTGTCTGTCCTCCTTAAGGTGTTTGGTCTTATAGAATTAGTTTGCTATCTAGTGTATTTCTCTCTCTCTTTTTTCTCTTTGTTTTTTCCCTAAAAACTCAAGGAATGTCATTCAATTATTTTAGGTCCCTAATTTTTTTAATGTAAGCATTCATAGAAACTTTCCTTCTGAAAGTACTTAGCAGGAAGTTGTGCTTTTGCTTCCATGTAATTCTAAGAAATATTGAAATTCCTCCTTAATTTTTTTCCTTCAGTAAACACTAACAAATGTACTTTCCATTTGTCAAGTGTCTGTGTGGTTTCTGTACATTTCTTGCTGTTGATTTCATTTTATTCCACTATGATCTGGTAAAATAGAAGAAATTATTCAAATTATTATATTTTATTAGAACTTTCTTTGTGGCCATAAAAGTAGTTTTATTTTAGAGGCAGTTCTATGAACTTTAGAGAATAATGTACACTTTTTATCTGTTGGATGGAATATGCTTGACTGCCTTCTAAGTTATTTGCTCTCAGTGTAATTTAGATGTAAATTTCTTTGCTGATTTTTAGTTTATGTGAAATATGTAAATGGGGTATTAAAGCTATCCACTCTTATTTTATCATAATTCATCTGGTCCTTTATATTAATTAGTGTTTACTTTATTTACAAATGCCTCAACTTGGGTACCATTTGTAAATGGAGGTTTCTGTCCTGCCTAGTTCCTCAGTCATTTAGTCCCAAAGAAACACAGAGGCTTATATTAATTATAAACTGTTTGGCCTATTAGCTTAGGCTTATTATGAATTAGCTCATACAACATAAATTAACCCATAATTTTTGTCTATGTTTTTCACGTGGCTTGATACCTTTTATCCATGAGGCATTCTCATCTTGCTTCCTCTCCCTCTGGGTTGACTACAGACTATGCCTTTCCTATTCCCAGAATTCTCCTAGTCTGGGCATTATTACCTATTCTTCCTTCCTGGCTACTATACAATCACCATATTATTAAAACAATAAAAGTGACAAATCTTTACAGGGTACAAGGGCATATTTCCACACCACTTTCCCCCTTTTTCTTTTTCAAAACAAGAATTTTGAATCTATTCTCCTTTGCTTAGATTTTCTCCTGACCATCATTCATAACAACTTGTAACCAACACTCTAAACAAAGACATACATCCATACTCCATTATTTTGGAAATGTGGGCATAGTTTCTAGGCTACTTCCAGCTGATTTCTGGTGCTGATAATTTTATGGGGACCCAAAGACTATTTAGGATTATGGTCAAGTCCTAACTAGAGTATTCCTTGAGGCTGCATCATCTCAGTCAGCAATCTTAAAGCTGTTCTGATTGTAGAACACAGAGGAAACTGCAACAGAGGTGATCTGAAAAGTTGGATCATCTGGGCCATCTGTTTCCATTGGAGATTTTTCAGGGAGTCTTCTTCAATCAAACCTTATATTATTTTAGACATCCTTGTGGACTCCTGGAAATTTCCCTAGCAACAGGGTTCTCATTAGCCCCATAATGACTGTCTCTTTCATTACTCTCCCACTCCGCCCTCCCTAATTCAAACATTCCATTTTCTCATGCTCTTATTCCCCCATTCCCTCCCCTTTTGTGCCCCTGCCCCTAGTTTACTTAGAATATCTCATCTATTTCCCCTTCCAAGGGTGATATCCATGTGTCCCTCTTAAGGTCCTCCTTACCTGGCTTCTCTGGAGGTATAGATTGTGGTCTAGTTATCCTTTGCTTTACACCTAATTTCCACATATGAGTGAGGATGTACCATGTTTGTTTTTCTGGGTCTGTTTTCTCACTCAGGTAGTTTTTTTTTTCTAGTTCCATCCATTTGCCTGCAAATTTCATGATGTCATTGTTTTTAACAGCTGAGTGACACTCCATTGTGAAAATAAACCACATTTTCTTGATCCATTCTTTCATTGAAGGGCATCTAGGTTTTTTCCTGGTTCTTGCTGTTATGAATAATGCTGCTATGAAGATAGTTGAGTAAGTGTCCTTGTAGTATGCGTTCTTTGGGTATATTCCCAAGAGTGGTAGTGCTGTGTCTTGGGGTAGATTGATTCCTAATTTTCTGAGAAATCCCCATACTGTTTTCCAAAGTGACTGTATGAGTTTGCACCCCCTCCTGCAGTGGAGGAGTGTATCCCTTACTCCACATCCTTTCCAACATATGCTATCATCGTTTTTTTTTATCTTAACCATTCTGACACGTATAAGACAGTATCTCAGAGTTGTTTTTATTTGCATTTTACTGATGACTAAGGATGTTGAGCAATTTCCTCACCTAGTTCTCTTTAATTCAGTGATACAAGAACTACAAATATCCATCCTAGAACAGTAGTATGCCACCAACAATTAATGTTCAACTTTTATTACATGAATAAATGGAAGAGTAGTCATGTATCAATGTTTTAAATAGCATTGCAACTCAAAGTTTGTCTACATAATATAAAGCATTATCAATTTGTTTGGTCTCTTATTATCTAGAAGCAGCATCTTTCTTTTCACATATTTCTCTCATATCCAGTTTGTATTTAGTCCATGTCTTCTTGAATTGTGATGATAGAAACAATTAATCCTGTCTTCTAGCCACTTTCTTTAATTTCAAGAAATGGTGTGAAACTAACAGTGCTTATTTCTTTGTGGTGACAGAAATTCATTTGTCTTTCCGTTCAATTCATTTTAACCCTCAGTGACTCACATTTAAGAAATGAAATTTTATATCTGTGGTATAACTAAGCCCTTAGCTACAACTCAAGTGGCAAGCTAGTGGTCTCTCATAGTGGATGACCACCGTTAGCCTTGAATTATTTTATCTCTGCTTTCCACAGTGGAATTTCACTATCACATATTTTAGATTTTTTTTTCAGTTTGTTGTGACCTTTAATATAAACTCCTATTCTACAGATGTTGCTACAACAGTTATCTCCAGCTTGTTCTATCCAGATCTGTATTGTGCCTAATTATTTATATTATGTTTATTCCTGTTTGTGTGATTAACTATCCTGGTTTTCCAGAGTTTGTCTGAATTTCCTGGTGTAGTCCTCATTTTAAGTTACACACTTGTCTAGCATCTTATTGCATGCCGGTACTCTCAGCCCTCCATTCAGAAACTCAAAAGTTTGAGTCAGGAGGATCAAGGATTCAAAACCAACCTGGGCTACATAATGCAACTCTGTCTCAAAAGACAAATGACAAAAGAATATATAGAAACAACATTGAAAGTTTAACCTCTTGAAAACACTCTGTGTAATACAATATATAGTTAGTTTATTACTAGCTTTAGTCTTTCATATTCAAGTCCCTGTTCTTTTAAAAAGCGTCTTTTCCTTCCTTTCCTTATCATTTCTGACTTGCTGTTCTGTCCTCCCTCTTTTTTTTCCTTTAGGTCAAAATATATTGTTCAAGTAATTTCCACTAGAGATATCTATTTCCTTTTCTGCTCTTTCCTTGACTAAATGTCTGTCTCAGGCTCTCAACCAGTCCAATGAATACTATTTATTGCAAATCTGTCTTTGCCTCTATGAATAACCTTCTTAAAATTCTCATGAGTGGTTTTAACCTCCTTATATTTGGCCTCTCATAACATTCCATTTTTTCTTTATGTTCATTAAATACTGACATGTAGGCATTGAACATATATTAGCTAAATGAGAAAATGACGTTTAGATAATTTTCTCCTACAGACTTTATTTTTTGCTGCTAGAAAGAATTCTATGTCTCCAAGATTTCCCATATACAGAATGCCCACCCTCATCTTAGTATGATTATAATTTTAGACTGTATTAATTTTATCTTGAATATACACATGAGGTATTCTGGATCCAAGACAGATTTTTTTAAATTGCCTTACAATAAATAGTCTTACCGCTTCTTTCTTTCCTAATGACATGCCCTAGGGCAACAGGGTACATGTTGATAAAAATCTTTACATGTGAGTACTTTGTTGCTCTATAGGCAAGAGACCAAAGATTATACGGGTGGAGCCAGCTGTCCTCCTCTCCAAATACATCTCCTTGGAAACATAATAAGCCTTAATCTAACTCTGATTTTCAAGGAGTTATCTCAATGCCCCACATGCCTCAGTTTTTACAATCTAGAAATATTTCCAGACCCTGGGCTTTATATATTTTGCTTATAGCCCACTAGAGTCTTTTTTCTGACAACTAGAAATTTAGTCTAGCAGTCTACCATATAAGACCTTAACCATTTGTCCTTCGTAGATCAGAGAAAATTGAAAAATTAATCAGGCAGATGGTACACATCTAATTTGCATGGGATGGGAAAGTTCTCAGCAGGCTAAAACCATTAGAGGTGCATAGAGTAATCCAGGAAAGTTTATTTCCTTACACTTAGTTAAATTGTACCCAGAATTCACTCATCTACTCAATATAAATCTATGAGTCCTTCTTGCTCCTTCACGCAGATGTATTTTACTACCATGTCTCCTTTTCTCTTCATACTCTGGCTCTGGGTTGCATTCTCACAATCATTCATGAAATTCTTCTTTTAGTTACCTCCAGTTAGTTTTCTTCTGAATTCTACTTTTACCCTTCTCCATTTCATGCTTTACAGAGGAGCCCCCTGTATTATGTGTGGGAAATATATTTTAAGACTGCCCCATGAATGCCCAAAACTCTATGTACAATGTGTTACTTCTTTATGCATGCCTGACTATGGCAAAGTATAAGTTGCATGGGAGGCTGAGGCAGGCAGATTTCTTAGTTCAAGGCCAGCCTGGTCTACAGACTGATTTCTAAGACAGCCGGGCTATGCAGAGAAACCCTGTCTCAAAAAATAAAAATATATAGCAACCTCTGCATACAATGTTTTTAATTTCCTTCTCAAGATGAGCATCTTCAGGGATAGAGAGATGGTTCAATGGTTATAACCACCTTCTGATCTTGCAGTAGAAGCAGGTTTGGTTCTTGGTGACTCCCAACCACCTGTGACTTCAGTTACGAGTGATCTAACACATTCTTCTGTTTTTCACAGGCACCTGCACATATACAACACACATATGCAGACTCAGGACCACATACATACACATAAAATTAAAAGAAGTCTTATTTTAAAATGAGACACCTTTTCATTTCATTTAAAGGAACCACTTTACAGTTTCTCTTTGTTTTATCTAAACTTTTGAACGTTCACTGATACTTGAACTCTAGCACTGTGATATCTTGACAGTTAATCACAAACTGAAACGGCTACAAAGAAACTAATGGGTAGTATTAATACATTCAGTGTGGACACGCTGTATATGTAATTATTGATGCCATAAGTGGATGTGACAAGGCCATACAATATTTACTCATGCCACTCAGAGTAACTCGCTGTTTTAAATTTATAAATTATCTATTTGCAGTTTTCTGTTTAATATTTTCAGAGCATAGATGACAACAAGCAACTAAAACTGTGAGGTATTTAGTCATAGATAAGGGGAAACTACTGTGTTTGTTTCACTTTTCCCCACTTTTTTATTATCTGTTTGTTTTGGAGGACTGATCTCGTATAACCCAGACTGGCCTCCAACTAGCTATGTTACAGAGGATGGCTATAAAATTCCAATCCTCCTGCTTTTTGTTGGAACTAATTACATGTGCTAACATGCTGTGATTGTTTGCTGCTGGGAATCAACTAGGACTTCATGCAAGCATTTTATCAATAAGGCCATATTCCTAGTCATTGGGGACATCTTTTTCCTTTATTTATACACATATGTATTCCTGAATTTAACCTTCTCTGTCTCTATAATGTGACTTGCATGTATTTAGGGCTGACCAGTTGGCATCAGACAATCAATTGGGGTGCTCTTCCCCCCAGGGAAGACTGTCTTCCATTCCTAGCATTCCTCAGTGTAGTACTTTTGTGTAGGGTTGAAGCCACTTGCTCTTTTCCCCATCCACTTTGGGATGTCTGTGGGTACCATCCTTCTTCAGTTCATGTTTGGGCAGTTACACTGGTAAGATGTTTCTCATTTTAGCTTTAGGCATTACTATGAGATACAATCTCACCGCAAACCCCTGATTCTCTACCTCTTACCATCTTTCCATTCCCTCTTCCACATTCATTCCTTAGCCTTAGATGCAGGAGCTGTTTTGTAGATATAGCCATTGGGATTGCACTTCACAACTCTGCATTTTGATTCATTGTGGTTTTCTGTAAAGGTCTCTATCCATTGTGAAGTAAAGTTTCCATGATAAAGAGTAAGGACCACATTCCCCAGTGGGGCATAAAGATAAATATTTAGATTGTAGTTACGGATTAGTAAAATGGTGGTTGTAGATTCTTCCCCATGATCCATGATTTCACTATCACTGAGGAGTTGACTAGGTTTGCAGGACCAGGCAAGATTTCCCTCTAACTGAGTTGGTCTTGAGTTCAAGTACAGTACTGCTAGTTACCACCAATTTGTATGTGGCACTGTTACAGCCCTAGGGTTATGATGCCATTCTGGTCTTTGTTGTGGTTCACAAACATCATAGCTTGATACGACTGTATACCTCCCCTCCTTTATAAGGCTGAGAGTCTTCTAGTATAAGAAAAGCTAATTCTCAGGGAAGAGATTTGCAAGTCAGTGCCAGCAGTGGGGCTGTTGTGTCCTGGGTTTGAAGTGTTAAGGGACCGTAACAATAGGATCTTAACTATCACAAGTAATAACTTGTGATGTTACAAGATTCTCTTAGACAGCCCTGACCAACAAGGCAAAAGTTGGCTTTTTAGGACTAGTGATGAGCATTTTGTTTGGTTGTCTTTGACTCTTGAAGAGATTGTCAGCACAGATGCAAAATTTTTATTTAAACAATATATGTATATTCATACACTGACTGATGTGTTGTAAAAAAAATTAGGTTCCTCGAAACCTTTTCACATGTCTCTATTGTTCTGTTAACCCCTCATTTCTCTGTTCAAAATTTATCTTTCTTCCTTTCCTTCCCTCACCTTTTTTTCCATTTCCTCTCTCAGATCACTTCTACCCTGCCTAAACACTCATGTACCCATGTCACTGCCCTTCCTAAATTTTTTCAAAGGCTCCTAATTACTTACAAATAGTGAGTAAACTTTTCACGAGTCTGATGCCCAAATTCTTCCTTAAAACTACACTATATTTCTGTATAATGAGAGTGCCTTACTTCAACTCCAATAAGTCTCTCCTTAGTCCTAATTTTATAGAAGGGAAAGCCTGTCTGGAGATGGTTATACATACGATCTGGTGCTTTGCCACATGTCTCTCTACATGCATAGTTTTCTTCTTTGAATGTCCTCTAATAATTCTTCCCTAACTCATGTTTATGCTTTAGAACTCTATGTACTTAAACTCTTCTAGATATCTTTCCCAGGCCATATTTAACTTATTTATATGTTTAACTATTCATGGAATACAGCAATTTACTAAACATAGGCACCAATGTACTCTAAACTTTTTGTTTCAAGTCTATACTATAACTACTTAGATGTACAGGTTTGCTATAGGGAGTCACTCTTTATAATTAGCAAAGCCAGTATCATGGTTCACTCCATGTATACAGACAAATAGAGAGATAATTTGCTTGTACTTGTGAATGTTGGATTATAAAAAAATACAACCCTGCAAGCAGAATCTACACATACATATACAGGTACAAAATCGTGTGTGTGTGTGTGTGTGTGTGTGTGTGTGTGTGTGTGTGTGTATGGGAAGATGCACAAAAACACATACTCAGAAATCATATGAAATATTATACATAAAGCTGGACTTCTGTGTAAGTAAAGTAAATAATCATTTTCCCAGTGTGATTTCAAGGACACAAGAATAGTCTACAATATAGAAATTGCTTTTCCATCTGCCGACTGAATCCAAATATTCCATTATTTTTATTCAGACACCTTGCCTCTCTCTTCTGGATTGTAAATAACCTTGACAGATCGATTATTGTATAAAATATCAAACTCAGAGTTATTTTGAATGGTGAGCACCACTAAGATTTTACCAACAAATATGTTTTAATACAGTTCTGAGGTACTTTTTTTTTATCAGCTATGTCTGAAATTTAAAGGAAAACACCACTGTGTTTTTCCAGTGATATAATACGACTTAAGCTCACTTGACAGCATTGCTAAAAATAAGATAGAGTTGGAAAAGGTACATAATTAAGCCATGTCAGAGGAATAATTGTTATCATTATTATTAATAAGATACATTATTATGTGATACTTAATATCTTTTATTAACGTGGTCACCCATGATATAATAAAATCTGGGTCAGTAACTATATTTTATATTTTTTAATATTAATTTATTCTACTATTACACTGTGCCTCACTAGATTATGTAAGACTTTAGCGTTTTCCCTCCACATGTAGAGTGTTTCTTTTATTTTCTTTGATTTTTTCATTCTTTGGTTTTGGTGTGTTTCTTTGTTTGGGGCTGTCCCAGCGCTAAGATTCAATTCAAAACATCTATTTCATCTTTGGGCATGTTTTCTCCCTGTGATGGACAGTGGCTACAACCCCATGCCCACATTTTTATTTCATATTTTGGTCCAATAAGTTCTTGAAGACAAGACTTAATCATTTCTTCTCCTCTTAATCTCCATAATAGAAAATATAGATTGGAGATTGAAATTGTCAACCAAATGGTTTGAAGATATCTATTCTAGGTCTGTTCATTTATAGACAGGTATTCACAATCCCTGCATCCATAATAGTTCCAAGTATTTCTAGTCTTCTCAGAAGAGTCACAATATAAAATGTAATTGGTAGTTTTTCAAAAATATTTCAAATTTTCAATAGCATGATTTTACTGCACTAGTTTACACACCATCAAACATTCGGACAGAATTGGTACTAGTTGAATGTGTTGGATACTTCAATACGGTCTGAACACCCCACATAGCAGTGAATGCTTTCCACTGTGTACTAGATGTGACTCTTTTGATAATATTTAAATCTTCATTAGCCAGGGTTAGATTTTGCATTATATACCTTGTGGTTTTATCTTTATATCTGATAATCTGGTTATAGAAACGGTGTACTAATATTAACGATAGCACAAAACCTGTCTAGAAAGCGCTCCACTTCTCCCCAGTAAAAAGTTTTGTAAACACAGTGGTTTCCTCATTAACACTGAGACCCAGGTAGCCTTTCTTATATTTTATGACTGTCGGTTTATAAATAAAAGAGAAAGAAATTGACTGGGGAATTATGTAAACAAGTTCTGAGCACCCAGGATTAATTTTGAGGAGCATTCCAGAAGCCAAATAAACATTTCTTTTCATCTCATTTCGCAGGCCTTCAAGAGGGAATTGAAAACGAAGGAACCTGTAATCATGAGTACCCGGGAGACTGTGAGAATATTTCTGACAGAGCAGCCTTTGGAAGGACTAGCGAAGCTCTACCAGGAGCCCAGAGGTAATTGAATGCGGAACTGTAATAACATATTGATAAAGGATCAGGGTTGACAGAGCCGCCCATCCATGCTTGCTGCCAGAGCCTGTACGGCTCTCATACTTCTGAGTTAAACCGTTGAGTTAAATCAATTCAAATTAAATGTAGGTTTCAAAAAAAAAAGAGCAAGGAATCATAAGACACGGTGTATAAACCTGTTTTCACAGTCATAAATAAAGTAATCCGCGATCAGCTATTTGAATATTTAGAAGATAGTAAACAAAGGAGCTTATCCGTGGAAAGGAATTATATTGTTACAAAGACTACAAGCTAATTTCCAGTTTAAGAGCCGGGCTGAAATAAATTAGAGCTCTTCGGCATGTGCGAACATCTTTCTCTCCAAAAGCTTAAATGAATCTTGATTTATCTGACTGACAGAAAAGTAGAACAGATTTACTAAGGAAGACAGACAGTTTAGCTGTGCTAGACTGTATCAAAATTTATGCCAAAGTGTAAAAGAGCCATTAATCAGGAAGTTGGCCTCTTGTTAATCTACATTACCTTCCTTTCTTCTAGTCTGACCTTTCCAACAATGTTTTTTCTTTCTTAACAAAAATGGATATGGCCTGAAACCTTGTCATATTGCCAATTTAGAGCTTCCGCCTGAAGAGAGAGCCCAGAATGCCATGCGGCTCCTACGGAAACAGGCTGAAGAGGTCAACACCGAATGGGACAAGTTGAACCTGCACTCAGCTGACTGGCAGAGGAAAGTAGACGAGGCTCTTGAAAGACTGCAGGAACTTCAGGAAGCTGAAGATGAGCTGGACCTCAAGCTGCGGCAAGCTGAGGTGCTCAAGGGATCCTGGCAGCCAGTGGGGGATCTCCTCATTGACTCTCTCCAAGATCACCTTGAAAAAGTCAAGGTACTGTGTTTCGCTTTGAGAGACCTCCCCAAAAATACCCACTTAAGTTTATACAGAATCTTCTTTATTATTATTATTCTTTTAATTTTACATACCAACCAGTATTCCCTCCGCCATTCCTCCTATTTCCTCCATCCCACCTACTTTCTACCTTCTCCGTGCCCTCAGCAAGGGAAAGGGAGTCTACAAAGCATGGCATATCCAGTTGAGGTACACAGTGTTTTTATCCCACAAAGTAAAGTTATCACTCCTATAAGCCTTAGAAAGTAGCCCATTTTATTTTCCTTGTTTTGAAGTCTTTCACACAAGATTTCCTCAAAAAACAAAGTCAGTGATGTAATCATTGTTGTTGTTAAAAAAATATAATGTTGTGGTGTTCCTGCAGGCTCGCAGAGCAGCCGCTAGTCCGACAAGGACAGCTGTAGGTCAGTGCAAGATCCCCAGGGTGGCAGGCTGGTCCCGCCAAGCGGCCGGAGAGTCAGGCGGGCAGGCGCAGGGGATAAAAGACTTACAGGACATAGTAAATAGATGTAAGGCTAAACATAAAGGTAAACATTTATTACTTAAAGAAGAAGGAGACAGAGAGACATGGAGACAGACATAGAAGAGACACAGGGAAGACATATGTGCACAAGCCAAGAGAGAGGGGGACAGAAGGAAAGGGTTAAGATGGCCGCAAAGAGGGGGTCAGAAGTGGCTGGGAGTGGGCGTGGCTTGCCCTTAAAGGGACCAAACAAAAAGAATAACAATCATTTAATCTATCTTCAGTAATTTAAAATGAAATATTAAGAAATCTCATTAGTGTGGTAGATAGTACCCTGGGGCTCATACAATTAAATATTAAAACGTTACAAGGTCAAAGTAATTTTGATTTTTGCCATTAAGAAATTAATTTGTCATGAAGTGTAACATGAGGGGGCCGGCTTGTTGGGGTTTCTGTCCCGCCCAGTACCCCATAGCCGGCAACTCCCAAGGAAAATCACACACAGGATTCCATAAGATTATAAACTGATTGGCCCATTAGGTCAGGCTTCTTATTAGTCCCTGTAACTTATATTAATCCATTATCATTATCTATGTTAGCCACACAGCTCACATGTTGCCTCTTCAGTGATCTGGGCAGGAATGGCAGAGGAAGCTTCCTGCTTCCCAGAATTCTCCTGTTCTCATTGTATCACCTCTACTTCCAATCTGGTTTTCCCGCCTATACTTCCTGCCTGGCCAATCAGCGTTTTATTAAAATACATGATTGACAGAATACAGATAATTCTCCCACACCAATGAAGTAGATGGGTTTGGGGGGATTGGTGGAGTATGTTTTTATGGATTCGTGTGTGTGTGTGTGTGTGTGTGTGTGTGTGTGTGTGTGTAGTGTTACTTTGTATCAGAACAGAATAAAAATAAAACTTGCCAAAACCAGAAGACCCAGTTTGAGACTATTTCTGTAGTAATTTGACAGCGAATCTGAAACAAAATCACTTGTTCTCCAGTCCTCCTTCTTTTTTATTATAAACTAGTAGCAAATTTAGGTTCAGCCTTGCATCTTTCTGCATTTTCATTTTCTGCATGCCATTGTTTATTTTCCCTCAGAATGTTTTTCCCTGTCATTCCCCTTTTTTCAGCCAGTGGCTTTTCAAAACTGCTACCTTTTTCATTGTAACGATGACATACATCTATTGGCCAGAAGTGTGTGTAGCATATTCTGAACATTACCTTTTAAATATCGAGCAAGTGAATGCATAATTCCTTTACTGATATTTCTGCATTATTCAGACTCTTCCCACTGCAACCCAAAACTTGTTAAAAGATGTAATGAAGTCCAGTTATTAAATAAGGTGGCTATCTGTCTTCTTCTTAGGCCTGGCTTTCCTAATCAATTTTAACAACTCAAATGCAGATAATCCAGCATAGTCTTTCCATGCTATCCAAAACAATCATATTTTCTCATAAGTGCCTGCCATGCCATGTATTTTTCCATTTGTCTGACTCACCAAATTTTGTATGTCTGATCAACTCTTACTGAACCTTTCTCACCCAGTGTACAGGTCACCTATTTTTGTAGTCTTCTATAAATATCTATCACTCCCCCAACTCCACCAGAAGAGTTTCACTTTATTGACACCAAATCTGAAACTTGAAAGCTTTGATGGTGGTAGTTTAGTTCAGCAAATTAAACTGACTGAAATTGATTTTTTTTAAAAAAAGGAAAAGCATCTTTAAAACTACTTTATCCATGTTGATTTTAACTTAGCAATATCTCCCAAGTAATGGCCAGGTAGCTAGCTACAGAGGAGAAGAGCATTTGATATAGCTGTGCCATCTCGGGTCCCCTAGGGATGCTTTCAAAACACCATTTTCCATTCTCCATTTTAAAACTCCATTAGTGTTTTAAAAGTTGTCATTTGTGTCACTACAAAACATATCCTTCTGTTAGATTTATGATTGTATCTCTTAGTTATCTAGTATGTCCTTTGGATTTGGAAAAAGGGATAAAATGTAATCCAAAATCCCATGTAATCCTAAATCCCTGGACCTTATGGAAATGATAGCTGTTCTTCTTCATGGTGATAAATATTACAAACAGAGACAAAGTAATGTCGTGTTCAGATTGGCTATTTGACTCACTAAGAATTCCTAGTGTTACAGATAAAATACCATAAGAATAACCTGCTAGAATAAAAGTTGCATTTTAAAAGCCATTCTACTTTCAAAATCCATAAGCCTTGTTGCTTACCAAGCATTTTAAGGATACAGTTATGATTACTCACCTTATAGAAATAATATCAATGGTTATTTGACTACACAGGTATTTTACTTTTCTGTAATGGGAAACACATATAATTGAATCACTTGGTGATATACATAGATTTGCAAAAGGAGCACTTAAAGCCTTTCAGAAAGCAGTATAACTGGAGGGAGTATTTAACTGAATGTTTCCCATGTGCTGAGGTTCAGTCTCAGCCTTTTCAGTAAGAGAAAGAAAGAGAGGGAAGAAAGAAGAGAAAGGGGAAGATAAATATATAGAGAGATTGAATGGTAGGTTGGTTGACTGATTTAGAGATAGATTCTCATTAAATTCATTTAGGTTGCCCATGAACTCTGGGGCTTCAAAGTTTCTCCTGCTTCCATTTAAAGTAGCTGGTACTAACAGAGTAAGTTTTGAAGTCAAACTCTGCAAACAGTCCTATAGTGAAAGTATTTGGGGGGTCATTGGTGTTTTCTTGCGCTAATCAGCCATTGTTTCTCCATATAGAAGGAGGTTCATCATTATAAAACTATGGTCTTAGTTTATTTGGTTTCATTCTTGTCCTTTTCCTTTTCTTTCATGCTGAATATTGAGCTCAGGTTCTAATACATGACATTGATATACACTTGGCTATAAAACCATTGCATCTACCCCTAAGTAAATTCCCAGGCTTCCATCTTGAAATCTGTGAATTTGTCACATCTATTTGTTTATATTTTGCTTTTGCATATTTAGGCTTATAATAAAATATTACTGGGAAAACTAAAGGAAGAGATTCTCTGAGTTTTCCTATAGATCCCTTTTATAATGTGATATTTTGATTGCACTTTCTTGACATTTTAACTGAGTCTGATTTCATGGTATTTGAACTGTACCAAGGAGTATATTGAAGCCATTATACCATTGGCATTTGTGTTCAACTTCCATATCAAAACTTTAAGTGGAAAACCAAAAATTGCATCTTCTTAGCCCTTCCGGGTCGAATACTTGTGGCTTCCTTTCTTTGAGAATTTCTTTGTTAAGGAAATTCTTTCCCAGAATTTTCCTTTTTTTGAGAATTTCTTTATCAAAGAAATTCTATCAGAGAATTTTATATTGAGAAAGCAAAGTATATTTCCTCTGAACAGATAATGGTAACTGTGATGGAATATATTAGAATTTCATTTTCACTTTGGTAAACAAACAGCTTGAAACCATCTTCATGTAGCTCTATCTTCCTTTGCTGTCATTTGCTTCTTAACCATGGTCCTAATTTTTTGCTTATATTATATTTATCATCAACTTGACAGGACATTAAATCTTTTCCTATAGGGGAACTTTACAAAAAATTGTACTGCTTTCTTGCAGAGTGAGAGGATGCATGGATAGAGGGAATTCTTACAAACAAGACAGCATTAAGAATGGTAGAAAATATATAAGTTCCCTAAGTGTCAAATAGTATCATTTTAAATTTGTGTGTGTGTGTGTGTGTGTGTGTGTGTGTGAGAGAGAGAGAGAGAGAGAGAGAGAGAGAGAGAGAGAGAGAGAGAGAGAGAGAGTTGACTCATGCTTGCTTATATTGATGCCCCTTCTCTATGTTGTTTTGTGGGTGTTTGGATTTGTTTTCTATTGTCAATTCTTGTTTTGAGACAGACCCTTTCACTGCATCTGAAGCTCACCATTTGGCTCGATTAGCTAGCCAGCTGTTTCCTGGAGTCTACCTGTCTCCACCCCACAGGGTTACAGGCATGTATTGTTGCACCCAGCATTTCTATATATGCTAAGGACCCAAACTCGGATCCTCAGGCTTGTGCACTAGAAACTTCTATACAGCTATCTCCCTAGTGGGCAAATTATATCTTCGTAATGAAGGAAAGTTTTACTGCCTGGAATAGAATGGGAAATTTTATTGACAGGTTGCTCAGTTCTGGGAACTGCAAGCAAATGAATTGCTTTAGGGACACTTTTGCTGTTCTTGTTCTTGCTATGGTAAAAATGCTGTGTATGAAACTTTTGATCAAGAAAAAAATAAACAAAAGATATAATCCTTTATAAAACTAGATTAGATATGGAACCAATTACTTCTTTTTAGAATACACAGGCTTTATCAAGCTTTCAATACACATAGCTGTGTTGTGAAAAAGCACATGATTTGGCCATTAATAACTGAGAAAACTCTTAGGAAAAGGTACCTAGTAGTACAGGCTCACTTTAAAAATATAACAGAAAGGTCACTGTTGACTTTGTTTGAGCTTAGAAAGTAAAGCACAAATTACTCATCTTAAAAATGCCTACCAAATTATTTGTTCAATGTGAAATTAATTGTATGTTACTGTTGCTAAGAGCGCTTATTACTTGTTCCCATGTAGTCCTTCTCATTTCCAGCTTTGTTTATAAAGCTAAAAGCAAATTACTTAGAACAACAATGTCAAATGCTTTCCTTTACCCAAAGCATCTGAGTTTAGACAGCATTGTGTATGTATGTTTTTAAAGTCTCTATCTCTACTTGAGCAAATAGAACCTTTGTTTACCAGGCTATTCCCATCCTGCCTTTGAAACTTCTGAAAAGGCTGAGCAGAGTAATTGTTTCAGACATCTGTTTAGCATACTTTGAAGTCCATATAAGTTCTTTTTCAGTTTCATTTGAACCCCAGCTGTCTTCACCAAAGTCTATAATCAATCTGAATTAAGTTGTCCTACTTCTCCTAATAAGTCTCTTATTAAGTTCTGCATCAACCTCTTAGGGAGACTTAAAAACTAATTCATGTAGAATTGCCATTTTCTACTAATTCATTTGTCAGCTCTCCAAATTCCAGCAGAAACAATTGCAAAGACTAATAATTTGTCTCATCATAAACAACGTATCTAAGTGTAGTATATGTTAGAATTAAGCAGACAAGGAAAATGATTTGATGACATTCAACACACTTTTTTTTTCTTTGATTGTGGTTCCTTCAACTTCAAAAGAATAAATACATTGATTTAATAAGACAAACATTCTTCTGCTTTTACTTTCATAAAGACATAATTACTGAGTGAGCCTTGCTTAATGAGAGGAAAAGGTTTTACAACAGTTGGAAAAGGAACATGTTCTTTCCTTATTGAATTTATTTTAATTTGGGCTTCTTTGTGTTCTTTTGATGGACTATGATAAAAGAAGGAGCAAGAATTGGTTTCCATTCTTACTGCATTAAATAAAAGTTGTACAGCTACTCTTCTGGTCATGGGACATTTACAAGAACATGGATTATCAAAATGTTCTGCTAATAGGCTCATCTGATGTTATTCTACTGAAGGCATGTTTAATTTAATAACAAAATTTCTCCAAAGAGTATCTTCTTTCTTATTATTTTAAAACAAGCATATCAAAATCTGATGCTTTAATATGCCAATCCTGTTTACCGAGGATTTATTTTAGCAGCTTTGTTTGTGACTGATAATAATTACAAATTCTATTCCTCAAGCGTCTTAGATAGTAAAATATTCAGAAATACTTAACTAATACATTCAGTATTAAAGGATCTAAAACATAATTCATTCACAACGTTTATACTGTGGATAAATCCTACACCCAGAGAAGTCTCATCTCATTAGAGAATATAACTAATTTATTTCCAAAGCAAAATTATAATGAAGATTGTATTAGTAGCATCTAATTTCCCTGAGAATATTATTTAGCTTGGAGTTAAAGGAACAAGAATTTTTATTACTTGTCTCTCTCTCTCTCTCTCTCTCTCTCTCTCTCTACTATACTATACTATATACTATATTAACTAGAAATAATTATAAAATTATGTAGTAATAATTATATTACTACAATATACTATATTAACTAGAAATAATTATAAAATATTTTATTTATTTAACTGAAATTCATATTTCCATAGAAAGTGGAGCCGGACAGTGGTGGTGCCTTTAATCCCATCACTCGGGAGTCAGGTGAATCTCTGTGAGTTCGAGGCCAGCCTGGTCTACAAAATCTCGTTCCAGGACGGGCTCTGAAGCTACAGAGAATCCCTGTCTCAAAAAATGAAAAAAAGGGAAAAAAGGGAAAGTAAAATCACCCGACCACTATTTATTTCTAATACTCTTTGACATCTACCAAAATGTTAACATGTTTTATGTTTTAATAATGTTACTTTATGAACATAAATCAGACAAAAATTATTAAAACAGAGAACCCAAGGAGTGGTTCTTTATTATCTTCTTTTCGTGTTTCACAACAACAATTTAAATTTTAACATAGATACAAATATTAGGTTTATACAACCTTCTATTAATAGAGTTACTCATACAGTTAGATTATTTGTTTTCAGTGAACTTGTTTTATGGGCATAGAATGCATGTACATAGAAACTAACACAATTATCTTGTTTTAATGGGGCCTAAGAAAAGACACTGTTTTCTGTCATAATAAGATGTTCTTCATAATAAAACAGCATTTACAGTAGGTTCTATATAAAATCACTTCTAAACTTTTCTACTTCAGTTCTCTCTACATGAGAAGGCAAAGCTTGTTATTTCCTCCTTCTACCTACTTACTTCCTTTTTCTGTGGTCATGAAGTGTCTTTAATGGCTCCAGTCTTAATTTTTAAAGTTTGTGACAGTTTCACAGATTCACAGTTTCAAGGTGATCACATAGGAAGTATTTTGTCATTATTCAATGTGAAGATGCTGTTTTCCCCCCAATCTTAGGCACATGCACCTATGGATTTGAAGGTATTCTTTGAAAGAATGAAATGAAGGGTCCCTTCCTTAGGAGATATCATTTCTTTCCATCAGCTTCATTCACTTACTACACATTCACAGTGGGTGGACTGTTACTGCTGCTTCAACTTCATCTTTTACACTTTCCTATTATCATTATCATGCGAAGTTTCCATGACTCTGTAATTTTGAATATATATCCTTTAGGGCTTTTATTAACATTCACAACTGACTTAAACTTCTGCTATGTCAAGTTCTCTGGACACATACCCTGAGAAATGAGGTACATATCTAGGTACACAAGATGTATAGAGGGTCTGCTTTCTGTTGAAGCTTATGTGGGAGTTGGGGGATGCACAACCAAAGAGAAGAAAATTCCAACCAAATATGAGATCTCAGACAGTGCCTGAATCTGTGTCTTGATCCCCGAGAGAGCACCCTGGAACTAAACAATACTACAGAATTGCTTCTTTAAGGCCCAGCAAGTTACCAACTATACCAGTGATGAGCTGCTAAAAATATAGCAGCTAGCTCTGAGGCTGTGCATAAACTTGCTTGTACCAGTTGTCACAGTGGTACTTCTACTTGTGGTTTTCAGCTACTAGTGTGTGATAATGAGTACAAAATTAGGAGGACATAGGCTCTGTTTCAGCACCCCATTAACGATGGCCCACCTTGAGGAAGTAGACTGTGTCTTAAAGCAGGAGTGTAGGCTTGTTTTCTGGCTTTTCAGAAGGCAGGCAGCAATCAAACCTTAGCAGTCAGCCATCACAGCAGCAAGCAGTTGCCCAGGCCAGGTAGAGTGGTCAGTGGCTTAGTAATGTGCTCAGCCTCTGTCTCTCAATATGACTTCCTGAATAATTCTTCCGATTCTGCAAAAATTCTTTGCAAGTAGTAAAAATTTCCGTTTTATGGTAATATGGAATATTACCCCCCCTTCTACTCCATCTTCAGCTACCTATCTGAATTTAGGAGTAGAATGTAAGAATTAATAATAATGCCTACAAATGTGATCATTATTTGAAAGGAAATGACTTCAAATGTTAATTTGATTTCATAGTTATAGAATTTATAAACATCCAGGGAGTCACACTGTCTACATATAGCTATTAAGAATGCCCTGGGTACTCTACAGGAGTGATTCTCACTATTGTAGCATGCATTAGAATCCCTTGAAACAATAGTGGCCACCTAGATCAGGTGATCGACTTTTCTACAATTTCTGACTCCAGAGGTGTACAGAGGATTTTAAGTCACACTTTCCAACCATTTTCCAGTTTAGGGTGACACTGAAATCCGGACACAGACTTTGAGAATCACTTTTTAATAACAAAATTACACTACACTTACTCATAGTGATTTTCCTAGCTAAAATACCTCTTTTATTTTTATTCTATTATAAATAATACAAAGAGAAATGTTTCGTTGACTTTTAAAATATTTCTAACAGTATTTTTATAATAAATAAAGTATAGAAATGGGATTTTTCTGGTTTGAATTTTTGACAGGGTTTCTCTGTTAACAGACATGGCTCTTCTGGGACTTGGTGTCAGAGGTCCTTCTGTCTATGTGTTGCTTTTATTGGTTAATGAATAAAGAGCTGCTTTGAACCTATGGCAGGGAAGAACAAAACTAAGTGGGGAAAGTTAAGCTGTATGCTGGGAAAAAGAAGGAGGGAGTCAGAGAGAAGCCATGGATCCTCCACCTGAGACAGACACTGAAAACATTACCCGGTAAGCTACTGCCATGTGACAAAACATAAATTAATATTAATGGGTTAAATTTAATATGTAAGAGTTAGCCAATAAGAATCTAGAGCTAATGAGACAAGCAATGATTTAAGTAATACAGTTTCTGTGTGATTATTTTGGGTCTAAGATAGCCAGGCAGCCAGGAACCAACAAGCAGCTCTCTTCCTTCTACAAGAACTTGCTTTCTAGACCAGACTTGCCTCAAACTTATAGAGATCTGACCGCCTGTACCTCCCAGATTCTGGGACTGAGGGCTTGTGTCACAGCAATCTTTTCTTAAATAAAAATAGTTTTGATTGAACAATTTCTGAGAATATTGTTTGTGGCCATAAGTACTGTCACTTGCTATTTCTCCTATTTATCGTTATCTAGAACATTTTATTTAAAAATCAGTGCATACACATGCCCTGTTGGAATAATTGATATAGTATGAGTAGAAATAGTCATTTCACTCAGGAACCTTGAAATGACTGATGACCACCTGTGCATCTCTCAGTTTCTCTTTCTGAAGTCACTCACAGTTATTTATTTCAACTTTTCTATTGGTATTTTAATGACTTCAGTACGAATAATTTTATGGTTACTTCAGATGATCTATGATGTAACTAATCTTTTTAGTACTAATAAATTGAAGTTAAAATATACAGTCCCGTATTTTTTATTTTTGTAATTAATTAACACATTGTCAATGACAACAATATAATCTCTGCATCATGTCCTGCCAGACATACTAACTAACAGCAAGTGTGTTACAGTTTCTCAAATCTAGGACATTCAGAGCATCTCGACACTATTCAACAGTTTCTCAATAAGTCCTGCTTGATATACATGGAGAGATAATAGCTTCCTCAGATGTTCTTATGTATGATAACTTACCATGTTAGCTTGTTGAGGCACTAAACTCAAAAGGAAGGGAATATATTTATATTTAAAATAAAGATGGGTGTGGGAATAAAATGAAAGTGTCACTGAGAGAGATAAGAAAGAATCTTAAGTGCAGTGATTGACAAAGGGGGAATTTTCCCCCAAAGCAGTGTAACATCATTATATTTATACCTGTTACAATGATAGGGGTTATAGTGTAGCTGAGTGGTTTATGGGATAAATATGGTTTTTCGAAGTCTTAAAATTTGTTTTAAGATTAAGTGGGAAATATTCAAAACAAACTTTTTGTCATGCTGACATCTTAAATGTCAGTATCTGAGTTGGCTGAATTATCCAGTGTAAAACATTTAAAAACATTGATTTTTTCAATTGTTTTTTAAATTGATCCACTTTTTATTGTAAGGCTCTTTGTTTGTAAACTTTAGTATTTATAGTGTTTCCACAGTGTGTTCAGCTCCAAACTGTCAAACTCTCTTAATCAGAATGATGCTGGGACATTGAACAATTAGATTTCTATTTTCTTTTAAGTAATTGATTTTCATGGAGAATATATTTTTGTCAGAGTTTATTGCCTTCCAGTTCTGTTTAAGACTTGATTGTGCTCATAATTTTTGTCCTTTACAATTCTGCATCATTATACACTCAGTGAAGTCATTTATAATTTTCCCTATCAAGAATTCAAATTTTATCATTGTGATCCTAATGTGACATTAGCAAATTAGGGAAGAGAAGGGATTGAATTTGTGGGCAATATATAACAAAGGAATTGAATGGAAACAAAAGTAAATAAAGGCCACTAGCAGTGTGCTTTTATGGTTTTTAGAACCAATGTCAACTACCTCTGTTTCCTTTCATTTTCCTCTCTTAAAGCACTGTAACCTAATTTGGAATTATGTATTGCTGTAAAACTAAAACATATTAAGGATTATTGCATAATTTCCATTTAGTTTCCTTGACATTTATGTCTTTTCTCTTTCTGTAGCCAAGTAGGTTATTTGGAATGGCATTTTGCCTGCCTCACCAACAACTTACCAGGTGGCTGTTGATATCGAGATATTTCTAGCAAAAGAAAAAATTATTTTAAACCTACGAGCTCACAACACTAGTATTATAAAGTTATCCACTTTTTGTACTCATCCAAAATACTATAAAATTAAAAAGAAAATGTGGGCTAAATTTTATGGGATCCTGTTCCTTAGACAAAGAACTACAGGAAACTACTGGGAATAGAAGAATTAGCTTCTTTCAGGACTGAGTCCCCTTATTGGTTATTCAATGCAGAGTGTTCAGCACAGAAATCATATACATATAAATAGCAAAACTGACTCAGGAGGCTATGTGTGTGTGTGTGTGTTTGTGTATTTGTACATACATATATGTACATACACATACACAACAATAATCAAGTAAAAGGGGCTGTCAACTTGATACTAGGAGTATATGAAAAGGGTTTTAAAAAGGGTAGCTGGGCATAGCTGAATGGAGGAAAAGAAGGATGGCTGTGATATAGTTCTATTTTAGTTAAAAATGCTTTTAAATGTGGGCTAAACAAATCAGCATAAGATCCCTTGTTCTTGTTAGCTTACAGACCTTTGGAATGTATTTGATATTTTGTCATAAAGGTTATATCTGAATACATTCAATAGACACTTAACACGTAGACATATTTATGTAATGAATAATTTATTTTTAATTTCCATACATCTAACTGGGCATTATCATGGTAGCAATTGTCATAACTGACTACAGCAAGATGTGAATTTTCATACTGTCTTAAGATGGAATCAGAAAAATCGAAATATTTTCTTATAAATTGAAGTCTTCAATTACATGTTGAAAATGAAGAAAAACTGGGTGAACTCTCATTTCAACATACAAGTATGTTAACCAAGGCAGAAATAACAGCTGGTAGTAAATCTGTACTGCTAACATTGCTCAGAAGTGAACCCTTAAAACTTTCTTTGCAGCCTCGGAATATAATGAAATAAAAACGAACCATTATTAAACAAGTTTACTGATACAACTTTTAAACATGCAGTTGTATAGGTTTGGATGAAGAAAATTCATTCTATGCTCATTTCATTTGACTTTAAGCGGTTGCCTATCCTGCTTTATTGTTTCATTTGTAAGAGATAAAGCCTTTTTGGAATATCTCAAAACACTAATTAAATATAGAAGCTGCAATAATCTTCAAGTAAAAGCTAATATTGGAGAACATTTTGTAATCCTTTTCATCCATTTTCCATATATTACTTAATCTTAATTCTTAGAAAACTGACATTCATCTTCAGTTCCTTTCTGCTTTTGCATTTCTAAGTTGATAAAATATTGAATGAAAAATCAAATTCACAAAAATATCTGATTTGTTTTAATAGTGAGTGCCTTCTACATCAAGTCAAAATTAAATGAAGATTCCCATTATAAAGCAAAGTAGGTGTAATATATTGTGCAAGTAACTCTCAATCTTCAATTCCTTTATTAATCATTACTCATACATGCAGAAGTAGCTTCTCCTTAATTTATTTTAATGAGATAAAGCATCTCTTTGCACTGATTACACACACACACACACACACACACACACGCATGCATTGCTTCACTTTTTGTATTTTCTTGACAAAATGATGTTACATCTTATGGCTATACATACATTACTTACATAACAGTAGCTATTGTTTATATGAGGAAATAGACATCACAGTTAAGCTTATAAATCAGAAGGACTTGTGATATGCAGCACTATTCCCAGAAACTGGAATATTCCTGGCATACAACAGATACTCCATTCTATGTTTAGAATAAATGATTATATAAACAAATATATATAAAATCACAAGGGACTATTCTCTTTAAACTTCCTAAAACCCTTAAAGATGTGTTTGTGGATGATTTTCTCCCTATTACTATCATCCTGCTTCTGCCCAATGTTACGTTTTGCTTATCTATAGGAATGATGCATTGTGACTTCTTCCTCCTCTTTAAAATGTCCATGAACTAGAGTAATTACCACGATATTTTGTAAATGAACATGCTCTCTTCAGAGGGTCATGACTTTTCTGATAATTCCTTATAGTGGCATTTCAAATGTATTTCAATAAATAAAGACTTCCTGAAGATCTGAGAGTAAAACAGTCCTACTGGTTAGTTTACAGACAAGATTATGATAACACACACCTTTAATCTCAATAGTCATAGTGACACACACTTTTATTCCCAGTTGCCACCCTAGTTGCCATAGAAATCAGGTGGTGCATGCCTTTAATCCCAGTGGTGCACGCCTTTGATCACATCCCTAGAGAGGAATACAAGATGGGACTAGACAGCTCTCAGACACCACTTCAGACTGAGGTCAAGGTAAGAGCCAGTGGCTGGCTGTTTTGCTTTTCAGATCTTCAGGTTTTCTTTACTTATTAAAATACATTTGAAATGCCACTACTTTTCCTCTCTTGGAATAAATTTACTTATTTACTTAGTGGTTCTCTCTTAACATACCTGAACGTCCTTATGTGCACTTTCTTAGCCCTTTAACACAATTTCTCCTAGCAAGAATTAGATATTTTATGAATTTGATTTTATGTTTATGAGGGTTTGCCCGCATGTATGTCTGCAGAATGTGCATACCTGGTACCCATGAAGACCATAAATGGACATCAGATGTTCTGTAACTGCAGTTGTGGATGATTAATGGCCACTCAGTGGGTGCAAGGAACCAAACTCAGGTGCCCTGCAAGAACAGCAAGTGATCTTAACTGCTGGACTACTCTCTACCCCATACAATATTTTATAATATACCATTAAATTTTCTGCTTTCTCTGATAATGATTATGAGACTGTTGAAAGTGCATTGAATAGATAGTATATGCATAGTACATATATGTATAGTACACCGTAAATATAAAATGGAATTTTTTTCAACCAAATTAGTGATTACACTGGACTACAGAAGTTGCAGACGATATGCTATTCATTTCCTTTTGCAAAAAGTTTCATTGTCTCCTTTGCAAAGGCAAATTTAATGAAGACTGATTACAATCATGCTCTAAGAGAATGCCCCAAATTAATCTTTTACCACAGCTCTTCAATTCATAATTTGTTACAAAAATTATTTACTCTTTCTCAAATATGCATTATGACTTCTTACCTACTGTTTAAACTCTGAATGTGTACCTATCCTTCTTCTATACATCCTTTGTCCTTCTGCATCAGTTTCATATACTACATTGCAATGTCTAGTTCAAGAAGACCTTACTTTGCATAGTAAAAGTGTGAGGAAAGACAGGTAATCCTGGAATGATGTGAGGAGTCAGCTCCAAAGAGGCAGCTTCCTGAGATATGATTTTAGCCTGTGACTCTACAAAGAATGCATTTATTATCCTCTGCTTCATATAGTATCCCTGATTTTATCCAAACTGGGTCTTTCTATTTTTGGTACTGATGGACGCTATACTCAACTAATTATAGGTAGAGTGAAAGAAGCAAGAATACATTTGACCGACTCACTCATCTTTAAAACAATATTGAAGTTTCCTTTGTTATTTTCCTTTCTAACACATAACCATTGCTTGGAAAAGATTTGTAAGTGGTATTTGCTACAATCTAATATTTAGTGGTCTCCCAGATAATAATGCTACTTAATCACTGTCTTCATGGAAAAACCTAAAATGATCAAGAGCAACCAGTTCTCCAAAGGACCCCTTTGACCAAAGTAGAGAAAGTCATACTTTTCTCAGAGATTCCTAGTCCCTGTCAAGGTTCACCAATTCAGTAAAAAAAAAAATGCCCAGATTTTATTTCAATTGGATTTTATTAAACAACTTCTCTTAGTTAAAGCTTTTATTGCTGTGAAAAGATATCATGACCAGAGAAACTCTTATATAGGAAGCATTTCATTGGAGCTAGCTTATAGGTTGAGAGGGTTAGTGAATTATCTACAAGGCAAGAAGCATGGTAACATGCTGGTAAACATGAGAGGTAGCTGTGAGTTCTACATTTGGATCCACGGGCAGCAGGAAAAGACAGCCCTGTCTTGCATCTCTGAAGTCTAAAAGTCTACCCCCAGTGATATACTTCCTCCAACAAGGCCACACCTACTGTATCTAGGACATATCTCCTAATAGTGACATTCTCTATGAGTCTATGGGGACATTTTAATTCAAACCATCACACAACTCAACATAGTGATCCTGGCTCATAGTATTCTACCTTTTTTAGTTTTGCGTGTGTGTGTGTGTATGTGTGTGTGTGTGTGTGTGTGTGTATGTGTGTGTGTGTGTGTGTGTGTGTGTGTGTGTGTGTGTGTGTGTGTGTGTGTGTAGCCTTGTTAAAGTACCATCCAAGTCAGGTGTAATCAGGCAAGCCTGTAATCTCAGCTTGGGGAAGTTGAAAGAGGAGGATTACCACAAATTCAGAGTCAGTGTGGGCTACATAATAACTTCCAGGCCAGGATGGGCTAAAACTGTCTCAAAACAAACAAAAAAGATACTTTAGAGTATGTACCAGGTTGTGTTAGCAACACCAGAATGTATGTACCTTAAATAGGTCACTCATTTTTCCCTTTGTTTCATTTTGTGAAGTAGTTCCTAGTCAATACCAAAGTGAAGCTTTATATCTTTGATTTTAAAAAGGTAGCAATTCTTTGGAAAATTGTTGCTAAACATGCTTCCAACATAAAGTCAACTTGTAGACACAGAAGGAGAAAAACAAGAAGGTAGGGTTCTCAAAGCCAATGGTCATGTTTCTTATATGATTTATGCAGCAAACTGTGAGCAGTTTGACAATACCTATTGGTCTACATGGTTAGTAATTAAGCAAACATGCCCAATTTTCTAAAGATTTGTTTCTTTTTCTTCCAGGGTAAAGAGTAGAAACTAGAGCCTTGCAAATTCTCTACTACTATACTATATCCCTAGACTGTACTTATTATTTACTACACAAGTATTGGCGATTTTTCATATGCCAGTTACAGAAATATCCTGTTGGAAAAGATGTGTAGAGTTGACTTCCCTTAATAAACTTTCAAGTCTTGGAAAATCACCAGTAGTGAATAAACAGGCAAAAAACAAAAATACTTACTTGGAAGTTGGAGAGTGGAGTAGAGAAAGTGAGAAAAACACAGGACACAGGTTGAACAACCAGGAATGAACTTGTGGTTGTATTATTTAGGTAAAGGATTGGACCTAATGTACATGAATAGGAACCAGCTAGACAACAGAAATGTTTAACTCCAAGCAGGCGGAACCAGGTACCTATAGGAACTTCGTCAAGAATAAGATCAGTGAGATTTCAGAGCTTAGAGTCTTTGACGGTCTTGTTACAACAGAAATGTCAGATTTTCAGGCTCATCTCAGACTACTGAATAAAAAGCGATAAGTGGTGGTCAGTAGACTGTGTTAACAAACCATCATCGTGGTGATGCTTTTTGAAATATTTGAGCACCAATGTGATAAACTGATATTTTGAGCTATATGGAGAAGGAAAGGAACAAGACCATATGCATTTCTACTCAACTACAATAATAGAAAGAACTAGTATGTGGATCATGAAATGTTTGCAAGTTTGAAAAGCTTGCTGAAGTGGTAGAGCCCTGGCCTTGTATGCATCAACCTCTGGGTTCCATGCTTAGCCCTCAAAATACAGAAAAGACTTGTAAACACAAAGCTAGCATCTGCCTAAAATAACTCTGAGTGTGCCGATGACTATCCTATGGTTGATATTTTTAATTTATTCATTGGAAATTTCATACATGTGAGGCAGAAGAGATGCTTTGTCAGGTAAGAGCACTTGCTGCTCTTCAGAGGACCCAAGTTCAACTCACATCACCTGGTCCAGGACATCTGCCATCTCTCTGGCACCTACACACACACACACACACACACACACACACACACACACACACACAAATAAATAAATAAATAAATACAAGTTATAAAATTAATCTTTTTCAAATCAAAAGATAAATTCCTTGCGTCAATGTATATTTCATGCATTTATTCGATGTATGTTGCTCATATCAACCCCCACTCTTCCTCTGAACTCCTCTGAGTTCCCCACCCCAGCACATCGTCCCAACTTAGTGTATTTGCTTTTAACCCACTGAACCAAATTAGGCTGTCCATATGCACACGGAAGCAGGACTATCTATTGCGGCATGAGCCACATACTAGTGACCATACCCTTAATGAAGTGACAATCCTCCCCTCAAAAGTCATCAACTAGCAATAGCTTCTTGGTGGTTAATCTTTTTAATGGTTTATAGATTATTACTTACTTTAAATACGTTAATAAATGTTCATTAACTTCCATTTGCTTTATGTGGTATCACATATAATTAAAATTTCTCAGAAATAAAATACTGGCTTTTTCCCCCTGTTTCCTTAGCAGCCTAAAACATGGCCTGCTTAAATGATTTGTTTCTACTCATTACAAACCCTTTTATTTTAATCGTGCATATTTTGCAATTAGCTTCTGTAAAACAGACATGAACTACCTTTTATTAGTTTTAATTGTGTCGTTAGAAAGCTGTAGAATGCTTCAAATGGCTTTGTTTGTTTGTTTAGTTTGTTTGTTTGCTTGCTTTTTTATAAAGGAGAAATAATTAGCAGCCAGACTTTGCACTACGGAATTAAATATCCAAGGAAATTGAAGTAACTAAGATTTTTCAACTGGTTTGATTTTTTTTTGTTGTTGCTGCTGCTGCTGTTAAAACCTGGTAACCTGGGACTGGTGTTATGGCTCAGTGGGCAAATCCTTGTTCTGCAAGCATGTGAACCAGGGTTCGATTCCTCAGCACTCATGTAAAAAAGCCTGGTGTGACAGCATACATCTAGAACCCCAGCACTAAGGAGGCAAAGAGAAGAGAACCCTGGGAGCTTGCTGAACAACCAGTCTACTGGAAACAACAAGCTTCAGGTTCACTGAGCAACCCTGTCTTAAAGATTGAAGAAAGTAACTGATGCTGACCTTTGGCTTTTGCATGTGCAAACAAAGGTGGCTTTACCCTCATACATTATACATGCGTACACACATGAACTACACACAAAATAATGAAAAAACTCAAATTAATTACAGTCATTTCTCTATGGGAAGTGTTGTCCTATTTCTTATTCTGAAATTATATGCTAAAGCTGGGTCGATGCTTCAGTGGTTAAGACACCTCAAGCACTTTCAGAGAACCTGAGTTTACTTCTGAGCACCCAAGTTGTCCAGGTCACAACCATCAAGAGGAGAGGATTCAGCACTCTCTTCTGCCTTCATGAGCATCAATATATACAAACAGACAAATACACATACACAAAAATAAATCATTTTTTGCCCAGGTTTCTCTGTGAAACCTGGAACTCACTGCATAGACCTTGCTAGCCTTGAACTCACAGAGATCTGACAGCCTCTGCTTCCCAAGTTCTGTGGACTAAAGGTATGCACCACTGGCCCAGCAGTAAATCTTTTAAAATATATTTTAAGAAGATTATTGCTATTGAAGAGTAAACATATGCTTCAGTCTTTGTTTTAAAAACACTGGGTTTGCCAGGGAGCGGTGGCATATGCCTTTAATTTCAGCACTCGGGAAGCAGAAGCAGGCAGATCTCTGTGAGTTGGAGGCCAGCCTTGTCTACAAGAGCTAGTTGCAGGACAGGCTCCAAAGCTACAGAGAAACCGTCTGAAAACAAAACAAAACAAAATACTCACTGGGTTTAAGTCTTCATGGAAGTCCCTAAGACATGGCGGATGAAGACTGCACAGGCTGATAGAGGAGGATCCCAAGTTCACATCTGTGCTCTATAGTGAGGCTCTGTCTCAAACTGCAAAAAGTAAATGGAAAAAGTAAAATGTTCAAAAGAAAATTTTGTGTGTGGGTGTGGATTATTTTCAATAACATTAAAAGAGGGGAAAGATTCTTTCTCATTTGTAAAAACTGGTTCTATATTGCAAACTTAAAAAGTCCAGCAGTCAAGTTCTACTATTCTAGTATCACAAATTTGGAATTGTGCTGAGTCTGAGATCATTTAAAATATAATTACTGATAATTGCTTGGGAAATAAGAACATGAAATTTTCTTCATGTCAACAAACTTTCCATTTATTTCTCTATTTGTTTAATTTAACCTTCCCTATGTTGTCCTGATTATGCTACATCTAGATCATTAGTTTTTAATTCCATTTTATTATTTATGTACTTATTCAGTTTGCTTGTCAAAAGCTATCATGCCCAAATATAAAAGTTTGCAACGGTCCTGAAAACTGAATGCAAGGGAGACAATGAAACCACATATTTTGCCTTCAGGCTACTAAAATAAAAAATGATCCTGCGATGGAATACAATTGTAATTCTATTTTTTAATACATGCTTCTTTGGCATAATTTATTGTCAAGAATGTCTCTACCAAAGAAAAATGTGATACTAAAGAGAGGGCTGAGCTCATGTAGCCTGTACACTGACTCATCTCTCATTGTTCCATCCTGTCCTTCAAAATTTAGAAGAAATGAAGTATTCAACATTATGTGAAAGACAATACATCCATTTTGTTGAAGCTCTGAGCCAGCCTCATAGTTTTAGAAATGAGAGTTCACATGAAAAGGATCTTGGGATGGGGAAATATGAAGAAAAAAGGGCCTGAGGTAGTGGAGAACGCATAGTTAGATGAATTTCGTTGGTATATTGGCTGCTGCCAGTGGTCCAGCCAGATTCCTTCACTGACCTGGTGTATGCCTTCCCCTGTATCTCCGAATGTTAAATGCTAAAGGCACAGGGAGCAATCCTTTTCCAAAAACCATCCTTCAATCGAAAAAAAAAAGAATTTCTACCCATCTTGTCTTCCCTAAAACCATGAGAGGTGAAAGAAAATAGTTCCCTTTGTTTAGACATGTGTGCCACCACGGTCTAATGTGTACATCAAAGCTTCTGGGGATAAACTCTCCAAATGGGACCATATCTGCCTTTAGCTTTCCTGTCTTTCTTCCTGTTTCTCTCCCTATCCTTCTCAGAAGTGCACTAACTCTTTGCTTCCCTGAAGCCTGACCTACAACAATGTGCATCAAAAGCTGTGTGCCTAGCTTCACTTAGGCACTACCCTAGGTGAGAAACAACCCAAAATAAAAAGCCAAGCTGGCGACTGGCCTAATTGCTCTCACATCATCATCCATTTCATTGTAGTTGGACTAACCAAGATTGAGGGTCTCATTCCACACAATATTTTGAAATCTTCATAGGTCTGAAAAATCAGGCTTCAATACTTGACTCTTCGTAGCCTTAATAGTATGATGCAATCAGCCAGAAATATTGAAGCCACAGAAACAGCTCAGCTCTTCCTGCCCTCAGTTTTTGGGCAGCTGAAAGTAGTGAGAACTTCCCTGAGTCTTGAATGAGAGTAACAGGTCAATTCAATAAAAATCTGTGTTTACAGACCTGCTTTCTTTCTCCTCTTCTTTAACTTCCCGTAACTAATGTAACTTGAAGAATCCCAGGACTTTTTCTAACATCCCGAATGTTTAGACTATTTTTTCAGGATCTTGGTTCACAAACAATTATGCAGTATGGTTTTCTTGTAGAGAAAAAAAATGTAGTTAGTTACTCTTGCATTTCATAAGTACAGAGACATTTGTCGTGCACAGAGATGATAATTATAAAAGCTTGGTCTTAGGTTTAAAACTAATATAGCTTATAGCTCTTATAACTTAAACTAACCCCTTTCTATTAATCTACATTCTGTCATGTGCTGCCCGTCCTGCTTCCTCTGTGTTTCCATGCATCTTTCCATATGTCTAGATTTCTCCTCCTCTTCCTTTCTCTAACTGGAATTCCAGCCTATACATTCTGTCTAGCTTTGCCATTCAGTTTTTTATCAATCGAATGACAGCACTATATCTTCACACAGTGCACAAATATCCCACAACAAATATATGTATATAATATGCTGCTTACATATATAAGCTAAGCATATAAATTATAGATATGTATATCACCTATACATATATAAATAGAGAGCTCATTGAGCAGCCCGTTCTTTCCTTTCCCGTCTGGCTTATTTGTACAGCTACTCCTGCTTTGGTCTCTCTTACATTATCTTGGGCATCCACAATTGACACTTCTATTTTCTTTGTATCTGCAAGCCTCATCTTGCCTTACTTTCCTCCTAATCCAGTTTAGATTCCACTGTCTGTATTTCAATCACATTCTGTCTAAAATTGAAACACCCTTATCCCTAAGTATTTGTGCCACAATCATCTGACAAAACCTTAAACACGGATCAACTGTTTTCTTTTTTCTCAAATGGAACATTGTTGGAAAAGGGAATTAGAACAGATTGATTCTGCTAAAACATTTTGATCCTCAGCCTCAAAAAGATTCTCTGTGCTATCTAGAAAACTCATTGCATTTCATAGGTCAAGTCCCTCTCACAATCTCTATCAAAACTGGTTTATATGACCCCCACTTAATCTACATTCATCTTCAAATTAAGCAAATATTCATTACATACTATGCCTACTCTGTTGCTCCCCAATTTCACAGAATAAACAAAGGCTCTTGAAATAGAATTCTTGAGACTGAGGAAAGGGTTCTGTGGGGAGGAACACACGGTATGAAAACAAGAGGACCTAAGCTCAGATTCCCAGCACTCACACAGAGGCCATACATGACATCACATTCCTGTAACCAGAGTTCTGGGGAATAGAGTCAGGCAGGTACCAGTGCCAACCATCCTAGACAAAATACTGACCTTCAGACTCAACGAGGGACCCGTTTCAAGGAATAGACAGACAATAATAAAAAAAAAAATCTTTCAACATCTTCATCTGGCCTCTACATGCACGCGTTTGGTTGTGCAAACACACACACACACACACACACACACACACACACACACACACACACGCCTCCAGCCCTCCCTCAACTTATTTTTATCATCCAAAGTGACCTATGCCTTAGAGCGGTTAGAGTCTTTTAACTGTCAAGTCAAAATTACTTCCTCACAAACGACGTTTCTTTGATAAGATACAATTCCTTTCTTTTTTCACAATAGGTTGATGACTATAATTTCAAACATACTTGAAAAATCTTTAACTACATAAAGATAAACAAAGATATGACAGGTAATTTAACTTTTTAAAAAGAATAACTTGACATATCAAATTTATATATCATTCTAAATCAGCAATTTTGTATTTATAATTAAACATTTAATGAAGTGAAAATTCTACTTGCATTAAACTAGTCATAATAAAATTGGTCTTCGTTTGCTCTTTTATGGAAAGCATATTCCAGATGTTAAAGTAATTCAAAGAAACCCAGAGTCTAATGGCTCCCTTCGATATTTTCTCACTTACGAGTTCCAAACTAGAATAAAACCTAGTGAAAGTCACATAATGCTTCATACTGCTCAGAGTTAACTGTACTTTTTGACATTTTGTAAGCAGTATTAATAATTTAAACATAAATTTATGTGTATAATATTAAAATCCCTAATAGTTGAAGTATATTCAAACTCAATGTTAGATCTCTTTAAATGATGTAGTGCCTGCATTCACACTTTACATGGTGCAATTACTTCCTTTTCCCGTTGCCATGACAAAATACCTTGAAAAAAGGAGGAAAGATTTCTTTTTGGTTCATTGTTCAATAGTACATTACACCATGACAGGAAATTCAAGGGGGCAGAAGCCAAAGGCAACTCCTTGACTGCCACCTGATCAATGGACCTCTTCCTGTCAAAAATTTCAGTATTCAAGAGGCTAAGGAAGAGGAATTATGTGTTTCACACCAACATGGGCTATATAATAATTTCTAGGCTAGCCTGAAATACACAGGTATAGCCTGCCTCAATAATAATAATAGTAATAGTAGTAGTAGTAATACTAGTAGTAAATAGTAGATAAAAAGGCATTTAAAAAGCTTCTGTAAGGTTGGTGAGATGTTTCAGCTGGTAAATAGACTTACCACCAAACTTAATAATAATAATAATAATAGAAAGTTACTAGTAGTAAATAATCTGATAATAAAACCTAATAATAAAATAATAATAATAAAATAAATAATAATAATAGAATCTACTAATAAAACCTAATAATAATAATAGGAAGTTACTAGTAGTAAATAATTTATAATAGCTGTTCCCTCTTCTGATTCGATTAAGAACTATAGTTGAGCAGTTAATATAAAAAATAGAGTTAAATACAAATCAGAATAAAAACTTTGCTTAAACTTTTTAAATTTAAATAGTCACAAGTGTTTGGCTTGTGTTTGAAGACTCTTTGAGTGGACATACATTGATTGGAGTCCTCCACAAGGCCCACTGATAATACAATCTGTTTGATTTCCAGTTCTGGTTTCTTTAGTATAGAAATAATGCATCAGAAAACATGGGGAGCATTCTGGTCTCAGACTTCTAAATTCTTAGAGTTGCTTCCCTAATTTTTGACTGGATCCTCATCTTCACTTACCTAATTGACAATGCTTACTTCTCTTTTTCTTTGTGAAGCAAGCTTGCAAAGTGCTTAGCCCCCTTCTCCAGCAACAGTAGCCTTTTTCCTCTTAAAATGAAAGCTCCTTTGATTTTGGAAATTGCTACTTAAATTTTGATTGTAATATTGATGAGAACAGGTATGTAGACATGCATACAAAAGACAGCTGAAATGTATAAGCAACTAACATCTGAACTAATGAGAGGAGAAGAGCACACAGGTACTGCAAGTGTTTTTACTTATTGGTAGATCACTTTCGGGATCGTCAATTGTCATTGGTACAGAGGAGGAAGCAAAATGTTACCACAGCACCCTAAGACATTGTAGAGTTTACAGAAGGAAAGAAAAATATTGTAAAAGGAAAATGAAAGGAAAAGAGTACTGGTGCTTAATTTTTCCTTCTTTATACCTTCAAATGATTCATGATTCAGTACTTATTGTTCCTAGGGTTTAAAGAGAGAAAGTAAAAATTAAATTATTAGAATCAGTGTGTTGGAACATGCCTACTACATATCAAAACTGAAATCTAAGCATGACATAACTTAGAAACTGAATACCTCACTAGTTCATACAAAGAGACATGCTGGCACCGTGCTGCTTCAACAGCACTTTCTGTTTCCCATTCTACCTCACATGTTTATCTGTGATTATTAAAAATTCCTGTGATAATCTAAAAGGACCTGGTTGTACTTCGTAACCATCTTCATCCTTATCCAGGTTTTTCCGTTGACATTTCAGAAGTCTGTTTTCGAACCTTTACATTGCAGAAAACAAAATAAGTATGAATCATTCCCTTTGAGAGCCACAAATATCCATATCAAGGAGTTAATAGCCTTTCTACCTGGGCACTTAGTGCAGATGCTTTTAAATGATGTATTTCTTCATAAGGAAATGGAATAATTTTTACTAGGAACGGCTGCAATTTCAGTGTGATTCCAATGTCATTCCACCAATACAAGGTGTAAAAATGTGTATAATGCAGAAATTTTTATATTTTTATATAGTAAGTAACAAACATTCCCCTGTTAAAGTATAGATTTTAGTACAACTTATCCTCTTCTTCGGGTGTTAAAATCAGCACTACTAGACTAAGACTTTCTCCTCTCCACAGGAAATTGTGGTTTTGGTATATTTTAATGGCCACTCTTAAAAGCTGAAGAGGCTGGGTATGGTGGCACACACTTTAACCTTAATGCTTGGAAGACAGAAGCAGGTGAATCTCTGTGAGTTTAAAATCAGTCCAGTCTGCATATTGACTTCCAGGCTAGCCAGGTTTATATACTGAGACTCTGTCTGAAAAATATTAAAACTGTAAGTCCTGCTTTGTAGGATAAGGCAAGAGGGTTGCTTTGCATTTGAGGCCAGCTTGGGCTATAGGAAGACCCTGTCCTAAACCTAAAACGCTAAGTTCAAATTATTCCTCTGTTGGTGACCCTCTTCCTCTTGGGAGTTCTTTTTTATTTTTCTGCTAAAAATATTAATAATTATCTTGGTGTATTTCATCTGAGAACAATTTAAGAATCTTGTATTCTCTGTAAATGGTTTTTGTTAGTAGTCAGGTATTCAGGTTGATTTGAGGATAATGCCATCCTTGTTTCGAATGTACAGACCAGCTTCCATTTGAAATCAAAAGAAATATAAGGGCTATAGATGTGAGTATTACAAACCATGTTTTTATACAGAAACAGTGAACACCAGACAGGGAAGGAATGCCTCCCAGGTCAAGCAAGTCCAATAGAGAGTCAACTCAGTGAGGCTGTCCTTGTGAACAGACATTACATTACATAAACTGTTCTCCTAAGTGAGGGAGTTTGTCCCTTAGATGTCATTCGTTGGAACATTTGGCTGTCATGCATCATGTTAAAGATCCATAAATGCCAACTCGATAGGGTAGCTATGATGCATGATATTCTACTCTGCATATCTGCATAGCATTCTGTTCAATAGATCCTCATGATGCATCACATCAGAGACGCCTGCTTTCAAAATTCAGAAACAGCCAAAATCCCCATGGGAGCCTTCCAAAGTCTCTGCGACAAGGACTAAAATACCATGAGAGCAGAAAGTCATCCTAGGCTGACAAAGTACCCTCCTCCCTAAATAAAAGTATCTATTATGTAGTAGGTACAAAGGATGAATGTACTTGCGTGATTTAGTTTATCTTCTCATTGTAAAAAAAAAAAAAAAAAGAATCCCTTGCTGCTTGAAACATAGGATGTAGAATCTAGCAGCATTCTATTTGTCACGTCACATTGTCATTCCAGATTTTGTGTCAAGGTACATAATGTGGTAATTAAGAATATGCACTCTGAAGTAAACAAATCCAAATATGTATCCCAGGTTACAACATTTTTACCCATGGAATTTCGGCACAATTTAAGACCTGCAAGCTTAGTTTCTCAAAGGTAAAATGAGAATGCTTAAGGTACTGGTCTCATAGGGTCATTGTGTCGGAGAAAGATGAATGTATATGTGGGTGATGCTTATCACGGCATCATGTACCAAGGAACTGGAACACGATGCTATGACTCTCATACAACCTAGTGTGATAGCCTGTTTGGGCTTCTACTAAAGAAGAAAATACCATAAATGAGTGATTACACACAAAAGGAATCTAGTTCTGTCAGATTTGGGGGTGAAGATGTTCGAGTTTAAGTGACTAGCAAATATGTCTGGTGTCTATTCCTGATAACTACTGCCTCTTGCTACTTCCTCACCTAATCAAAAGTGGCTAGCTTCATATCTGAGGATTCTTTGAGAGGGGCACTGTCTTGGCTACAATTTATTGCTGCAATAAAATGCCATGACCAAGGGCAACTTCCAGAAGAAGTAGTTTATTGGGTGCTTAAAGTTTCTGGGGGCACGCCTATGACCATCATGGCTGGTCACATGGCAGCAGGAAGGTCTAGTCCTGGAGCAGTAGCTGAGAGCTTGCATCCCATCTGCAAACAAGAGTCAGAGAGAGCTATCTGGGGATGGGATGGTCTTTGGAAACCTAAAAGCCCAACCCCATGGACACACCTTCTCCAACAAGACTTCCTTATCTGTTTCAAACAGTTCCACCAACTGAGGGCCAAGCATTCAAATATATGAGTCTCTAGCAGCCATTTTCATCCAAAGCACCACAGGCACTGATTTCAAAACTCACATTTCAAACAGGCCTATTCCCTAATATTATTGCCAGAGAGCTTACAGTTTATATGCACTAGTGATATTATTTTTAGCTTTTTCACATATGAACACTTTCAGATCGTAGAGTGAAAATCACTGACATTACACCCCAAACAGAGTAAGATGTCTTACGTTCCAACATGTCTAGAATTCTTTGATTTAATTTTTTTATCTTCTAATTCATAGGTACTTCGGGGAGAAATTGCACCTCTTAAGGAGAACGTCAATCATGTCAATGATCTTGCACGCCAGCTTACCACTTTGGGCATTCAGCTCTCACCTTATAACCTCAGCACTCTGGAAGATCTGAACACCCGATGGAAGCTTCTGCAGGTAGGCATGCTCTAGCTTCCTTGGGATAGGATAATAAAATGTACATCAAGTTTGTTTGTAAGGAGCAACAAAGGTTACTCACTTTTCCACGCATAATGATGTATGCTCTTAATTTCAGCACGTCAAGGTGGAGTCAGGCAAATCTCTGTGAATTTCTGGCCAGCCTGTTCTACATAGCAAGTTCCAGGATAGCCAGAGTTATATAGCAAGAACCTATTTCAAAAGAATCTTCATTGGATATTCATAATAACAAGAGGCTTTGTATTGCTTGATAAGTCCTAATGTTACTAAACCCCATTTCGGATATGTCCGAAAGCTGGAGTTCAGTCTGGCTTGTAATCGCATAAATGATAGTGTTGAACCACAATGGAGGTGCTGAATTGCTAGTGGACAATTCATTTGTGCTGGTATTACTGGAATTCTGAAAACATCCTTTCCTTTGCGATTCTAACTGAAACAAGAGTAAATAGTATGGTATAAAATTGTCTGATGAACAAGTATCACTATCATCAATCCACACACAGAAGTAAGTTTTTTGTAGGCTTGTATAGTATATATAGGGAATAGGTGTGTGTCCCAGGAGTCACTTGCTTGCTCTGGCATCTTAGACAGTTTAGTGAATCTTTCTGTGCTTTAGTCTTTCCTCTAAAAGACAAGATAATATAATTTTCTACACTAGTCACAGCGATAAGTATGATAATAAGTCATTGGAACAGTGCTTGAGCTACAATACCCTATACAGTCTCGATCTCAGTGTTATTACAGTTATTACTATGATGATAATGCATAGATTTGGGAATCTGATTAATTAGCTGTGTGTCCTTTGTGCTATTTAACCTCTATGGTTGTCAGTACCTTCATTTCCAACATAGTTACAATAAGGTTGAATGAGCTGATTCCCATAGTTCTTAGACTAGCATTTGTCTTACAATAGGAACATAGAAATGGATATAGAGGTAGTGTATATTTCCTCTACAAAGGACATTGTGTTATGCCTCCAAACTATAAAACTTGTTTAGTCATAAAATTAGAGACTCATTTTTTTTTCTTTTCCAATTTCATAGGATACAGATTTTATACTCCTGAGACTAGAAAGAAAACTAGGTTTGAAAGAATTTGGTCTCAAAGTTTTAATAGGGAAAAATGGTAAGCCAGGTTATTCTGTCACCAATGGTCTATTTGAGAGTGTGATTGAAAGTCCAGTTGAAGAATTACTAGACCTTTATTAAAAAACAAGTTTCAAACTCCAGACCCCTTGAGATCTTATATAATTTAATTCTTGTATGATGAATAATCTTGAAATATTTGTATAGGAGATTGTTATCTGTGACATTGACTAAGGCGAAACAATACCAGTAAACGACTCTGTGCCTCTATATGTCTATTGACCCCATGGTAGCTCAGTACTATTAAAATCTTATCAGTTTCATCCTTAAAATATCTTTCATTTAAAGCATATATAATTTAATTAATGAGTGACCAAAGGCAACCAATGGTCAAATTTGTTCTAGTCAACCAATCTTAGAATAAATTTTCAATTTTCTTGTAAAATATTGAGTGCTACATTTGTGTTTCAGAATGTAGTACACAATTTGTGACAGCTACATGCAAATTTATGACTGAGGTCAAAAGACTCTGAAAGACAGGAAAAACTCTTGCGAATCAATGGTACATGGGCCAGACATAGTGATGTACCCTTTAATCCTAGCATTTGAGAGGCAGAGGTAGACAGTCTTTATGAATTCCAAGCCAGTCTGGTATACCTTATGATTTTTTTCTGGACAGCCAGAGCTACATGCTGAGACTCCTGTCTCAAAAATAAAAAGCAAACAAATAATCAATGCTATGTATGCTATGTGAGTTTGAGAATGCAAATAAGTGGTAGAATGTTTACCCAGAATGTCCCGAGTTATAGTCACAACACCACAAAAAAGACTTTATGATCCAGTCTAGTTATACTATTTATTTATTTGTAAAGCATGAGAAAGTATTAATGGTTTAATTCTTGCACGAGGACTTGATTGCAATTACATGCAAATATATGGCAGGAGATGGTGGGCTATAGCAATCATACAGTTTTCAGTGGGTTAATATGTGAACATCTCTAAACTATAATTCTTATTTTTGAAATTAAACATTACAATTTGTCTAAGGCTACATCCAGTTCGTTTCTATGATCTTTTATCTGGATATCAGGAAGTGAGTATACATGATAGAACTTAGTTTAGAATCAATGATAATGCTTCTTTTATTTATATCATAATATATATGTGGCTAGTTGCAATTGCAATACTTCTTTCGTAACTCTAAACCTTTTATCTGGAGGCCATATAGAGACATAGACTTCTCATATTAAATAATTTAGTCAATGTTTGGCTCATGCTTCTCTTGCAAGTTGAAAATTTAATTCCTTTATTTTTGAGCAATCACCTTAAAAAGTTTTTCTAGCAGAAAGATGATGAGCCCTTGATTTCGGTTTACAAGAAACTGAGTGAAGTCAATCACATACTTTATTTACTTTGACCATTATTCTAACCACTCTGCTACATAATCATAGCTAGTTATGACAGTGAGTCATTTTTCAGAAAAGGAACAAGGCAAATAAAGATAACTATCCAGGTTAATGAAACTTCATGAGTTTAGTCTCTCTGACATTTAAAGGAAGCCTAATTTCTGTTGATTATTGCCAGGAAGTGTGTCACGGTTCATTTCTGTTGCTCATCGGTGTCATAACTGAGTGGGACTGTTGGTTGCATCTTTCCTTTGGAAGTTTGAGTGGAAAATTTGGTGCCATGAAATCTTGTACTCAGGGTTCCGGGGGTTTCAGATCATTACAGATCAGGCTCTACAAGTCTTATGTCTAAAGTGTCTACTGAGAACAGGAGAAATAGTCTTCCTCAGTTGGTTATCCAATACCAAGTCTTCAGGCCTGAGGTCATATACATATAAAGTAATATTAGAAGGATTGAGGAAATTGCATTAATGTATTTAGGAATATATACTTGTGTGTGTGTGCTGTGTGTATGTGTGTGCAACAATTTTAAAAGAGGACATAAATTTTGCAAGGACAAGTTGGGAATAAAATGAATTGGAAGGGTTGGAGAGATGGAAGGAGAAAATGATACAATTATATTAAAATTTCAAAAAATAAAAAATAAGATAAAACAGTGCACATTGCAAAAGTGGATATTGGTATCAAAAGATTGCATTCATGTATGGAATGAAGAACTCAGTAATATTATGTGTATTCTACATTTGAAAAAAATACATGTAAAATTAGGGCATTAGCTAGCTTCTGTGTTGAAAAGCTTGCATTACCGTCATGATAGCAGCGTGAGTATACAAAATAAAGAATTTAATCACTTCTGGTGCTTTACCTGTTGACAAATATTACTTTAAAACTAGGTACAAGTCCACATTTCTTCCTGGTAAGACAAAGAAAAGGTGAAAACAGAGCCAGAGTAGCAGAAAGGCATATATAGATGTGAGAAAAGGAAAACAGTCCTAAATTTGAGAAAAGCGATGCAAGAGAAGGTGCAGAGTTACATGCTGTCTGACTTTACCTTTCTTGACATCAGACTATCCTGGGTTTAGTTACTTGACAAATTCATTTTGCTTCCAAAAGAAAACCATACTTGTATGTCAGCTGTATATAAGATCAGTGAAAAATGGTTGAGACATATAAGACAGACAAGTGTGACCACCAATAGCAGGATAAGATCTAGTCATAATTTACCTCGACATAGAAATAGTGAATAAAGAGGCTTCCGAATTTATTTGTAGCCAGAAATTGAAGTAGAAGACATCCTTTTCCTTGTTTCAGATTTTTCTGTTGGCATGAAATCCTGTGTCCTCCCTCCCAGTGTGCATTGGTATGAATGTTACTACGTGGACCATTCTCAGGGTGTTGAAAGTGTTGCTTTATTAAGCTCCCTCAGATACATCCTCACAATCCTTGCAGCACTCTTATTTCTGTACTACAAGTACATGTTATGACTATTCACTTTCATAAATAAGGAAACTGAGACCTACAAACCTGACATGACTGCAGTCACATTCAGTGTAAAGTGTCACAAATATGAATCCGATCCTAAGAACTGTCCTGTCATATTTCCTTGCCTTAACGGACCATTAAACTTGGGATTAACCAAGTCCTACTCTAAATCTGTTTTGGACAATAAAGGTGTGAAACGCTTAATTTTTTCCCAAACCTACCCTCTTTTTAAAATAATTCTTGGATACAATAACTTTGAAAGCTGCTTTTAACAAACCAATGGATGAAAACCAGTTCTGTGTAACCTTCAAAATCACACTTTTTTCAAACCTAAAATTCGAAAGCAAGCTATTCCTTATTGCCTTCACAACTTAGCATCTACATTAAAATCTAAACAAAGTTATTTTAATATGTCAACTCTTAAAACCAATCCTCATATTTAGTCCATTACAAATGTGCATCAAAAATCAAAAGGAAAGAAAGTTAACAAGAATCCTTTTCAATTTTGAAGTAATGCTCAGACATTGAGAGGCATGGCCATTTTCCTTATTCATCATGGAAGGGCGTAGTCTATAATCTCTGCACTCGTGAACAAATCCATGCATGGCAACAAAAGGATGAAAATACAATGTCACATAAAAAATAAATGCTATATTAACCATAAGGCATTATAGACTGTGAAAACATCTTAAATTAAATATTATTAAGGCATTTCTAGGCACAAAATTATTTCAATATGTTAAAGAAGTTAAAGAACCGTGCCAGTAATGGTGTATATTTTAAAAGATTTGCTCACGTTCCTCTGATAACAGGCATACATAGTTGTTCTCCTCCTGCACACCACTGTAGTCGTGTTCTAGGAACATTCTAGGCACTTACATCCTACATAGCCATGCGTGCTTTCATTCTTTCATTTCCTTTCATTAGATGACCTCTGAGTAAGCATGCTATATACTGAGGAGTCATAATCCTACTTGGTCGATAACAGACCAAAAAGTCCTTTCATTCATATGCCATACAAAAACATATTATAAATGTGTGTTCTGTATTCTCCCAGAATAGTCCATTGTCTCTCAACTTCTCTGTGCCATAAACATGCAGGAATACTTGAGTGACTTCATTTGTTCAGTGACACTAAACAACTCATTGAAATTTCAAAAATGAAAACCAGGATGGGGAAATAGGTCAGTGGATGTTTTTGCTTTCTGTGTGGATGTGACAACATGATTTCAGATACCTAGAACCTGTATAAAGGCCTGACACGATAGCAATCCTCTGAAATTCCAGCTCTTCAAAGAAAAGATGGGAGCTGGAAACAAAGGCATGTGCAGAAGTAGGCAGGCCAGCAAGCCTGCTATATATCTAGGGGCAAAAACCAAGAGATCTTGTCTGAAACAAAGTGGAAGATCATGTCTGACACCCAAGATTGGACTCTTATCTCTATATGTGTGCTATGTCACTCAAACATCCACACGGACACCCCAAAATATGTACATATGTGCACACAAGTCACGCACACAAACTCACACATACAACTCAAAAGAATAAAACTAACCAAAACGTATGCTTATTTTGGGTGACATAGATTTTCTGAGCACATCTTCCATCTCTGTGTGTTCTTCCTTATCATCATTGAATATGTTGGCAGATCTTAACATTTTTCTCACACTTTTCTTTTTTGTAATAATTCTATACTAATTCGTTTGCATTGTGGACTCTTTTCTAAGCAGGAAGCCTAGATGAGCTGCACCATCTGCTCGTGCTAATGACATAGGCCCTATTGCTTTGAACTTAAACAGAGGATGCCCAGCCTGCTCTCTCCAGCATCGCGAAGGAGCGATTCTACTGCTTCATCTGCCTAGCATATCCTTCTTTGATTTATTTCTTTAACAACACCTTAAATGGTTTAATATTGAACCAGAGAACACAGTCTGAGAGTATTCTCCATGGAAATATATTTTTCTGTATCCGTGGTTCTCAAAATTTAGTGAACATCATAATTACTCGGAAGGCTAATTAAAACAATTTGCTTGGTCCCTTCATTCAAAGTTTTGAACTGACTAGGAATTCGAGATTCGGCATTCCTAACAAATTCCCAAATGAGGTTGATATTGCTGTTCCAGGGACCATACTTTGAGAACCATTGTCCTACATTTAGCACATGTCAGGTAGTGAAGCTTAAAATGTGAAAATAAATGTATATCTTTAAAATGTTAGACACCTTGAGCATTTCAACTCTAACTAGAGAGGTGAGGCATAGTATCAAGGAGAAAGTTCTGCGCTATAGAAGTTGCAGGACCATAGAACCATAGAGACCAGGCACTTAACTTTCCTTTGAACTGGAGGAGGAAGGCAAAGAGAAACTTGAAGAACACGGGGAATCTTTTAATAAAGTATAAGCAACATTATTTGCTACAGAATGAATTTCTATTTACTCTACTTCACACTGCACTGCCTAAACTACGTTTTCCAATGCGGTAGCACATGGAGCTGTTGGAACCTTGAATTCATCCAGTCCACATAGAGACATGTTACAGCGGTACACACAATAAGTTTTCAAGGACTTTGTACAAAAATCGAAATTTCTAAAATGTATTTTGTACTGATTACATGTAGAACTGAGAATATTTTACATATTTTGCTAATTAAATTATAGCATCGTAAAGTATTTACCTCATTTATTCTTTATGATTATTCAAATTTGAATATTTTTCTTTAAGATGGAGTCTGTACACCATGTCAAACAGAATAACTGACAGTATTGTTTCCTTTGATATTTTAAATATGCTTATTAGAACATTTAACATTACTTAAGTAGCATTCACTCTCTTTGCAGTGGACCACACTGGTCTACAAAATAGTTTTCACAGCCTGGGTAAATAGAAGTTTTAGAGCAAAAGTTTACACTTCAGCAGTCTCAATAAGCCAGGCTTAATATCCGGACCCGTATGAAAGAGAAAAGGTATGGTGATTTTTTTTTCAATGTGACTACATTTGGAAGAAGAACAAATATAGGGATACAATGACCCTCAGTCCTTCTTCTGGGCACAGGAGTTTTAAGTTTCAATAGAGAAGAAGTATGCACAATTAAGCCAGTCTGGTTAAGGTGTAATTCCATCCATCATTGTCTCTTCTTTGGTCCTAGAAGATGATCAAAAAAAAAAAAAAAGTCCTTGCAAATTTACTTGGAAAAGTTCTTGGGGGAATAGTTGGTTAGCGAGAGATAATTACATCTGTCAGAAGTGGAGAAGTTATGTCCTGTGAGGTTCTAGTGTTCTGGAAATGTGAGGAGACTCATCTGGAAAGGTTACTAATAATTGTTAGGAAAAAAAATCCTAACATGGGCAGCTCCGTCAGCGCAAAGAAACCCAATTAGGTCAGATTAAACCGAATTAAATGCCCATGTTTTATTAAGTAGCTGCGCTCTCAGGTGGCCTAGAGCATGGCAGGGGAAAAACAAAATCAGGGAGCACGTGCAAACCCGGAACCATGTGTTCTTCCAATGGGAGACCACTTAAATACCCTTCCTGAGTGGTCTTGCCCCTCCCCCGGGGAGGGGTCAAGACCTGGCATGCTGGGATTTGGAGTCCAGACCAATGCAACTCCCAGGCCAGGGGGCTAGGATGGATGCTAGGGGCTGGGGTTATGTTCCCAACTTAACAATAAGTTAAGGTTTGAATGAGAAATCTCCCCCATAGGCTCAAGGGTCTGAACACTTGGTCTCTAATTGGTGGTGCAATTTAGAGAGGATATGGAGAGGTTCACCTTTGCTAAAGGAAGTATGCCACTGGCTTTGAGAGTTCGTAACTTCAACCCATTTCCAGTTTGCTGACTTGTTTTTGTTAGTAGTTGAAGATGTGAATCTTCTTGCTTCAGACACCTGCTGGCATGCAGTACCCCCATTATGGATTCTTCCCCTGGTATCATGAACACAAATAAACTCTTCTGTAAGTTGCCTAGACCATGGTGTTTTGTCACAGAAATAGAAAAGTAATTAATAAGACCTACTTTTGTGCTTTGAGCCAAAGGAGACAGAAAGATACAAAATGAAATTACTGTTGCTGGGATTTCATTCCTGATTGTGGTTACTCAGTAGTCCCAAGTGAGGAGTCAACGTTTTCCTGTGAAAGCCACCAATTGTCCGTTTCACTAGCAGGGTTAAAAGTCACCTAGAGAAATAATGAGAACACCCACCAGAGATTCAGTTCATCTTCCAAGAACTTCGTGATTCTGTATTTCTCTGAGGCTTTCGGGAGATACTGTTTCTCTATGACTGTGGATAGCAAAATCCCTCTCAAACTATGGATTATTTTGCAGAGAAGCATAAAAATATATTTTGACATCAAGTGGTGCCTGTATCTTGAATATAAAATTGTCTTACTCATATACCACTCTTTATGAAGAAAGCACTTGTGTTACTAACACAAATTTTAAGCAGCTTGTCACTTTTTCTCTATTTAAAGATGCTAAATGATACTTCTGTAATGTGATGATCCTGCTGTCTTGAGAATGTTAGCGAAGGATTTTCATGGTTAAAAAAAAATGAAAGCTACTCTTCCACCTCAACTATTGAAACAATATGTAAGAAAAATAGCCCCGATAACTGATAGTTTGCTCTTCTCCATGATTTGGATCGCAGAGGCAAGCCTAGTGTGCCTACTGACAGTTTTAAAAATGTTGACGGTAAAGGAAATGAAAAGAACAAAGAAGACGGAAGAATGTGTTTGTTTTTGAAAAGGTTAGGTCAGGAAGGATTTGTTGGTATTAAGAGCAGAATGACCCATGAAAAAAAGGACAATTAAGTTCTAGGAAAACATCTTTTCAGTAAAGAGAGAACAATACTTTATGCTTGACCTCAACTTTGTTAAAGAAAAAAAAAACAGGAGGAATTGAACAAGACCCTTTAAAGAGTCTAAAGAAGGGTGTAAATCTCAACGTTTAGGAGAGTGACATGCCGAGGTCAAGGCGCTTGGTCAAGCTTCAGAACATGTGTTTTCTAAGGCTTTTACAAGTACTGTACTTTATTCAAGAGGAACCTGCTGTTGAAATTGGTCAGGTATCCTCAAAAGTAACGCAGCAATATGTTCCAGAATCTGCCCTACGTGTGCTAAAAGAAGACCTGATTCTCAACTCCATTCTCTGTATTGTCTTTAAAGCCCTGGGATGTGTGAGACTTTAGGGCCAAAACTGAATGATCTAGCAGGAAGTGTGACAAAAATTAAACTACATGAAGGACATATGAGAAAAAAAGACATGGGCAATCAAAGAAATCTTCGTGGAGCTGTAAAGAATGAAAGACAGATTCTTTTTTTTTTTTTTAAGAAATTTTGTAATGTGAACCTGAATCATTATGGAGTGTTAGTTAGAACACTTGATGACTTAGATCGTTATGCATACTATTTAATGTCTAATTTATTTTAATCAAGAATTCATTTTGCTAATTCTAAAATTAGTGATTACAGTAGTAAGTATTCTGTTGTTATTTTAAGTAAAATATGTCCCTATTAAATATATTTACAGCAAATTCATTTCCTTATGCATTCATGTTTTACATTCCTGATGTCTTAAATTCCTTCTTGAAAGTTTTATACATACACACACACACACACACATATATATATATATATATATATACATGTATATATACATATGAGTCTGTATTTCTGAATATATAAACCTTCAGTAGTGTTCCTATCTGTCACTTGTTTCCTAGCTGATGCTTGTCCTTGACTTCAATTTCTCAGTGCTTTAGTCTTTGTGCCCTTCCTTCTCTCTGCAGTCTGACCTTTTCTGTCCTGGAGTTTGACCCCAGCTGCCCTTTCTTCTGCATTTGTTTGCCCTGGTTGTTTTCCTCATGGCTTTTTCCCATTCCCACTGCCCTGCTGTGTGTGAAACACTCCACCAGCAGCTGCTCCCAGTTCCCATGCTACGTCATGGCCAACATTCAAAGAGCTGCTGTTCTCACATTTCCACTAGCAAGACACCCCCGCCTCCGCCTCCACTGCACATTCCTAGGGAAAGGAGAAAGGGGCCTTTTTCAGGCCACATGAATAGCTGCATGTTAAAGGCAACTCTGTTGGGAGGATAGGGAGAGCCTGCAAAATCCAGAAGTGCTATTTTGGAAGATAAATGCCACAAAGTGGATTCCCAATTCTTATAATTGATACTACTTCCTTATTTTTATATATTCTGCAATGACCTTAAAATAATGATTTTATGGCATAAATCACCCTATTGCTTAATGTATCAATTTAATAAGGTACTAATAATACACTACAAAATAGAAATAAAATGAATCAGAAAATGATTATTGTATTAGAAATAGAGCTTTTAAACAGTCATGCTTATTTAGCCAATGAATTATCACATTATAAATTAGAAAAAGTTGTTGCTAATATTATGCATTATTGAAATTAGTAATGAACAAATATCAAGCACTGCGGCTTTCCACTTTCTCTTCTGAACATTTTACTTATGCTAGTGTCCCTATGTCTCACAATGAATCTATAATGTGACTACTGTTCTGATCCTGATTTTATAATTGAGAAACATGGTAACTTGTCAAACTCCGTAAGTGGAAGAGCCGGGATATGAATCCAGGGAATCTGGCTGATGAGCCTGTCAAAGCTAGTAATAGTGCTGCATGGCTAATACGGTTGCGGTGTGAAAAAAAAAAAACAAGAAAGAAAGAAAAAATAAAGGTCTGTACCTAGTTATGGTGGAGGAGAAAGTTGGTTGCAGAAAAATGAAGAGTGTAGGCACAGGCAGGGACAACTGAGAGAGGCCAGCCTGAGCTGGGCCATGTGTGGGAAGACGGGAAGAGAGAGGAGAGAGAGGGGAACCAGATGTAGCAGCCAGCAGGCCAAAGGTACAAAAAGGGTAGGTAACCAAAATGGCTGGATTATATAGGGCAGGGCCTCTGAGTGAAGGGCAGCCCAGCCCTTGGGCTGGAGAGTTCAGGATAGAGCGCCGCCGGGTATGCCAGCCAGACCCTGTAACAGGTAGAGCCTGAGGGATGCTGGGAGAACCTGTTGGATGGGTCCATTTGGGTATGTTTAATAGGCACCTCAGCCATCTGCCCTGGGTTGACAAGGCAATACTTCCTTGTAATTTATAATATAAACTTATGTGTGTTTACCTTGTGAAGAATTACCTGTATCACAAGCAGAGGAGGGGCTGGAGAGGTGACTCAGTGCCAAAATGCTTGCCTAGTTCATACAATATTGTGGACTCCAGCTTTGGAACTGGAGTGGAAAGAAAGAGCATTAAAGCAATAGAACTATTATATGACTATTATATGGATCTCAGCTCATCATCTTCAAAATATCCTGCATAACCCAGAGCCTCAATAGGTCACAGATTTAAAAGCACAACCGCTGTCTGTAGGCTCAGCTGAATTTAATGATCCTGTTCTTTTTTTTAAATGAATAGCCCTTCATTCAGTGATTCAGTCAATGCATTTTATCTGCTATTTACTCTTTGCCAAAGTGTATATATGAATAGCAACAGAAAAATCCACACACAGAGGTTAAACTTTGGTGGGAAAAGCAGACATTAATTCTTTTAATCCCTCCGATAATCAATATGAATTTTAATAAGTGTATTGAAAGAAAATGGAGGATAGTACGAGATCATACAGTAAGGATGAAAGCAAGAGAACAAAAGAGGAAGACTGAGAAAAAGTGAGAGAGAGAGAGAGAGAGAGAGAGAGAGAGAGAGAGAGAGAGAGAGAGAGAGAGAGAGATTTGGGGGTGAGAGTGGAAGGCAGGAACAGGTGAGCATAACACCTTCCCAGAAAGCAGCCATCAAACCAGAGCCTAAAGAATGAAGATAAGTTAACTTGCATATTCATTTGCACCTTCTGCTTTCTATGGCCCGAAGCTTAGGGCTAACACGACAAATAGAGTAGTATAATCCCTGTTTGTAAATTTAATAACTAGGGATCATTTGAAGTAATGAACTGCAGAGCTAATGTATAATTAAGTCACATCCTTCCATTATGACAGATAGCATCCTGCTTGCTTTCTCCACACCATTTATGAAAATCTATTTCTATACATTTGTTTTCTGATGAAATGAAACTCTATCTTCCCAATCTGAATGTAAGCTCCGTGAAGGCAGAAGCCTACATGGTTAAGTTTATTGACACAAGACATTTTTCTTTAGTATAATAAGGATCCAAAAATATTTGACAAATGTGTACATGCATGAAACTCAGTAAAAATTCTGGGCTACTGAGGTCAGCAGGTAAAGATATCTACTCCAAGGAGTGATACCTTAATTCAAGGCCTGGGACCCATCAGTTGATCCAACTTGTCCCCTGTCCTTCACACACAAGCATTTGTACACGTGCACACACATAGGCAAATAAATATAATAAAAATGCTACCTAGCACTGCAAAAATACATAGAAAGTTATAAAGTAGGGGGGAATGAGGAATAAGATTGTGCCTGGAGGACTTCATACTCATGTCTAGATTTATGAACTAATTTGCTCACCAGCACTAAAAAACTTGTAAGAAAGCATAGAGCTGTTTAGAAATGACACATGGCACATTTATCTTTTTGCCTTTACTCTCTGGTAAACATGGTCCACTGATGTCCTACACCTTTATTGGCAACTAATAATGTGTAGGCTTAAAAAATACATGGAATATATTTTGGTACCATCCGAGGAAACAAATTGGATAACTTCCCCTTTGCTTGTTAAAATAGTCATCTGGAAGCACAGGTAATATATTGCCATCGAGAGTCAACAGTTTGATAGTCATATGTTTAGGTCCTAGAAATCATCACTATTAGCGTATTCAAATTAGGGAATATACCCTTTACCCCAAGTTTCCTCATGCCTATAGCAAAACTTTACTACCCACCCCTGGCCTCCAGGCAATCTCTAATCAATTTTCTTACATTGCAAATTAATTTACATGTCCTAGTTTCATGTGAATGCGATATCACCGTGCACTTTCGGCTTCTCTTTCAGCCAGCATAATTATGAATTTCACTCAGCATGTTCTCGATAGCAACAGTTAATTGCTTTCTAATGCTGAGTAGCTGTCTCTGGTATGGTTTTTACACCTGTTTCATTTTCCTGATACTGTTTAGTAGACTTTTGAGTTGTTCCTAGAGTCAAGCTTGTCCTAGTTCCTTTTTGCTGTGTTGTGACAAAACACCCAAGAAGAGCCACTTGTGAAATGAAGGCCTTCTCTTGGTTTACAGTGCGATATGGAAGGCTTGGCAACAGGTGTGGGAGGTGACCCCTCGTAGTTACCTTCAGGGGGCAAAAATGGAGGAATGCTGGTGCTAAGTTAGCCTCCCTTTTCCCTTCCATTTAGTACAGGGCCAAAGAACATGAGATGGTGACACATTCAAAATTGGTCTTCCTTCCGCATCTTCCCTTGGGAAAACTCTGATAAGCACAATCAGAATGTAGGGCAATCCAAACCAGGATAAGTTAACAATGATTACCCATCACAGGACTATTACAAATAAGGCTGAAATGGACATTCATGTGAAAGACTTGCTATAAATATTTACTCCATTCCTCTTTAAAAAATGCCCAGGGAAAGAACAGCAACAAAATGTATGTCAGATATATATTAACTTAGGAAAGCAGAGAACTGTTTTCTGGGGAAAAAAAAAGTTAAGAGAGTTCACTATACTTCCTATTTCTCTGCACCATCCCTCGAGTTTTAACATCGTTTAACATCCCAGTCGTTTAAATTGTGGTCATTCTTGTGGCAGCCTCTTCCTGGGGAGATGCAATACACACCACACATATGCAAGCATGCATCTACTGCTCCCATAAAGGGAGCCCACAGCAGACAAAAGTAGTGATTGCCAATGTCCAAAGTACTGAAACAATGACTTTTGTTTTGTTTTTTCACTCGGGTTAGTAACAGGACTCTAGGCGAGGGTCACTTGTAATAAGCCGGGGTAACCCGAAAGCAGCCGCATCACCAGAAAGCCCATATGGGCACAGGTGATGACTCCAGAAAACTGGAATCCTCGAACTCACTCTGCATCTGCTTTGAAGCTCAACAGCCCCAACATCTCTTCCTGGGTTTGGATTTTCATAGTCTTTACCTTCAGCCATGTGTTCACTCCCTTTTTCATACTTCTGATTGGGGGTCTTCAGCAATCTTTCAAGCTCCTATGCTTTCCAATTCAGAGGACCCTTTTAGTTACTTCCTGTTTACCACCTGAAGCTGCTGAGCCTCCTCCTCCTTCCTGGGGCAAATGTCGCAGATGGGGGAATATGACATAGAACACTCCTTTTACTGGGTTTAAACAGACCCTTCTTTGATGAGTAGTTAGATGTAGCTACTCTAACCGTCCTAAGACCATCTTGCTATCTCTAAGCTTTTTGCCTCTTTATAATTAATGTGCATATATTATGGGCAACATATAATTGAAGACTGTTGTTTTAAAATCTCATCTGACAATCTTTTAATTGGCTATATTTACACCATTTGTATTTTCAGTTTTTATTGATATTGTTAGATGTGAATCTCTTTTCCATCAGGCTGTATGTTTTCTCTTTATCCCATATGTTCTTTGTTTACTCATGAATCCTTTTCTGTCTTTTAAATAAATGAAGTACTTCTGTGAATGCATTTTACACCTTCTGCTGAAATATTAATGCTAGCTGTTTTGTTCTGTTGTTTTGTTTTACTTCTTGCTTTGAGGTTTATACTATACATGTTTAGCTTGTCATCTTGCATCTTTGACTAATGTTGACCTCTGTTTTAGAGAAAGCTGGCTGTTTTGTCGTTTGTGTGGTTGCTTTAAGCCTTACAGTATACATCTTTAGCTTATCAGCACACATCTTCAAATAATATTAGACCTCTTTACATAGAGTACAAGAGTCTTACACTACATTTCCATTTCACCTTTGTCAAAGTATACACTATTATTTAATATTAGATTTCAAGGTTTAAGAGAATTAGATTAGCTCTCATCGTGTACATAATTACTTCCAGTGGCCGAGCAAGATCTCTGTTTGTCTTCCTAATGCCACATGAATCGTGACATTTCCATACTGCCTGATGGGAAGTAGCTATTCCTTCCTGTATTTTATGGATGCTAGATACTATTAACCCTGATATTTTCTATCGATTTCTAAAATATTTTATAGTTTCTTCATCAATCTACTAATCAAGCTTTCTAAATATAGTCTCTCTCTCTCTCTCTCCCTCCCCCTCTCTCATTGCCTTAGTCCTACTAAAACATCATTTCTATTTCCTGCCTAGTTTTTCTTCCTTGTTCTCTGATCTAGAAATTCTCACAGTAGTAACATAAAAAAATAAATAAATTAGGCTTCCCTTTCTGACATATAACATCTTTCTTGGGTGACTTCCCTTCCATGAAACTTTCCCATTGCCCTATAATCTATAATTATAGTTTTATTACATTTGATGAATTCTGAAAATAGGGTAAATTGATCCTTATTACTAGATCTTGTTTGGTAACAGAGGTTCTAAATTAGTGTTTGAAGAATTAGATTTTTGTCTTTAAATCTGGACATGACAAGAAGAACATTTGAAGAAAACAGGGGATTGGTTCGAGTGTCCAGTCCTGCAGACACAGAGTATGTTGAACTTGCTTGACAGCTTAATACAAACCTTGTTTTTCTTTCACAACAATAGGGATTGCCTTCTGTTGATTCCTTCATATGTTTTGTCAGGTGACATTTAGGACCTTGCCTTTGCAGTCAAGCTGGATAAGCCTTAGGCCATAGTGTGTATGGAAAAAACATCTGGTAAGGACCTACAGCCATACCTCTAGAGCATGTCACTCCCAGTGTTGAGCTAACCAACAGTTCAGCTACTGAGTCTGTTTTTAAAAAAAATCAAAGCACTGTGTTTCACTGTCAAAGTATTCAACAATTTCAAATACTTTTAAAAATTCTATTCAGGTGGCTAGGGAGACAGTTCAATGGTTAAGAATACTTGTTTAAATGGAAAGACCCAAATTTGAATCCCCAGTACCCACGTAAAATGCCGGCAATAATGCCACGTTCATGCCAATAATCCCAGAATTGGGTACAAAGACAAGAGAATCCTGAGATTTCACTGGCCAGCCAGCCTAACCGAAGGGGCAAGCTTCGAGTTCAGTAAGAGACCCGGTCTTTGGAAGTAAGGTGAGCACTAACTGACAAAGGTCCTGAAGGTCTTCACCTGGCCTCTGCAGGTGCACATGTTCGCATACTCATATGTAAACATCACAGACAGACATGCACATGTACACATGTTTACACTTACAGTTCTGTTTAATTAAACTTCAAAAGACCTCCTTTAATGATCATACCCAAGTTTGATTTTAGGAAAGAGACAGCCTATTACCACCTGTCCATTCAGACATTTTATTTCTGAATTTACAAATCCAGCTTGTGGTTTTATGAGGCTACCACCTGATCAGGTCTAGCTCGTGTAGCTAATTAATAATAGAACTAGGACTGAAAATACACTCTTTCTTCTTGCACGCCTTGTAGTTTTATTCGAAAAGGGCATTCATCATTCTAAGTGTTCCACAGTCTTGAGACATTTTTAAAAGTTACTTATCCACTTCCTACCTGTCTTGCAAAGTCCATGTGAAACAATGAGAAAAGGTCAGGGAAAGAACCTCGGAAACTATTAAAGGCTATTAAAATGTTAAGTTGTATTATTAGAACTGCAGTTCATCACCGCTAACCCTTTCTCAACTTGCCCACTCTTCTGAACTGGAATATGCAGCATCTTTTCTAATATATTTGCTCTTCCGTTTTAAGAATTTAATCCTTTCTGTCCTTCTGGGTCATATAAAGTTCTATTTTTTTTCTCTCTAGTCAATTGATATTTTATAGAATTATATAGATAATAGTGTCCCACTAAATATATGATGAATAAAATTGCATTTAATTTCATTCTAGACATATGGACTAAAAAACCATCTTCAAACGGCAAAGGCAATGTTAAAGGTTATCTATGGTACCTTTGGTATTTTATTTTGACAATGAATGTGTTTTCATCTGTCTTATGTTCAACTGATACATCTTGTCTGCCTGCCTTTGTTAGAATTGAAGAGGCTCTCAGGTTGATGCAATAATTTCTTTCAACAAGTGTGTATCCTAACAAAATAGAAGAAATACCGGAACATGACCATGAAGTTCTAATTCCCTCCTAAACTGAAGCAGATACACAGAGAGACACAGAGAAAGGTAGAGAGACAAAGGGAACCAGAGAAAGATGAATACACATACTGACCCACAGACATTTTTAGCATTCTTATTCTCTGAATTGTGGCTTATATTTGTTTACTAATCATATGCCTTAAAATTGCTAAATATTAACTTCTATTTCCATTAATAAATATTAATTTAAGAACCTTTGTTCTTTCTTTTGTAATTCAGAAGACTGAAGTATGGGTAAGTAACAATATGTGGCACTTAGGAAATACCAAAATATTTTGGATTGCTTCAGATTAGTCAGGGTTACCAATTCATAAGTTTAACTTTCTCTTCAGACATTTAAATGGCAGGAGCAATAGATTACCCATGGAGGTATCATGATGGGAGCCTTCTTGTCCTTCAGAACTCTAATGTGAATCTTTCTGAATCAAGTCATTCATTGATCATTCTTCGTAGTATATATTAGTACCATACCTAAAATACTCTGTTCTTATAGTTATGTTTTCCTGTTATGAATGCTACCTACTTTGTATTGACTGAGCAAACTCGCTTTAATCCTATTTTTCTCTAATAATGACTTTGGTGGTCCTTTTGATTCTGTGTAGACTTGATGCTTACTGGGTTCCATTCCCAGGCTTTTACCCTTCCTACACTAAAAGGTTTCCCTACTGGCCATCAGAGTCTGTCTTGGGGGACGTAGTTTTCCTTTTTCATGCTAGACCTAATTGAGGACTGTAGAGTTCCAGGAGTTGGAGACACTAGTTTTCCTTTTTGTCGCTCTGTACACACACACACACACAGACACACACACACACACACACACACACACACACACTCACTCACTCACTTCTCTCTATTACTGGCAAAGGCAGGGCTGGTGAGTATGTACTCCCCTCTATATAAATATGTGCTTGCTAAGAGAGTAGATAATTTTTTACTAGTATATGAAATTTATTTTTTCCATTTTTAAAAAATTATTTAATCAACATTTTTTAAATACTAACCAGAGTTTCCCTCCCTCACAGTGACACACCAAATTTAACAAGACCCAAAGTCTGTATATCTCAATGAACTGAAAAAGTGTGGTTTGAAATTGTTTTGTCTGAATCAGTATCCTAATTAGAGCCCCTTATACATCTTAGTAAGAGCCACTGCACACTTGGCTCACTATTCCTTCATGCTTCTATGCTTTTAAAGTTTGTTGCTATTTAAAAATCGCCATTATGTGCACATCTCAGTGAGGTATTGAAATATGAAATAAAACAATCACCAAAATGGTGGCCCACTAAAGTAATATTAACAGAGTAGGCATCCTCTGTCAGTGAGTTTTTGCATCTCTACCTAGAAATAGTCAATGACACACTTTTGCTTGGTATGCTAGATAAGTTTATATCAACTTGACATGTCCAAAAGTCATATGAGAGGAAGGAACACCAATTAAGAAAATGCTTCCCTAAGGTTGGGCTACGTGCAACCTGTATGTAGGACAATATCTTAATTAGTGATTGATGCGGGAGGGTCCAGCCCATTGTGAGTGGTGCCATCTGTGGGCCGGCGCTTCAGAGATGTGTAGAAGTGACCTGTTCCATGCAGATAAGCCACACTTTGCACCTTGCATCAACTCCTACCACTGCTTTAGTTTTGTGAATCCATCAAGGGATCAATCCAGCCATCAAATTAGAGTCCTCATCAGCTAATCATCTTTGGAAATCTTTCATAACCACACACAGAGTTACGCTTTACTACTCTCTTAGATATTTCTCAATCCAGTCAAATTGACAAGATTAAGCACCCACAGCAGATGAGAAAAATGTCTAGGACATCAACTCCAGTTTAATCATCAGATCATTCTAGCTTCTGCTATCTGTGAACACATTTAATTTACAGACTACTAGCAATAGTGATGAACTTTCACTTGAATGAATATGTTGTAGATTTATGTGTTAAGAAACAAAAGGAGTATATGCTCTTTTTTATTTTATTTTCCGGTTATTTTATTTCTGTTTAATTCCTTTGTTTTCTCTTTTTTTGTTTATCCTACAAAATTAGCATTTGTTGTGCTTTTTTATTACGTCTTTCTCATTTTAAAAATGAGTTCTATGAGATCAAGGAAGTTCTCTGTATTAACACATTCAAAACATGTAGGGCATATTGAACTGTTCTTAGCATTATAAACATTTTGGTGCTTATATGAGTGGATGAACCAGCACTTTCAGTGGCCATTTTGTGCTTGTTTGGTGAAATTATGTAAGAGTGGTAAAGGAGAAAGCTGAGAAGAACCTCAGTCTTGATGATAGAGCATTGTCATTCCAAATTCACTGATCCTGAAGCAACCTTGCCTCTACACTACTTTAATGTCCAAATCATTTCACGTTTGGAGTGTATCACACACCAAGGAGAAATCACTATGATTTTTTGGCATATGATCATTTTGATCAGTGGTTCTCAACCTGTGTGTTGCAACCCCTTTGCTGGGGGTTAAACAACCCTTTCTCAGGCTTGCCTAAGACCATCAGAAAACACAGATATTGACATTACTACTAATAACAGAATCAAAATTACAGTTATGAAGCATCAGCAAAAATAATTTTATGGTCAGAGGCTCACCACGTGAGGAACTTAAATGATCTCAGTGTTAGGAAGGTTGAGAACTACCTCTTTGGATCATTTTTATTTATACCAATAAGACTCAGATTTGCTAGGTATCATAGAATGAAACAAAGTTGTGGATAATGTAACTTCTCCCAAAACATTCTTTCCTTTTTTCACTAAATCTTTCCTATTTGGTCTCCCTGTAATACAGATCTGGATAGTCAACAAATTTCTTAAAGATGACTTGACTTATGGTACAGATGGGTACACCTTGAAATTGTCTCTGAGTACTCATTAGATATGTTGCCCACCTGTCCAAAATACTGGGAAAAGGTGATTTATTTTGGCTTATTGTCTCAGAGGTATCCATCCATCATGATGAAGAAAGCATGGGAAGTAGCTCAGTTCATGCCTTTGCAGACCAAGAAACAGAGAAAGTGAGCCAAGAAGTAGATAGTGATCGTATGATTCTAAGAACCCACATGCATATAAGCCCCAGCTCCTACTCTCCAGTATCAACCCCAGCTCCTAAGGACCTACATAGCAACTCCAACTCTTAAGTTCCCAGCACATTCCACCAGCTACAAAGCAAGCATCAAAAGTATAAGACCATGGTCGACACATAAGATTCAAACTATAATGTCATCCGCATCACCCCACTAGCTGACCACAATTATCTGATAATCTCAGTCATAATCCTGGATTTGAGCTCTGAAACACAGCAAAAAGCATACATTCTTCATTGGTTTCCTACTTATGATTATATATATATTCAGCAAAAACAAGTAAAACAATCGAGGCAGTATTTGAACAATGCTTTTATCTGGAAATAAATTTTGCATGAAATTCACTATTTTTCAATAAGTACTTTATGTTAGAAACTGTATTTGGCAGCAGAGACAAAGTTTGTTGCAGACCATCAAAAGTGACTGATAAAAATCTGGTCACAGTGGTGATGTTCCCAGATGCAAGTCACTTCTAAGACCAGCTTGGCCAACTTAGTGAGACGGTCTCTAAAAAGAAGAAAATGTAAGAGGAGAGATGAATGATAAACGAATCACAAACAATATCAGAAGGGCTGCTCTGAAGATCCTAGGCAGTCAAACAATATTACTAGTTTATAGAAAAGGGAACTGTCTTGGTCAGGGATGACATTTGAGCATAGATTTGAGCAATGAGTTCAATTGCAAAAGGTAGAGGGTAAAAGGTGTTTTCTGGAAAGAAACAGAATAAACAAAAACCCAAGGGTCTTGAAAGCTCTTCCATGACCTGAAATATTTAGAAATCTGACAAAGCTGAGGTGGAAAGTTTCTACTAGTGAGAGTAGCAGATGTAAAAGAGGAAATAGCAAATGAAATGGGTGCAATTAGCAGAGAAGAGAAACAATTAGACATTTGACTCGATTCTCCTTTGGACTCTGTGTGTATCACTCGGAAAGAAACTCTTTCACTAAGATGGCTTTTACCTTTTTAACCTATTTGGCCAAGTAAACAGGAAGCTGAAAATCTTTAGTGCAAATTATTCATTCGACCTGAAAGAACACTGGTGATTTCACACCATTTAAAGTAAATATTTTAAAGTTCTCAATTGTTTCTATTTAAGTGAGCAGAATTTTTTTTAGAAGTTGAAAATGTATGTTTAGTTTTTAACAGACTAATTGCTCCTAGTTTCATGCCATCCTCATAGGACAGCAAGAGACTCAAGTTCAGAGGTAGGGATCTGACTCCGAGAATACAGCCAAAAGAGTTAGGGAATGCATAACTACTCTCATAATTCCTTGAGATGGTTGCCAGATACTGGTAGTGTTGATAGGGTCATCAGAAAACATGAATCAAGAATATATCACCCAGATGTACATCCACAAACCTATAGACACCTAATTTGTGATAAAGAAGCAAGGTATACACAAAATGGCAGCCTACAGAATGGGAAAAGATTTTTACCAATCCCACATCTAATAGAGGTATAATATCCAAAATATATAAAGAACTCAAGAAACTAGAAATCAACACACCAAATGATCCAGTTAAAAATGGGGTACAGATCTAAAGATAATTCATAACAGTGGCATCTCATATGGCCAAGAAGCATTTTAAGAAATGTTTAGCATCCTTATTAGACATCAAGAAAAATTACTTTGAGATTCCATCTTACACTTGTCAGAATGGCTAAGATCAAAAACATAAGTAGCAGTTCTTGCTGGCAGAGATATGGAGCAAGGGGAATTCTCCCCCATTACTGGTGCAAGGCCAAACTAATAGAGTCTCTATGGAAATCACTGAAGTTGTTCCTCAGGAATTGGAAATTGATCTACAAGATCCAGCTATACCACTCTTGGGCATATAATCAAAGGAGGCTCCATCCTACCACATTGACACTTGCTCAGTCATGTTCATTACAGTTTTATTCTTAATAGCCAGGAAATGGGAAAAAACTAGATGTCTCTCAACTGATGAATGGATAAAGAAAATGTGATAAAATTATACAATGGAGTATTACTCAGCTGTTAAAAATTACATCATTAAATTTGCAGGAAATGGATGGAACTAGAAAAGATCACCCTGAGTAAGGTAACCCAGACTCAGAAAGACAAACATGGAATGCATTCTCTTATAAGTGGATATTAGCTGTTAAGTAATGGATAGTCTAGTTACAATCCATAGATCCAGAGAGGCTAAGTAGCAAGAAGGGTTCAACTGGAAGGGTGATATGGACCCCCCCCCCAGGAAGGGGAAATAAAATAGATTTGGTGGATATACTGGAGGCAGTTGGGAATGGGAACAGGAGGGATGTGGCTGGGGTTGGGAGACAGAAAGAGAGTACTAGGAAAGAAGATGAATTGGGATGGCATTTGGGGATGGTGTAGAAATCTAATGGAGTGGAAACTTGTTGGTTGTGTTTTTACTCTGACTCTGGTTCTTCGGCAGGCCTGCCACCCAGCTTTCAAATAAATCCACATGGAGATTTATTATTTCTTATACATGCCCGGCGTTAGATGGACTAATTTCTAGGCAACTTTTCATAACATAAATTTTCATCCCACCTATCTTTTGCCTCTGGGATTTTACCTTTCACTATTTCTGTTTATCCTTTCTTTACTTCTTCCTCCGTGATTTGCTGTGTAGCTGGGAGGCTGGCCCCTGGAGTCCTCCTCCATCTCCCTTTTCCTCCTTCTATTTATTCTCTCTGTATGGCAGCCCCACCTATTCTTTATCCAACCTTGCTATTGGTCATTCAGCTCTTCATTAGACCAATCAGGCATTTTAGACAGGCAAGATAACACAGCTTCATAGAGTTAAACAAATGCAACGTAAAAGAATGCAACACATCTTTACATCATTAAAAACAAATGTTCCACAGCATAAACAAATGTAAGACATCTTAAAATAATATTTCACGACAGAAACTCTCTGCAATCTACAAGAGTAACCCTGAGTCTTGTAGTAGTGGGGGATATGGAACCTGAACTGACTATGTTCTAAACAAGACTCCTAAAATAATCACATAGAAACTGTATTAATTAAATCACTGCATGGCATATTAACTCTAGCTTCTTATTGGCTAACTCTTTTTTGTTTGTTTGTTTTTCTTTTTTGTTTATTATTATTATTATTTTTATTAAAATTTTTCACCTCCTCCCATTTCCCTCCCTCTCCAGTTCAAAGAGCAGTCAGGGTGCCCTGCCCTGTGGGAAGTCCAAGGTCCTCCCCCCTCCATCCAGTTCTAGGAAGATGAGCATCCAAACAGACTAGGTTCTCACAAAGTATTGGCTAACTCTTACATCTTAATTTAACCCATCTCCGTTGATCTATGCATCACCATGAGGTTGTGGCCTACAAGCAAAGTTTCAGCACTTCTGCCTCTGGCGGAAGCTCCATGACTTCTCTTTGACTCCAACCTCATTCTCCCAGCATTGAGCCTAGCTTTGCCTGCCTAACTTAAGTTCTGCTCTGCTAGAAGTCCAAAGCATCTATCTTTATTAACCAATGTATTCACAGCATACAGAGGGGAATCCCATAGGTTAGGAATTCAGACCCAAGTTTACATAGGGAGTCAGGGTAAACAGATTCTGAATGTTAGCAATCAGGTATTAAAAATGAAAGTTAAGTGAGGAAATCAACCATCTTAAAAATGTAAGCCTCCTTAAGTCCAAAGCCCTGTAAATGAAGCCTTTATAATGTCCTTGCCAAGTCTAAAGCTGTTATCTATCAGATAACTGAGTGGCCCTAGAATTGCAGTCATTTGAAGTGGGTTCACAGCCAGTGTGTCCTATTCATGTGCACTTTCCAAAGTTTCCTTGGCTTGAAAATGTCACCAGAAACAAATGATTAAATTACTTTAAAAATTGATTCATTGTGAATTTTAAATCATGCACCCCACTTCCAGTTGTCTCCTCATTTCTTCATATCTGTTCTCTGCCCTTGCATTCCACCCAAAGAAAACAAAGAAATAAAACAATAAAAAAACTAGGAATAAAAATGAAAATTAAAGAAAGTAAGGGGAAAAACATCTCACAGTGGAAGCTGTGGTTTGTCACAGTTTGTCACCCAGTCTTTCCTTTTGCCCAAACTTCTTTACTTAAAAATGTTCATTGCAGAGAGTCATTGGTCTGGTTCAAGGCCTTTGACTTCTGGTACTGGAGCCATACCCACTGGGAGTCCTGTTGTAATTTTTAAAAAATGGCATGAGAGAAAAAGGTGCCATGTGCCAGAACTCATGTGGAGGATTTTTTTATTAGGGAAAAGGGAACGTTAAAAGTGAGAAAGGGAAGGGGCAAGACTGGTCACTGCGGACAGGAGCAGCAGAAGAAAGAGAGGCTGTAAATAGAGACTGTGGCTTTGTCTCCTGGCCACCCAGACCCAAATAACCACACAAAGACTGTATTAATTGCAACATTGTTTCGCCGACAGCTCAGGCATATTCCTATCTAGCTCTTACATCTTAAATTCTATTATTTTATACTTTACCACAAGGTTCATGGTTTATTACCTCATATCGTGCTTCTTGGATGGCTACGTGTTGTCTGCCTGACTCCTTTCCTCCTCTGTCTCTGCTTGGATTTCCCACATTGCTATATTCTGCCCTGCCATAGGACAAGGCAGCTTCTTTATTAACCAATGGTGATAAAACATATTCACAGCATACAGAGGGGAATCCCACATCAAGAGGCAGACACAGATGGGCAGACAGACAGAGGAAGAGAGAGATGGGAGGTGGGCAGGGACCATTTTTTCAAAGGGAATGTAGTGAATGTGCACAGGAGGTGCTCTTAGTGGCTACAGCTGAGGATGGCAGCCTGTCAGAACCCCAAGGGCAGGCCAGTACAGATGCCTGAACACTAACAACTGCTTTCAGCTATCCCGTTGCTACCTTGTGCTTTAGATACCCTGCAGCTTTGGTTCTGCAGGGCTGACACTTTCTCATGCTCCAGCAGTTCTTAGGCGATGTAGATATTAGAGTGAGTCAACTCAAAGCCTTGAATCTGGGCCTGGGTTGCAACTGAGTTGGCTGCAACTGGGTTGCAACTGAATTGGCTGCAACTGGGTTGCAACTGAGTCTGCCTGCTCTCCCATGTCGAATCCAGCAGGGCCAGCTTTCCTGCTTATCTCAAGTGAGGGACAGGGACAGCTAATCTACTCTCACGGCTTCAGGTCTAGCTCTCCAGCACTACACAGGCGACAGGCAAGGTCAGTTCTCACGTGCTCAGCCCCTTAGAGCCAGTGCCCACTCCACCAGGGTCAGCTCTCCTGCATATAAACCTTTAGGGCTGGCTCTCTCATATCCCTGCCACCAGATGTCATCTCTCCCATGTTGCCCAGGTGAGGTGTGGGGTGATTAAATGACTTTTTCCCAAGGTCCTTTACTAACGAATCTATTGCATGAGATTTAGAAATGTTTACTTTTGACATGAATACCATAGTGACTATGAAAAACAATATTGTAAATAAGAGATATTTGGTTATCTACCACAATGGCTTCCAAACTTTAGCATGCAACAGGAAAACCTGGAGCCCTTAAGCTATAAGTTGAAATCAGCAATAAATCTTCTGATTCACTAGCTCTATAGCGGAATTTGAGATTCAATATTTCTAGGAAGTTCTCTGTTGATGCTGATGCTACTGAGAAACTATGCTTTGAAAAAAAAACTGTTCTAACATAGCAAGAAGTATACAGCCCATCGAATCTAGGGTTGGTTAACTCAGCATCTCAACTATATCAAGATCAATACTAAATTCTCTGAGGAGTTCAGGATTTCTTTTTAAGTCCTTAAACCACACCCTACTACACCAAGCATCCTATCCTTAACAGTCAAAACAAAAAAGAAAATGAAAAACATACCAGGATACCTCTTTTCCATTTCCTTCACTCTCTTCCACCCCTCATTCCCTCTCCCTTCTCTCTCGCTCTCTGTCTCTCTCTCTCTCTCTCTCTCTCTCTCTCTCTCACACACACACACACACACACATTCTCCTTATCTATGTGCATGTCTTTATCTTATCTATATGTATAAATGTCTGTGTGTTGTGTACACAAATGTATATGCTCATTTGGATCTATGCTTTAAAGTCTGTTTTAGGAGAAAAAAATTCAGAAGCATACTTCTTCCTTTGCTTTCTTCTTTCCTTCTTTTTTATTTTTTGTTTAAGGCAGTGTCTTGCTATGTATCCCAGTAGGGCCTAAACTTGCAAAATCCCTGCTTCAACACCCCAAGTGGTAAATGAATCTCTTTAATTCAATCACTACCTGTAAGGAGAAAGGTTGTAGTGATGAGTTTCAGATCAGATCTTCATTCTTCCTCCAGAACTGTGTATTGTGATTCCTCCCAACACCTTAAAACAACTGAGCTATCTAACTGAGGAATACTAAATGAATAGCTATGAGGTAGAAAAATAACTGGGCATGTCAAAAATTTATTCTGGTAACTAGAATCAGAAGAGGTAGATTTGGGGTTGAAACAAGGAATGCAAATGCGAGTAAATAAGAGATTGTATTAGTTTCGTCACCACCTTTTGCAAGAAAATAATGCTCTTATGACGAATTTGGTTCAATAGACTCAGGGAAATTCTCCTTTGAAAGCTTACAGTATACAGGAGTAATCTTGCTTTTATTATATCTGTATATGGAATTGCAAGCTGTCCCTTCAAGTAATGAAATTTGGACAAGTTGGAACTTGTATAACATCAAATCAATACTGAAATTATAGGCAAAACCCATACTTCTAGAAACTAACACATAGGGGAGAAAGATTGCTTGATCAAAATTTAACAGATTTCACTCTTAAGCACATCCAATATAGAAAGAAAGCAATAGGTACTGGTGTGTTCTTCCCAACGTTTGCATTTTTCTCCTTGCTCAACCTTGTAAAAGCATTATAAAAAGAAAACTCTGTTCAGGTTTATCCCTTATGCCTATGACTGATATGAAGTACAAAATGGAATTGTTTATTTGGACCTCAAGTAATTCAAATACTTCATTAAATGATATAATAAAGATCTCATCTGAACTAAAAGTAAAATATTCCATATTCTTTTAGCTCTCTTGGTAGGGAGAATAGTAACTGATGTGAGGCTAGTTCCTGCTATATTATGTTTTCTTTCCACAACTGAATCTTAAGGAAATATGTAACATGAGAGAGGAGTCAGCCTGAGGAGAGAAGTAAATTTTCTTTTCACTATATCTAAAATTATATATTGCTTCATTTTTTGAGTATACCTTAAAATAGCTAGCTTGCACCTTAGATAGCAAAAGTGATGTATACCACATTTGTAAGCACATGCAACATGAAAAAGCTGAGCTTGAAAGAACACTAGAAACTTGCACCCAAAGACCCAAGACTGGGGTTTGAAAACAGTAATCAATTTTAGCTGAGGACTTGAATCCATAATCACTAAGTAACTTATGACACTATATCTAATTTCTCCCTCAATTTATCCAAGAGGAGTCTGTACAAAGAAACCATAACTCTGATTAAGTCTAAGTCCATAGGGACCTTTCCCTTCCCTGGGACAAATGGGAACTGCACTCAGGGCAAAATTGTACAGAATAAGCAAGATAATAATAATAAAAATAGAAAGGAAGAAGGTATAGGATAAGCAAAAAATAAAAATAGAAAAAGAAGTTTCCAAAGTGCAGAGGAATCGGTGGTAATTTTATACATTTTTACACAAAATGCACTTAATGACAGCATTTTCACCGCCTTCTTAAATTTTGAAAATCTGGAGTTGTGTGTGTGTGTGTGTGTGTGTGTGTGTGTGTGTGTGTGTGTACCTGTGTGTCTGGGTCTGTTTCTCCCCTCTTGGGTGGATTGCCTGGAAGACAGTGAAAGCTATTTTAGAGCCACTGCCAGCAGAGGGAGCATTTTCCATTTGTGCACAGGGTCTCGAATGCTGTGCCTGGGGCTGTATTTCCTATATATTGCTTAGTTTCTTGCAGCAGTGTGACTGCTTACAGATACTTTACTGTCTTCTCTGATTGGAGCAGGCGTTGGTTTGCCATCAACTTTTGGTTGTTTTTATTTTTGAAGACCAGGCATCTAACAGATGTTTGTTGTTGGCTCCATATCTACATTCTTTGAAAGCTGCAGAATCAAATTGCTGACATTCAGACAACACTAATTCCCATATCCAGGGAGCCTAATTTGCCGTCCCTGAGATACTGATTCCTGGTGTTCACGGGTTTAAAATCCATTTCAGTGACACAATATAAGAATGGGCCTGGGAGATGCAGCACTGTCTCCACTAAAGATAATCACATTTTATAAACATCTGCGTCATTACTGGTATGATTCATCTCTAAGCCGTATACAGCTGTGTTTCCAGTTTCAATTAACAATCCCTTAATTGCATATCCATCTCATGTTACTAATTTAGTTAATTTATTCATAATTAAGAGTATTCTGTTTTCTACCAAGGTTTTTCGAGCTCAGAACACTATAAAGAGAAATATTTTAAGGCAGCGTCTCTGAGGGATTTTGTTTCTTATAATCACATCACAGTAAAATGTCATTCATGCACCCAAAGGCAGATAAATTGCTAAGGGATTCTTTTTCCAGTAAAATATGAAGCTATGTGAAGCTGCAGTGTGCTGTGTTTTTAAACCAAGTTAAATGCTGTGAATTTTGTTCTTTTCTTTCTCCTTTCCTGACATTCTCTCAAAAAAAACTATCATTTGATTTGGATTATTATTTAAGTATCACAGCAAATCCAGTCAGCAGTGCAGCTAAAACTGTCATTACCCTGTCAGGTAATGGTGTCTCTTAAAATCTGGGCTATAAAATCTGTACATTTCAGAGGACATTAAGATCAGGAATTTTTAAATTGCTGAAGCCTGAGTGAGTGGAATACACCCTTGTGGAAAACGGAAGGCAGATAACATGATACCAGGCAGTTCATTCATTTTAGTTTGACCTTTTCTAAAAAAATACAGATATCCTTGCAGCAAGGAGCTTGCCTTCATTAATATATGTCTGGGTGTCGTTAAAATGGTAATAACAAAAACATTAAAAACAGTGTTTCATTTTGTTTAGTGTCCAGAAACTGCTGCCTATAGCTTTGACCTACCTTGGAATTTGCAAAGAATCCCCTAATTGTCCAATAGTTTGCATATTGTACACAATAGAAATGAGATGTTTTTAATCTTGCATGGATTTAACTGAAATTAAAAATCTACCATTCTCACCCCGCCCTTCCAGAAATCTCCTTGCCACTCAAGGAAGTATACAGAATATGTAATCATTCCACCATTGATGCAATTATTTATTACCCATTTTATTGATCATCTATTAAGTGGCTATCATTCTGCTACACAATGAGGATATGATAACCACAGAGTCTTGATTTCTTCTTTTCCAAAGATTTCAGCATGAGGGAGGTATCAGACGTAACTCAAACCACCACATACAGATGTGTACAGTTGTGTTGTTTAATGAAGCTGAGAGGACAGACACAATTAAACAACACTAAATCTCCTCATGTAGTATACCCAATGAGACATAATATAGATGATTCTCTGCTGATGAAGATTTAGATCATCAAGCCTTATTTCTGCTTCCCCTTAAGTAGGTTCCATTTGTATAAAGTGTAAACTGATGATTTCCCTTGGAAGAAAAATGCCTGTGTTAAACCAGACGATGTCCTTGACTCGCATCCCAATTTTCAAAGCAACCGATAGAAGGAAAATTATGCCAGTTCATACATCCATCTTCTGTCCCTTTTAATTACAAACACTTTTCTTAAGTGTTAATTCGTATCTTAAAGGTACCTACTTTCTGCTGTCTTTTCATGCTGAAAAAGAGACAAAGGCCAGGTCCATACTCCAAAATCATTGTGCAGTTGTTAGCTGTGATGAAGCATGCTCCACGGATGAATTCGAGCTCATCAGTGATCAGAGCTGAGAAAACCTAAACCTTACACGTAGGTTAAACAACTGTGAGGCGGCCAGTCCTAGATATGATGTGGAGCTCAAAGACCTGGAGCAACTACAGAATAATCTGCTCCCATCTCATCAGTTTGGATTCATTATACTGACGACCTCAACTAACATCATGAACCAGCAGAATGAAAATACACAAGAGGAAAAATTCTGGGTTTCTTTTTCTGGTGATACATATAACATCCACATAAATAAAATGTCTCAATGAAGAGTGCTCAAATGAGGTAAAACCAAGTATATTAAATACATAATAGCAATGAACTAATCTATTCTACCCTATAAGATTTCAAACACTTCTGAGGATCCCTTCTCTCTCTCATCTCAGTTCCCATGGTACTTTACTTCCACTGTTGCGTGTGTGTGGAAGAGAAGGTTGGTCTGTTTCTTTCTTTTAACATCTTAGACCTCAATTAAACAGAGTTCAATGCTAGTACTCATAGTTGCTTGGTGTTTCTTAGGGATGACTCTAAGTTGAGGCAACACACCAATATACTAGCAGTGCACTATCTGCAACTGTCCAGAGGTTAATCCTCTATATAAATAAGGTTTTCCACAATCCCCCCAAAGACTAGAATTTTATCTAGGCCCAGCCTCTTAATTTATACACTAAGAAATGGATTCCTGATGGATTAGAGAAATGTGCTCAATTGTTGAAAAGCAGGGTCAGAACTTAGGCCTAATGCAAAATTCTTTGAACACAACCATGATTTATTTCATCAGGGAAAACAAAGATGCTTATGCTTCAAAACTTTGCACATTTTCCAAAAGTGCTAATTCTCCATTAACACTATTTTGCAATAGTAACTCATTTGGGTGATCTTTTTAAGATGGTATCTTTAGTCTTGGTTGTACTTGAATCTGTTAACATTTATGCATTGCAGTCTGCATTTGATAACTGATGGAAATAGGGAATTGGAAAGCACCGGTGATCTTTTCATATGTTATAATCTAAGTTAACAAAACTCAGTCTGAGAAAGATAGCATATAGTTCACAAAGTGATACGTTTTATAAGATTTTCATGCCTCTGCGTCATGAACTTTGTTTGTGTTCATCCTCCCTCCATTTTTGTCTTTTGCTCCCCGCACCGCCCTCCCACAGATACACACCTCTCAATAGTGTCTCTTCTGCTTTTGTTTCTTCTTATTTGTATTAACTTCCATGTATGAGAAAATTTCTACGTTTGTCTTTGTGAGTCCATCATTTTCCTTAACATGATAGTCTTTTGTTCTATCCATTTTCCTGCAAATGACACAATTTCCTTCTTCCTTCTCACTGAATGAAATCCCACAGAGTATATATACCACAAATTGTTTATACATTTAACTGTTTATGGACAACTAGACTGGTTCCATATACTAGCTATTATGAATAGCACAGCAATAAATAGTGATGGACAAGTATCTTTGTGGCATGCTGACTTAGGCTTATTCCCAAGAGTGCCTTAACTATTATATGACAGTTTTTAGTTTTATATATGGAAGCTCCATAATGATTTCCACTATTACATTCCCACCAGCACTGTGTAAAGAGGGACATTTTATTTTTTGTTCTGGAGGCAGGATCTTACTGAGTAGCTTAGTTTAGCCTCAACTTTGTGGTCCCCCTGCCACAGCATTCCAAGTGCTGAGATTTACAGGTGCATGTCAACACATCTAGCTCTGTAACCAAGCTTAAATATGTAGCCTCATTTTCCCCCAAAACCATGAATGAGAAATAAAATATTTTTATCTTGACATCTCTTGTTTGCTGATTCCATTCATAAAACCTTATTTTAACTTCCATTATTTTGCAATTGTATAATTATTTTATGTCTTCATTCAAACAAAATCTTAAAAATGAAGCCAATACCACATTTGAAACTCCCTGGACACTTTCATTATCTCCATACAGGAAAAGGACAAATTCAGCATTTTGCTGCTGACTCCGAAGAAAGTTCCTCCATTGTTCTTTCCGAACAACAATGCTAGCCTCCTTGCTATTTATTTCAAAACATTATGGAGTTTCAATATTTGTACTTTAGTATGATATAACACTCTGTGTTTCAAACATGAGAAACAGTGGGGAAAATCACACTCTGACTATTTGGCTTTCAGATGGCACTGCATGACAGCAGGCCTGAAATAACAAAGATAAGTCAGTCAATGTCCCCAGCCAGACGGGACTCCAATTATACCTTAGGTCCACACCTTGGATAGATAGCAATGTCTACAGGTCAAAGCCATGACTGTAAATCGCCAGTGACATTGGACACATCAGCAATTCATAGCTTGACTTTTTGCATGTCATGAACACATTCTTTGTAGCAGTAATACTTCAGAGAATTGTGGAGCATGTATATGTCAGTGACCCAAGTCTTTGTTACAATGTGGCCTGGGGAATATTTTGCTTGTCTAGTGCCAACTTCAGTGAATGTAATTTGGATCTGGGAGTAAAATAGCCAGTTCTCTGACAGTTCTACTCTAAAGTTAAATTTCTGTCCAGATGATCACAAAATTAGCTTTTATTTAATGCCACATGGGGTTTTTGTTAGGATCCATGTTTTTTGTAACACTACTAGGGATTAAACTTGGAACCTTGTGCATGCTAGACAAGGGCTCTAACAGAGCTACACCCAAGCCTGCTTTGCTCCGGTTTCATTGGAGATCATGACAGAAATTTTACAGGAAAATTATTATTTGTCGTTCTCCGGAAGTTGTTAACAACAAAAAGGCAAGAAACCAAAGCAACTGGATTCTACCCCTATGTTTCTCATTCACTGACTTTGGAAATATAGATGCATTTTAATCCATTTCCTAAAATAAAAAAAAATGACTAACTCCTGACATACAAATGTGATTCTGTAGAAAGAGCTTCCACTTTGTGGTTAACTGAAAGAAAGTTTTTTAAATCTTTCTTTATTAAATTTTTTTATTTAATATATTTAATAAATTAAATTTAAAAATTAATAAGTTTAAATAAGAAAGGAAATCAACTTACTAATAACGGTAGACTAGAAGGAACAAAAGCAAATTGGTAAACATGAGTGAGTGCCAACCAGAAAGAAAAATGAAGGCTTTCAGAGGACAAAGAGCGAGTTGGATGTAAGACATCCTACTGTCATACATAATGCGCATGACTCCCCAAGTGCAGCCTCTCTGCCCTGGCAACATACTGTACTGCTGTTCTCTAAGCCTTAGAAGAGAGAATTTTGAAGTACCTGCTCTGAATAAACCTTAACCAACTCATATGCAATTACTAAGTAGCTCTTATATACATATCACTCCAGACTCTTTCCCTAGGTTGCTGCTGCTGCTGCTGCTCTGAAAGGCAGGAAGTTGTTTCCCATTCTCACGAAACCTTAGAATTCATCTCTCTTGATGGTTTCAATATCTGTATTGCATAATTGTTTTATGCCAATTATAATGGAAAAGACGAAAAATGGGAGGCAGAGAAAGAGACAGACAGACGGACAGACAGCCAGAGACATGTATACAGAATATATTCTGAGGGCCACAATGAATTATTTTTACTAGATGTTGCAGTCAATGATTTTAAAATACCATTCTAATTTCTTGAAGTTCCAGAGTGGGCGTTGTATGACAGGTTTATCGCATGCCTGTCCTAACCGCATATACAAAATCAGTGCAGAGAACCTGGTACCGGTGACCATCTCAGTTATTCCTGAAAGCAGAAAGTGCACACATTCTCCATACATGATAATCAAAGAACATTGTAATAGCTTTTGTCTATTTAAAAAAGGCTGAATTTTAATGGATTCACGTGTTGATCAAGTTTGTCTTTTATAAATAAAAGGGAAAGTACAATAGGTAATAAAACAGACACATATAGTTACCAGAATCTTTACTTTCATTGATAAATTGTTGAAAATAGTTATTGGAGACACTTGGAAGTACCTTTCCCAATGGGCAGGTAGGAGGTTGCTATGGTTTAAACCTAAATGCTTCTGACAGGCTCATATTTGAATGCTCATATTCAGTTAGCTCCCTAATTTGGGGAGACTATGAAGCCTTTAGATAGAACATAACTGGCGAAAGTAAGTCACTAAATGAAGGTCTTTCAAACTTATTTTTGGCCCCTAACTCTGGTCAGACTCTTCCCTCTGTGGCCTAACATTGTTGTGAAGAGCCTCCAGTCCATGCAGCTGCCAGTAGGGGCAAAGCACTTTCACTGCACCTGGCTTACAACGGTAGACTGAAAACTCTGAAGCTATAACTAAAAGAATTCTTTACTCCCCCAAGGTTTTATTTTCTGTCAAATATTTTTGTCACAGTGGCAGAAATGTAAACACAAGGCAATATAAGTCAATGATGTAACTCTTACTGTCATTTCTCAATGAATTGCATTGAAATCTAATTGTCCAATATCATGATTGCTTTGCTTCTCATGATCTTAACATGTGATTAAACATCATACCCCATGTGATAATACTAGGAGATAGAGCCTTTGGCAGATGATCAAGTCATGAAGACTCATAAAAATGATGCCAAATAATTGCTTTTTGCCTTGAACCATGTGAGGCCTCTGCAGGAAAGTGCTGTATATTAAGAAAATCATCCTCATTAAAAGCTGAATCTTCGAGAATGTTAATCTTGAACTTCCCGGCCACCATTCTTTGAGGGAAAAATATTCTATTCATAAATAAGACAGTGTATATTTTTCATTACAACATCCCAAAGAGAATAAGGCATTTATTATATAAAAGAACCTTTTCCGTTTGTGAGATGTGGTTATTTTTTTTTCTATTTTCCAGAGCTTTCTGCAGAAAAATAAGAAAGGTGCTTCACTTGCTCATTATGTCAACGACAGATAGTTATATTTTATTACTGCCAGGGTCTATGGCAAATATTCTATACCTGATGTTAATGTATACAAGACATCTTGATTAGACAGTCATTAGTACTTCTGTATTCAGACTTTCAGTGAAACAGGACTTGAAAAATTATAGGCTTGCATTAACTTAGGAACACAGCCTTTAGAGTGATCTCCTATACTTCGCTGCATTAATTTCTGATGTTTCTTAAAAGAAATTAACATTCCTGGAATGCGAGCTAACCGAAAAAGCTCTGGAGAGGAGCAGGGTATTTCCTGGCGCCTGATACTGATGGCAAAAGTCGGTGCAGTGACATGCACCCATGGATCCTCGCAGACTGTCTTTGAACAAGCTGGCAACGTTGCTGAGAAAGCCACTCATCTAAAGCTTAGAAAACCCTTCCATTCGTTCTATTTTTCCCTTGGGCTCTTCTTATAAGTGCGCAGAGTAGGACATCACATGGGAATGTTAAAATTTATCCAGGAAATTCCCTCACCCCCAAATATTTACCCTTCTTTACTGCCTCAAGCCCACCTGCTAAAGAACTGACTCAGACTACCTTGCTCTTAGTCCCTTTCTGGGAAAGAATGAACTGATACAAAAGTGTTTAGCATGGATGAGGGCTTTCATTAGTACCCTTGGTTTCAGCTGAAGACTTCCGTCTAACATCTTCACCAAATGGAAACACGTTCCTAAGAAACATCTTGTGGGAGATATAAAAGACAGCTTCCAACCTTAACCCTGGTAACAGCCAGGCATTCTGGTTTAAATTGGCCCCGTTACAAAAGCAGGATTCCCTGACCTTCAGTTTGTATCAGGTGACTAATTTGTTCAGAAGTCAATGATATGACACAGTGCCATTGAGAGTCACAGTTAAAAGCCTGGACAAGGAGACTTGCTGTTTTCTTAGATCCTTTGCATGCAGTGTTAGAAAATCTCATTCGAACATTTTAGCCAATTAACTTATTCTGATGTGTTAAATTTTGCAAGTGAGAGTCCACAGGGACATTGATTCCAGGCCACTCTTTTACCTAGCACAAACATATTTGTAACATTTATTGTGTGCTTTACAAAACCTCCCGGGCTTCATGGGGATAACTAACAGAAGCAGCCTTTGGGTTTTGGCCTCTTTCAGGAGATAAGGGCTTTCTTCTCATGCACTGGGAATCTGTGATTAAGATAAGCATTTTCCTGAGCATGCAGCAGAAAAGCTCTTGCTAGCCACATATATAAAATATCGCATCATCTCTGCTGGCAGGTTTTAAATTAATTACAGACGTTGTACTGCGGCTATTTAGCGGAAATTCTAATTGTCCTCCTTTTAGTGTGCAAAATATCCTGTTTCAAAGTGATAGCCACCTCCATGGGTCAGTAATGAACCTTTATTATTAGCAGGATGTTTTCCCTTCCTGCTCAAACTGAAGAACAGGCTCATCATCAGCTTGAGAGCATATAAAACTCTGAATGGCCCCAGCTATACACAGAGAGAGCCAGTTAAGTCTCTAAGGAGGGGCCTTGAGCATCAGTATCTACTGCAAGTCCCAAGGATTTCACAGTGCATCCAGGTTATAGAACTCTGACGCCAAAAGAAGAAGAATCTGAATTCCACACAGAGGAGGGATGTGGAGAAACACTGTATCTTCAAGGGATTAGTATGAACCAAAAGTCTGGTGACACCAAACTCATATCCCAAGATTTTGATTATTGTGTGAGATCCAAAGGAATCAGTTGCTTTGCAAATCCTCCACCCTGGTCCTCATTGGCTCAATAGAACTGGTGAATGTCAATCATTCCTTGTGCAGCTCCCAGTTTATTTTTTTATTTAATTTCTTTATTGGTTCTTTGGGAGTTTTGCATCATGCCCTCTAATTCTGCTCACCTCCTGGGTCCCCCATAGAAAGCATTTTTCACAAAGAAACTTCAGGAGCCTGGAGGACAGATTGCCCTAAGTAGGTAACATGTCAATTACAAAGGGAGGAATACTATACCATGTTGAACAATGAAACGATAACTGTCACAAACAATATTCTGTGAGAAAGGAAGTAATAAGAGTCTATGTGGATAGACCATTTAATGAGCGTGTTTTCATCTTGCATGTGCTTTATAAACTAAGTTGGAGAGTTAGGATCAACCCTGCCATTATCAGTGAAGAACAATTTGCATGCGGAAATGAGCTAAAGCCTTGTCCACCTGGAAATTTGGCTCCAATGCAGGCATGCCTGAATTCTGAATTGTCTTAAGGGTCTCCCTTCTGGTTGAGACTTAGGGAATACAAGTTGTTTAGGAAACAGGGGCACAAAAGGATTAGTTGGTGCTTTTTCCTTGAAATTAATTACTCGGGGTCTTAAACTTTTTATATCATTTTACAGAAGAAAAAAAAGACCCTTTGAAACTCTATTTGTCTGAGGCATCCACAGCAGTGTCTTGGATATAATGAGAAAAATTTCTTCTCCAAGAATTGCTGAGACTGTGTGGGCACATGTGCACGTGTGCATGCTTACACTCACACACCTGCACAAGCACACACACACACACACCAATTGCTTTTCCCCAGAGACTGTAGGAATCCCATTAAAACAGAAGCGTCTTAAGTAGTTACCGAAACCCCAGGTTTTTAAATTTTCTTTATAATATTTGGATGCATTTAGGTGAACTTGTAGCATTTTAATTATATCTGTATCTGATGAGCAGGAAAAAATGTAAAATGGGTTTGAGGAGAGATTTAATTTTAGATAGGCAGCATAATTAACAGCATTTGGAAAAACTACTGGAACTTTAATTAAATGTCCTACATTAATTTAGCCATTTAATTGAAAATGTATTGGGATAGTCCTTACGATTTATCATTATTGGTCTTTGAAGGAAAAAAGATTTTAAATATCATAGCATTGGTTAACTAATTTTTAAATTATTTAACTATATGTCTACCATTTTTTACCATTTTTTCACTGTATGTCTCAAGTGTTTTTGGTTTTGGTTTTCAGTAATTTGTCTTGTCATTTTGATTTAAAGAGCTATAAATCTGGGGAAAATCATATTTTGAAACATCGAGCAAATTCTTTCTTTTCTTGTAGATTTTAAAAGATAATAAAATCATATCGGAAAATTTTTCATCAATATATTGTTAATTTCCTTTTTGTACTTGACCAATTTTGATTTCTTTTTAAATCAGAGGAATATCTGAGATGGATGTGCACTTTAGCAATGGATCCGACATAGGTGCTGAAAGTAACTTCTTTCTTCTTTAGTTTTGCTTTTACTTTTTACTTCTTTTTTTCTTTTCTTTCTTTCTTTCTTTCTTTCTTTCTTTCTTTCTTTTTTTTTGATTTTTCGAGATATTTGAGATAGATTTTCTCTGTATTATTGGAGCTTGGATCCTGTCCCAGAAACTAGCTCTTCTAGACCAGACTGGCCTTCTGCCTTCTGAGTGCTGGAATTAAAGGCGTGCACCACCACCACCCAACTAGGTTTTTTTGTTTGTTTGTTTTTATTTTGGGGGGGCTGGGTTTCTCTGTGTGGTTGTCCTGGAACTCACCTTGTAGACCAGGCTAGCCTCATAGAGATCTTCCTGCCTTTGCATCCCAAGTGCTGGGATTAAAGGTGCGCGCCACCACCGCCTGGATACAACATCTTCTTAAATCACATAAAGAATTATACATTGATTGAGAGGAGATGTTTCAGTAACTATGTTCAAGGAAGAGTTTCTAAGGCATTTTTCTTTGGTGGTGTTTGTTCTACTGCATTGCACAAATTTCCATTAACTATCGGTCAATAAGACCTCCCCCAAGTTTATGTGGCACAAAACCCTCACGGGCACATAGAGCTTCTCTGACCCCACTTTGACCTCAAATAATAATAGAGACTTATTTTTGAAAATGACACAGAAAGAATAATGTGAGATAATGCATACAAAGCAGGAAATTAAGATTCGAAATAAAATTACAGTTTGCCATTATTTGGTAAACCGAAGCAACGTGACTCCAGATCCAGGGAATCTAACACCATCTTCTGAACTCCATGAATACTGACACACATGTGGTACACAGAGATGCATACATTTGGGCAAATACACATATATAAAATAACATAAGTAAATCTAAAAAATACTTAAGTAAATCTTTTAAAATCTTGTATACAAATATAGTCCCAGGAACATTTGACCCAGTCAATGACTCTAATTAGACATGAATTGCTGCTTTAGGTAACTGTCAGGTCAGTATTAGCTAACTCTTTTCCAGTATAATCCAGTATAACTTGCTATAGATGGTAATATGGTATTTCACTCTACTAATGGAATTAAAGTTTCATTGTAATATTTACTGGTTAAATTCCATTCAAAGTATTATTTTCACTTATGAGGATCACATGTGACAAATGTCCTGACAAAAGTATTAAAGCATCTATTCATTCAAGGGCAATCAAGATCAAGAAGGGTATAGAGATAGTTATTCTATGAATGTTTTTAAGGATATAGAGGGTTCATTGGCAAGAACATTTGAAATGTATGATAGCATCACCTTGCATTTGAATAGAGCAAATGTCTTAAGAGGATGAGCAAAACATTGTGGGAGACAAACAGAGGGAAATGGGAACTGAGGCTAAGCAATGGACACAAATATTCAGGTTCTCCTTGAGACCATTGATCTCTTTACAATTTTTTTTATCACATTCAGTCTGGCTGATCAGACAGCAGTATTTATTTATTGCTAAGTTAAAATTGACAAGAAACTTTTTCCCTCTCTTGTAAATATCTTGAACTATATAGACCAGATCTTCTTTGACTATTTTGTCTCCCAAAATCTAATGTCCTCCTTTATCTTGTTGCACCTCGGATTTTTACCCTCACTATGTGGTCCAACATACTTCAGCTTTTTTTTTTTTTTAGCCGTCACATCTGAGTTCCAATTAACAGAAAGATGTAGGACAGAAAAAGACAAAAAGGGTAATTGCAATCAGTGTTTATAAAAAATTGTCAGTAACCACGGAAGAACATATCCACTATATCCAGGTAATACGTACCTCTAATCTCAGCATTTAGGTGATAGAAGCAAAAGGATAAGGACTGCAAAGGAATCTGCTACGTATCAAGTTTGAGGACAGCTTGAGTTATGTGAGACCATAGGACAACAGCAACAAGAGAAATGTCTTCACAGATACCTCTCTTGCAAGACTCATGCCTTGTGTCTATATAGACATACATGAGAGATTAAGAAATGTATTCTTTATTTCAGATATCCATGTAACAAAATAAAAATCATAGGTTCTACCACTGTAGAAGAAATGGGAGAAGTACAAAGAATCAATAATCATTGTCACAAGGATGTTTAAAAGAGCATTATTCCTTACCTGGAAACTTAGACAAGATAAATTTTAAGATCCAATCTATTTTTATGAGTCTGTGATTCTACAGTTATAGATGTTTCAAAATCTCCGTTATCTACAAAGAGAATTGGTTGTCATCGGTTTTTATGGAAGTTAATGTTCTTGTGAGTTTAAACACACACACATAGACACACACACACACACACACACACAGCCTTCCATGTTTTCCATGGTTGCCATGGAAACTGCATTCTTCTTAAAGCAACATTCCTGCTGTTTTATACCTTGGAACGTAAAGATATTAATAATATTTATGAAACATTACAAAAATATGTGCACAAAACTACATAGACTAAGAAATACTAGTGGTTGCCTTAACTCAAATAAGCACCAATGTTTGGTGCTTCTATTTGGGGGTCACAATTCATTGCCACGTTTCTGCTGTACCTGAGAACTTTATTACTACCTATGGGAGTTAGCAACTTGAGAGATTTCTATACTATATTACTATAGACAATAAGCATTGTAAGTGCGGAATGATCTAAGTTAATATAGCTTATTTTCTGCCACAGTAATGTTGCCTTTCTCATTTGGCATTCTGGTTACCCATCAGTAGAAAAAGTTATATAGTTACAGACTGGATAACTTTGCATTACACTTTCTCTAAAACAGCAAGATATTGCATAGATCAGAATCGAAAGAGGCCCATTCTGCCTACTCTTTTCTGTATTTCACTATAACTCTAGAGAAGAATGCAGAGTTTGGTGTTTTGTTTCTGGCTTTTAAAAAAAGGAGGTCTGAGATACAGCTTAATGTGTGAAAGTGCTTGCTGCCAAACCTCGTACACCTAATTTCAAATCGCGAATGCTATGTATGAGCCAGACAATAGCATGCACCTTGAACCCCAGTGATGGGGCCTGGAAGCAGACATGTTCTGGGGGCTTACCGGTCAGTCAATCTACCAGAAACAAAGAGGTCCAGGTTCACTGAAAGACCTGGCTTAAAAAACGAAGAGTCGGCCTGGCAAGATGACCCAGCAGGTGAAACTGTTTGACAACAAGTCAAATGACCCCAATTTTCCCTAAAACCAACATGGCAGAAGGAGAAAACTAACTCCAACAAGTTGTTTTCTAACTTCACACAAATGTGCTGTGACATTCCCTCCCCTGCCACATCAATAAATAAAATGTTTCCAAAAATGAGGTGGAGACAATAGAGTCAGCATAGGCGAGTACACCAGCATATAAATACACACACATACACAAATATACACACACATGCACACACACACAAGATAGAGACAGAGACAGCACAGCATCACAGAAAGAGAGAGAGAGAGAGAGAGAGAGAGAGAGAGAGAGAGAGAGAGAGAGAGAGAGAGAGATAAAGACTAAGAGATAGAGATGTTTCACAAGAGGCCAAGACATCCAAACTAAACTTCTTGGGAGCCCTTCTAAACATGTAGAAATACGGTGGGAGAAGGGAAATTATGCTGCAAACATTAAACTTCTGCATTGAGAAATGGAGAGCATTTTCACATCTAGCTGTATTGCTTCTCCCTGTGGAGCTGTTCTAAGCACAAAGTTCCCATTACATAATGAACAGCATCTTAAATACTGTGCAACTGTTTCCCGATAGAAACACAATGCAGCAGACTCTACTTCTCAAGAACCATTTATAACAAACCTACTGATGGTCATTTCTGTAGTAAAAGGGAGAGTGAGGAAGGCACGTTTGAGGAACACAGCAGCGTGCAAGATTGCTAGTCACAACTAAAGCATGACAGCATGATACCAAACATATCATAACTTGAATGTGGTTCTTCATTTGTTTATTTGTTTTGTAGACAGGGCCTAACTGTGTAGCCTGTGATGAAATCAAATCCATAATCCTCCAGCCTCAGCTTCCAATTGGCAGGGATAATAGACATATTTAAGTAACCACATCCAACTGCTGGATATATATTTAAGAGTTAAAACAAAATTGTATTTCTTCCCTAAGTTATTTTTGGTCGTGGTGTTTTATCACAGCACTATAAACCTAACTAAGGCAGATGGCATGCAAAATAGTAGGTTTCAGTATGACATTTTCATATATATATATATATATATATATATATATATATATATATATGTATATGTATATGTATATATATGCATGCATATCACACACACACATATATATATATAATTGTATTTACTTCTATTTACATCCATGTTTAGCACCCTGTCCTTCTTCCCTTTCGTCCCTTTCTTTCTCCAAGCTTGTCCCTCTTCAGCTTTTATGCTATACACACTATGTGTACTTTATGCTATACACACTATGTGTACTTCATGCTATACACACTATGTGTACTTCATGCTATACACACTATATTACAGACTTAAACCTAGTTTCTGCATATGAGAAAACATAGAATAGTTTTTCGCTCTGCCAGTGCCTTTGAACCCTTTTCCTTCATCCCATTAGACCACTTCTTCTCATTCTACTGCTGTGTCATATTAGATGCCACTTGTAATACAGTTTAAGAATTTGGATCATTCGATGACAAGAAACGCTTAAATTAAATGAAAGATCAGAAAATGTCTCTTTGTACCTTGTGTTCAAGCACTTTGAGCCCACTGGAAGGCTTTTTGTTTTGTTTTCTCTTGACTTCACAGAGAGACTCTGTTGATTTGTTTTTGTATAAAAGGCTGCTACCCTTACCGCGATTGTATTAGGATCAATGGATCCATCAAATATCAGTAGTTATTACTGATACTTTGTGTCTATGGTACTTTAGAGGTGACCTATGGGTGTCCATAAAAGCCAGTAGAGGGTGTCAGATCCTCTGGAGCAGAAATTCTAGGGTGTTGTTACCCACTGAATGTGAGTGCTAGAAACTCCAGTCCTCTGCAAGAGCAGTAATCACATTTAAATCCTGAGCCATCCTTCCACCCTGGGAACAATTTTTTAACACTAGATTCACTCCCTCCAAATTTTCTAAATCTTTTCTGTTCTTTCTAAGTAATCTGAGACTGTTTATTCTCTCATTTTTTTTGTCAGTTTTACATAGTTTTGGGTGATTTGCCATGTGAAGGTGGTTCTTCAAAAAGTGGAAAATTTTAAACTTCATTTCTATTACCTCTAATGGAGGGGCATATAATTCTAATGAAGGGACAGAGAGATGCTCAGAAATGTTTATTGGAAATTATCATGTGCCTTTAATAAGGCACTGACATTCAACCAGTATTTGCTCATATACCAATTTCTTTCCATTTTAAGTCTTCCGTGCTTATCGAATTGATCATGGCTTTTATACTTGACTTCTATGTGACTGTTCCCAGTTGTGACTAGGTATAACATTTTGAGTGTCACTCCGGCTTATGATATTATTTTTATTAACCTGTGATAAATTGTGGCTTATCTCTTAAATGCAACCCAAGTGTTGATTTAAATCAGTAAGTCTTGTCTCTATAGTCATTGCTTCCCAGAACTTTCAGGCTTTCTTAGCATGATGACTGTTTTTCCAGGAATAGTGAAGACTCTCTCCAGTAGCATGCATTTCTTTCTAATTGAGATTTTTTTCATACTCTCCATTTTCTTTACTATGGAAAAGTGTAATTTCATTGGTGCTTTGCCAGCAATTGTGCTGTATTCCTAATAATGTTCTGTCCCTACTCTCTACCCTTAAAACTGTCTATTCCATGCATGGGTTGTATAAATGGCCATTTGAAATTACTTTAGCACAGCCGGATGTTTTTCTTTGATTCTTTTCTTCTGGAGATCACTTATTTGTTGTGATTTTCCTTTCTGTTTTTTATTAACATCCATATCTCCTTTCTTCCTGTCCACATGGTTCCATTTTCTGCAATTAAATGTAAATTGCTGACTACAGCTTTTCTCTGACTTCATCCCACAACCATCATGAAATGACAAATTTAGGATTTTGTTACATTTTTCTTCTTCTTCTTCTTCTTTGAAAAAAAAGTATAGCTCAATAAAATCAATAAAAAAAAAAAGAAAAAAAGAGGAAAGATGAAGAAGGATTTTGTTACATTTTTAGCCTGGTCTCCTGATTTGTCCATTCGAATGCATTTTATCATTTTTTGAGAGTCAGCCTCCTGGTGACTGATTTCCCCAGTCTCTTCAAGACAATGCGTAGTGTTATGGATTATATCAACTGTATTTTGTTCATGCTCACATTTGTAGAATGTAATTCACAGAATATATATTGACTAATAAATAAATGCCTCTACCTGGTGGATGGTTGTAGAGAAAACACATGTATTGGTATTCAGCAGACTCCTGTACAAACGAGCTATAGAAAGAAGCAGCTCACCATGTCAGAGTCGTAAATGAAGGCTGTAAGTGGAAAACGCAGAAACTCTGGAATTTTTAATTTTATAAATCCATACCATCTCAATTTGGTCATGTAGAAGAAGAATTAAAATACCACACACAGATCCTGTAAGCTTTATACCATATTGATGTATTACTTTGCTTATGCATACTACTCGGAGATTTCTATAGTCTATATTTTTTCATATAATCATCTTAACCTCTTCCTTCTTGGAGTTACTTTAGGATAGAAGTGAAGAAGGGGTGGAAAGAGGCCTGTCTATATGGCTCAGGAAAGACATGTGACAAAAGAGGAGGAAAGACGTAAAAAAAAAGGAAAAAGTGTAGCATGAGGGGCCTGCTTGTTGGGGTTTCTCTCCGGCCCGGGTACCCCACAGCCAGCAAGCCCCAAAGAAAATTACTCACAGGACTCCTTAAGATTATAAACTGATTGGCCCATTTGGTCAGGCTACTTATTAACTCTTATAGCTTATATTAACCCATTATTCTTATCTATGTTAGTCACACAGCTCAGTACCTTTCTCAGTCTGACAGCTTACATGTTGCCTCTTCAGTGGTCTGCGCAGGAGTGGAAGCTTCCTGCTTTCCCAGAATACTCCCAGTCTCTTTGCTCCACCTCTACTTCCTGTCTGGCTTTCCCGCCTATACTGCCTGCCTGGCCAATCAGCGTTTTATTAAAATATGATTGGCAGAATACAGACAATTCTCCCACACCAAAAAAGTCTGGTGATACATTATTCATTATCCCGAACTGAAATATGAAATCTCAATCAGTTAAAAATTTTCATTGTGCAGTTCCTGAAAAAACAAGACTCCCCTCCTCCTTGATCTATTTAATGTAAATATTTTTCTGTGTCTATTCAGACCTGGGAAAAACTGCTTTATGTGTCTTTTCATTTTTCATAAGATCATCAAAGAAGGAAATATGGAGCTATTTTAGGCAATGAACATAAAAAGATTGCAAATTAGAATTTTTAGAAATGCAAGTATAGATGTAATCACAAAAGATGATGCCACTCATGATATCTTATGCCCTATGAATAAAATCAGTTGAGTTGACATCATTTCAGTGACTTCTCTCTTTGTCTGAAATGTATTTGGGGTGTGTGTGTGTGTGTGTGTGTGTGTGTGTGTGTAACAATCTTGCTTTCCTTCTCATAAATGGTACTGAGAAGCACACCATCTTTATCTGGTGAATAAATGATACTTGAATGGAAGTTCTTTGATATCCAATTTGGAGTATCTGCTTTTGAATGAAATTATGTAGGGTAGTTTTTAATTAAAGGAAATATAACTAGGCTTTATTTTTGCATTGATTTTATTTCAGCACAGTAGATTTCATAGCATATATGATGCTTATATTCTTTAAAATGCATCACGTAACCAGGAAATCGATCCTACTACTGAGTGCTGTCGCCAGATGTTGTCTTCTCATATCAAGTGTGATGCTGGTAGTCTGTAAGCACTGTGTGTTAAAATAGTAGCATGCTTATTCTCTAACACCTTATAAACAAGGTATGATTATAAAATTGTCATTTTTCTCATGATAATTCTTGTTAGTTTCATTGCTCCCCAATTGTCACCTCTGTTGTTAATGTAGAAACCCTACATTTTTTTCTGACAATCCTAAAAATTACCCTTCTATGTCCTAGGAACATTAGCGTCATTTTCCTTTTCAGTTTTAGTAAGTGGGCTTGGAAAGGGATTTATTTGTTTGGCTGGTCGTTGGTTAGTTTGGGTGTTTTGGTTCTTGTTTGGTTTTTGTTTTGCTTCCATTTGTTGTTTGCCTATAAAAAACTGAAATAACGAGAGAGCAAATTACTTGCCTATGGTAATTTAAGTCATCAGTTGTATAACTTAAATTATACAGGATCGTGCCATTAGCCAAGTTTTATCAATCTATATAACCACCACCAACCCGAATCAACCCTTTACCTGACTTTATTAAGTCTTTATCCAAGCTGAAACTTTATAATGACTGTGCACCAACCCCCTTTCTCTGGTCCAACTGTAGTGAGTTGGACCATGAAAAATTTACCTTTTCATTTCATGTTCTGATTGATTACCTAGACTACCACACTCTGCGCAGCAATCCAGTCACAATGGCCACTCCCTGTCTCTTTTCCAATGCCTCTACTGCAACTTCAGACTTGCACAGTTCTTCAACTGACTAATCTTGTTTCTTCTCATGAGCTACTGAAAGCTTCTTTTCTGTCTATAGAATGGAGGTGTGGGGTGAACTGAGATGGTCTGTCAGGATGACAGGTGGCTTTGCATGGAAAGTATTTAGCCCAGCAGCTGGTTCATGAAAGTCACCAGTAAAGGTTAGTTTGATAAAAGAACTGTATGCTGTAAGAGGGCAGAGAAAGACAGAAAAGCAGGAGTTTCGGTTGAAAATCCAACATGGAGCCAGGGCTACTTTAACTGAGTAAATGAGTAAGTGTGTGTGTGTGTGTGTGTGTGTGTGTGTGTGTGTGTGTGTGTGCCTGTTTGTTTGCTTTTCATACTTAATGTGAGAGGTCTTGCTCTGTTTCCCAGCTTGGCCTTGAACTTGCTGCTTGAACTTCCCTTGCCTCAGCACACCAAGTGTGGAAGTGATAAGACCACTATATTCAGTAAATTTTGGTTTTGCTTTTGTGTTTAGTTTTGGAGCAAGAAAGCCAAAATAATATCAGTATCAACTTTAACCAGCACAGAAAACATTGAAGACTATGGCATGAGGACCTCTGTGTCCCTTAAAACCTAGACTATAAAGTAGCATTTAGCAAGAAAAAAAGAAAGGAGAAATGAAATGACTCCACTGGTCAAAGAGCTTGTCACCAACTCTAAGCCTGACAACCTAGATTCAATCCCCAGGGTTACACTGTGGAAGGAAAGAACAGACCCCCCACAAGTTGTGTTCTTACCTCCACACACAAGCACACACGCACAAGCACACACACACACACACACACACACACACACACAATAAGTGCAGCACACGCTGTAGGGCTTACACACGGTATTTATAGAACTGAACTCTTTTCTATTTTACCTATTTTCAGTATTAACTAGTTTTGCTCATTATTCGTGGCACATAACTCAAGCTATACTTCTTCTGCCCTAGGCTAAACCAATGGCCTCTGTTCTAGGTTTACTCATTACTTTGTTCCTACATTTGTTATAACAATAGCCTTTGCAATCGAAAACCTGCTATCTTTATCCACATAAAACAACAACAATAAAAAAAAAAAACGAAACGGCACAGATTACCCTAGGCTGAAATAAGAGACAGTGCGTATCTTGTGGTTTGGCTAGCTGGACATAGTTGTCTTTATATTTGTTTCCAACTTTCACATTTCCTTTGGAAATCACTAATCATCCTTGCCAGGGGCTGAAGTCAGTCTCACAATTCTGTACAGTTCCTTTGTTGTGATTCTAAAGAGGCCAGCCAGCCTGTCCTCTCTCCCTACGTGTCTCGGGCAATTGTGGACAGCACGTCCATCCTCCTAAAGCAGTGGCACACTTGTATTTGGATTAAACTCCATTGCTCACTTTCACAGCATTTATGTAGGAGACAATGGAATCCAGGAGAGATACAATAGCTGAAGAGATTAACTGGGCAATTGTTAAGTGTATTGTCTATAAAGCCCACCAGCAAGTCAGGCATCCGTGTCGGGGGCAATTCAATCACCATAAATGATCATCAAGCCGGAGCTCATTCTTTCCCTGAGACCGGAAATTGAATCCTGATTTCTTTGATAGTTCTATTAGCATTGTATGAAGTACTGAGCAAAGGTACACGCACATGCCTCACCTGAAATACTGAGTCATCCCAAGACATTGTAATGGCCTCTCATCTAAAGAGACTAAATTAAAGACGGATCAAGCTCACCTTCCCAAATTCATCTTTGTGACTCCAGCAAGGAAATTAAATGCTAATGACCAGTGACCTCTAAATTGTGCTCAACTATTCACAGCTATGATAAACGCTGTTAATTTAGTCTAAATATAGCAAATAAAATATACCTATTAGAGAGAAGTCCCAAGATTAGCAAAGTGAAGCACACAACCGTTCGTTCTCTGCCTCATCCAATGACTACACCACTTTTCTCTATTATCATTTAATCCCAGAATTTACATATGTGGCTTTTGGTTTCTTATTTTTACTTGTTTGGTTTTTATTTTGTTGTTGTTTTGAAACAGGGTATTACTCTGTAGCCTGGGTTGGCGTGGAGCCCTTTGTCCTTCTGTTTAGCCTCCTAGGTGACAGGATTACATGTGTATGCCACAAAGTCAAGACTAACACAAAAAAATTTAAGTCATTGATTATATAGACTTCACCTACTTTGACTTCTTGGCACCTTGAATGCTTGAATCCACTTCAGGAAATTATGCAGTCCTTGAATCGTTCTGGGTTGTATTTTGCTTTGTTTTGCTTTCATTCAGTTAGCGAAAGGAGGAAAAGTATGTCTGTATTTCAGTTTCTGGGAGCATTGCGTGAAGTTCAAGGGTAGTTGACAAAATAACATGTATTTCGGTGCTGCATTGTTGGGGAAACAACTCTGGAAGTTCCTTTGTCTACGCAGCATTGGCCTTAGATGAGAACCATCTATATCCTTCTGAGAACAAGTACACATAGTTTTCTGAAACAAATATACAAATATACAGCATGCCTTTTGAAGCTAAGATCCTTGTAGCGGGGCATTCCTACATCCTTTGCTTGTGTATCAATGTCAGTTTAAGTTTTGACTATCAACCAGGCACAGTGGCAATGGGACAAAGATAAGATCCCAAGAGCTGTCTAAATAAGCTTAGCTATTTCTTCTTATCTGCCCAAGCCACGGTCTCTTAAATTCTTCACAATGGAGAATGGTTGATATTTTCATTTGTTTTCCTTATCCCCATTTTATTAGCTAGAGTTTTGTAGGATCCCCATGAGTACAAGATAGGGTCCCCTTACTTATAAGGATTATATGCGTTTTTTAATGAATAAGGCTGCATTTGGCTATAGTGTCAAGGTGTCTGAAAGTAAGATATTGAAAACTCAGCAAGGCCAAGTCTTCGATTCCATTGATTGTAGTGACTTTTCCTCAAGCTTGTCGTATCATTGTCATGACATGGCTACGAAGCCATTCACCACCATGTGTTTAGGATCAAAAAGAGAGAGAATGAAGCCAGCATTTTTTTACACACATTTGTAATTTCATCTACTCAAGAGGCTGAGGCAGTAAGATTGCTGTGAGTTTGAAATCAGCCAGAATACAGGGCTAGACTCTGTCCCAAAGCAAGAGGAACAAACAAAATAGAGAGGTCAAAGGGGTATACTGCCTAGAAGTTTATGTTTTGTTTCGATTTTGAAGACAAAACCAGAGCTTTTCAGCACCTTTTCTCATAACCTTTTCATTTAGACACAGGTCTGTATCACATAACACTACCAAGGGAAAGCCAGCCAGAAGTAAGGAGGGAAGTGGTACTGAAGGGGTGAGCGCTCAGTGGCCAACAGCAGTCCAAGCCGGCTGCTGACAATCACAGCAAACAGAGGGGATGGGGATAGGGGATAGGAACTATGTGTTCTCTCTCTCTCTCTCTCTCTCTCTCTCTCTCTCTCTCTCTCTCTCTCTCTCTCTCAACATTTTACCTCTGGACTTTTTTTCATTTTCAGCCTTTCAGCTTCATGCACCAGGAAAACTAGCATAGAACTATTGGGGTACACTCTAATCCTTCTCAGATTAATAAGAAAGCTATTTGTAAATTACAGGAAAATGCATGGCTATAATTTTAATTTTAAGAGGAAAAAATGAACTACTTTGAAACACATTTGTTGTTTAATGTTTCGCTCCAAGTTTCAAACATATTTTAAAAGAGCATTTATTAAAACATGAAGTGAATATTTGCTAACTTAATTTCAAATTTCTAGCTGGGACACAAGAATAGATGGCCAGGCAAAGGCAACGTCTCCTTAGGAAAAGATGCCACTCAGTCATATAAGTCTGCTGATGGAGTTTGATTGCCAGATCCAACATCAAATGCTCTGTGCGGAAGGGTGCACATCTGTAATCCCAGCACTCCTATGGTGGGATGGGAGGGAGAGACAGGAAAATTTCCTGGAAACTCCTGGACCATCTGGCCATACATACACATGACAGCATAAACAAGAGACCCACCCTGCCTAAACAAAGTGGAAGGTGAGAATCAACTCCCAAAAGTTACCTTGTGACATACATATATGCACCATAGTAGTGTGGCCACGCTTAACATATATTCATCAAACATATAAAATAAAGGAAATTTAAATTTAAACAATTTTAAATATAAAAATGCATAATAGAGGATCCTACAAACCAGGACGCTATTTCCACAAGTTCTTTGTCCTCAGAGATCCTAGACTAGAAGAGCAGGGATGCTCGTGTGCGTACACCCTCCTTTTGATTGCAAGGCCAGTCCGACTTCATTCTTGTATCACCTATACATCTCAGTTCTTTGAAAAATACTTTTCTTTCTCAATTTGTGTGCAAATGTAATTTGCCTTAATTAAGTTAAAGGGATATCATACATTATCAAAAAGACTGCTGTAGCATTAGTAGCAGCAAATATTAATAAACATTTACAAAACTTTAAAATTTAAAAAGAGGGATTTTATGTTCTGGTTGCACTATTTAATACCTTAGTTTCATCAAACACAAAATTGTGATAGAATGATCTACATGTAAACTTTGTTGTTAATAAGAAATTAGATTTTTGTGTGTGTGTGTGTGTGTGTGTGTGTGTGTGTGTGTGTGTGTGTGTTATACTGGGGATTCAACTCAAGGATTCAGACATACTGGATAAGCACAGTACCACTAATCTGTAGTTCCAAATCCAACTAGGTTGATCCAAAGAGCCAAATGCTCTTTGGATTCTGTTAACAGACATCTTGAGATGGCAAGGTTTCAAGAAAATAAGTGAGGAAAAATTTTTAATAATGTTCTCTGAGGTTAAACTAATATGTAGACGATGGGGATATGTTTATTTTAAATAAAGTTTGGTGGTTTGAAGGAATGCACTTGTCTCTCCACTTTAAACTATCCAAACATTGATATGTAGAGAAAGAAGATGATGAAGTGAAATACCACTTGGTTAACCTTCACCTAGTGGCTTGAAGATTTCTTCCTTGCTGAAGACTTTTGTAACCTCTTAATTACTTCTGAATATTTGGAACATAGCCTTTCCACTTTCTATTAGTTTGCTACCCAACTTTTTGCTTTGTTTTACTTTTGTTTATTTGTTTTGTTGGGGTTCTTTATGTTGTTTGCTTTCCTGCTCCTTTTATTATTACTTTATAAATAATACCAATCAAAATTTCCACTTCCTCCCCTCTTCCCCTTTCCCTTCAGCTCCCCACACACACCCTTTCTCCCCTCCAGTCCTAAGAGAGGGCAAGGTACCCTGCCCTGTGGAAAGTCCAAGGCCCTCTTCCCTACATCCAGACTTAGGAAGGTATGCATCCAAATAAACTAAGATCCCCAAAAACCAGTACATGCAGTAGAGACAAATCCCAGTGCCATTATCACTGGCTTCTCAGTCTGCCCCAATAGGCAGCCACACTCAAAGGGTCCAGTTTGATCAGAGAATTCTCAACAGAAGAATTTCAAATGGCCAAAAATGCTTTCCTACTCTTGATGACATTTATTTTCTATTTCTGTGGATGTCTTTGTAATGTCTCAGAAGAAACAAAGTCTTAGTCTTTGAAATAGTGAAGATATTATTAAACCAAAAACCTAGATTTCTTGAGTCTAATATATGTTTACAGCTTTACTACATTCAGTCAATTTCCAGTTTATTTGTCAAGCATCAATTGTAGAGTGAATTTTTGTCCTTCTTCCAATGTAATACATGCATAGACATACATGTACACACACACACACACACACACACACACACACACAACTTTAAAGCTTCAATTTATAAGAAAGAAGCTGTGAGATTTCCCAGAATGCCCAAATGTAACATTAGAAGTTCAAAATTGACATCAGAGTCAATGGTATGTGTGTTTTAGGAAGACTATCCTGGCTATATTTTTTAACAGGAGGTTTGCAATAGTGTGGCTTTTCACTTGTAGTAGCAGGGTATATAATGGAAACTTAAATTATTGCTTATTTGTCTCACATAGTGAGAATTTGGAGGAATGTCCTTTCAGAGTAGGTTCAGGAGCTCAGCCATAGCATTATGAATTCAGTGACTTTCTGTGTTTCCATTTAGGTGTTCTTAATCTTTGCTTTGGTCCCTCAGACTCTTGCCTTGTGCTCATAAAATGGATACCACAGTGAATGACAGTAGTTGAAGAGTGACAATTTTCTTCACTGTTCGGACTACTCTCCAACTCCCCTCACATTCTTTTAGCCCAAAGTAGGGAGTATGGGAAACTAACACCAGGGCACTGTACATTGCTTCACACAGAGTAGGAAATAGGAATACTTTCTTTTAATTTACTTATTATTTCACAATTTCTTATAAATTTATATGTGTATATATATGTACATATATATATGAATATACACACATATATATTTAATCGTCTTTGGTTAAAGCCCTCCCAATTATCTTCTCATATCTTCCTATTCCCACTAAATTTCTTCTTCCAAAGTCATTCTTCTATGTTTGTGGTGTGTGTGTGTGTGTGTGTGTGTGTATGTGTGTATGTGTGTGTGCATATATACATCTATACATCTATGCTTATGTGTGCGAGTCCTACTACATTTAAAATATTTTGTTTGTACTTGTGTTGGCCATGATGGTACACATCTTTAATTTTGGCATTCAGGAGGGAAAGAAGGGAGAGACAGGTAGATCTCTATGAGTTTTAGGCAGCCTGATCTTCATTATGAGTTCTAGGTCAACCAGGACTGCACGGTGAGATCCTGGCTCAATAAAGGTCAAATGACAAGAAATGTAAAATACATATACAAAGAGTGTAATAACCAATTAAATTAGCACTAATATATCACTACTAACAATTATAGATATTTTATAGGCAGTAGACTACCAAATGAAAAATAATATGGACTTTTTGTGGTCTAGAATGGACCATCTGAAAAGCAATGAGAATAGATTAAAGGGTATTTTGCAGAAAATTTCTACATTTCTTGATTATGGATTAAATTTCATGAATAAAAGATTAAGGTAAGCTCCCAGATTTTTTGTTTGTTTGCTTATTTGAACAACTTCTTCTGCTATTTACTGAGGTGATAGACTAAGGGAAAAATAGATTAAAGGCTATCTGAAGAGTTAATGCTTATAGGTGTTCAGTTTAAGGTTCCCATGATATGCCCAAATACAAAACTCAAATCTATTTTCAGATCAGGAAAGAGGTTTAGCTAGAAGTGTAAATGAGAAAGATATTTATATGCAGATGAAACTTAGGTTATTAAGAATGGAGATCACCTAATATAAAAAGAGGCATTTTAGTCCCGACATAAATAACATTAAAGGAGTATGACAAGAAAACAGTATTATGAAGATATGTCAGTGAAATGCATTTACGCTTGATTCTCCTGAACTCTCCTGATAAGATTGTCTTTTGTTCAAATAATTTTTGACATTTTGCCAAATAGTTTTACATGTATGGTTCTATTTGGTTATCATCAGAACTATAGGAAGCAGGATGTGAGAGCACACAAATAATTTCAAAAGTTTCAGTGAGCTGGGCCAGCACGAGTCTTCGGTTGGTAAAAACCCTTGCCACCAAATCTGATGGTTTGAGTTAGATCCATGGGATATACATTGTGGAAAGACAGAACCAACCCCCACAAATTTTCCTTTGATCTCAATGGGCATGTGCACACATGAAGAAAGAAACAGAAAGACAGAGACAGAGAGAAGGAACAGAGGAAAGGAGGAAGGAAGGAAGAAAGGAATGAAAGAACAAAGGAAGGAAGGAACAAAGGAAGGAAGGAAGGGAAGGAAAGAATACCATTATCAAGTTATCAAATGGAAAAGCTGTGGATGGGTAAAGGCTGTTTTCTAACTTTGTTCTCATTCTTACATCACTCACATGTGAGATGGTAAGTATTCTTATCTCATAAGTGGACTCCTTATTAGATTAGCTACCCAGGATCCCTTATTACAAAAGAGCCTGAAGTGAACACAGTGTTAGTGACTGCTCAGTAATGATAATCATGCGTATTTGATGATAAAATAGGGGCACATGCATACCATATTTGCTTTCCTATCATCCCAAAGCTAAGGACTTTTATTTCATGCATAAGGAAGATTATTTTAACAACCTTCAAAAGGTTTTTGGTACACTCTTATATTGCCAGCAATTGGGTGCCAGAGACAGAATTGTTATGGTGAGGGCCATGCTTGTCTACATGGTTCTTTTGAGATCAATATGATCAACATTACATGAGATCATGCTTCAGATAAAAGAAGTCTTTTGTTAGATACATTTGTGTGATTAGAGAAAATAGTTTAAAGTAAGAATATGCATTTTAATCAAATCACCTATACTCCAGGTGGCAATGGGTCAGTATAAAAAGTATTTTTTCTGATCTCAAGTTTCTGTGTCAAAATCCAAAAGGAAATAGCCCTAACGCCTACTGCAAACACTTCTTGGAAAGATAGCCTAAGTTCCTAGTGGGATGCTTAAATTCTTGTCTTCTCTGTGGTCTCAAGTGTTTTGAATTTGAAAAACGAACTAGTTCTGGTGGGAGCTTTTCATTCGCTGACTTTTTGAGAGCACTGTGGCAATGCATTTCTGCCCTTGTTAGTTGTCTATATTATTGGGAAAAGTCTTTCAATTACAGCTCCAAATGTTATTTCAACCCCTAAAAGCTGTCATCTCAGGAGCATCTAAATTCAAATCACTCATTACAGGCACCTGGAGATTTGCCTGGATGCTTCTCTGAGAGGAGGGGCACTTGCCTTCTATTGCTTTCATTTTTTTCGCTTTCCATTTTGAAGTAGTTCTAGTCTTACAGAAAAGTGACACATATCAGACATGAGACAGAGAGTCCCATAGACAAATTCCTCGTGCTTCTCATATAGTATTGTTACATAACCATAGTTTAATTGTCTAAACCAAAAGATTACCAGTAGTCTCATACAATGAACGAAACTATAGATGTGATTCCTATTTCACAAAATTTTTACTAGTGGTTTTTTTCTGGTTCTGATGATGCTTAGGATTTCTGCCTCCTTAGTTTTCTCAAACTTATCCTTGAGTTTTTATTTTTCTTTCTTGACCTTTACTCTTTTGAAGAATTCTCTTCGGCTATGTAGTTGGGTTCTGCTCCTAAGTCTTAGCACAGTGACACAGGACACATCACTTGCCAATATGCCTTTGAGTTTTTTTGCTTTCAAAATAACTCTGATGCCTTTCGCAACAATGATTTAATGACCTATGATTGTCAGTTTGATAAACCAGATTATACCTAAGAAAACCTGTAGATTTTTAGCTAAAATTTCAGGTGTCCACTTCCTCCCCAGTCACTACCCACTGCGAGATTATTATAGCTTAGCCAGCATTTAGGAAAGCAACAAATACCTTCCATCTCTGTCCTGATAGGAATTTATTTATGTGCTGGTAAGGAAGACAAGTGATATAGAAGTACATTATGAGTGTGTTTCACCATATTAGAGAGTGATCATGAGAAAGAAAACACGGAGAAGACTCCGGGAACTTCTCATTGTACGTAAGGTGATGAAGGAAAGTCACTACTGAGTGATTATCTGAATTAGAATTCCTGTCCTGGACTCCTCTGAAATGTTGGCCACCTTCTAAGTCAGTATGTGGGAAGCTGGGGAGCTTTTCAGCAGCTACAAACACTGGCTGCTCTTGCCGAAAACTCAGGTTTAGTTCCCAGCACCCATGTGACAACTCTCAACCACTTGCAACTCTAATTCCAAAGGATCTGATGCCCTTTGCAGACATCCACAGGCAAGCATGCACATGATGAACATACATACATATATGCAGATAAAACACAGCTATGTGTGTATATTTAAGTCAATTGATCTTCAAAACATATATAAAAAGCATAGTGGCAGCTTTATATCATCCAAAATATTGATGACTTTATAGAGAGTATGATATATGGACTTTCTAGGGCTGTGACAGAGGGACCGTGCATCAAAACGACTGATACAGTTACTGTCGATAAGGGCCCTTTACCCACCACATTGCTGACTTCAGGGAACCCCATTGCTCCTAATCTCTGTGCTGGAATCCATAACCTTCTGATACAGAAAATGGACAGAGAAGGGCAGTGTTTTGAAAATGGCAGTGTTAGTAAGGTGCAATATCAACCATTAAGTGGCTCTGGCTTGGGAAATGCTTAAGGAAATAGCTGAGAAATGAATGAAGCTTCAAAGGGTATACAACCACAGACAGCTGAGCTCCACTGAGGCATTCCCAACTATTTTATAGGCAGGAAATCTCTAAAAAATCCATTTCCTTTTATGGTTACAGATAGCAGGAATCTAAGAAACCATCTGTTCATTTCATTTATTCATTCACTTATCATATAGCCAGTCAATGTACTGAGCATCCATTTTATACCAAGCACAGAGATAGTTTAAATTCCTGCTCCCGGGATGCTTAAATACGATTGGGGTACACATTCTTTTTATTTAAAGAGAAAGTAAGTGTTAAAACTGCTGTGATTATAGCTTGCAGTACCTAGATGGTCCAAAAGGAATGCATTCCCTTTAAGAAAGAGAGAGAGACAGAGACAGAGACAGAGAGACAGAGAGAGACAGAGAGAGTAAATAAGCCCATGTTTATGAACAGAGAGAACTACAAAATCTTGTGGATATTTAACATTCAAACATGTTTTGAAACAGGAACCTTTTCAGAAATATCTTGCCTTTCTAACGTGACAAGTTCAGACATCCTAACTAGGCTGTGAAGGTGCTCTCCGTGGCAGTGACATTATTGATTCGGTTGTTAACAGTGCAGGCCTAAATGACTGATGACGACTCTCTGGCTGTCCCTCCCTACTGACATGAAAATGGCTCTGGGCTTTATCCAAGCAGGGCTGCTAAATGAGTAGGAGATGTATGAACAGAGGAGAAATTGGTCCTGAGGTGGATGCACTCTCTTGAGGAAGATTTGTTTGTGCTTCCAACAACTCGTACTTTAAACAGAATGAGCCTTCATGTAGGAATTTTGATGAGGAATGGGCAATTTTGAATGAGCCTACTGCTTTATCAGTTGCTTTTTCTTTTCATTGAAACCTGAGTAATCTCAAAGGACTTGGAGGTTTGCCATTTTGAGAGAAGACTCCTGGAGAATTATTTGAAAACCTCCACGTTTCTATCTGTCACTTTTACTACATATGACCTACAAACACCCCTGAAAGAATGCTCTCTTGTCCTCATAGGTGGATGAGACGAGCAGTCATTGGGATGGTGGGCTTTCCAGCTCTGAATGAAATTGCAGCTGGGGATTTGTTTTAGTACTGGAACCATCTCTGATGAATGGCAAATGTGGCCATTTTTGTGGGCCTGAGAAAGGGATTTTCGTGTTCTGCAACTGAAAAGAACAACAGGCATCATTTCGGGTTTATGGGGAGAGGAAACAATAGGTTGCTCTCAAAGACATTTCTGCCGTAGGAGTCCAGGCACAGTGGACTGCAGCTGGATGTGTAGGTTTAAGAACCATGGCTTAGATTTGTTTCATAGCCACAATTTCCCTCCTCAAAAAAACAGTCACTTGTCAAGCATGCTGGTACAGACCTATAATCCCAGCGCTCAGGAGACGGAGCCGGGAGGAGCAGTTTAAAATGAGCTGCAGGTCATCCTGGGTTACATACTATGTTCTCGGCCAGCATGAGCTACATAGTGAAACCCTATCTCAAAAATAAGTAAGTAAATAAATGAATCCTACTTGCATGAAAGAATAAAGCCCTGATTGCAGTTTTTCATGAATGGACAAGGTGATAATTACTTCATCACAAATTTATATTCTACAGTCTGCATCTCTTCCCTGGCTACCAGAGTGCAAAACCAAAATCAAGAAGCTAGCATAAGCTTTGAAAGTAAAGTTGATAGGAGGAGGATAGGGAGGGTCATGCTGAGATAATGCATCCACAGCAACAGAAAGAACACAAAATAGTACTTAACAGGCCTTGTCTATATGTTTTGTCTATATTTACCCATAAAATGACTACAGCAACCCTTATGCAAGCTGTTTTAATTGCTACTTTACAAATACGTTTCAGATACAGAGACCTTAAATATTTTGCCCGGAGTCACGCAGTTAGAGAACAGAGACATTTCTAGCCCAAGTAATCTGACCTCCAAGTCTATGATCTTACACATTGTGCTCGGCTTTGTCTCCGTAATTCATTTTATAAGCTAATCTGCAGTATATTTTAACAAGTATGAGCAATACGATTTTCAGTTGCTCAGTGTGGAGAGATGGCGAATGGAATCAAGCGCTTGTAGCACAGGTGTGAGGACCTGAGTTAGTATCACCCACACCCATGTAAAAGAGCAGAGATCTCTAATTCTAGCCTGTGGTGGGAGTAGGACGAGTCCATCCCTAGGACTCTATGGCTGGCCTGTCTAGTTAAATTCTTTTTCTCCAGGTTCAGTGCTCAACCCTACCTTGGAAAATAGGGTGGAGAGCGTTTAAAGACGATGCCTGAGTCAACTTCTGGCCTCCACATACATATTCATACTCGTGTGCCAGTGAAAAATCTACATGAACACATACATACAACAAACACATATTAGCACCAAATCATCGTAATTTTTGAATATTTTATGTTGAACTGTGCCTTCTAAATATAGTTAACTTTCTTTCCTAGAACAGGAGATCGTCTACATCTCTGCTAGGGAAAAAAATTGCCTGAGCTTAATACTGAGTGATGGAGACCTCCCGACTTTGCACAAAAATCCAGTCTATTTATAAAAGCCCTAATCATTAGGCTGTTATATTTTGAACTGAGTTAAAAATTGATCTTTTCATAACTCCCACCTTTTTGCCTCTATGAATGCTTAGGATGTATACATGGTGTGTCAAAAGCCTCCTGGCAAAAATGGTCTTTGATTTCCTTAGAGGAATTCAGCCCTCCAATACTCTGAATACCAAGTCTTCAGAACAGAACACAGGTATAAAACGCAAAACCAAAACCAAACAGAGAGCAGAAATTTAGCATCCAATTTGCAGCATTTTTATTTAAAATATAATTTTTACATAACAAGTAGAGCAAATGCTAGCCTCACACGTGTATGATGCTTGCAAATGGGACAATTTGTTTCTCCTCTGCATTGGCACCAGAGGTGGCAAATGCTGACCTGTCAGATTCAATGCATTTTGCTGGGTTAGGACCGCAAGGGCTTTCCAGGGGATCAAGCTCACTGCTGTAGTCATTAAAACCTGCAGAACCCTGTCTGGCTCTAGGGAGGAGCCCAGCTCTGCTGGCCCTCATCAGCCCTCCAGGAGAGCTGCTTAAAACTAGGGCAGGAGGGGTAGCCATTGGCTTCAGATCAGTTCTCAAAGCTTGACACCATCCCTTCCATTGAAACTCTTTCCTTTGGCATTCCAACCTCCGGATTATATTTGTTTCTATGAACTATACATGTTTTCTCATGCAGCTTCATCCCAAGTATCAGTGTATGCTCAGATAGCTGGTCTCCATTTTTTGCTTGTCAAACTGCAAATATGTCTGGACACAGACCCCTACCCATAACCTGACCCTGTTTATTTTTACTTTTAAAGAACAAAAAAAAATCTTCCCTGCCACTTTAAAGTTTTCTGCCTTAGCTTGATGATCCCTCTCCTGTATTTTCTGATCTGGACTCTGATCTTTAAACAAATAATAATCGCATGTACATGCTCACATGTGTGCACATGCATGCACACACACACACACACACACACACACACACACAAACACACACAACCTGAACCTAGAAATTGCATCAAAACCTGTCCTTGTGTTTCGCCACATCATTACATTTGTCAGTTTCACCAGACTCCTAGTTTCAGTCCGTCCTTTCAGCATCCTGGCACTAACACAGTAGAATTTCTTTTAAGTCATGATGCAATTTGATGTGCTTTTTCTCCCCAAAGCTTATGGTGATGATTTTAAAGTGTTTGTTTTGTTAGAGAAAGGGGGTATGACATTGCTGTTGGCTCTGATCGAGGCCTTTGGAGCCTCTGCCAGGGTGATTTCAGAGCAGTCAAAAACTGACAGTACAAAGAGATGTGAGGAGATCCTGCCAGTGACAGAAAAGATCATGATGGAGACATGCGAGTCAAGGTGGCTGTAATAGGGGGAGCCACAGTCATGCTTCCAACTGTGCAGCCCTGCCAAGAAGGTAAAAAGCCAGTGGGAAAGTCAGAAAATGTCTGTGTATGGGAGGTTTAAGTTAAGTGGAAGCAAGGATAAGAGTATGGTAGCTGTTGTTTCTAGTGTACTGAGATCAAGTTGTGCTTAAGAACACATAAAGCATAAAATTTGCCACCCTAACCACCTTTAAGTGTTTAGTTCAACAATGTTAATTTTTCATATTATTATGCAGTTAATCTCTAGAACTTTCCCATCTTGCAGCAGTGAAACTCAATGCCAATTAAACCATGGTCCCTTTCACACTGTGTCTCTGCCCCCAGAACCACTGCTTGACTTCCTGCCTCTATGAATCTGACTCCTTTAGGTCCATTACATGATAGAATCCTATTTATGCTTTGTGAATGGCTCATTTAAGTTAGCGTATTGTACTCAAGCTTCATCCATTAGCCATCATTCTTAGTACAGTTTACTGGGAAGCATGTGGTCTCATTTCATCTTCACCATAAGCCTGTGTGGCACCAGAATGCCTTTATACTGTTTTCAAGATTAGGAGTAACAAGCACTCTGGGATCAGAAACAAAATCAATAGTTGCTCGCAGAAGGATCAGGAGTGGAACAGGATTAGGATTGGTTGTGAAGGAGGAAACGTGATCCACGGTGTGCCTGTGAGAGGGTTGCAGTCGGATTCAGGAGGAAAGCTCTGGAGCTAGTTCAGCCTTCCAGAATCACAGGTAAATGAGATGCTAAAGGCTTTCACCTTTGTTCCCATTCACTCCTTGGCCACAGTCCCGTTCCCCAGGAAGGGGCTGCCGCTTCTAGCCATGATGCTGTTCCCTGAAAGCAAGCTCTAATGAGGAACCTAGCTGGGAGCCAGCACCCAACAACACAGAAGGTGATGTTGAAACTTGATTTCATTGTGGAGTGCCACATACGTTATCCATTAACAATGCTAAAAGAATAAAAATGTTTCCTTGGAGTCCATAAATGACCTAAGAGTCAGACTCTGTTTATTTGACACTGAGATTAATGTTCTTTCTACCACACTGGACTTACTCTTCAAGAGATGCTTCATAGGCACAAAGTTCGGGCTTATATATTATTCACTGTTGAAATAGAATCAAATCCCAGAAACCATATCTATGGTGTACTAGTTATGCATACTTTATTAATTCTATGGGTACCAACTCTTTTTTTCTGCTCCTTGTCTTCAGTAGTGAGTCTGTATCATTGTTATTGCCTTGTACCTGTGCTGTGTACTTGAGGGCTCTTCCTCTACCATCTGATCAATTGAAAGTTGTCAAGTAAATCTCCCAATAGCACTATATTTTCCAACAAACTATAATAGCACTTCTTCTATGACCTAGAAGCTACAACATCAAATATTAGCCATGGTGTATGCCCACAAGCTTTTTCTAACCTTTGGATATGGAATACCATTGCTGCCAACATAGACATTACGATGTTCATAGAGAGTACGTACTCCACATCCATATTTTCTACATCCAATTAATCAGCCAACTACAGATCAGGCATCCTGAAAGCATTGTGTCTGGCTGGATGCGAGAATGTTCACCTTTATCAGTACTCTGCTAGGCAGGAGGATTGCCAAGTTTAATACCAGCTTGGGTAACATGGCAAGATCCTATCACAAAAAGAACTGTGTCAGGGACTAGGGATGTAGCTGCATTGGTAGAGTATTTCCCTCGCATGCTCAAAGCCCTGAGTTGGATCTTCAGCACCCCACAAACCAAATGTAGAAGTATATATTTGTAATAGAATCAGGAAGATTAGAAGTTCAAGGCCTTCCTCTGCTTCAGTGTCTGAGGCCACCCCCTGAAGTACATGTGACCCTGTCACACACACAAACCTTGTCTATACTGAATATGTAGACCTTTTATCATCATTTCCTAACTCTTGCATCCTGTTTTATTGAAATTGTGATTTAAAGTACATGGGAGTTTTACATATATTACATTAAAACAGAGCATCATTTCCTATAAGGGACTGAAACATCCATAGGATTGGGTATCTTTGGGCGATGTCTTAGAACCAATCCTCCACAGTTAGTAAGGAGCAACTGTGTGTGCCAAGTGAGACTGTTCCCAGACTCTGTGCCAAGGTCTGGATGTATGTTATCTCACCTAATCCTAAGAACTACTTTCTCTGGATCTTCTAACAGGCACTCTCAGTTTTAAATGCCCACACGGAGGCTTAGAGAGCTTAAGTGCCTTGCCTAGTAGCTCTTAGTTTGGCAGAGGCAGGCTAGGCAGTCCAATTGCAGAGCCTGAGTTCACGCTTCAAAGCTTGAATTGCAGTGTCTTCCGGATCAGGTCCAAATTCCTACATTAAAAATACCCTTCTTATCTCCCTCTACACCCAAGCAAACTAAACAGCCTTCACAACTGCTGTTTCAGGGTACTTTCTCCTGCTGTTGCTAAGCAGTAGAAGGATTCCCTCAATGTAGATGTGATGGAAGTCAGCTGTAACTCAGCATCCTCCAAAGACCTCTTAAACTTGACTCTCACTTTAGTACTGAGTTTCACATACCCAGGTCTTCATTTCTTATTTGGCCAGTAAGTCCTTTAAGAAGAGGTTTTGCGATATTGTAAATAAAAATAACTCTTAATTTTATTCCTCTTTCTTTCTCTCAGATTTCACGTAGCCCATGCTGGCATGGCCAGGAACTTCTGATCCTCTTACCTCTACCTCCTAAGGTCTGGGATTATATTGGTGTAGCACAGTGGGTGGTTTATACAATTCTGGGATGGAACTCAGGACTTTAATGTATGCTGAACAAGCACATATTTTGTTTTTCTAGTACCCAGAAAATTTTTCACTATACATTCTATGCTGAACTTTTTGAATTTAATATGAAAATTGATGCTATCTTCTACAAAAAAATCTGCACTTATAGATTCTTGAAAAGGGATAGCAGCGAAAAGTAAAAAAAAAAAAAGATATACGTATTATAGCCAAATCTATGAAAATTCTGACCTTGAAGTATTATTGAGGACTACTAGAGTTCTCCGTTTTAATTAAACTTTTATTTTGAGATAATTGTGCATTGCATAAATCAATGGAAAAGAAGCCTCACGTATCTTTTACCCGGTGTTCTCCAATAGTGCATTCTGCAAATTTGTAATTTAGTGTCACAGCAGGGTATTGACAATGATAAATCAGTGTGCAGAGCATTTTCATCACCACAAGAATCCTTCCTGTTGCCCTTTAGAGCCAACACCTTTCCTCTCCCCAGTAGCCCCCACCTAGGGTAGCTACTGATCTGCTCTCTGTCCAATGATTTTCTTATTTCAATGACATTAGAACGATGCAGAATACCGTGTAATATTTGGTATCAGCTGTTTCACTCAATACAATGCGCTACTGCTGTGGCTAGGCTGTTTACAGCAAGATTTTCTTTTTAAGCGATGAGTAGCATTTGGTTTGGTTTCCATTGTTTAATATTTCCACAGGTGGCTTTCTCCCCGCCCCCAGTTTGAGACTGTTAGGAATAAAGAAAGCCATCAACATTTAAGTATTTATTTATTTATTGAATCATTTAGTGTGGGCGGGTAGAGACGATACCTGTGAAGGTCAGAAAACAACTTGCTATTCTTTTCAACCTCCATACAGATTCCAAGTGGGTGGGTGACTCAGATCATCAGGATTGGTAGGTAGTAAGCATCTTTACCCGCTGACCCACTTCACTAACCCCTATAGGTTTTATATTTAAGTTTAATATTTAATTTTTATGTGATAAGTGGTGGAATGGAATTGATGGGCCATAGAGTAATCGAGTGTTTGCCTTAGAAACTGCCAAACTTTCCACACCATCTCTACTATATTATGTCCTACCAGCACTGTGGGGGAATGATCTAGTTTCTTTGCTTCATCATCCAAATTTGCAGTTATCTGTCTTTTGTGTTTTAAGCTACTCAGAAGTTCATATAATAGTAGCTCATTGTGTTTTTATTTTACATTTCCTTAGTGGCTAACGATATTGAACATCTTACTGCTTCCTTTTTTTATACACTCATTGGTGGAATATCTGTTTATGTCTTTTATCCATTTTCTAAGTCAGAAGTTTTTATAGTTCAATTATATATATATATATATGCATGTGTGCTTTTATTATAGATATGATTTGAACATGGTTTTCTTTGTCTCTTCATCTTCATAGGGTCTTGCATACAACAAAATTATTAAATATTGTTAATATTTAATTTACTTGTGTTTCCTTTCATGGATCATGCTTCCGTGTTTCATTAGACATAGATCACATAGATCACGCTTTCTCCTATCTTACGTATCTTATAGTTTTACACTTGTAGCTGTGATCTATTTTATGTGATTGGTACATGAAGAGTAAAGTTTAGGTTGGGGTTCATGTTTTAAGATGGCTGTGCCATTGCTCTAGCATCATTAATAGAAATGGCTCTCTTAATTTTTGAAAAGAAATCAGATTCACACATATCTCCTTGTTTTCAGACATGGCCACCTTCTAGGCATTGTGAATGCTATGCTTAAACGCCTCACAGACATTTTAGAATGAAAGGAACCCCCCCTCACACACAGCTCTCTTTTTCCTGTTTGTACCGGTTTTCATCATATTCATAACTGTGGTGTTCTAATTAGCACTACATTTGACCCAACTCCCCTATTAAAGAATTTTCAACTTGTGTTTATCTATAAACCTAAAGTGAGACACTGCATGATTCTGCCAGCTCTATCCCCAAATTTTGCATTCACTCATTCCCTTCTTTATAGTTCCCCTCTCTGATGCCTTTTGCTTCAAATGCTAATAAATCTAATATTGCCTGATTTTCGCCCTGGATTTCAGTCTTTCTACTTAACATGCTTTTCAATAATGCACCTATGATAATACTCCCCAAATGCAAAATGTATTAAGTCACTGCTTCTTTTAGTCCCCCTGTTGTCCTATGCTGCATATTTGAAGACAGGGTTTCCACAAGCGTTTTCCTCAGACTCTGGCTTATGCTCCATCCTCGACAGCAACACCTAACACCATGCCTGAATCATCTTAAATATTTACTGATTGACGAGCAGGATCTTAAGTAATAAGTGGGAAAAATTTCCTGTTGTCAACATTGTATATTCTATTGTTAGGGTATTCACAGCTGCATTCTCCAAGTATTTAATGGAAACTGGGTCTGTCCCATGAAGTAGCATCACAGAATTTAAACAAATACTTGGATAAAAGATGTTTGCTTAAAGCTATGATTCCAAGAATTTGGAGTAAAATGAGAGACATGAGACAGCAAAAATAAGCTAGCCTCTGGGCTTTGCAAGAAGAGTATGGAATCAAATACATCTGCATTTAGGTAACCAGAATGTGAAATACAGGAAACCTGTGCTCTGTGACAGACTCTTGCCTCTCAATGAGCAATGAAAACTCTTCCGGCATTGTGAACAAACCAAGGTGAAATGGGACCGCGAGCCCAGGACTCCTCTTGAGATAGGAATGCTGGTAATACAGGAGTGTTTGTCTCCTCCTTCCAGCTGATCCTAGAGTCAGAAATGGGCTGATCAGATGTGATACAAGAACCAGAGATATCTGCTACAAATCTCAAAGAGACAGAGCAGTCATAGTATCTGGCTTTCTGTGTATCAAGATAACCCCAATTTATTTGTCTTTAATACTCTGAGTATGAGCATAATACCAATTCAAAGTGTGACAGTCTTTGTGTGACATATGTATAATGCATACAAGAAGTTCTTCATGCACTTGCTAGTTTTTAAAATCTGTATTAAATCAACCATGAAATGTGAGCAATTCTAAAATTGCAGAGTGTTTGGACTCTTATCCCATGGGGCTTGTGAAAAGATCAAGTGAAATAATCATTATAAAGCACTTTGTGCAGGGTCAGGCACAAAGCAACCACTCAATGAATGTTAATAATTATTTGATTATTATTGTTGATAGTCAAGAATCATCAGGCCCACATCCGTAAACAGTCGTAAGTGGTCTGTCAGCAGGAACATAGAACCATTCTCATTATGTAGAACTTAGTGTTGCATGGGCAGTCATTAAAATCAAATCTAATTTAAGTCTTCTGGGAGACAGAAAATGCTAGCTTCTCCAGAAATGTTGAGCCCTTCCTTGGGCGTGGAGTTTAATTTCCCAAAATTATATTGCATGATCTGTAAAATGAAAAGTGATATCTGTTCATAAAAAGCCCAGAAAAATCTTTGGCTCTATAGAATATAAAAGAAAAGAAAAGAAAAGGTTTTTTTTTTTCCTCTATGGAACGTAATTGAAGAAACAAGGTCAATGACAAAGTTTTGAGCTATAAAAGAGGAAAGGAACAAAAAAAAGTCTCCCAATTATTTTATGGCAGCTGGGTTGAACTCATACTTATCCAATGAGGACCCAAACAGAATACTGTTCTGCACCAACTATACTGATGATAGTGATTCAAGCAGGAAATGATAAGATTCCATTCTTCCAAAGTGTTTTTAGAATTGGATTCTAGTAAGTTTCATTTTGGTACTGGCCAATCAAAAAGGATACTACAACAAGAAAAAAGTGAAGGCATCATTTTGGAGAAGATGATGCATGGAAAGGAAACAGAGACCCCCTAATTTAGAGACCTGGATGGACAAGACACGTAGTTTCATTGTAGCATACAGGAAACTTTAAATGAAACAGCTAGGGAGAAATGGCTTTGAATGAAAAAAAATTAGCTAGGTAGAAATGATAGAAAAAGGCTAAAATGCCAAAAACTGCAAAAAGAGTATTGAAGGAGAATTGCAGCAATTATTACATACATTAAAAGCAAATTGATAAAAGGAAGATATTTTTAGAGAAATAAGTGAATAGCAAATTTCATTCCATTTCCTTCACCGAGACAAAGTTAGGGTCTAAAGGTGTTTAAGACATTTGAGATCCTTTCATCTACATTCATTTCAGACATTCTCTTTTTATTATAGCTTTGGAAGGGCAAACCAATCTCAAAAATAAGAAAGTGAGCCAGCTGGATGACCTGAGTTCAATCACTGGGATCTACATGGTTTTAAGAAATAACCAACTCTCATACACATGCATCATGATGTACACGTAAACACACACACACACACACACACACACACACTAAATAAATAATGTATCATTGCAAAACTGAAAGAAAAACAGAGACAGGTGTGTATACTCCTGTAGCCTCTGGTACTTCTTTTTGAATTAGGAGGATTGCTTCAGCATAGAGATTTGGGGCCAGCCTGATAAACAGCATGATCTCATCTCAAAACAAGAAAAGAGAAAGAATAAGAAAATGGCCATTGTTTTCCTGTGATATTCTCCTAATTCTATTTCAGTAAATTTCTTAGTGGTTCGGCACCATCTCCTACAGTTTTGAAGATATCATTTTCCCCTCTTCCCTCTTCCTCAGTTCACACCATTGTGTTCCTGTTTTTTCAGTTTTTGTCACCTAGGAAATCTAAGACCTGTTCTTGAAATAATATAATCAATGTTGAAAGTAACACAGAAAGCCCATGAATTGATCCTTTTGCAATTTAAAACGATATTCAAAGTCCCTTTGCTCTTAGAGACTTGGTGTGGCAGGAATTTTTCTTCCATTACTTCCAGAATTTAGTATTCAAATGGTTTCATGCAGACCAGACTGGCCTTAAACGCAAACTCAAATGTAGCTGAGTATGGCCTTTAACTCTTCCTAAATCTATAGCTCCAGGGATGAGATTTTAAGAAGCACATACTACTAGAACCACAACTTTCAGGAAACTTTCTATATTGAAATCCCCTTTAGATTATATACTTCTTAAGAGAGTTTCTTACAGTAATTAAAAGCATAACAAATATAACAGATTTTGAAAACATAAACTGATGTACACATGCTAATAACACCCCCTATACAAATGGACATATCTGCTACTTTTCTAATTCAGAGCAATAAGGTTGACCTCATTCATGTCCATCTATTGTTGTTATTTCCAATACAGCAGAGGAATTGACCAAGACAACAGACTACCGAGATAAGAAGTATCATTTTGATGTCATGACCCACAATTTTCTAGTCAAATAAGTGATGCTAGAAAATCTCTGGCACTTTCTCAACTTCTCAGATGCTCTTTTGAAGTAGGAAACCCATAAACAAATACTTGAAAACAATTTTTTAATGAATAACTCTTAGAGACTATCAACAGCTAAAGCCATCTCAAATGGCCAAATACCAAAGGGAGATATAATATGTATTTAATTTTTAAAAATGAAATTTAAAAACCAAACAAAAGGATTTTTCAAAAGAGAGGTGGCCATGGTAATTTTTCAGATCGTGTCTCCATTACTGTTCTAGTGTTGTAAAGAAATGCCATGACCAAGGCAACTTGTAAAAGAAACCATTGAATTTGAGGCTTGTTTACAGCTTCAGAGGGTTGTTCCAGACCATCATTGCAGTGAGGGTGTCAACAGACAGGAAAGTATGCCACTGGAGCAATAACTGAGAGCTTATATTTTTTGTTGATTTTTTGAACTATAAATTTTTCTCTGCTTCCCTCTCTGCCTCTCCCCTCACCTTCTACCCTCTCCCATGGTCCCTATGCTCCCAATTGACTCAGGACATCTTATCTTTTTTTACTTCCCATGTAGATTAGATCGATGTATGTCCCTCTCAAGGTCCTCATTATTGTCTAGGTTCTCTGGGATTGTGATTTGTGGGCTGGTTTTCTTTGCTTTGTGTCCTAAGAACCACTTATGAGTGAGTACATGTGATAATTGTCTTTCTGGGTCTGGGTTACCTCACTCAACATGATGTTTTCTAGCTCCATCCATTTGCCAGCAAATTTCAAGATGTCATTATTTTTTTGTTGTTGCTGTGTAATACTCCATTGTGTAAATGTACCACATTTTCCTTATCCATTCTTTGGTCAAGGGACATTGAGGTTGTTTCCAGGTTCTGGTTATGACAAACAATGCTGCTATGAACATAGTTGAGTGCATATCCTTGTGATATGATTGAGCATCCTTTGAGTATATACCCCAAAATGGTATTTCTGGGTCTTCAGAAAGGTTATTTTCTAATTTTTGAAGAAATCGCCATAATGATATCCAAAAGGACTGTACCACTTTGCATTCCCACCAGCAATACAGGAGTGTTCCCTTTACCCCATATCCTTTCCAGCATAAACTGTCTTCAGTGTTTTTGATCTTGGCCATTCTTCCCAGTGTAAGATGGGATCTCAGAGTTGTTTTGATTCACATTTTTCTGATGGCTAAGGATGTTAAGCTTTTCCTTAAGTGTCTTTCAGCCATTTTAGATTCCTCTATTGAGAGTTCTGTGTTTTGGTTTGTACCCCATGTTTTATTGGATTATTTGTTCTTTTGATGACCAATTTCTTGAGTTCTTTGTATATTTTGGAGATCAGCCCTATGTCTGATGTGGGGTTGGTGAAAATCTTTTTCCATTCTGTAGGCTGCTGTTTTGTCTTGTTAACTGTATCTTTTGATTTACAGAAGCTTCTCAGTTTCAGGAGATCACATTTATTCATTGTTTCTCTGTGTTTGTGCTACAGGGGTTATATTTAGGAAGTAGTTTCCTGTGCCAATGCGTTTAAATGTACTTCTCACTTTCTCTTCTGTGAGGTTCATTGTGGTTGGCTTTATGTTGAGGTCTTTGATCCATTTGGACCTGAGTTTTGTGCATGGTGATAAATATGGGCCTATTTTCATTCTTCTACATGTTGATATCTAGTTATATCATTTCTTGAATGTACCTTATTTCTTCCATCTTATATTTTTTGCTTCTTTGTAAAAAAAATCAGGTGTTCATAGGTGTGTGGATTCATATCTGGATCTTAGATTCGGTTCCATTAGCCTTCCTGTCGGTTTTTATGCTAATACCAGGCTGTTTTCAGTACTGTAGCTTTGTAGTAGAGTTCAAAGTCTGGGATTGTGATGCCTCCAGAAGGTCCTTTACTGTACAGAATTTTTTAGGCTATCCTGGGTTTTTTCCCCTTCCATATGAAGTTGAGTACTGTTCTTTTGAGGTCTGTGAAGAATTTTGCTGAAATTTTAACGGGCATTGCTAAATCTGTAGATTGTTTTTGGTAAGATTGCCATTTTTACTATGTTAATTCTACCTACCCAAGAGCATGGGAGATCTTTCCATTTTCTGGTGTCCTCTTCAGGACATATGTCTAACTTCACACATTAGTATCCGTATACATAAAATTCATAATAAAGTTTTACTGTTGATGAGTGCATCCCAACAAAAGGCAGTTCTTTTCTTAGGGGACTTGGTGATATCTGCAGACATTTCTGGTTGTAACATCTGGGAATTAGGTACTCTTTGCATCACGATGGCAGAGGTCAAGCAGTTATCCTCTAATACCCAGAATAACACTACAAAGAATTCTATGAGCCAAAACGCACTAAAGTTGACAAACTTCTCTAGAGCTAGCAATACCGCCATATGTGCATGGGTTAAAAGATATCAGGAGAATGATTGGTCTTTAATAAATTCTTGTTTCCTTTTGTTATGATTTGCATCACTCAATAATTGTTACTGATATTTTATCCAATTAATTTAATTTTGTGACAGAAAGACTGGATAGAATTACTGAAATATTTGCATCCTGGAATCTGTATTGATTTTTTTCAGTGTTACTTCAAAACTACTGTCTTTTGGGGGTATTTAAATATCCTTGAGATATATAACTCTGAAGTCCACAGTAGTCAATTCTTCCTTAGTTGTGTGTTATGATGTTAAGTAACCGTAACAGCTATTATTGGAAGAGTGAACACTTTAAATTAGAATCAAATCAGTGATATTTTAATATAATGTCTCTTCATAATATGCAAGAACATATCTTTCTCTTTTTGTGACTTCTACTCAATAGTAAGAGAAGGAAAACAAATTTTTAGCACTATACATTTTGAACCATCTAATAGATGTTTTAGCCTTCTGGGAGTTTAGCTCCAGAGCAGCTACTAGGAAAATAAAAAGACTGGTTAATGCCTGAAGGGATAAAAAGATCAGCTAACCAAAAATAAAAAAAAGAAGGTTTTCTTCAAGATGTGAAATACACCTTCAATCCTAGATCAAGGACTAGATGTTCAAAGTTCTACATATGAAGTTTACCATTACTTTGGAAATCTAGAAAGAAAATGTTTGATATCAGTACACTGAAATCATTGCCAACTAGGGACGGTAGTGATGCCAGCTCTTTACTCATGGACAACCCACTGTTTTTAATCTAAAATACAAAATCATTCAGTGCCATAGACCCACCTATACTAATAAAACCATTTAAAATCAATTATGATGCAGCAAAAAAGAGAAGAAACCAAATTATTGTCATTATGTTTTGAAAGCTATTTGCAAACAAGTGTAAGATATTAAAAAGGAAATGATAAATCTGTTGCTTATTAAAATAAGAAGAAAATCTACAATATGTGATAGTAATTGAAATTTCAGGAATCTGTAATCCACTAAAACTATGTGGGGCTGGAAAGATGGCTCGGTAATCAATAGTCCTTGCTGATTTTCTAGAGGATCCAAATTTAGTGCCCAGAATTTGTTGAATGGCTCACAACTGCTTGTACCTCCAGCTCCACAGACTCTAATGCTCTCTGGTCGCTTCCATTGATATCCACACACATGAGCACACATACCAACACCAACACACATGCCTGAACACATACACATTTGAAAGGAAATCTTTAAAAAAGAAAAGAAAGATTATGTCACTAGTAGCATACAAGCCGCCTACTATAAAAAAAAAAATTTCCTCGAACCCTGTGGGGATGGCTTAACAGAAAAAATATATGCTTGCCATGAAAACATGAAGATCTAACGTCAGATCCCCAGAAACCACAGATATGCCAGATAAATATGTGGCCTGTCTGTAATTGCAGTACATGGAAAACAGAGACAGGGGCTCTCCAAAGCAAGGTGACTTCTGAGATCGAGCTTCCTGGGGGACCTCTGGCCTTGATAGACCTTTCCTTAATGAATAAAGTGGAAAGGAATCAAGAAAGTTCCTTGACATTAGCCTTGGGCCTCCACATGCATTCACATATACCTTTACACATGCATGTGCTCCTTCACAAGCAAACACACACACACACACACACACACACACACACAGAGAGAGAGAGATCCACACGTTATACACAAAGATACATGTAAACATTTTCACATGCAACACTGAACTGCTGACGTGATAACAGCTTACATCAGGTCTTGATACTTTCCGACTGCTAGAAAATGATATTGTTTTTGTTGGCGAACAAACGCACAGACATTTAAAGGATGTTTCTGTAGTCCCAGGCGCACTGTCTCCTCAAGAGGCACAGGATATTGAGAACGGGACTTTGCACGTTCCGTCGTTTCTTCAGCTACAAGATCAACACATAGTATTGTGTGTATAGCGAAAAATTTGCAGTGTTCTGTGGAAGAGTGGACTGGAAAGCCCACCTTTCTTACTTTTAAGTCTTTGTCAATCACTGTTTAAAAAATCGAAATGCTCTGGTTGTCTCCCATCTATTCAGTGTGGAGGAGGCAAATTAGATATGAAGCTTTCTCTGGAGATGTACCTGCTGAAGGCAGCCACCCTTGTTCTGCTCCAGCATTCACTTTTTAAAAAGTATTTTGTTTCATTTTATTTTGGCTTTGAGGTCTGGTCCTGCTCTCTAGCCCAGGTGGCCAACAAGCCCTTGTATAGCTTGGCTATTCTAGCCCTCATAGCAAGGCTCCCCTCTCAGCCTTCAGAATACAAGGACTCCGGGTGTAAGACACCACACCCACCTTTTGACACAAATTAATACTGTGCAGTTTCAGCTGACTTTTTAGAAAAATGTACTATTTCTGCCCAAACTACAGTCAAAATTTTGCCCAGAGTCAGTATGAACGTTGTCAGATGAATACAGTGATGCTGTTCTCCATCTCATAATTAGTACATCATATCTGGTCTTCACTTAAGCATTCTTGCTCTGCTGCTTTGGGTCGTGGCAAACACAAACCCAGGACCTCTTCCACGCTAGACAAATGCTGTGGCAACCGTGCTCTATCTCTAGCCCAGTGCTTTTGTTAGGATAGCAGCATGTTCTCCAGAAGCCAATTGCTCCCCCCCCCCCTGCTCACTACGGACCCCCTCACCTCGGATATAAGTGTAAGGCTTCCGGCACACTTCCTTTCTGATACCCTGACCCTTGTCGCCTCACATCCCATCATATCATCAGGTTTCTTTCTGGCAACACAAACTTGCCTCATGTTCCCCGTATTGCCATTTATTATAAAGTACTGCTTTGTCCATATTATTTTCATAGTTGAATGTGGAATATTGAAATGGCAGTGGTAAACCTTACAGAGTGGGGAGCCATAGAGCTAGAGAGACATGATAAAAAGGAGAATTACTTTTTAAGCATTCTGTGCATTCTTCTTGGATTTTATTACTATGTTAATACTTTGAGAGGAAATAGAATTTAAACAATTAATTATTTAAAAAGTGTATTTGAATTCCTTCCCACGAACAACTAAAGGAAGTCTGCGTTCATAGCCCTGACAGTTAAATACTTCCCTGATTTGACTCCAGGCTGCATTCCCAGCCATATTATCAAGCTCTCCTCTTTGTTGCATTTTATGTAGACCTGTGCCAGTTTTTTGCTTTGTTTTGTTTTGTTTTGTTTTTTTACATTGTGCTCTTGCCATCCTGAATGTCTCTCCTATCTTTCTTCATCAAACGCATACCTGATGTTGAAGGCCCAGGATCAAATCAACATCTCCCTTAATTTGATTCAGAGTCTCGGTAGCCCCTAGAGCTGTCCGTGCTTCTTTTAGTACTTTTCAGTTACACGGAAACAAACGGAACACCTCCGGAGGGCCAGAAAGTAGCTGCTCCAGCTGCGCACTGCATGGCATCCCATTCTCTGGACATCCATTTCCTCTTCTGAACATGATCATAATTGGAGTACTGTATTCATAGGGTTATTCACTCTTTGAACTACTTACATATGCCTGCCATGAGGCAGGCACTGTCCTTGATCCTGGGGATACAGAACTGGGTAAAGCAAATGCTATCCTACATTCACTGAGTTTGCCTTCTCATGTTGAGAGGAAATGTTTAGGTCGAAATTCCTCAAAACAATACTTAGAATACAGTAAACACTGTGTACACATTGGCTATTACTACTGTTGCTATTATTATCTTTTGATCAGTAGAGTACTTATCTATTAATAGATAAGAAAACCGAGATACATAAATTGCTAAATACAAAACTGAACTTCAAAAAGCAAGTAAGAACCTCCAAATCATGATGTCCAGACTCAAATTTAGTGCTTTTTTACCAACGTGTTAGTAGCTCCTACTCCAGGCTATACATGAGACTCATTCATGTATATTTAAAGAAAGCACAGACTCCAAAATTCCAAGCCCCAAAAAGTGAATTCTGAAACCGTAGAGATGAGCTAAGAATCTGCAATGTTTAAGAGCTTCCTAGGAGACCAGATATGGTAAGACGACTTCATGGATAAATGTACTTGCTGCCAAGACTAAGAACCTTAATCTCACCCAAGAACCCACATAGTAAACGGAGACAAGCAGCTCCTCCAAGCTGTTCTGTGTTGTTTATACACATGCTATGACATGCTCGCCTGCACTAAATAAATAGATAGCAAGTAGACAAAATTTTAAAGACGTTCCTGGTCAGTTTCGTTGCACTGTTAAATCAGACAATGAGTGTGCGACATTAAAATCTTTCCTGTTCTCCTTTATTGGACTTATTTGTAAATATCCACAAATTCACTAACAACAGAATCCTGCTTTCTTATTTTTTTTTCTTCTTCAACCAAAGTGCCTTATAAGCACCCAGTAAAGTATTTGAGTAATTAATTGCTCAATTATTTAATTAAAGTTGTTCTTAAAATGTAAATATTCACAGCTGTGGTACTAGAAGCCTGTTATGAGCTATCACTGATTTTCCCAAGGATATTTATTAATCAGCTAAGAACCAATTGTTGGGACTGAAGGGCATGCTTAACATCTGGGAATGGAACTAAGAAAACCCCCAAACCAAATGTTCCCCATATCATCAACGTCATCACACAACACGGGGCCACTTGACCTTCTCTTTCCTTTTCTGTACTTCTCTGACGACTCAGAGTAAAACGAAGGGGGAGACATATATATTCCTGACCCCTTAGTTTTATCTGTTTAACTTAGTGTTTGTCTCTCTTTTCGAAGTTGGAGGGGGGAATCTCTCCTTTAAAAAAAGAGAAAATATTTATTCTTATCACACCACAAACATGAGGTTCACTGCTATACGTTAAGATTATAAGGGAAAATCCCCAAATGCAGGAGCTGACTATTCGCAGTAGACATATTAAGTCCAGAAGCTTATTTTTTCCCCTTTGCTAAGGCACAAAGCCTGGGGCTATATGCATTTTTATTACACTTGACTGTCTTGGTTTCACTTGAGGATTAAAAAGGGAGTCAAGGTACAGTGCATGTATCCTGATGGATTTTAGGATTTCGTGCTTTAGTGAAAGGGAGAATTTCATAAAGTACCTCAGATTATTGCTCTGGGAAGTGTACCTACTTCGGTGATGACCTAGAAATTCAATCTTTTGTTTCTCCTGTAAGAGATCACATTGTATTGTGGAAATTTTTTCCCTGTAGTTTTCTGCACTATATAAAGCCACATTTAGAAAAATAGCTTTGGTTTAGATTTGAAGTGAAAATATCTAAAATAGTTCAGGGAAGTCTTATGATTATTCAGGGAGCTTACAAACAGCCTTCGGGCTGGAGTGAGGTGGTGTGAAGAAGGAGGGAAGCAGGGGGAGACGGGAGGAGCACAACATCAGAGTTTTATATCTATAAAATACAGAATAATGCTTGACTGTTGACAAGTATCTCCCAACAAAAGGTAGTTCTTTTCTCAGGGGACTGGTGATGTCTAATATATATATATATATATATATATATATATTCACATATACATACATGTATATGTGTATGTGTATATGTGTTGCATGTGTGTGTGTACGTGTGTGTGTGCATGTGCGTGTGTGTATGTGTGTGTGCGTGTGTGTGTGTGTGTCTGTGTGTGTAGACTAAGTGCAAATCCAGGTCAGAGTATTAATTCCTATTCTACCAAATTGACAGCACCCTACCACCACCATCACCGCCACAATGGCCACTGCTGTCGCCACCGCCACAATTAACAATTAGAGGAATCTATCTTCTCTCCTCCATTAGGGACTCATTTACTTAACATGTCCCTTGTCTTCTGATGCACCCTAAAAGAGAGATGGGTAGACTGCTGTAGGCTCAGGAAGGTGCAATAGCTGAGACCTTCCAGTTTACTGATTTGTAAAAGAGCGACTTGATACTGGCTTGGCAGCTGTGCAGCACAAAGAGAAAAGTGACCAGGGAGGGAAGCTTTGAACTGGAACCCACTCCTGGCACACAAGGTTTTTGATATGCAGAGGAATTGACTGTGAAGGGAGTCAAGGTCAGCAGCTTTGGAAAGGCTTAAAGCAGAAGGCTGGATGAGGAGTGTTGATTTCTTTGTTAAGGAAAAGCCTTCAGCAATGTTCTCCTGCAAGTCTTCATTAAAAATCTTCAGGTGTGTTATTGACCAAACTATAAGATGGAAAAAAATGTTTAATTTCTGTTGCTAATCTTTTTCATTTATTTACCTTAGTGATTTCAACCCTCTTCAATCACTTTAGCATGGATCTACCCTCTATATGCGGCCCCCTCTTTTGAATGTCACCAATTCTGTTTTATCTCATTGACAATTATTTCAAATTACTACTTCTGGTCCTTGGGAACACTCCGGTGTTCTAATACCAGGAGGCATAATTATGTAACTACAATGTGAACATTATGCTACTTATGGCCTGAAATGCCCCTAGAAAGGAATGCTCCAGTGGCCTCGGAAAATTTCTGTGAGAATGATATCTTCCAAATGTGGAATAAATAAAGCTGCGGAATAAATAGCAAAAGCTGAAATGTAAATGATTTAACGTAACAGTGTCGCGAGGTGAGAGCCACTTGACTTTCAGTTCTTGTTGCAAATCAGGAGTTCCATTAGGAAAGCTTTTAAAAGGGAACCTATTTTTTAAATATAAAATCTGTATCAAGTTAGAGCATCTAAGCAGAGTGATTCACAGATAAGCAGCGGAAGCACGTCCTATGATCACACACACACACACACACACACACACACACACAATTTTTATAACAATCAATAGTGGTGACAAAGTTCAGATTTTTGACAAATGAAGCAGGCTAAACGATGGATTTCTGCTTTTCTAAATTAAAATTAATGACACCCTTAAGGTACTTGAGCCTATTAAGTCAAATGAACGTTGATATAACCTGACTGCATTATCACAGAATCCAACAATTTCCTGCACTTGAAAAGCAATAAACAAATTTCTCAAATGCAGTTTCGAAAGCTGCAAAGGTGCAAGCTTAAAGCTTCAGCGAAAGTCTTGCTGTCTGCCTCCTTTTGCTTTCCCGTTAATGAAAGAGTTCTTCAGAAGGGAAGAAATCGTGCTGCTGGAGATGGGCCAGATCTAGGCTTGGACTCCACTTCCCATCATGGCAGGGATCCACAGCCACTTCATTTGAGGCACTATCTGTTCACCCACTGAGTCCATATGCTCTTCGGGTGGGTTATATAGAAGATAAAGTGGAGTCCGGGATGGGGATGTAGCTCTGTTAATCCCACTAGGCAAGGATAAGATCACTACCACCGATTCTCAGCCAAATTTGAAGCAAGTTTTATTAAATACTAACCAAGACAAGTGACAGTAGCCAGGTCCATACCTGGGATTCCCAGAGTATCGTGCCAAATTACATTAGTCGGGAACTTATGCAGTCAAAATCCACAAGTTCGTATTTGTACAATCAGGGAAAAGCATACATTCTGACATACTTCCTGGTTATGTACCTCCCAACTGTGTGTGATCAAGCACATTGTGTGCAGTTGGATCAACCAAACCTGTTTACAGAAGCAAAAACACATGGCTTGTTATTTTAGATGAACAGTCACCAGCATTCCAGCGAGGTATCTGTACTTGGGCAAGTGGGGCTTACAGGTTAGAGGCCTGTTTGTTTTCTATTCTCTTAAGCACAGAAATTAAACTTAAAACATAACTTTAACCCTCATAGCTCACTAATAAAATATGAGAGACTCTGAGTTCAACCCCAACTACCACTGAAGACATAAAAAAGAAGAGGAGTCAAAGATGAAGAATTCAGGATCTGGAGAGATGGCACAGCTGTAAGAAGTTTTGCTGCTCTTGTAGTGGATCTAGGTTGGATTCTCAGCATATTCATCAAGTGACTTACAACTGCCCACAACCAGAACAGGGTGATCTTCCACCCTATATTAGCCTCTACAGACAACTGTGTTCACATGTTGCACATAAACATTAACACACACACACACACACACACACACACACACACACAAAGAGATAGAGAGAATAAATAAACCTCTTAAATTATTAAGATATAAGTCAACAGAAAATTTTAAAATAGAATGAGAGAAAATCTATATAAGAGGAACATTAAAAAAGTGGATTAAGTATGCATGCAATTTCCCTATCAAAATCCCAGTTAAGGCATGATGTCTGGAACACCACCAGAATGTGAGACTAGCATGGGTAGCATATTAAGAATTCATCTTAAAAGACTAGATGAATGTTGGTCTCAGGTAACACACATTAGTTCTCATGCCAAAAATCAGCCAACAATTATACTCCCACTCAGGGAGGACCCTGTGTTAACCCTAAGTTCCTGAGATCTAACCTGAGTAGCTCCATTTAACTCCTAAGTATCCTGATGTCAAGAAAACATAAATTCAAGAAGAGCATCCAGTTAGTCTTGTACTTAAGAAGGTCAGGTTGTTTGGACACAAAACTGTAAGTATCACAAATACACATTCTAAACCTTACACCAAAATATAATTTTTCTTCAGTTACAGTTGAGTAGAAATGAGAATTCATAGACTAGAGAACCAGCTCAGTAGATAAGAGCACTGCCTGCTCATGCAGAGGACCTGGGTGTGGTTCCCAGCACTGACATCATGGCTCAGAATCATCTATATCTCCATTTCCAGGGGATCTGATGCAGGCAAAACACACATACACAAAAAAAGAAAATAATAATAATCTTTAAAAAGAAATTAAAATTCCAAGAATATTAAGTTTAAGTTGAAAAGGATTGCAATTACTTAAAAGATTTTTAACTGCTGCTGTAATAGTCTCAACTGAGTTTTCAGAATGATGTTTATATATATTCATGAGTGTTATGTGTTGTTGGAACTCACAAGGTTTGGCTAAAGGAATTAATATGAAGTTGTTCTTTGGAATGAGCTTTATTAGGAGAGAAGGCCGTGGTAGCCGTGATGGGCTTCAAAGAGGGAGAGTATTAGAAGATATAAAGCATCACATTGTAGACAGTCTTCTGTCCCAGTCCAGAGAGGAGTTGCATTAGGAGAGACAACGACCCTATACAGCATAACTGAGATCCTGAAGGGAGAGATAAACCCTTTAACTCCAGAGAACATAGAGAGTTTTTGACTCTTATAGGTTTCCAGGGAGGTAAACAAACTTCATACCATGAGATCTGACCTAGGCTGGCCTACATACCAACGGACAGAAACGAGGGCTAAATAAAGACCTTAAGCTAACCCTTTAAATTATTTTCGATGTATTTGTTTTATATTTATGTATATAAAGGTTTGTATGTGTGTATGTATGTGTACCACATCTGTGCCTAGTACTAACAAATGTCAGAAGAGGGCTTCAGATCCCCTGAAATTAGAGTTATAGATGGTTGCGAACTACCATATGACTGTCAGGAACTAAAGTTGGGTCCTCTCAAAGAGCTAAAAGTGCTCTTCACTGCTGAGCCACCTCTTCAGCCTCATAAACTTACCTTTTATAAACATCTATTCATGATTGCTATGTGTGTACATATCATATATGTATGTGTATGAGCATGTGTTCCATAGCACTCATGTGGAGGTCAGGAAACAGTTTTGTGGGGTCAGTTCTCTCCTTCCATATTTGAGTTCTGTGATCAAATTTAAGCCACAAGGCTTGGACAAGAAGTCTCTTTCCCTACTCTGTTGTCTCGCAAGCCCACCATAAACTTATCTTGCAACTATAAGGGATAAGAGCTTCAAAGCAACAGTATACATGTTTTCTTATCAAATACCTGCCCCAAGGAGAGGTGAAGATACAGTTTAAGAGGACATGGCCTGATTTGGGGGAAAGGGACATAGTAGCTAGAGGGTTTGTGATCTAACACATGAACAAATTTGGAAACAAGAATAGATTACATGGGTTCTCCCCAACACAATATATAACTCACAAAAATACTATAGATTGCAAGACTATGGGACAAAAAAAATCATGCATAGACTGTGAAGAGACTGCAGGTATATGGAAGGACTACATTACTCACTATCCTCACAGTGAAAGAGGAATTAGATAGAAACTTATGTTTGTTTTTTTTTTTTTGTTTTACTTTGCTGTTATCTGTAGGAGGAAGGCCCTCTTGTTCATCCTGCTTCCCAGTTCCTGGATGCCCTGCTAGCTTAGCCCCGAAATAACCACACAGAAACTGTATTCATTAAATAACTGCTTGGCCCATTTGCTCTAGCATCTTATTGGTTAACTCTTACATCTTAATTTAACCCATTCCTATTAACCTGTATATCCTCACGTGGTAGTGGCTAACCAGGTAAAATTCCCAGTGTCTGTCTGGTGACTCCATGGCATCTTCTGACTCTGCCCTTCTTCCTCCCAGCATTCAATCAAGTCATCTCCACCTACCTAAGTTCTGCCCTGTCAGGCCAAGGCAGTTTCTTTTTTCATTAACCAATACAAGCAACACATAGACAGAAGGACCTCCCACACCAGTTTTCATTTTTAAAACCTCAATAGTTTACGTATGGAGTATGATTCTCACATGAGCATGGGTATTCTTTAAGCTTCAAGACAAACTATTAGCCAGACAAGCAAAATACACATGCCTAGTTAAATTTTTTCCTGGCCTATGGTAAACATGCCTTCTGTGTGGTATCAGGAAAAACCTTTGTAAATGAGAAAGGTACTTCCTCATCAGGAGGCTACTATGCCTCTCATAAACCTCTAGAAAAGATAATAGCTTAAATGTGATGAACCAGCAAGTCAAGAGAAAAGTAGAAACCCTGGAAATTTTTAAACAAAGTAAACATTTACATTTAAAAAACACTGCTTTCTAAGAGGTGTAATTATTTATCTACATTCTTTTTCACTTCTTTTTAAATCTCTCAGCTGATTGAACACATGTTTAGAGGAACTAAAAAAAGAAATAAAGAACTAGGCAGTGGTTGTATATGCCTTTAATCCCAGCGCTCAGGAGGTAGAAGCAGGGACCAGCCTGGTCTACAGAGAAAGTTCTAGGACAGCCTGGGCTGCACAGAGAAATACTGTCTCAAACAATAAAAAAAACACACACACACACACAAAAAGGAAAAGAGAGAGAGAGAGTGAAAGAGAGAGAGAGAAAGAGAGAGAGAACAAAAGAAAAGGAAAAGGAAAGAAAGGAAGGAAGGAAGGAAGGAAGGAAGGAAGGAAGGAAGGAAGGAAGGAAGGAAGGAAGGAAGGAAGGAAGCCTTTAATCAAAAATAGGAATGTATTGAGCCATGAAAGAGTTGAGAGTTAAGTAACTGACTGTTATTCATTTTCCCTCAAATTATACTTTGACTTCTACTATATTCATAGTCAGCTCAGGGCCTCACAGATTGAAGTCTTTCATGCATTCCCTTAGTAAATTTTTCTGAGCCACTCCTATATACTAGGCACTTCACTAAGCTCAGATAGCACCTCTGTCTCATAGACCAGGGACCTGCATTCTAGCAATTATCTTTTGAATAAATGAATGTAGACAAGTGGTTTGTTTTGTTTATTTGCTATGCTTTTAGAACTCAGATTAGCTTGGTAGCAGAGCACATACCCACATACCAATCATTAACAAAGCTCGGAGCTCAGTCCTTGACACCACACAGAGCAAAATCAACTACACAGTAGAAACTCGAGAAACATTTATTTACAGACGTATAAAAGGTATTCACAAACAGCATACCATACAGAACCCATAAAAATTAAAATAAAGAATAATATACATAGCTCTCAGATATGATTATTTTAAGCACAGAATAAAACTATGGGAGAAATTTAGATTTGGGATTTCTTTGTGCTTGATTTCATTAATTTTTCCAAAATCTAATATCATAGGCAAAATGAAAATAATGTGGTGTTTTTTTTTACTTTTATCATCAATTTAAAGGGGAAAAGGGAAAAAGGGATGGGAAGAAAGAGAAAGGAAACGAATAAAAGAAAAGGGATATTCCAAAGCCTGTGATAGGACAAATGATGAAAAAATTGTTTATTTAAAATGTACTTGTTATGGTAAAAATCCAAGAATGATATGTACAAGAACTCAGTCAACTACCGTGAACTCCACACCTGCTGTATGTCAAGTATTGTGCTCCTCCCTGGAGAGAGCCCAGGAAAGCAAGTTATGTCTCTGCCCTCACAGAGCATAGAAACAGACTTCTCTCTCCCCTGGCATGCGTGTAAGTGAAGAATTGCTGCAAACTAGATGATGAGCGCTCACAGAGCAGATGGCAGGTTTCTTGCCCATCTGGGATCGTTCTAAAGAATAGACCCTTGTGTATCAATAGATAAGGGTTCTTCCAGTTCTAAGCTGTCATGGTCTATGATCAAATAGTAGAAACAGGATGTATGCTTCCAGAAAGATGTTCCACTTACATTACTTTTTGTAAAAATGGAAACAAGGGGCATGACCTATGAATTCAGAGGAAATTCTATTTCTTTTGTCCCTTTAAACAATTTCATTTAAACTCTTTCTTTCTGTTCAACTCACCTTTTTAAGTTCATTTTTACCTCTCCTTTTATTTTTATTCTTCCTTTTTTTCTTTTAATGACCTAAACAAATTATTATCAGTTAAAGATTCTCATATTTCAAATGAATTCTTCCACACATATACTGCAGTTCCCTTTTCTAATAACCTTATTTCCAGTCTTCCAGATTTAAAATCAAGAGATACACTATTACAAAGATTCATCTCATGGTATAGAATGGCACAACAGAAGGACACTTGTGTGAAGCCCTGGCTTCTACCCTCAGCCCCATACAAAGAAATCAAAATAAGCTCTAATATTCAGCCGAAGGCTATCACTTTACTTCAAAATACTACAGTGTACTTTTTTTAAAATTTATTTTTTAAATGTTTGTTCATGCAATATATTTTGATCACATACTTTCCCTTCTTCCAACTCCCTTTGGATCACCCCAATACCAAGCCTGCACCTCAAGAATCAGGGATCTATTCTGAAAGGGAATAAGAGTCAGAGGTGGTAGGTCGCTGACTCCCAGGAAGCTGCCTCTTCCAGACACAACAGGCCTGGTACGCATATGAACTCACAGAGACTGTGGCCGCACACACAATACCTGTGCAGGTTCAAACCAGACAAAATCCCAGCACTATGTAACTTTTTTTAATATTCCATACAGTACTGTGCTAATTGCTACCGTATCACTCCAAGTCCGGTCAGGTGAGAGAGTCTCTGACTAGCCACAGCAGCGTCAGTGTTTCAGAAGAGAGCTTTCACCATTTCTCACTTGCCAGCCACTTAAGCTTTGAAAAACAGCCAATGTTTAACGCATGCCTATTTTTAATATTAGCAAATATACATACAATGAACAAATAGCAAAAAGAAGAATTACAAATGCCATAATGCAAATTACTGGTGTCCAGTTTCTGTTTCTGACTTTCTGGCTTATATATTATACCATGTTGGTTAAAAACACAGCCAGCTCAAAAGGTCTGATGTGTTTGCCCTGTTGTTTTAAAAGCTTATCAAATTTGTTTTCCATAAATGATTGCTCCCAGAATGAACGGCTTTGTTGGTAAGGAATGATAACCTGTGAAAACCTTGGTTACCTTCACATTTTTCTTTCTCGCAATTATTTATTTAGTCAATTTACACTCAGTCTATAGGAAACCTTTCTCCTGTGACAATTTGTAAAGTAAAAAAAAAAAAACTATGCTTAATTCTCAGTTATTTTAGGAATGTTTCCTGACTATTTCATTTCAGTACAGGATACATTTTTAATTTGAGTCTCCTCGTATGTTTTCATTAAGTTTGAGTCAAAGGGAGAGAAATTCACTTTGATCTTATTTTCAAGTCTTGACAATCCTGGGCGTACACTAGAAATTAGCATTGTTCTCTTTGAATGACAAATTTTTAGCCACAACTTTTAGAAATTAAGGGACTGTAATTGACTCAGGTGCTACATCTAAGTGGTCCTCGTGAAGTGACTACCGTTGTCATTAAGGGACTTGTCTTTTGGTACACTCATAACTCACCCCCATTTTCTCATGAGGATTTCTTAAACAATATGAAAAAAAAGGATCTCTGACCATTGACCAATCTTCTCTTTTCTATTTCCCAACTTTCACATTTATCTCCTAATTCATTTGTCCATGAAATGATACATTCTAAATTTCTAAATAATTATATATTTCATCATATATTTATGTGTGTTCTTCCATAGCCTTTCTCTGAAAGCTTATGACATAATAAATCTTAAAGACTAAGAAGAGGCCTTGTATTGGACCATAAAATGCACTGATGGCTAAAGCTTTGTAGAGGTACACACTTGATTTGGTTTCAATATGATAAATTAATTGATAAAAGCATGAAGACATTTATGGAATGTGACATATCTCTGTGATAAAGAACTTCCTTAGAATGTAAAGGCACTAAACTCAATCCACAGCATGGCGTAAACACACAGACACACATCAATGCATGCACACATGCACTCATGCTCACACACACACACACACACACACACACACACATACACACACACTGAAATAGAAATTTAAAAGTTAACTGCTTTCTAAATAATTGCCATGTCCTATTTTAATCTTCTACAAGGCTATTAAGAGCAGACTACAGGGAGGGGAGGAGAGAAAATGTAAAGCTCAATAAAAATCAACAACAACAATAATAATAATAATAAAAGAACAGACTGAAGAAGTTTAAATATTCTCACTGCTAATTCTCCAACTTGTTAAACTTCAGTAATAAATTGTTTGTTGGTCAGTTTGTTTGTTTTGCTTTGACAGGTACCTACTTTGTAGTCTAGGTTAGCTTTAAGCTTTTTACGTAGTTCAGGTTGACTATGAGCTTGCAAGATTTCTACTTTGGCCATTTGTTGGCAAATATTATAGGATACACCAGCCTACCTGGCCCAATCAAGTTTCTTTTTTAAACCTACATGCCTCAGTTATTATATTGATAGAATTAAGAAGTAATATTACTTGTTATAGAATTATTGTAAATATTAAATTTCATCTTGTATTTCTATATGCATAGTGTTAAACAAATGTTAGCCATTTTTGTTTGGTGTATGATACCCTGCTCATTATACCTTATCCCTCTCCATTTATTAACCATAATAGCAAAAATCTACAGAGACATTATACTAGTCAGAATTCCCTAGTACCCTGGGAGGGGAAAAGAGATGAGTGATAGATGGAAGAAGTGGGAGGAAGGGAGGAAGAGAGAGAGCAGATAGATAGATAGATAGATGGATAGATAGATAGATAGATAGATAGATAGATAGATAGATAGATAGATAGATAGATAGATAGATAGACAGAGAGACAGACAAATAGATAGACAGACAGACAGACAGATTTGCTTGGAAGGTCTTCTGAGACTGTGGAGGCTAAGAAGTTCCGTGACCTTGTGTCAGCATGCTAGAGACCCAGACCAGCTGGTGGTAGAGTGCGGCTCCAATTCCAAAGGCAAAATAGTAAATGTCCATCCCAGGGCAGCTGAAATAGGTAACCATGACAGAAAAGAGGCTACCTTTATTGTTTCAGGGCTGCAGCTGATTTGCATAAGAATACCCATCTTGAAGAAGGCAATCTACTTTGCAGAAACTACACATTTCAACACCAATTTCATTTTTTAAAATAATTTTTAAAAATACCTTCACAGATACACTCAGAATTAATGTCTGTTCTGGAAACGATGAAATTTATAGATAAAACTGACTACCACAGATATACAATCAACATTGGTGGTTTGGTTGATATATTTTTTTGTTTTCTCTTCCTCTGCCTCTTGCAAATTTCTAGAAAGAGAGAGAGAGAGAGAGAGAGAGAGAGAGAGAGAGATCACATGCAGACACAGTATCCATTTATTTTGTCAATTAGTCATTAAACAAATATTTGCTATCACCTTCCCTGTACAGGCAGGGTTCAGGCAGTCATATAAAGGGAGGAGTGGAGATCCACACATGCAAGGAGAAGCCCCTACCACCAAAAGGTTCATATTCTATTTTAGGAGACACTCATTTCCTTATATTACTGGATAATATTATTCAAATGTTTCATTATAAACTATGTGCTATGAGCACGCTGCGAAAGCAATTAATTCTCACCTTGGAGATAAAAAATAAAACATATAAACCCTATTATACTATCAGTGGGAGAGAAGTTGGTTAGGGCATTCTGGAGAGGAACAATGGCAGAATGAAACCCCATATATAAAACATTAAAATATTAATATATATTATTTAATATATTAATAAAGAATAATTAATTAATTAATATGTATTAATATATTATTATATGCATATATAAAATATTGCAGGACAGATGGATGTTTGGTGGTCTCAGTAGATACAGTATGATTGGAAGAACAAAGATCTCAATCTGGGCAAACAAATCTGAAATGTTTCTAGTGTTTCCCTGTGTTTAATAGTAAGAGAAATCCTGCATCGTTTTGAAACTCTGCTTAATGAATCCCAACCAAAGATAGACAAAAATTTCTAGTTATGTATTACGTATTTCATTGATATTGGAAAGTCAGGGTTGACATTAGTTTAGACTACTTGATGAGATTGAGAGCTGCCTTATTTATAGATAATTCTCCACAGCACAGGAACCTAAATTCTGGTGCCTGTGGGCAATCTCTGAACATTTCCTTGTTTAGCATGGGCTGTTGACAAGCAAACTAAGATCCAAAGTTATTGAGGAGAATGCCTGGGGCCACCACTAATACTGAGTTGGTGAAATGCCAGATGACAAAGTATATCATTTCACACCTTCCAAAAGGTCTCCCCCTTTTCCTACAATGAATGAAATTCAAGAAGCTTAAACAGGACAGTGTGCAAATGCATTATAGAAAAACCTAATAGGAAAAAAGAATGACAAGGTTTATTCCATACTGCCTGGGGCATAGTTCTTATTAATTTCTAAATGCGATGAAAACTGAACTCTGAAAATTTCTTTCATCTCATTTCTTACCCCACGTTACCACAAATTAAACCTTGCCTCTGCTTTTTCATTGCGTGTGTGTGCGCATGTGTGTAATTTTACATGAATGTGTGTGTAGGCGCATGTGCATACATGTGTGTATTTATGTGGGAACCTGCAAACATCCTCCGGTGTCAGCATCATGAACACCATACACCTTCTCTGAGACAGTGTTTCTCATTGGTCTGGAAGAATCAATTGAGACACATTGACTGGCCAGAAAAATCTGGGGATGCTCCTGTCTCCTCCTCCCCTGCACTAGCATTATAAGTATGTACCAGTACTTTTAATTAGGTTAGTGGTTCTCAACCTGTGGGTCAAGACCCCTTTGGAAGTCTAATGACCCTTTCACAGGGGTCAGATATCTACGTATCAGATATTTACTTTCCGATTCATAGAAGTAGCGAAATTACAGTTTTGAAGCAACAAAATAATTTCATAGTTGGGGTCACCACTATATGAGGAACTGTATTAAAGGGTCGCAGCGTTAGGAAAGTTGAGAACCACTGACTTAGGTTCCAGAAATCATCAAACTCAAGTACTTGGACTTCTGACTTCAAGTATTCTCTTGACTGAACTATCTTTCCAATTCATGCTTTTTTAGCTTAATTCTTCTTACTGTACTTTTTGTTTCAATTTGCTCTGTTCTCATTCGTTGAGTTGAGGCAGGGACACACTATGTAGCTCTAGATAGCTTTAATGTATGATTATCCTGCCTCTCAAGTGCTTCAATTTCAGGTGTGTGATATCAGTGTCAGGCTAATTGTCATCAACATTTGTTTGTTCACTGCTAAGAATTATCACTCTATAAACTAGCAATAATCTATTAAAACTAACTTAGCATTAGTCAAAAATAATCAACTAAGACTCAAAACCAATAAACCTTTACAAGATCCTATCGGGCACTTGTGACAATGTTCTCAGAATTTTGTAAAGTAAATTATAATGTGCACTTTATTTGTGATTTCCAATAAAGGGAGCATAAAAAGTGCGGTTGTAAAACTGTCAAAATAGAGCAAATTTTTTTTGTGCTTGAACTTTGTTTGATAAAAATGAGTCTTGGAGATGTTTACAGTTAAGAACATATTAAAACCAGAGATATGAATCGTTGCTTTGCTATTCTTAGCCTTACAGACAGAAAACATCTTACCGTAAAGGGACAGTGTTTGAAATGTTTTTCACTAATAGTGATGAGAAAATATCATTTTTATTCTTTCCCTCCTAGGTGGCTGTGGAGGATCGGGTCAGGCAGCTGCATGAAGCCCACAGGGACTTTGGCCCAGCATCCCAGCACTTCCTTTCTAGTAAGTCATTTTCATTGTTCACTGATTAACCTGCTCATTGTGTCTTGGTAGCTCAGTGTTAGGAGGGGTTGAATTAACAGACATTTCTATCAGATACGACAGAGGTCTATTTCATCCTGACGTGCAACCTGGTGGAACACGCAGCCTAGTTAGATCATTGTCTCTACTCCTCAGCTAAAACAATTGTTTCCTGTCGTGTGTTCTCCGGTACTGACTTCTTCAATGCTTTGAATATCATTACCTGTATCAACTTACTTTGCAAAGCTGATCATTATGAGTATATACTCATAACATCACTCAATACACGTTATTATGAGTCTAATTTTTTTTTCTGTGCTCAAGATGAAGTTCAGTGCCTTGTTAATGCTAAGCAAGTGTTGTACCACTAAGCTAAATTCCTAGCCTTTGCTTTTGTGAGGGAAGGTTTCACTATGGGCCTGAAACCAACCTCGAACTCACTGTCATTTTGCCTCAGTTTCTGAAGTGCTGGAATTACAGACATGTGACACCACATCCCGCTGGAGTTCTTAACGACAGTCATTAAAATTCTTTCATTCCCAATTGTTGCCTTTCCCGAATTATCCTCCCTTCACTTTGGCCTTCAGTTTTACTATTCCTTTTCTTTACCAGTTTTCATAATTTGTTCATTGAATTTTGTAGTCGATTTCATTATGTTATTAATAAAAATTACATATTTTGTAATTAATTCTAACAAAGACAGCTTTAGTTTACAGAAAGTTTTACTGGAACATTCTATTAATGTAACAATGCATATCTAATTGGCAACCACCTGTTTTCCTCTAATTAGTTTTGTTAATTTTTAATATCTCTATGGTTATATGTGTTTCTGTGGAAATGTATTCTATATATATATATATATATCTGCATTTACTTTGTAATTTGTAAGTTATATATACATACATATAATACATTTCCATAGAAACAAGTGTGTGTGTGTGTGTGTGTGTGTGTGTGTGTATTGGAGTACTTTAAAACCACAGTTATACTCCATATAATTAGTACATTTTTGGTCCTATGTAATTATGTAGGTGGTTTTAACATCACTTAATGCAGTTATTTTGTGACAAGCAATTTTATATATTTAATTGATTTCATTCTTCTAGAATGTCCATGAGGTGGTTCCAGTATTAAAGTCATCTTAATGATGAAGAAATTATACTCATTTTATTGACAATGAAATTAAGAAATCTGTTTTAACACAACTAGTGTATATGCAAGCCAGAATTCAAACTTAAGAAAATGATTGCAGAGTCTGTTTTTAACCATTACACTGCAACTTTACTTAATTTATGTATAAGAAGGGAGTTATTCTACAGGACCTCCCTTCAAACAACTGGCGTGTGTGTGTGTGTGTGTGTGTGTGTCTGTCTGTCTGTCTGTCTGTCTCTCTGTCTGTGTGTGCGTGTATGGTATATGTAATTCTGAATGTGAGCATGTACACATGTGCATGCAGGTATGGATGTACATGTATATACACACGCATGTGGACAGCAGAAGTCAGTACCGGATGACTTTCTCTACTGCACTCCACTCTATTTTGAAGACAGGATTTCTCACTGATCCTTAAGCTTGCCAGTCCATATACAGTGACTAACTAGCTAGTTCTGGAGATACTCCTGCTTCTACCTCTATAGCACCGAGGTTACAGCCACACCACTATTCCCAACTCTTAAGCAGGTGCCTGAAATCTGAAGTCAGGCCCTCATGCTTGCGTACCACACGCGTCTCCCACTGAACCCACATCCCAGTCCCGATCCGTTCTCTGATTGCTAGTTTTTGTCCCTTCCTATCTTTTCTATTCTCCACTGGTTAATGGAAAGATCCATGCTCAAAAATATTCTAATGTTTTAGAGTAGATATTCTCTTTTTTTTCCAGTTGGTCATTACCTTTAACAACAAAAATTACTAGAAAAATGTTAGTATTGTTTTATATGCATGAATAATGGATTAAGTCAGAAATAATCATATAAATAATCATATTTTCTTGACTTATTCTACCCTCAGTGGTTATTTGGACAATCTTTTAATACCACACATGATTATGATTCCAAGTTAAAGGGGGCAAGTTAAATGGGTATTTCTCTATGAGTATGGAGTACAGCTTTTAGCAATGCCGCAAGAAAAATTTTAAAGACTGTAGATTGTCTTGGCAACAGTTAGACTATTTAATTTAATTAAAATTAAACGTGATAACATGCTCCTTAGTGACTCATAAACCATAAATAAAAATATCACTATTATGAATATTAATTAATCCTCAGACACCATGTATATTCATTCATACTTTCTTCTCTCTGCTCCCCCCTTAAATTCCCATGCCTTCTCCATTAAAACCGATTCCCCAGAAAACGATACGTTACGCTCATTTAACACAGGTGACAGGTAAAGTTCAATGTATACTTCTCCCTGGTTATTTGCATTTTAATGGGGTAAAAATCCATAAGCCTGAGGGATGGCTCTCTGTTGGGAGAATGTCAGCCATAAGCTCTGGGCTTTAACGAACTAGGTGAAGCATCTTCCCACCTTTCCAACTGTATCCCTGCATACACTCCAGAAAGGTCAGGGCTGTGGCCATGTGCACGCAGAAAGAACCTGCTCTGCCTGAATGAGATCAGTCCTAGAAGGCAGAATTATTTTGAATATCCATATGGAACATCAAAATACACATAGACGCTCCACTTATGTGTGGAAAAATATGCTAAAATGTTTGAAGTCGTGTTACAGAAATAGGACAGGGAGACTAAATATGGATTGAATCTTCATGTTATCTTCTTTAAATTCAAAGGCAATATACATTCATCTAGAAAAAATTACAGCATAAGGGTAAACAGGAAAGGGACAGTTATCAATAATTCCACTACTCAGATACAACACTCTCCAAAATTTAGTTGACATATTTTCTGTTTGTTTGGGTTCAAATTCTTGTCTTTGCTTTCTTCTTCATTGCTCCCAGTTCAGAGATAAAACCTACAGCCCTTGTGCATGCCATCAAGTGCTCTACTACTGAGCTATAACTCTGGTCTCTTTTTCATTTTAAATCAAGTAGGAATTTTGAAAAAGGAAACAAGCATGATACACCAAGACCAGTCTTGACTATATAGTGAATTCCAGGCCGGCCAGGGATACACAATGAGACCTTGTTTTATGACTTGATTTCCCCCTCACTAATATATTAGAAACACTTTTGTTTACATATTCTATCAATAATTTTTAAGTAAATGTCTCCATATATTTATTTTACATCCCAGTCATAGCCTCCCTTCACAGCCCCTCCCACATCCCCCCTCTGTCCCCTCTCCTTCTCCGTCTCTATCCAGAATAGGGCAGGTCTCCTTGATATCAACAAAGTGTGGCATATCAGGTTGCAGTCAGACTAAGCACCTCCTTATGTATTGCTGAGCAAGGCAAATCAGTATGAGGAGTATGGTCCCTAAAGTCAGTAAAAGAATCTTAGTTAGGCCTTGCCCCCATTGTTAGGAGTTTCACTAGAGGACCAAGCTACACAACTGTAACAAATATACAGAGTCCCGAGGTCTGTTCCATGTAGGCTTCCTGGTTGTTGGTTCAGTCTCTGTGAGTCCTTATGAGCCCAGGTTAGTTGATTCTGTGGGTTATCTTGTGGTGTCCTTGGCCCTTCTAGCTCCTACAATCCTTCAATTAATAATTTTGATAGCTAAACAATGTCTCCTTCTATGGCTGTGCCAGATTTACCAAGAGAATTCTAAAGGTTTTTAATACTAAGATTATTTCAAAATGTTCACTATTGTATCCAATATTAAGGTTGCTGGTCTCAGACATCTCAGATGCTCTCTTCAAGATAAATATCTAACCACATAGCTGTGAAGTTAAACTTTTCTGTGATTTGTAAAACTTTCCATATGGATTATCAGAGTTGCACAAGAAATTGGGTGTTTGAGGCAGAGCATCTTGGAAGTCACTTATTTTCTTTCCAGTTGTTTTCTATAAAAATTAAAACAGCTTCCTTACCACAAAATCAATAAAAATGAATATGTTTTAAAGTTATACCAAGGTTCTACCAGAAGTGTTGGCTTTTGTATGTGGTCGTTTCTAGGCTACTAGGAATAGCAGGAGAGTGATTTCTTTTTTATTGATTTTTTAAAATTTATTTTTCCATTCAAAAATTTCCACTTCCTCCCCTCCTCCCATTCCCCTCCCACTTACCCACTTGCCCTCCTCTCTCCCCCTCTAAGCATAAGAGAGGGCAGGGTACCCTGCCCTGTGGGAAGTTCAAGGCCCTCCCACCTCCATCCAGGCATAGGAAGGTGTGCATTCAAACAGACTAGGGTCCTAAAAAGCCAGTACATGCAGTAGAAACAAGTCCCAGTGCCATTATCAATGGCTTCTCAGTCAGCCCCCATGTCAGCCACATTCAGAGAGTCCAGTTTGATCACATGCTTGTTCAGTCCCAGTCCATCTGGATTTGGTGAGCTCCCATTAGATCAGGCACACTGTCTCAGTGGGTGGATCAACCCCTTGCGGTCCTGACTTCCTTGCTCAACTTCTCCCTCCTTCTGCTCAGTAGAGACAGACTATCCACAGTTTCTCTTTGATAACCTGGTCTTCACTGGCCAAATAAGTTGTTTCTGTTGCCATAGGTATGAGTGGAAATGAGAGAAAGAGAAACGTGTAAAATATGATGATGTGGGGTTCCCCTCTGATGCAATGAATATGTTTTATTGCCATTGGTTATAAAGAAGCTGCTTTGGAGTCTTGTCCTTAGACACGCACTAACTTATCTTTCCACCTACTTTTAATATGCCATAACTCCTAATTCATTCCTTCAGCTTAAACCCAGAAAAGTGAGAAATTTGAAGAGCATAGCTTCAATTATTTCATGTATTGTAATTTCAATGCAATATAAAATATATGTAATTATAAGGCTGTAGGTACCATGACAAGCTCTTTATGTCAGTGATTCAGGAAATATTCCAGTACTCATTGATGGGTCTGAGAGTCTAAATATTGGCTTTCCTATGCTTTTCAAGTATTCAAGAAGGCTTTCTGATTATTTTCCATTCTGTGGGCATCGATTCTGAATTGTACATTTTGATTTGTTTACCGAGAACAAATAAATTGCGCAAAAGATAAAACCCCTTCAGTAGTAATTCAAAGAACTCATGGTGTCTTAATATGATATAAGTTCCATAATTCCTTAGAGGAACATTTCCCAAGCTGAGCCCTTTAGAACATTAATGTTCTATATTACTTTAATGACTGTCCCTGAGGGTTGACAGAAATGGACAGTCCCTTCCCTGGTGGACTTCTTGAGATCTTTGGTAGTCTTTGGGATTCTAAGAAGAGGATGGAAAGACTCTGGTTCTTCTTTATATTTAGTTGACTACGGAAGCACTTTTTTTCATCTACAACAAATTTGACATTCAACATGGCATAGAATACACTGAATCTGGACAATGGTGGTACACAGCTTTAAGCCCAGCACTTGGGAGGCTGAGGTAAAATAATCTCTATGGGTTTGAAGCCAGCCTAGTCTAAAAACAAGTTCCAGGACAACCAGGGCTACACAGAGAAACCCTGTCTAAAATCCCCCACCAAAAAAGTGTCTGTGATATACGTTTGTATTTAGAGCCATTAGGGAGGCTGAGTCAAAAGGATTAGTTGAGACCAACCTGGACAACATAGCAAATGATTTCTCATTTAAATGAAAGGGGGAGCAGGAGACAGCTGTAATTTGTAGATATGGACTGACTAGATTCGAATTCTTACTCAGATACCTTATAGATGACTGTACTGTCCACCTGTACTACGTAATAGTACGGTACTATTCCTGTATTTGGCTTCTCTAGGCTTAATGTCCTTTGTTTATGGCTAGAGTGAGTACATACCATATTCATCTTTTTGGGTCTGGGTTATCTCACTCAGTATAGTGTTTTCTGTTTCCATCCATTTGCATGCAAAATTCACGATGTCATTACTTTTTACCATTGAGTAGTACCCTAATGTGTATATGTTCCACACTTTCTTTATCCATTCTTCCATTGAGGGGCATCTAGGTTGTTTCCAGGTTCTGGCTATTACAAATAATGCTGCTATGAACATAGTTGAACAAATGCTTTTGTAGTATGATAGAATTTTCATCCGGTGATGGCTAGAGATGGAGACAGAGACCCATATTCCCACATCAGAGCACTGGACTGAGCTCCCAAGGTCCATTCATGAGCCAGGCAAGGGTTTGGAGATTTAAACACACAAAGGCACACAGACAGAGACATGGGTCATCCTTGAAACAGGACTGCCCCCTTTATTGTGTCCAGGGGCAGCTTATATAGAGATCTTTAACTGATAGCCACGCCCCAGACAAACCCACCAGAAACCACTCACCTGCCATCAGGAACTCCTGAGCGTCTCGTGCTCAAAGCACCTACAAGCATAACACATTATTTACAAGAAATTCAGGATCTGGGGGTTCACAGCTCCCAAAAGATAACTTGATATCTCCTTAATTATTATTTAAAACTTTGGAAAAATAACATATGTCCATATTTCATTAATATTTACAATATGTTTTCATATATGCTTCAGCAGATGCTCTACCAAAATGCATCTTATTAACAGTAGGATTTTGAGTTCTGTAAAGTACAGTAGCATTATGAATATCAAATTGCTAATATATATTGCACCCTTAGAAAAGTTCCTGAGAGAAATTAATTGCTACACTTGTGTTTGCTACTTAGCTTATTATCATGATTGCTATCATCTTGGCAGTTGAACCTTTTAGATTCAAATTTCTCACCCAATATTATTTATCATCTTGCATTTGAATCTCAATGTGAGTAGCTAATATCACCTCTAAGCATGTATCTAATGTGAAAGTTCAGTGTTTCACACATTATAAGGGCTTAATAATCATCTTTGTAATTAATGAACAGATGAATAACTCAATGAGAATCCTCTAATTGCTTAATCTTGGCGATAATGATATTCTTCTAGGATGATACCTGGATATTTTAAAGGCATTCAATAAATCCATAATGAATTAATTCTTATCACCAAAATAATAAGTGATAATAAAATTATTTCTGACATTGTTAATCCACAGTGTTCAGGAAATTTAACATTGTAACTTCATACAGCTGGCACTAAATATATAAGATTTTTTTGTGTTGTTCTTAGGAAGGACTATAGCATTCATATCTTTATGTGGTCATTTTTACAAAAAGTATCTTGTGCCACATTAAATATTAAAGGACAATATTGTCTTCAAAATTATGGCATGATCACATTTTATGTTAAAAATAAAACAACAGAAAAATGCACAAAAAGCCTGAAAATAAAAGTACATCCAAATGTAAACAGTTATTGTCTTTTCTTCGTACTTTGCAGATTATGAGGAGCACATATTATTTTCATAATGGAAGGAACTCTAAAGATAAAATTTTTATAGTTCAGCTTTTAACCCGATGATCTCTTCTAGTATGATACTCTATTGGTGGCAAAGAAAAATGGATTTCTTTTTGGTTATTTATTCTAAATGTAAAAACTGTGAACTTCATTGAGTGACCTTTTTGTTCACAGATCATGAGACACTGTAAAAAGAAAGAACTGATCAGTTATTTTTTGTAGGCGTTATAATCTTAATTGTCTTAAATCATATCCCTGCTTAATTCGTTTTCTCTCTTGTCAGTGAAGCCATGCTTTTATAACTTGCCCTTGATAAATGGAGCAAAATCATTTGTTTCCAACTTGAAAGCCACCAATTTTTTACCCTCAACTCCCTTCCTTACATGTTTAATTTTTTTCAAAATAGAATAAACAACTCATGCATGGTGGTTCATGCCTTTAATCAGAGCACTTAGAAGGCAGTGACACATGAGTCTCTGTGAGTTTGAGACTAGCCTGATCTACACAGTGAGTTCTAGGCTAACCAGGTACAATAATTAAGTCCTATCTCAAATAAAGCGAGGAGGGGGCAACAAACCTTTAAATATATCCAATAACACTGACATTCATCTAATAGTCTCCCAACTTATGTTTATGTGCTATAATGGTAACCACTCATCAAAGCTTCTCCAGGACTTTTCAGACTCAAGCCCTGAAATACTCCAATTCCAGAAAATATCCTCAGTTCTGGGCAAATCAGAATAATTAAGCATTTTAGACTTTGAGAAATTTCCACATAAGTAGCATTTTAGTTGGGGCTCCTTATAGAAGCAATTTGTTTAGAGAATTCTCTCAGATGAAGGGAGGGAAGGAGGGAACTTGTCTGTGGTGTGAGGATGTCTGTGGTATGAGTGTGAATCAAACCAAAGAAAAAGGTTGAGACTAACTTCAGTCAGACCCCATAGGAGACTCTGGAAGCCACATTGCACCACAGAGCTGGAAGCACCTTAGGAACAGGACTAGTCATTCACAGATGCATGTAGACTTAGCTGTGACAAGGCAGCTCCCGTTTGGCTGCACGATGTTCTATTAGTTACATGCTGCTTGGACAAAATACATAACAAAACCATCTTGAGGGAGAAAGGGATCAGTTAGGCTCACAGATAAATGGCTCATAAGGGTACAATCCTGCATGGTAGGTATGTCATTGCAGCAGGAGCCTGACGCAAGTGATTGCATCACATCTGCAGTCAGAAAGCAGAGTGAGACGAATGCTGTGCTCATCTCAGTGTCTCCTTTTCATTCGGTCCAGAACCCCAGTCCCACGGAATGAGACTGCCCATAGTCCAGGACCCCAGCCCACAGAATGAATCTGCCCATTGTTCAGGATCCCGGCCCACGTAATAAAACTTTCCATAGTCCAGGACTCCAGCCCACAGAATGAGACTGCCCATAGTCCAGGACCCCAGCCCACAGAATGAATCTGCCCATAGTCCAGGACCCCAGCCCACAGAATGAAACTGCCCATAGTCCAGGACCCCAGTCCACGGAATGAAACTGCCCATATTTAGGATGGGTCTTCCCATCTCAGCCTAATCAGAATGATCCCATGGTTTCCAGAGGTTTATTTTTATTATGATTCGGAATCCTATCAAATTGACAAGGTGAACCACCACCGACATTCTTTACTGAAAATATCAGTGGAGCCTTACTATCTATCCAACACTCAGAAGCCCTAGAGATTTATCATTCAGTGTGGCCAAAGGAATCTAAGTAGAATAGTGACCTCATGTAGTCTTTGTGAAGCTACTATTCTAGTCTATACAGACTTCTGCTTAGAACTACAATGTGGCTTTAAGCTTTATCACTAGTCGTCCCTACTTTATCTTATAACTACAAGAAAATGTCTGATAGCATGGCAGTCAGGACGCAAATGCCTAGGGCTTTTTTATTTCATCTTCCTTGTGACAGATTCCCCTGGGAGGTTTTTTTTTTTTTTCATGATGACCTGGGGTAAGGGAGACTAGTGTTAGACTTCTGAATCATTTTCATGACACGGCTACTATTTTATTGGAATGGTAGCTCTAAAAGGTATAATTTTACACTTCCCAGAAAATAAAAGCATTTGTGCCTTTGGCCTAGGGTACTATTTTGTCATCTGTCCCAGAATACAAAGTTTTGCACAGCAGAAATGGCGGAATCACATCCCTGTGGGCAAAAATCATTACTTTCATTTTTCCATTTGGATGTTTTCCATTTTCAGAACACAACCAGTTTGAGATTGCAAAATACTTTCTCGTGAGAACTTTGAGGTGAGGACAAAAGGCATTTTGTTCTTTTAGAGAATTACATAAACTGGTTCTTATTTAAAACTCCTCTTCTGGATTTTTAAATAGATTTTTCACATATATGCAATGAAAACCTCATCTTTATTTCAGTCAGCTGCAGGTATTTCTGTGTTATTTGGTATGTTTCCGTAAGACTCTAAGGAAGGGAAATGTGTTTATGTGATGAGAGTCATAGTTTCAGAATGCAGAGATGCCAGAAGAAGAACAGGAACCAGGACTGTTGGAATGGGCCAATAACGCAACTGCTCAGAAGCATGAAGTAGGTAGATCAGAAGGCAAAGAACTGCCTGGACTATGGAAGGAGTTCAAGGCAACCTGGGAATTTGGTGAGACCTTATTCTCAAAATAAAAAGTGAGTAGAAGCCTGGGGTCAAATCTCAGCAGTAGAGTGCTTTCCTGGAAAATAAACCAAACTATAGAAAGATCACAACTGAGCACACTTGTTTCTCTGTGTGTACATTTTTGGGCAAATGTTTTACACTATCATAACCTTTCTCATCTAACAAAAATAAATCTTATTTTTTTTTACCATTTTGGGGACAGGGTCTATTTAATTTAGTACTGGCTGTCCTGGAACTCTCTGTGTAAATGAGGCTGGCCTTAAATTCACAGACATGTGCCTGCCTCTGCTTCCTGAACGTGCTGATAAAAGGAAAACAAGCGCCTCTTTCCCTACAATTTTTGCTTCGTTGTGAATTGTTTTCTTCTTTTGTGCTGACATTTTATTCATTCCCTCACTTTTATTCCGTCTGTGTTTCTCCATGTGTGGTGTGATCAGACTCTCCAAAGGCACAACATCTCAGCTGGTCAGCTCTTTTATATCCATCTAAGAGTGAGGCACAGGCTTAACTGTAAACCAGTTGTCCTGACCTAGACACTATGACACTTTGAGCCAGGTAATTGTTGGGAATTGCCCTCTGTATTAACCCTGACAACTGATCTCTCGCCTCTGTCTACTGCATAGCAATAAGACCTTTCCTCTTCTGCTGTAACAAACAAAACTGTCTACAGACATTGTGAAATGTCTCCTTAAGAGTAAAATTGTCCTCGATTGGAAACTATACTTTTATTTATTAATTATCTATTTTCTTTGAAACATGATCTCACCCTGTATCCCACATTGGCCTAAAACTCACGATCTGGTCCAGGCTAGCCTCAAACACATAGCAATCTAACTATTTCATCCTTCCATGTGCTTATATCACATGTATATGGCAACATGCATAAAAAGCACCACTCTTTTGTGTCAGTCTCTGAACAATTTATGAACATGAAAGTGGGGAATCATCTAGAATATTATGCTTGTAAAATAATTTAAGACTAGTTTTCTACCCTTTTATCACCATCCTCAACAACACACACAGACACACACACACAAAAGTGAATCGAAATACTCTCCAATTGACAGTCTCCAGGCAGTATCTAAGATACCTTGCTGAGCAGACATTGAGCCTGACTGACATGAAGTTGCATGTCCTTGTCTTAATTAGAGTTTCTATTGTTGTGAAGAGACACCATGACCATGGCAACTCTTATAAATGAAACTATTTATTTGGTGTTGGGTTACAATTCAGAAGTTTAGTCCATTAATATCATAGTAGGAGGCATGACACCATACGGCAGACATGGAGCTGGAGAGGTCGCTGAGTTAGGCCTCTGGGTAGGTGGGCAGTGGGAAGAGACAGTGAGCCTCTATGCCTGGCTTGAGCTTCTGAAACCTCAAAGCCCACCACCCAGGGATACATTTCCTTCAATCACACCTACTCCAACAAGGCCACACCTCCTAATAGTGCTGCTCCCTATGGGCTTATAGGGGCCATTTTTATCAAAACCACTACAGTACGCTATAGACAGCTTTTGATTAATATGAGAAAAAAAAAAACCTACAGAAGCCTAACTGTAACACAGCCTGTAGGGTCAACTGAAATTGTCTTTAGGTTGTTTCCAAGCATTCCTACTCCCCTTACTCTCTTCTCCTCTCGTCCTCAGTTGTTAACCCTAGTGATATACTCTCAGAACCATCACATTCTCTAAATTTTACATTAGATTCAACTTCTTAAGGAAACTCATTTATGAGTGAACAAGGAAACAAGGACTATGAATGTTTCAGGGTGATTTAATTTCTTCTCTTTCATCATGAGGTTGATGAATTTTGCCCACTGTAAGTACTGGTGATCACTATTGAAGGTGTTTGGCCTTTATCTCCATAAATAGGTACAGTCTTTGGGTACAGGGGAAAAGTGCATCAGTGCCGTGCCTTTCAACTTGAGCTCAACAGTAGTCACACCAATGACAGGCAAGAGTTAGAAAAAAAGATTGGTTGATTTACAAGTTCCTAACAGGAAATTGGGCAGAGTGTGAGCAGCATAAGCTAAGGAGCATACATATTGCTTTTTTAAATCAATTTTGTTCTAAAGTAGCTTTTACACACTCGCAGGATATACCTTGAATGAATGAATAATGGGGTACTTTTAAGGCTCCTCCCACTCTGATACACTAGAAAAGAACACAATCTTGTGACTAATCAAATGGCCTAAGAAGTTAGTGAGCTTTACTTTATTTTATCTCAGATAAGAATTGATTCGCTACTCAACAGTATCTGTTGAGTGACCAATATAAATCAAATTCTATTCTAGAAACTGGGAAAAAAGCTATAAACAAAACAAAGTTTCTATATCATAGAAATTAAATTTTAATAAAATGTGAACAATTAGATTATGATGAGGTTGTAAAAATACAAACCTCAAAAATGATAAAGAAGAGTAAGGGGGCCAAAAGAATGAAGGAAGAATTTTTTTTAAGTTTTGAAATTGTAATATAATTACATAATTTCCCTTCTCAAACTCCTACCATACACCTTCTTGTTCTTTATAAAATTCATGGTCTCTTCTTCTTTAATTGTTAATTTATATTCCTAAATTCATAAACACAACCTGCTCAGTTATATAATCTTACCTATATGTATAAGATCTCAGTTGGTACTGAATAGGCAATTTTTGAATTTTTTTCCTTGGAAAGATAATTTCTCCCACTCTAAGCATTGAGGGAATTGACTTTATAAGGAGAAGGATTAGGTATGAAGGGATTGGGGTAGAAAAGCAAGAGCACAACCAACTTACTTACTATTCTATTGCTATGAAAAGACACTATAACTAAGACAAGTCTTATAAAAGAAATCATTTTCTTTGGGGGCTTGCTTACAGTTTCAGATGTTTAGTTCATTAATATAGATTTTTTTCACTCTTTGGGGGCCCACCACCCAGCTCCAAAATAATCACATGGAGACTTATTCTTACTTATGAGTTCCTGGCCTCTGCTTGGCTTGTTTCTAGCCAGATTTTCTAACTTACCTTAAATTATCCCATTTCTCTTTAACTACATTTTGCTTTATAGACTTTCCTTATCATATATATATATATATATATATATATATATATATATATATCTTTTCTTCTTACTCTGTGGTTGGCTGTGTGGCTGAGTGGGTGGCCCCTGGCATCCTTCTCTCCCCCTTTTCTCGCTCCTCACTCTTCTCTCATCTAGCAGTCAGAGCAGGCTGCTTGTTGTCCCGACTGCCTGGCTATCTTAAACCCAAAATAATCACATAGAAACTGTATTGATTTAAACACTGCCTGGCCCATAAGCTCTAACTTCTTATTGGCTAATTCTTACATCTTAATTTAACCTATTCCTGTTAATCTGTGTATCGCCGCGTGACTGTGGTTTACCGGCAAGAGTCTAACCAGCGTCCACCTCAGGCAGGAGATCCATGGCATCTGCCAGGCTGCCCTTCTTCCCAGCATTCAGTTCTGTCTGCTCTGCCTACCTAAGTTCTGTCCTATCTACTAGGCCAAGGCAGTTTCTTTATTCATTATCCAATGAAAGCAACGCGCAAACAGAAGGAACTCCTACACCACTCTCACGTCTAGATTTTTCATCCTTCTTTATTCTTTCTGCCTGGCAAGCCCTCTCTATCCCTCTCCTGCCTAGCTATTGGCCACTCAACTCTTTATTAGACCAATCAGGTGTTTTAGTCAAGCAGTGTAACACAGCTTTACAGAGTTAAACAGATGCAGCATAAAAGACTGTAACACATCTTTGCATCACTGAACAAATATTCCACAGCATAAACAAATATAACACATCTTACACTAATGTTCCACTTGTTATCATCATTGTGGGAACCATGGCAGCATGCAAGAGCAGTGTCAAAGAAGTAGCTGAGAATGTTTCATCCTGATCCAAAGGCAGAAAGAAGAGAGCAGCAACTCTGGGCCTGGTTTGAGCTTTTGAAACTTCAAAATCTACTCCCCATGACTCGTCTCCTTCAACAAGGCCACGCCTGTTCCAACAAGGCCATATCTCTTTCTAAATCTTCTCAAACAATTCCACTCCCTGGTGTCTAAACGTTCAAATATGTGAGCCTATGGAGGCCAATCTCATTCAAAGTGACCTAGACAGATAGACAACGTGTCTCTGGCAGATGAAGTGACCTAGACGGGAGCAAAGTGTCTCTGGCGGATAAAACAGTAAAGCTAAAGACCTCAAAATGGGAGTCTGATTAGAGGGCTTGAGAACTGACCAGGCAGCAAGTGTGACTGAAGCCAAGAAACAAGATGACAAATGCTCGGTTAGTGAGGGACCAAGAGTCACCAGGTAATACCATATTAGCTGTGTCCTCAGTCTTTGGAACTACTTCTTACTGAGAATAAAAAGCTTTAGTTTCTGTACCATTCTTGCTTGTTGTGCCCGTGTCATTCACTCATTCATATATAATTCACATTCCCTGAGCACTTGTAATATCATGATGAGGACCTGGGAACATAGATCAGTACTATAGCACATTTTCCCCGTGGCTATTCCTAAATTTGAGTTAGTAGGTAAATCTTTCTTATAGAAATCTAGCTTCATCTTTACTCAACTCGATGTGACAGGCTTTGATGACTCCCTATGGGAGTCCTCACCCTCTCTGAGGAGTGGATGGTGGGTAGGGTGGGGAGAAGGCAGGAGGAGTAGGTGGATGGATGGAAGGGAGAGGGAACTGGGATTGAATGTAAAATAAGATTGTTTTAAAAGTCAATAAATAAAGAGAAATCTAGCAAAGAATGTTTCAAATTGTTTGGTCCTTGATTTCAATTACCAAGAGTCACAAGACTCATTCAGCAATGAGAAATTAGGTTCTTCCTTCTACTTAGCCATTCTGATATGATGAATATCTCCCTTTGCAGTCTTATGAGTTGTCTCCTTATAGCCCTTTTGTTCAGAACGGGAACTTCTTATGTATGTATAATGAGTATAAATATAGGTTTTAGAGAGTGCTAATATTTTAATGAGATAGAAATAGACAGACAAGGGACAGAATAATTGAAGGGTTAGTCAACATGGGGGCAATATGATGTGGAAAGAAAAAGTCTGAACAAGAAATGTCTGGGAAAAAAAAATAGAAGAAGCATGGAAAGAGCTCATTTGCTGGGAGTTAAAGACAAAAGGGATTTGTTCTCCAAAAGTAAAATGTGAATTTGTCTTAGTCTCTTTTCTATTGCAATACGAAATAGCTTGAAGATGGCTATTCTATAGAGAAGAGAAGTTTGGCTGTATCAAGTAGTAGGTAGCAGCAGCATGTTGAACGATGTACAAAAGGGATCGCATGGCAAGACAGGAAGCCACCTAAAAAAAGGATCAGGCTTTCTCCTTTATAAAAAAAAATCTTGCTGTAAGAGGTTTAGAGAGATGGCTCAACAGTTAAGAGCACTGGTTTCTCTCCCAGATGACCTGGGCTCAATTCCTAGTACCCAAATGGTAACTCAAAACCATCTGCAACTCCAGTTGCATCAGGTCCCGTGCCCTCTTCTGGCACCATGAGTATGAAGCATGTGGTTTTACAAACAACCATGCAGGCAAGATACAAATATACATTAACATACACATATGCACGCGCGCGTGTGTGCGTGCGTGCGCACACACACACACACACACACACACACACACACACTCACACACACCTTTCTATCTTAGCCAGCCATGGTTGTGCATGCCATTAATCCCAGCACTCAGGAGACAGAGGCAGGCAGAATCTGGCAGATCTCAGTGAGTTTTTAGCCTAACCTGGTCTACATAGTGAGTCTAGGTCAGCCATAGTCAAACCCTGTCTCAAAAAATCATATCTTGCTATTTTGAAAACAAACCAGGGTCCCAAGACAATTAATTTAGTCTTTTTAGAGATCAGTACATTTGACCTAACTCCCCAACCCACCAAGCCCTACCTTTTAAAGTTTCTATTACCTCAATAAAATGTCACCCTGAGGACCAAACCTGTACCATATAAATCCTTACAAGTCAAACTAAAGCCAAAATCTCACAGAGTTTGTGTTGTAGAAGTTGACCTAATTTAGCTATCACAGCAAAAAAACTAATTCAAAAAATGTGGTCCTGAAGGCCTGGAGTAGAAACATCAATTAAAGATGTTAAGGAAAGAGAGAAAATTTCAAATAGAATCTTCAGTTATTTATGGAGCCTAGCACAAAAATCTCACAGTAACTTTGCTATCTTAATACAAAATAAGGATGGGAAGGCTCACATTTTAACTAGGATAGTACATAATTTCTGAACAGTGTTTTTCACACAAAGCCTATACATACCAATTTAAAGAGAAAAAAAGGAAATTGGGGACTTTAATTTAAAATTCAGCACTGGACACTGAAATTAAAATAAATTTTTTAAGTCTGTAAATATTTACCAATTTGCTTTGGACTTCAAGACAATAGCAATGTCAGGTGATAAGAGACAGGATAGTTTCATAGCTGATAGAACATCTGAATGCCGAAAGGAAGATTTTTCTCCTTTCATCTCTACTACTCTTGAGTACTGAATAATTGTTTTTGAAAAGACAGAAAACGGCTGGAAAAGGACGAGGGATTATTTTCTTGCATTATTCACTGGGCACATGCTTTGATGGTCAGTACTGAGAGTCTGTTTTTTTTTATCATTACTGGGATTCTTCACACTTATGCTAGATTAGTTCATTAGATAAACATCCTGTTAACTCACCATTTAATGACAATATTAAAATAAAAATAAATAAGTGATCCTGTGTGCTGACACTGAGGATTCTCACAGCAGCCACACAAAATGGCATTAACAGAAGAGAAAACAGCTTGGGCGTCATAGTCAGGTTCATACTTGTAGACAGGATGGGTGATCAGCTGTAAAACAGAGGCTTGCGCTGACAAGTTAGAGGATCCCAAATGCTTCAAAACTACAGACTAGCGGGGAAAATCTCCTTTCATCCTCAAGTGCAAGTAGAGGAAATGGCCAAACAGATGGGGGGGACTGCGGATTCTGTTCTCATGCTCATGGGTCTAGCTAAAGCCGGACTGGAAAGCTCTGTCTGCTTCATGCTGCAGGTTGGAGGCGCTTGTCTCGAAACTGGGGATTCAGTTTCAATTATTTCTAAAGATATTGGGGATTGAGACCCAGGGTGAAGGAGCAGAAGCCAGCACCTGGGGTATGTTCTCATGGCAGATTGCCAGCTCACAAGAGAACAAACCTCTTTCCACACAGCATGTCTTCTAAAGCAAGTGAAGTGTGTGAATCGAGGCCAAGGTATTGACATAACACACTGTTCACCAGGAAAGACTCTGACTAGAGTATGCACATTTAATTCCTTTACAATGAAATAATGAATTGGACCCCAATTCAGACCATCCCATTGGCTGTTTGCTTTAATTACTGCCGTATCCTTAGATCTTCCTCAGTCTTTCAGTCTTTTCATCTTGGTTCTAAATGAGTGTGTGTGTGTGTGTGTGTGTGTGTGTGTGTGTGTGTGTATCACATCACTTGTAGTCATTTGATTTTTAATATCTAAGCTACTCCCCACTGTCTTGGGTTTCCAATTTTACTTGCCTTGAAATTTCCCTGGTGCCTAACCCAATAGCACTCACACAGAGAGCATTCAGCAAATGGTAGTGACTGCCTGCCTTCTCTTAAAAGCACATCTGGAGCGACTCTAAAGGCACCTGGCAATACTGCACTGACTTGTTAGTAACCTGACTTCACCCAGATGGCTCCAAGACTGCAGCCACTATTACCTGAAGGAAAAGCCTCTGGTAATGTCATCACCTAGCTCGCTTCGAATTGATTCAGAAATAGCACAAGCAGAAGTTGGACAGCGCTCTATACAGATACCCACTCACCTATATCTGACCCGTGGAGCGTGATTTCTTCCTTACTTTCTGAATGACCACGGTGAGGGTCTAGAGGCAGTTCTGTGAGTCTGTCTGAAGGAGCCTTGCTTTCACGAATCACGCCAGCTAATATCGGTTATTAGACTGGTGAACCGCTGCAGCCAGCAGCACTAGATATTAGATAGCGTTATCTTTGCAACTCAGTCACCTTGCCAAGTAGTTTCGCCTGAACTCTTGACTTCCCAGATCAAATTTAAGCCCGATGCTCTAAATGACTTGGCCATCTACTGACAAATCCCATGGTGTGCTGTTCTGCTCACCACGTGTGATGGCCTCAGAGCTCTGTGTTATCTGTCTGACAGCTCATATAATATTTACAGGTTGTTATTCGTGAGGAATTTTAGTTAGCCATAAAGATTTTCACAGCTATGGCAGACATTAGAGGTCTCATTCATCACTCTTGTGACCTTCCCCTCTGGAATGTAGCCCATCTGTCTCTGCTGTTGAAATCTTTATGGAAAATCAGCCCATCTTTGAAAGTTTAGTAAGTGATCCTAAACTTTTCACCGATGCTTTACTTTTGATATATAACAGAGACATACAAAGCACTATGCTTATTTTAATTTAATGTTTTTAAAAGTGTTAACTTTAACTCAGCCTTGCAGGCGAGTGACAGAAAACTTACAGGAACTATATGTGTCACATGAAATGAAAACAGGAGCCGTAGAGAAAGCAATTGCAAGGGGAAATGATACATAGACATACTTGCAGATTAATAACTACATGAAAACTCAAACGGTGCATTACAGTCTTGATGATGGCTCCCGAAAGTTGAAGTAGTGGAAATAAGCCTTTCATGTAATTGAATATCACAAAAAAAGACCTCATCTGAAGACGCAGTAAAAGCCTGGCCTGGATGGGTTGGCAAGCAGAGCAGGGGAGAAGGAATAAACCACTCTAATATTGTCCCTATTCACTTAACATTTGCCTTGCTTCAAATGCAGTTTTTCAAATGCTTGATCAGGGCCTAGTCCAGATACTTCCCCTCAACATGCTCCCTCGTTCAATGCATAGGATCAAATACCTCTTCTCCTTCAAAAACATCAGTCCATTGGAATCACAGTTGTTCACACTCACTATCTAGAAATTCTTTGTGATTAACTCTACCTTATTCAAGTGTCTGTACTATGATGTGGTTGTGGTTTAAATGCCACCAGAGTGTAGGGATATACTCCCCACATCTTCTCCAATGTTGGACAGTATACTCATCCTTTTATTTTTATTACTTTTAAGTTATATTGTGATAAGAAAGATATACAAAATTATGTAAATTCAATGTATACGATGGAGTGCATTTGAACATGTGCACCAACCAGTGATCCTATCACTCCAAGAGGTAAAGGAAATAAACATGTATAACCTTCAGTGTTCCTTAGATTGCTTTTGTTTTGAAATGTATTGAAGACATTTAACTTGAGATCTTCCATCTCAAAATTTTAACACTGTACTATTAAATGTAGAAACTGTACTGTACAGCTTGACTCTACAGGCCATTCATATAAGACAACTGAATCATTGTACTCATTAAACAGCAGCACTCTATTCCCCCCACACCTCAGTTATCAACACATCTGTTTTGTTTCTTTACGATGTATTTATCTTCGCAAACCATCCTGAAAATGCCTATGAGACTAACTACTATCAAATACCTTATACAAGTAGCATAGTGCATGATGTAGGAGATCCTTCTATTTATGTGTTGCTTCCATTGGTTAATCAATAAAGAAAATGCTTGGCCTAATAGGGCAGAACTTCGGTAGGTGGAGAAGACAGAACTGAATTCTGGGAGGAAGAGAGCAGAGTCAGAGAGCCACCATGGAGATGCTAGGACAGACATGCTTAATCTTTCCCAGTACGCCACGACCTCATGGTGAACACAGATTAATAGAAATGGGTTAAATCAAGATGTGAGAGTTAGACAATAGGGCTAGAGCTAATGGCCAAGCAGTGTTTTAATTAATACAGTTTCTGTGTGATTATTTCGGGTGTAAGCTAGGCAAGTGGCCGGGACCAAAAGCAGCCCTCTACTCTTCCTGTAACAAGTACAATTGGGGACATGTCTTCAAATTCTATCCACACTGTCATAAATGATAGATTTTCATTCATTTGTGTCTGATTGTTTTATGAGGCAGTGTCCCACTATATAGCACAGGCTGACTTCAAACTTGTGAATGTCCTCCCTCAGCCTCCTAAGTGACAAGATTATAAGTGTACACTATCAAACCCAGTGATTTTCTTTTTTACTGATTTGTTTTTTGTTTGTTGTCAAATTGATGAAAGCCAGGGCCATCTGAGAAGAGGGAACCTTACTTGAGAAAATATCTCCATAAGATTGACCTGTATGCACTTATTATTGAGAAGAGGAATTGCCTAATCTCACAGCAACTTTACATACCATGACTGGCTGATAACCATGGGAGGCTTGCCTGATAAACAGGAGGAGGAGTGGCTGGGGAAGAGAAGGCGGAGGAACTTAAAGAAGAGGAGGGGAAACTTTGATTGGATTATAAACACAAAAAAACAAAGAAGCAGATAAATAAATAAATGAAAAGATTGACCTGTATGCAAGTCAGTGCGGGAATTTTCTTGATTTATGATCGCTGTGAGAGGACTAAATCCATTCTGGGCAGTGTCAGACCTGTGCAGGCGGTCCTGTGTTGTGAAGGAAAGCAAGTCGAGCAAGCCATAAGAAGCAAGCCAGTAAGCATCCTTCCTCCATGACCCAACTCTTCTTCAGTTCGTGTGACCTGACATCTGTAAGCTGAAATAAATATTTTCCTCCCCAAGTTGCTTTGGATCATCGTGTTTCATCACAGCAACAGAAAGCAAAATAAAACACTTTTGCATTTAAAGATAAACTTCCCATCATATGGAAGTGTGTTATGTACGCACAATTCGCTTTTACAACTTCCCTTAAAGAACCCAACCATTTTCATGGCTTCAACCATTATTTGAATACTAAAAATCATCTCCCACTTGAGTTTAGATAAAAATATCAATCTTCTAAATATCTTAACATAATTATATCATTCATCAGAAACCTTTTTTTCCTAGGTTTTCTACCAATGAACTCTGTCTTTAATTGCCTAGTAACTAATTGTTGAAATCATCTGCAAATTCTCATTACTTGTAGAAATCGCTCTCCACTCTACTATTTTCACCTTTGGTCTGTGTATATGATATCAACAAAAACAACAATCTGATTTTCTAATTAAAATAAGCCTTTTTTAAGAAAAGAGTCTGCATAAAATAGACTATATTTCTCTATTTTACACTTATGAGGTATTTCACATTAGCCACTTTACAGAAGCAGAAAATCAAATGGGATAGCCACAGTATGTGGAGAAGAGGAAATTAAAGGAAATGGTTCAATGGGTACAAAATTTCAGTAACTTGAGATGAATTGATATAGGGATATTCTGTACAAAAGTGTCTGTAGTTGCTATTGCAGTGTTGTGTTTTATCTTCATCATTAATGTTGATGAAAGATCTGTTGAACAGATGCAATTGCTTTTTTAAAAAAAAAGTTGGAGATGTAAGAAGAGCCATAAGCTCAACCAGCTGGTAAGGATTCAAATGAATTTTTCCCTGCAATATTTTATACTGTTATGGCACATTGAGAATAGTCAGCAAGGGCTGGAGAGATGGCTCAGTGGTTAAAAACACCAGCTTATCTTCTAGGGGACTAGAGTTCAGTTCTGAGCAACCACATAGCATCTCACAGCAATATGTAACTCCAGTTCCAGAGTGTTCAGTGGCTTCTTATAGGCTCTGTTAGTGCCAGCCATGTATGTGGTACACACACACACACACACACACACACACACACACACACACACACTCTACCTCATGCACAAACACACAAATACAATTAAATACATCTCTTCAAAAGAGTAGTTAGCAGTGGATTCAAGGTCTGAAAACACATACTTTCTAATTGAAACAGGGAGATTGATTCCATAATTATCATTCAGATAGCATCTTACAAGTATGAGATCACAAGTATTATATGTAAAATGATTAACATTTTGCAAAGTAGTTTCATATTGTCTGGCATTTGTCCTGGTGTGTCATGAAGGGAAAGACAATTATTCCCATTTTACATATAAGAAAAATAGGATTCAGGAGTAGAAAGAATCAAGACAAAGACAATTAATTGATGGCAGACTCAGGAATCAAATCTAGTTTTACAGAATTTTTGTTCTGTAAATTCCACATGACTTCAAAATTTGGAATTGGAAGTTAGAATAGAAAGTTAATATCCTAGCTTCCTTTCTCCATTCAAGCCATTTATAATATTTCAGGAGAAAAGGGACATGTGGGAGATATATTCTCAAATAATACACTATACCAAATGTCATATCTTATATACCTTGAGACTTATACCAACAGATATCATTGACCTACAAAAATGAAATTTTCTCTTTCCACGTAAATGGAGAAAGACTTCTGGTGCCAGGAGTGTCATTTATATAAAGTGCCCTTATAATGTCTGTCCTAGTTAAGGTTGTCATGGCTGTGACGAAACACCATCACCAAGACCACTTGGGGAGGAAAGGGTTTATTCCAGATTACATTTCCAGGTGACAGTCTATCACTGAGAGAAGTCAAGGCAGGAACTCAAACAGGGCAGGAACCTGGAGACAGAAGCTGATGCAGAGACCACGGAAGAGTGTTGCTTACTGGCTTGCTCCTCATAACTTATTCAGCCTACTTTCTTATAGCACCAGACGATCAGCCCAGGGGTGGCACTACCCACATGGGCTTGGTTCTCCCCCATGTATCACACTAATTTTAAAAATGCCCTACACGGGGGGGGGGGCACACCTTGAATCCCAGCAGAGACAGACAGATCCCTGTGGGTTCAAGGTCAATTTGGTCTAGAGAGCCAGTTCCAGGACAGGCTCCAAAGCTATACAGAGAAACCCTGTCTCAAAAAAAAAAAAAAAAGTCCTACAAGCTTCCTTACAGCCTGATCATATTGAGGCATTTTCTCAGTTGAGGTTTCCTCCTCTCTAATGACTCCAGCTTGTGTCATTGGCACAAAACTAGCCAATGCAGGATTCCTGGCCTTTAGGTAAATACACTTCTGGGAATTTTCTTTAAAAAACTTAACAAAATCTTACATAATGGTCTATCTTAAAATGGTCATCATGGCCTTACATTTTAAAAGTCAAAGCAATCTAATTATTCTTAGTGAGAATTTTCCTCTGTAAATTGTGGTATATCCTCTAATGTAGTATTTCTCAGCCTTTCCATTCCTGCTGTAAGCTGTGTATGGAGCTGCAAGTTTCCAGTCTCGGGAGGGTCAGACAGGTGGATTAGTGCAAATGTGAGGCCAGATAGGGCTATAGCAAGAACTTGAATCAAGAAACAGAACAAAAAATTCTGCTTTAACTCAGTAAGATGCCCGTTAAATATTCACGTTAGAGAAATGTAAATCCATACTTACATAAAATCGTGTGCACAGATATTGGTACAAGATTTACTTATGTTTGCCAAACACTGAAAGTAATCTAAATGTAACTGTTCAACAGTTAAATGGCATATTCATTATCCATACATAATGAAATGTTATATAACAATTAAAAGGCACAAGTTGTTGATAAATGTAGAGATACAGATGAATCTCAAATGCAAAGTGGCAGGGATAGAGCCTGCCAGTGAGATTTGTGCATCAATTCTAGGCATTTTAGTTCATTTAAACATCTGTAGTAGTAGATGTTTATTAAGTGGTACTGAACAAACATTATATATAACACAAAATATTTTAAGCTTTTTTAAGTCCCCTCCCCAGGTCAATTTGTATTATCCATATATTCATGGGTAGAGGACCATTTCCCTGGAGCATGGTAAGACCTATAGAGGGGCCACACCCTTGACCAAAACTGATTCTCCCACCTATATCTGCCATTGGCCATCAATCGCTCCTCAAGGAAGTGGGAGAGCTTGTGAGCTCCTCTCCATCCTGAAATGTTGACTGGCTTGATCTTGTACATCTTGACCTTGACCTTGTGCAGGCAACCACAGCTGTCATGAGCACATGAGTGTAGCGATTCTGTCACATCCAGAAGACATCATTTTGTCACCATTCAATGCACAAAATGAGCTTCTTTGATGAGGATTGGAGCTGCACTAATGGATATAGAAATACAAATTTAGAAGACAATTTGATACTAAGTCCACTAGCAAAATAAAAGTACTACCTTTACTCCTAAGGTCTATGGGCTTCCCAGATATATTAGTTACTTTTCTATCACTGTAATAAAACACTATGCCCAAGCCAACTTAAAAAAAGAAAGCGTTTAATTTGGTTTGAGATTCTAGGAATGGCAGAGTGAAGGCCTGGTTGTAGGAACAGCTGAGACCACACATCTCAAAACACAGGCACGATATAGTGAACATATTGGTCATTGCATTTGAGTTTTGAAACCTCAAAGCCCACCCCCAATGGCACACCTCGTCCAACAAGGCCATACTTCCTAATCTGTCCCAAACAATTCTACCTACTGGTAATGTAAGTATTCAAACATATAAATCAATGAGGGTTATTCTCATTCAAACTACCACACCAAATATGGATACTTAGCCAGATTTATAGTAACTAGCATGATTTTCCTCCAGTGGAGCAGGCTTAAAATCCAATCAGAAAGTGAATAGTCATATTCACTTATAACCCTTATAACATCCATGTAATTATTATATCCATATTTTGCACAGGGAGCAGCACATTAAATAGCATGCATCCCAGAGTACAGAAAAGATACAGGGAGTTCCCTAACTTATGAATCATCTATTTGAATTCATTTTGACTAGCATTCCAAAATTATGGTCATTTACTTATTTAGGAAAGTAATCTTAAATGTGTTATTTTATGTGGTCTTCATAGTTTCATCATCTGAAAATAAAAGCAATACCTACATAACAGTTTGTTGAATATTTAATGAGTTAGTTTAAGTCATGTACCAAGCATACAAGACAATTTCAATAACTACGTATAACTCCCCTCTATTGACAGCCTCTATATCAAGCATTCTCTATGGAGACATGTTACCCCAAGGGACAAAATTAGGTTCTAAGGGATGAGAAAATGTCATAAATACCGGTAATACATAAATAGGTATATATCATGTCTATTGTATGTGGTATTAAATGTAATGGATGCTAGAATAAGTAAAAAATGAAAGTTCAGCTGGGCAGTGTTGGTGTGAGCCTTTAATTCTGGCACTTGGGAGGCAGAGGCAGAGAGAGGCAGATCTCTGTGAGCTTGAGGCAAGCCTGGTCTACAAAGTGAGTTCCTGGACAGGCTTCAAAGCTACAGAGAAATCCTGTCCCCCCCCCAAAAAAAAGGAGAAAAAAAAGAAAAGGTTAGGGAGTATTGTGGGAAGAGAGTGGACAAAAAGTTAATAAAATTTATTGTTCCATCGATGTAAAATGTACTCATAAAAGCACTAATGGAATTTACATACTTCTGAAGAGTCAAGTACCAGTAGCTCACTGATTGGTCCTGAAGCCTTTCTCTTTACTTTTTTCTTTTCTTTTCTATTTCTTTTTGGTGGCACAAGGCAGTAAGCCCAACATGTTGCATGTACTAGACAAGTGTTCTGCCACTGAGTTTTTCCCTGTCTCCCTAATGCTTTTTTTTTTAAAACATAGAAGTTGAGTTTGCTCTTTTATCTATTTTTCATGTTTCTCTTCTTTTCACCACTTTGTTTTGGTTTTCTTTTAACACAGCCATCCTCACTCAATCTCTGAGTAAAGTCGAAAGGTTAATGATTGCATTTGAGTTGGGACTGCAAAAAGTGCTCTTTTGGCATGCTTTACAACATTAGTATCCTCCTTAATTCACTGCCTAGGCACCTCTGTCAATAAAAGTATACTTTAACACTGGCATAAACGCATTCTGTTTATCATGCATCAAAAAATGGCTGAAATCAGAGCTTTCTCTAAATAGTGTGGCCCATGTTTACAATTTTCAAACCACCTTGGATACGATATTGAATCATGGCACCTCGAGTGAAGAAAACATTTGAAGGTAGAATTCCTATTCTTTCTTGCTCGTAATAACATGCTGCATCTGTAACACAGGGTGAAATTCCAAGCTTGACTTTGGAATAAATAAATTCATGTATAGTTTACACTTCAAATTCAGTAGACAATATCCATGGTTCCGGTGCTGTATGATAATGGATGAGTTTTCCACTGGAGAATGTAAATTGCAAAACCCCAATCGTAATTACACATAGTAGTTACAGAAACATCTGTATAAGAAAATGCCAAAGGACAGCCTGGTGTCATATAAAAACTGTTTGTCGATAAATCTGCTTCTGATGGGCTACTAAAAATGGACACACCAGGCATAAAAGATGTGTGTATGTATTACGAAAGCCAGCTCTGTGAAGAATGACAGGCTTCCACTGGTGCACTGAAATAGAGACAGCTGTTGTTTGCATCAGCACTACGATGAGAAATGAAACGATAATTCTGGGGGTACACCTATGAGAATTACCCCACATTTGATTGAGGTTTGAATAGATGTGAAGTCAGAGTCATCTGGTAGCTTTGAATGAAAGTGCCAACGTCCCGTTGACATTCTCTTCAGAGAAGTGCCAAATGCAGTCCGATAGCCCCATCATTCAATTGTGTTATTTCTACAGCAAGCACTTCAGTCCAGCAGATGTGCATCTAGCGGTAATGGGGTAGGGAAGGAATAGGAGGAGGCTGAGTTTTTTTTTCTTATTTTTAATTGAATAAAAGGCATTTTTGAAAATAATATTTCAGAGTTTCAAACTATTACTGAAAAGTAGTTGCTTGGGTGAATTTATAAATTGTGAGTCAAAGGGGAATCTCATGTTTTATGGGAGCAAAATGCACTGAACTTCACACTGGATCTAATTGATGTGTAGGCATAAAGACTAGGATTTTGCTTTTTAAATTTTAAGGAGAAAAAACAATGAAGAACAGTAAGTAAAACAGTTTAAGAGGTTTTTATTGGGACTAAAGAGATGGATTAGTGGTTAAGAGCACAGGTGTGAGTTCAACCCTGCACCCATATGTCAGCTCCCACCTGTCTGTAACTCCAGCTGCAAAGGATGCCCGCTCCATCACTCATGAGCATCAAGCATACACATGATGCATACTCATGTATGTAAGACACGTAGAAGAATTCTTCTGGCACATAAATACAAGCAAATCACCCAGAAACATACAATTTTTTATTGAGCTCTACATTTGTCTCTGCTCCCCTCCCTGCCTCTCCCCTCCCCCTTCAAACCTCTCCCATGGTCCCCATGTTCCCAATTCACTCAGGAGATCTTGTCTTTTACTACTTCCCATGTAGATTAGATCCATGTATGTCTCTCTTAGGGTCCTCATTGTTGTCTGGGTTCTCTGAGACTGTGATTTGTAGGCTGGTTTTCTTTATCTCTAAAAACCACTTATGAGTGAATACATATAATGATTGTCTTTCTGGGTCTGAGTTACCTCACTCAATATGATGTTTTCTAGCTCCATCCTTTTTCCTACAAAATTTCAAGTTGTCGATATTTTTTTCTGTTGTGTAGTACTCCATTGTGTAAATGTACCACATTTTCCTTATCCATTCTTTGGTGGAGGGGAATTTTGGTTGTTTCCAGGTACTAGCTATAACAAACAATGCTGCTATGAACATAGTTGAGTATAGGTCCTTGTGGTATGATTGAGCATCCTTTGGGTATAAACCTAAAAGGGCTATCGCTGGGTCTTGAGGAAGGTTGTTTCCTAATTTTCTGAGAAATCACCATACATATTCAAAGGAGCTGTGCAAGTTTTCACTCCCACCAGCAGGAGTGTTCCCTTTACCCCACATCCTATCCAGCATAAGTTGTTATCAGTGTTTATGATCTTGGCCATTCTTACAGGTCTAAGACAGAATCTCAGAGTTGTTTTGATTTGTATTTCTCTGATGGCTAAGAATGTTGAAAAGTTTTTTATTTAACTGGAACTTGGGTTTTTATTTCTTTTTTAAAATTTTCCAATTATTTAATAAGCATGTTGTGATAATTCCTCTGACACATAAATGGAATTTTTCCTCTGGATGTTGAACAATGCCAAGTTAATCATAGACATGTCTAGGTAGATCTGGCTGTTAGCTCTCCTGAGTATTGGGAATTGTCTTGTGTATTGTACAGCTGAAAGGTCCCTCTTCGTTTTGCCTATTTGATACCAAGTCTTGCTATGTAGCCGAGGCTGGCTCCCAACTCTACCTCTTTTCCTATAGCAAGTCACGTAGCCAAGCAGCAGAGGCTACAATCATCTCCAGCACAATTCCCTCGAAGAGATACCTGAGAAAGAACCATTTAGAGAAACAAACTGGTTTTTCTGTTACAAGAGGGGATACCTCCTCCTTGGAATCAGAAAGAATTTCCAATTCATTATAATGATAAGGAACTAGGGAAAACGATGAGAGAGATCACAAAGCCTTGGTTTTTGGAGATCTTTGAGGAAGGAATAGCCTTTCTTTTGTCAGTGTAACCATTCATACCCTCACAGCCCACAAGCCTCACAAGCCTCACCACCAAATACTCTCTGGAGTTCTGTTCTTCCTTATTTATACATGACATGATTTTCAAGAAGAGACTTCACTAATCAGCCAAGAGATGGGATCATTGCCTCTCCATCATGCTTCCTACAAAACCAGGCTTAGGTTGGTAGAATCTCAAAACCTCAATTCTGACCGCATAGCCTGCACAGTCTAGCCCATGTTTTCAAAGCAAATATTATTTACAAATGTGAAGTAATCAGGGTCAAAAAACTGTAACCCAGAGAAGGAAAAATCAAAGGGCAAGTGGAGAGTTGGCAGAGAATGACAAAGGCGGGGTGAAAAGGCAAGAGGGAAAAGCAAGGTGAAGAGAAAAGAAAAGAATATAAAAGGACAGAGAGAAATGGAAGACTAGGGACTATTTCAAAGAAGCAGCTAAATGTCTTTTTTCCTCCCTGTTAAGGATTTCTGTCTGCAAAAAAAGTATAAAAGCATAATTACCTGCTAAATACAAATCCATTTCTTATATCATTTAAATGACATATCTCCAAGGGACAAGCCTGGTTAAAGGTTGGGTAATGCAATCCATCTATTACTCTATATAAAACAAAGAAGCTGGAGTTTCATTATCCTTAAATTGTCTGGCATGGGGGAAGTTAACTTTTATTAGAAGCTGTTCTTTCATATTATACAGTGGAGTCAAGGATATATTAGCTTTGACGTTTTCTTCCATCTCAATACACTGTGAATTTACTGAGAGATTTTCAGTGAAGGCAATAATAGCATCAGCTGTGCTTCCAGTTATTAGTGGGATGAAGATTCAGAAATGCACACGCGCGCGCACGCACACACACACACACACACACACACACACACACACACACAGAGAGAGAGAGAGAGAGAGAGAGAGAGAGAGAGAGAGAATTGCTAGATCATGCTTTTTATATTTTTATTTCAAATGATATCACACATCCTGTGTTTTGTTTTGTCTGTACAAAATGCTGAACCCGAGATACACAGGATGTATGATTCTTGAAATTCCCATATCTTAAAACTTTATTCTAGAGGAAGTTTGCAGTATTGAAGAGATGTTACAGTGCCTTTTCAACAGGATTATTTTGTCTTCAGTGGAGAAAAAAATTAGACATAAGCAGTACATAAAAGATACTTTTAGTGGATCAGCTTTAGTAAAGAAGGGGGGAAACCGACTACTTAAGCATTTAAAAAGGTTGAAAAGTTGGTAATTATAGCACACACCTATAACCCTAGCTACCCAGGAAGCCAAGGAAGGGGAATAATAAGTTCAAGGTCAGTATGACATACAGAATTGGGCCTCACCTTAAAATTTAAAAAAAAGAACAGTTTAAAGATAATTGGTTTGACTTATGTATAATAAAGTCGTTAAATGAATTCCAAATACAGGCAGTACACATATATGTGACCAGACTGTGAATAAAATTTTATTATCCTTTGCTATTATCAGGTGTCGTTCTGTCACCTTTGGTTGTCTCTTCTAATAATATGGTGAACAATTGACATTTTAAAATACCCAATTAAGCATGTAATTGGTAAATGGATTTGGATCCTCTTTAATCAAATAAAATAAGCATACCAGACTAATAAGCATAGTATCTTCATTTCAATAACTTAGAATGCAAATATATCACAGGGGGATGTTTCATCTGATAAACTAATAAAACCCAGTCAATCAAATAACAAAATATTGAAAAGCAACACCAGGAAATATTATAAGGGAAGCACTCCGTGGAGCAAAGCCGTCAGTCTATTCATTCATTTTCTTTATTTCTAGTATAGGGTTAGCAGTAAAAGGATCCTCCTGGCCCTTTGCATTAATTTTTGTGCCCGAATGAGTTCAATTTCACTTAGTGTAGTCCAGAAATTTCACAACAGCAGATTAATACAGACTGTCTTCATGAGCAACTGAGCAAACAGACCAATATCAGAGTAAAATTGTGATTCTGGTGATATAATGCTGTCTTTCCTGTTTGTCATGAATTTGACCTCTTTGCCTTTCTTTTTCATCCTTTTGCAGCTTCGGTCCAGGGTCCCTGGGAGAGAGCCATCTCACCAAACAAAGTGCCCTACTATATTAAGTAAGTCAAAAAAATCACTTTCTTAAAGGAGCATTTATTTTATCTGATCTGTATATTCACAAAGAAATTTCTTTTTAAAGTGGTTACCTTCTTCTGCAATACCTATTTCTTCTTATTCCCAAGAAAGCTTTGATAGTAAACTCATGCTGAAATTAGCCCTCTAGATTTGCTGATGCAATAGGGAACCACTTTCAGGAACAATGCATTTAATGAAGCATATAAGGTGTGTTTTTGAGAGTGAGCAGAATTTTCACAGTAGAACAAAAATACTCAGGTAATATCTGTGATGGCGGGAGTGATTATTTGACAAAAAATATTATTTATGTAACAGGATTCTGCATTTCGTTTTCAGACAGGGGTGGGAGATTTACAAGTGATATTTACAAAACTGTTTAAATGAATTATTTGTCACATAGCCCATAGGCAGACAGTACAGAATTTGTGGAGCTGAGCTGTTCATTCTCAACATGCAGTTCTCAGCCTTTGTTAGCTAATAATAGCATCAGAGTGGAGCTCTTTTCCTGGGACCATTTGTGCCCGTCAATGGAAAAGAGTCAAAGGATGGATGTCCTATGAAACTTAAATTATGATATATTGAGTTGACACAGAAAAGGAAGGAGAAGGAATATTGAGTTATTATGATGGTTTAACAGTCTCTCATCAATCGTGCAAGAGTCTAACTTCAATCTAACTTGGAATTGGCTACTCCCAACAACAATTGGAAATAATTGGTTTCGTGAAGTGGTCTTCAGTCGCAGCTAAAGTCTTTGAACTTTCTTTTGGCATGAGTCCGAATAAAAATATTAAATATTTCCCTGGTTTTTTTCAGCATGCCATCTTTTATCAAGGATGTTTTTATTCTTCTGCTACCCATCAATTCTTTATAATTCAGTTCCAAAACAATAACTACAGCCCTAGATCTTCATTACTTCAGTTCTTGAGAACTGTGATTTCATGCCTCTATTTTGTTAGCTCAAAATAATGACGATGAAGGGACTTTAGGGACTTTCTAAAGCAAGACATATTCTTCAGGTATATGGTTTAACTTTTATTATATTAAATTTTTCTCAAATAAGGTACCTTTTAACCTCAAGTTCTTTAATATGTTTTAATCTTACTTTATGATTTTCTTTCTCAAAACAGTCTTTTATATTGAATATATTCATTTCTTGACTCTAAATTACATGTTATAAACACCAATTTAAGGTACACATTTTACTAAATAATGTGTAGATTTAAATGTGTGTGTGTGTGTCTGTGTGTGTTTTTGTGTGTTTATGGAACCTTTTGTTCAAAGCATTTGTAGTGATTTACTACCTCAGTGTTTTTGTCAGTGCAGATTTCATTTCTGATTAAGAGATCTTAAACTTACTAGTGCATCAGCAAAGCGCTCAATTTTACCCATTGCCATTATCAGCTGCAATAAAGATTCTTTTTCTATGATTGTGCATGAAGGTTTAGAACCATCTAAAAAATCACTGTGCTGCACTGATTTTCTGAATTGCTGTGTAGGTTCGTTAACAGTCTCACAAGGGTTTTACCACATTCTCCTTGTTTCCTAAATCTTTCTCTTCTCTCTAGTGCAGTGATTCTCAACCTGCAGGTCACAACCCAATTGTATTCACATATCAGGTGTCCTGCATATCTGATATTTATATTATATTGTATAACAGTAGCAAAATTACAGTTATAAATAGCAACAAAGGTAATTTTATAGGAGGGTCACCATAACATGAAGAACTCTATTAAGTGGTCACTGCATTAGGAAAGTTTAGAATCACTGCTTCAGTGTTAAATCTAATACAATACATCTCTGTAGTTTGCTTTGAGTCAGTGGAAATTAATTCAGCCATCTAAAATTACATGTGGAAAATTTAAAATGCTCTATTTCCCCACTTGCCAGCACGCAGGTCTCTTTGCTGCTTCTCAGTGACAGAAGAGAGCAACTCTATATCCTATTTACCCAGCACTACTTTACATACTGAAAAATGACTGCGGTAATGAAAACACAAAGTCTATCCCTGACTGTTATGTGTTATGTAGTCATGGGCAAATAATTAACTTATATAAATAAAGGATATCTAAGACCCTTTTCAGCTATCACAATCAATTAGTTTAGTCATTCAATGGCCATGTATAAACTCAGAATCCCAAAATCTGAAAGTTTTTTCAAGAATTTTATCTTTATTTTGAAATTTGTTATTTTACTCACTCACATGTTAGTTTAGTTAGCTTGGTTGACTAGGGGTCTGGCGGATTGGTTTTCTAGAGTGCTAAAAGATGAAACCCCAAGGTCTTACAAATACCAGACAAGCACACTAACACTAATCTATATGCCCAGGTCCTAGCATAAGCCCTTATTGCTTTAAAGATGCATTCGTGTGCATCTTTATATTTGTATGCATGTATGTGTCTGATTTTTTTCTATTTTAATCCTCAGATGTCATTTTTCAAACCTAGTATAGTGTCTCTAAATAGTTTTCAAGAACTCAATTCTTCCTGGTTAAATGGTAAAGGACCTCAAACGATAGACAGGAAGAAATTAGTGGAAAGATGATATTGCAGGCCTTAAATGCTTCTGAAGTTCCTAGAATGAGAGGTCACCTCATTTTTCATAGGCACCTCTAAAACATTATGGAGAACATTCTCCATTAATAAGTTGCTTAAAATTAAGGATTGCAAAATTTCTCAAATAGAAGTCTAAAATATTGAGCTACAGTATACAGAAACCAAACCTTTATAAAATAGACACTTCAGTGACATTTTATTTTATAATTCATAACCATTGTCTAAAATACATTTAAAGCAAATTATTTTAAAATATTTCATTGTTGGAGAATGTTATATATGCTTGTAATGTGTTTTAATCAAATCCTCTCCCCAGTCCCTCACCTTCAATTACCCTGCCATCTTTCCGTCATTTTTCCCTTCCAACTTCATGTGCTTTGTTTATTAAACCCTCTGTAGCCTCTCTAGGATCACATCCCTGAAGGAAACTGATTCTTCCTTCACCAGCAGCCTTCAGTTGCTATTGGCTGGGGCTTTAAGACCCCTTCTCCTTCCAGACTAGGATTTTGGCTGATTTGATCTTGCACAGGTCATATGCATATAGTCACATCTGCAATGGTTCATATGTGCAATGTCCTCATCATGTCCAGCTAATATTGTTTCCCTGTGACTGTCCACCACTATGGCTCTTAGAAAATGTCAGCCCCCTATCTGCAATGATAACGTATCCCTGCACAAAGAAGGAGCACAATATATATGTTCCCCTTTAGAGCCGAACACTCCACAGTTAAAGTGAATTATTTTTAAGTATAAGGTTCAGGAGACTTTATGTGTTCGAAAAAAACCCTATTCGTAATCATAGATGTTTTGTTGATCCAAAACTAGAAAGTTGACAATGAGTTGAAAATCAGTTGATTAGTTCCCACCTTGTTTGTCTTTAAGGGTCTTTCTTTAAACAGTTTTTGTTCTTTGACAATTTCATTCATATAAGGAAAATATTCTCATTTTTCTCCCCCACTCTTATCAAACCCTCTTTCTTCCCTACAAATTTTGTTCCCACATTCATGACTTTTGTTTCATGACCCAGTGAGTTTAATCCCAGCCATCTGTTTGACCCTGAGTTTGGGGAACTTTAGGTTGAATCCTGGGGGGCTTATCAGTTGGTGCACAGCTGAAGACAATGACTCCCCCACCTCAAAATTTGTTAGTAGCCAGAATTTGTTCATCTATGCGGGGGGGGGGGCTGTCCCATGAGGCATTCTCTAGTCCATAGAAGACTGTTGGTAGGGCCAATTCTATGCAGACCCGGTGCTTTTAAAGGCAGCAGTTGTGAGTTCATGATGGCAGTGGCTTTCTTGCGTCTAGCTGGTGGTGTTTTGCAGTCCTTCTTGCTATCACCACTTCCCATTGTCAAAACAAAGTCATGTTCTCACCTAAATTTTGTATTTTCAATGGCAAGTTATCCAGATAACAAGAAGTTTACATACCAATAGCATAAGACCCACGGGATTGTTGAGTTAAGCATTCATTCTTGAGGTGTTAAGACATTAGCAACAGGTTTGTCGTGGACTGGAAATCAGGCAGTGTTTATGCGTGTCCTGACCCCAGCTTTTCCTATGACCCTCCATTTCGATACTTCAGACTACATGTGTGTCTAGTTTAGTCCATAGCATACATCATTGTTATAGTTTTCATTTCCCTCTCCCTTGGGGCTCTCTTATTTCTGCCAGCACCTCTATCAGGTTATTTGATTACAGCTTTCATTGCCACTGAAAAAAAAAAAACCACCAACATTGTTCAACCTGTTACAACTGCCTTTTCTCCTCTCTGCCATTTTGTAGTTTTTTGGCCTACTGTCAAACTCATGAAAATTTCAGTATAATAGCCTTTAACCAGCTGCTGCGTTCTGTTAGGATTTCTTTCACCTTTTTATGTTTCATACTCCCATATGGGGAAACCAAACAGAGCCAAGAACTAGGACTCTCTTGCTTACTTAATGAGATCGAAAATTATTCTTCTATGTTCTGGACTGTCAGAAGAATTTAGGAATCCCAAACTTGCACGCAGGATGTTCCAACATAGATGCCATAATAAAAGCATAAAAATATCGCATTGAATCAGACTGACATGGCAACTAGCCCAGGGCTCTATCCCATATGGAGGCGAGAGTGGTGTTTATTGTTTGTTTGTTTGTTTTGTCAGTTAACCTAGTAATTTTCATCCCAAAAATTAGGGTGCTACATGCCCAGTTGCTAATGATGGATTGGAAAACAACTGCCAGTGAAGTTTACCCAAAGCTATGCAAAACTTTTCCCATGTGTGGCTTCAGTCTTATCTTAGAAATAACTCCTATGGTTATACTGAGTCCTATGTAGATCAAGGTATGTTTTACTGTTTCTTCAAACTACATCTCTTGACCCCAACAAACAGCTCTGGTTAAATGCTCTGGAAATCAAAGAAGACATTTATATTTACCCACTGTGGACTTTAATCTCACATCCCCCACCCCAACTAATGCTTTTTTATTTCCATCTTCCTGCTTTGAGAAATGTTAATCCTTTTTCGTCTTTTAGTCTGCCCTTGAATGAAAGATAAGCTTTCCCCTTGATCATCTTGGCTGTTTTTCCCTGGATCCTTTCCAGCTCTCTAATATCTTCCCTAGGATAGCATGAGTAGAACATCCCAGATACTGGTTATTAAATTTGTTAGCACCGTCTCTAGTCTCCACTCACTCATGAAGAATGTAAATGCTATTTACTGTCCCCCATTGATACTGAAATGGAGCAACCAATTGAGCTCATAACCTGTTCTACATGGATTAGTTCTAGCTGGAGGACGATTTTCTGCTACTTTTCTGTATCACCAGATGAATTGCTTCACCTTATATTTCTGCCAGCTGTCCCTTAGGAAGGACTGGCTTTTTAGACGAGCTGGTCCTTTTCCTGCAGAGAAGACGCTGTGGTTGCTAAATAGTGGAAGGAACCTGCTAATAAAGCCCAGTAGCAAATCTGCTGACTCAATCAGCAATAATGCATTGCATTGTTTTTTTTTTCTAAATATTTCTAGGTACTTGATGGAGGAGGGAAAAATGGGGTTCTGGGGAAACTAAGTCTTAACTATTTTGTTGTTGTTCCTTATTTGTTTTTTAACATAAAGTGCTTATTAGGTTCAAGTGAGTTTCCATTTTATACTACTGGCCAGCGCGCGCGCGCGCGCGCGCGTGTGTGTGTGTGTGTGTGTGTGTGTGTGTGTGTGAGAGAGAGAGAGAGAGAGAGAGAGAGAGAGAGAGAGAGAGAGAGCGCTTGATCTACCCCTTCACCATTCTCAATTCCAGGCATGTTTCTACAGCCATTTAATGTGTTTGAGTCACTCAAAACCTTCCAGTTGGTTCTTGCTCAACATTTATTTCACTCAACATCTCTCATTAGTAATGATAAAATTACTGGCTTGGGTTCTGACTCTCCAGCATTCTGTGACCTGTTATTACCATAGCTCCAGAAGTATGAGAAGCATTTGATTTACTGCATGGAATTGTGGCCAACTACCTAGATCTGTCTTTTGGTATTGGTGTTCCTCTGTATCTTGTCAGTGTGCACTCTAGTTTAAGTTCATAGACCATACTCTCGTCTTAAGACTGATGTTCCATAACTCCAGTAGCCTTTGAGTCTCAACACTACCTTGCCCTTATACCACAGTAATTTGATTCCTAATTTCCACACCGATCTTCAAGTTTGAAATGTCTCCTGTGTTTAAAATATATGTTTCTGTCATACATGCTCCAACTCTTAGTTGTGTCAGGGATTGATATAGCTCATTTTGGTTTGTTTTTTTCTTTGAATTACTTATTGTAATTTCAGTATGAGAACTTACATGCAGAGGAAGCAGTGGTTAGCTCTCTCTGAGCTTTAACAGCAGCCATCCTGGGAAATATTTCTGCATTGGCTGGTTCACAGTGGCTGTATCTTCTGAAAAGGACTTGATCTCTTGTCACCTAGAGAAGATTACACTATTCTTATATAGAACATTGGATTGTGCTACCTGACTGAGAAAACATTCCTCCATTTCTACTGCTTATCTCACTACTCTAAGAGCCGTACTAGTATTCTGACATTTGGTTTGTATTATCAGTTGAATGCTGGCAAAGCTATTTATAGACTAAGAACACATCGTGTAGTCTACAGTTTTGTGCCGTTTCTGGAAAGATCCTTTTTGTGTATATTTTCCTTCAAAGCAACTTTTATCAACTGACATTATGTAATGGAAATGTTAAGAAAACAGTGCATCAAAGGGCTTAAAATCCAGTTCCAATCCCTCTATAAACTAACTCTTTGTGTATTTGTGAATCACTTTGACTTTTTTGGCCTCAGTTTTTCCTTCTGCATCCAAAGATGCAGAGCCACATACTATTACAGGCCCTTTCCAGTTCTGACATTCAATCATTCTCTGCATGTTGGCTTTGAAATAGAAATTGTTTGTGACAGTTTTCTAGAGGAGAGAAAATGAATCTTCATAACACTCTTGAGGATTCTTATGGTACCATCAATCTTATCAGGATGGAAAGGACAAATGATATTGAATCCTCTACTTAGCCATTTAGCACCCATGATGATATGAAATAAATGTAAAATCAAATTCACTCTCTAATTTGAGCTGTCAGTCTTTGAGAACACTGGTAAATATCTGTGAGTAATTAAAGTTTTGACATCACTGTCAAAACCCTGATGCTCTGACTTTTCAAAAGGCTTTAGTAAAGAAAGATAACCCAGAGGTCAGTCTTCTCTGCTGTGCTCCACAGTTTGCTGGCTCCAAAGGTCGTATTCGTGGAGTCTCATTAAGCTCTGGAAGTACCGGAAAGGAAAAGTCAGTGCTGCTTAATTGATGATATAATCATGTAAACAACTCAGGTTAAGATATTAACTGAAAGAAAGTTAATAAGATGCAAAAGTGCTACACAGAGTATTGAGCATGGCCTTTGCTTTTGCAGAGTTCATTGGGAGACATAGACATTACTAACTTCTATGTCTCACGGGTCTATGCAAAATTATTTACATTCCTTTCTCACAGTTTCATAAGCTAAATTGTATAATCATAACTTCAATGAGAGGCTCAACAAGAATATATACTGTATCTACTTTTCTAGTGTATTATGTCATAGCATATGCTTGGTAAATATTTCAAAGAATGAATGGCATTAGTGCACGTATATGACAGTAACTCTCTGTGCTTTTCAGCTTCCAGACTTTGTTTTTACGTTCTCACATGTATGAATCATTTTCCCCCATGCTGGGTCTAGGACCCAATGACTAAGCAAGGGCTCTACCACTAAACTGAACTGCTACCTGCTCTGTGTCAGCTTAAGTCGATGGCATGACTTCATCACTCATACCCTCTAGACATAAAGTCTAATGTTTACAAACATACTATGTTTAAAACGTTTTTTTTATTTTGTTATTATTTTATTTCATATGTATGAGCATTTTGTCTGCAGGTGTGTATGTACCTGCTTCTGTCAGAAGTCAGAAAGGTCAGAAAAGGGTGAGTTACCATTTAAGTGCTAGAAGCCAAACCTAGGTCCTCTAAAGAGCATCAAGTGTACTTTGAACAACTGAGCAGTCTCCAGCCCCTTATACTACAATTTTTGTTGAGTTTCTCTTCTCTCGTGTTGCTTAAAGCATAGGAAATGACACTTCACAGACATACCTGATTCATTCATATCGAAACCTGAATTCTTTCATGTATAAATTCCTCAGTTCTATTCCTAGCACTACCCAAGCTGGAATTCCATAGTCTGTCTTTCTTTATCTGATAGTATGATTTGACATTTCACTCAGTCCATCTGAGCCTGGATTTCACCTTACATATAAGGAAGTAGCATGGAGCATAAAGAAGCAAAGTCCCACCCTTAGCTGAGGAGATTTTGGCAATTGATTCTCTCTCTCTCTCTCTCTCTCTCTCTCTCTCTCTCTCTCTCTGTGTGTGTGTGTGTGTGTGTGTGTGTGTGTGTGTGTGTGTGTGTGTGAGAGAGAGAGAGAGAGAGAGAGAGAGAGAGAGAGAGAGAGAGAGTTCATTTTGTTTAAGGGTGTTAACACCTGCTGGATCATCCATGTTCAGTGATAGCTCCACATCCAGAAACATCTGCGCAGCAGAAATTATATTCTATGGGTTTTAAAAGGAGGGCGAGAAGAAACAAAGGAGGAATACATCTGGGAGGAGTACGGAGCAAGGTTGTGTACAATTAAAACACATTATACATTATACCATGTTCTCAAAGAACTAATGCAATGAGAAAAATAAGGAAGTAGAATTATTTACTGAGATCTCGATGATCCCTAGCTTTATTTTCAAAGAAACAGGGTCTTTTTTTTTTTTGCTAAATACTATTTATTTGGCCTCTTCTGTTTCTCAGTGATCAATGATGCTTTGCATTTATGATAAAGCATGTTTCACTGAGCATTGTGTCTAGGATCTACTTTGGGAGCTAGGAATCTGATAGCCATATTCTTAAAGAAATCACAGGTTATAGTTTTAGTTTACAGAATGATACATGAGAGTGTGTATATGTAATTCTCCAAAGTGTATATATCCATGTATATATATATATATCATATATATTATATATATCATATATATCCTATCTATAATTATAGCTAAAACATGTGAGGAGGCTTTTAATTACCCTTAATTATAATACATATAGCTTAATACACATAGTATATCACTCAAAACTTGGGAGTAGCTTTTCTCCTCTCCTTTCAAACTAAGTCTAAAAGAAACCTAGAATTAGGATTTGGAGAAAATGTTTAGAGAGATACACCCAGAATGAGCTACATATTTGGAATTTTTCTGGGACCCAAATATAGTCATGATCAAATTAGTTTGTTTTAATTTTAAGAGTTCCCATCCAGTTAGAGATATGTGCAAAGTCCCAAACATTCCTGAGCTTCTTCTAGGCGTCTCTGATTGCCTCTTATCCTATCCCCGGGGGAAGAAGCATCCTGTTCCCTTCACAAAGGGCAGCAGCCCAGACAACATTGTAAAATAACTTAATAACCCTGAACTGCCTCTCCCCTTCAGATAATTTTCTTAGAGCATTAGGCCTTTGAACACTGACCTGGATTCAGAAAATGTCCGTTTCTCAGCAGCAAAGTTTCAAATCCTATTCATTTCACCCCTCTGTCATTCCAGCAGATGAAGTGGGTGACGTGGGGGTAGCCAGAAGCATATATTCCTTCTTCCCCTCCCCCTCATTCCCGCATAGCCTGCATATGTGCATATCTTTCTTCTTTTAAAAATACCATTAGAGCTTTGTATAAATCAGCACTATCATGCTGCAAATTTTAAAATCCTTGTACAAAAGACAAAAACAATGTCTGCTTTCCCCATCAGCAATGAAGGCTCCTAACTACAGGTCCTAACTGATGTCTAGCTCCCGGTCAGAAGGTTTTGTGATTTCATTAACTACTGGGAGAATGAAACTGAGAAGCTTCTGCGCTTTTTCTGAAATTTTAATTGTTTTTTTTTTCTTTCTGTTTTTCTTTCTCAGCTTCTCCACATCCACTTTGGTCCCCAAAGCCAATGGATGTCAGATAGTCAGTGCAAAGTGTAATTTTTTACTTTCTTTTCTGTTGGTTTAGAGTGAAGTTTCGTTTCCCCTGTTGATTACTTCTTCTTCATACAAAGCTCCCTGTAAACAGATTTTTTTTTCATAGCCATGGCCCATATAATCCCTATACAAAAAGAAAGTCCAAGCTAATATGTACTTACTGTAGGATGAATGGTTGAATAAGGCCCTCATCTGTACAATGAAGCACTTAGGTCTCTTTAGTTTGAATCCTTACCATAACTTGTTGATATTTGATAATAAAGAAGCAACTGGAACAAAAGTAATTTGATAACTTATGAAAGATTAATAAATAGATAGAGGTCTGATGTTCAAAGTTATCACCACTATCACCGCATGCCAGTCCTTCCTCTACATTTCAGCTTTCAGTCCTATGGGTAGAAAACAGGCTCTTAGGATAACCAAATGTGATCAGTCTACCACTGGGTGGCTACCCCTGAGACATCACCCCTACAGCCTTATTAGTCCTTCCTTGTAAAGCTGGTAGTTTTTCATTTGGCTTACCTCCACAATGAAATTATTCTGTTACTATTGTCTTGTGAAGATCACAGGTTACTCTTTGTAGTTTTGGGTTATAAAGGAAAGGGGAAAACATTGTCAGCCCTAATATAAGCATTTTGATATGCACTTATGTTGATGAAAGCAAAAGACTTTGAGGTATATCCCACTATTTTTTTTGGAGATTTCCTGAGATTAGAGCTAAGACAGGTAACCTAATAGATAACCCATAATGTATTTCACTTTATATTTTCAACTGCAAGTCTATCTGAACAACTCTACACTTGATCTGATCATTAAAGTTGATACTATTGCCACTTTCCAGATAAAATAAAGTCAAGTCCTGTCGAATTCACATACAAGACAAAGGAATATGGTCTGGGATCAACCACAGTCATAATTTCCCTAAGCATTGAGCTTTATATTGCCCTAAGAGCTACTCATGGAGGAATAATATTTCTTATACAATAACTCAAATATATCAAGACATTTGGGCAACTGATATGGTGTGTGTGTGTTTGTGTGTGTGTGTGTGTGTGTATGTATGTGTGTGTGTGTATGTATGTGTGTGTGTGTGCATAAGTCTTATACACATGTTACACACATGTATGTAGGGTGTTATACAAACCCAGGCATGAAAAGAGGTCGTGAAAGGATGTCAACTGTCTTGTCTTGTCACTCTCCCCTTAATTTCTTGAGACAGTCTTTTACTGAACCAGATCCTCCTATCTTTGCCCTTTCAGAGCACTGGAGTTACAAGTGTGTGTGGCCATGTCCAGCTTTTTATATAGGTACTGGGGATTTGAACTCAGGTCCTCATGGCTGTATAGCAAGTGATTATTACATACTTAACCATCCCTCCAGACCAAGTGATACATTTCTGAAGATAATGTGTTACCCAAAGGTTAATAAAAATCTATCTGAATATGTAATCACTCCATGCTAATCTATAAATATAAGCATTCTATCACATATAGGGATAGATTCGTTAAATTTTCCCCCATTCTTCTATTTATGCTTTAGGAAGTTTTCTAACGATGAAAAAAATTAAAAATGAATCAAATAATAGAATAGTGTAAGTTGGAGCAAAAGAAGCTGAGATGTGCAGTTTTCGCAAAAGTCAATATGAAAATACCTTCATAGCTACAATTAAAAGATAAGGATTGTGAATATTTTATTTATGCATGTATATATGTACATGTAAGTGGAGATGGGGGAGAGAGGAAGTTATTAATAGTCATTTTGTGGTTCATTTCCTGGGCAATGTCAGAGGAAGTGAACGACCTTAACAGACTACCTTATAAACATGCTAATACTCCCCAGACTTGCTTGTTAATCTTGTTAGCAGCATTTAAGTGCCAGAAAGACACTTGAAAGTCTCTATAAAATGTTTTTAGTAGGATATACTGGTCTGTCTGCGTTGTTTATTGTAAAGAGGCTTGGGATTCATAGAATTGTGAGCACAATCACAGAAGCGGTTTGCAGATTTTTGACACCACTGTGGCTTCCTTTGAATGTCCATGTTTCTATGAGAAATTTTAAAGCGTTCATCTGTTAATATCCAGTGAAAAGACATCATAGAGGCTGTAATTGGCATTTTGGAATGACGTGTCTCGTTATTTTAGGCTCATCCTGGGGAAGAGTGCTTTTGTATATCTGTGCTCTGTTCTGCTTTATAATCCATTGAATCATTTTTATAGATTGGCAGTAAATAAGAGTCAATGATTTGTACAAGTCCAGTTTGAAATCGAAGGTGTACTTACACAGTATGCGTTTTAATTTAAATAGAGAAAGAAAAGAAAAGTAAGATGAACAGGGCAATTGACTTGCCCTTTATATGTTACATCTAGTTCTAGGAAATCAAAAGTCTACGAAAAGTACAGAGTCGAGACTAGAAAAAGGATTTAAGTTTTAGGAGCATGCACATGTGCTCGTGTGTGCGCGCGCACACACACACACACACACACACACACAATATTACTGAAAGGTATTTTAGAATAAATTTTAGGGATAGCAAAGACCTCTGTAATCAATCCCCTTTCTAATTCCCTAAGCCACCTCTCTAGTTTAATTCTGGAAATAATTTGGTAGTTTCAGATCTCGTCTCTTCCAATTATGATGTATATTCCAAGAAACTACTTAGAGCATATTCATTTTCCTCCCATTGTTAGTACTTGGTGTGTAATATGTCACATATAAAATGATGAGTACTAATGACTAATCACAGAAAACTGAGCTACAGTTCTAACGGCTATTCTTATAAAGAAATAGAAAAAGTCAGATTAGAAAACTTCCATAAAAATATTGTTGTTTTTATTATTTTGAAACATATTCTTACTACGTAGCTCTTGCTGTCCTAGAGCTCTATGTAGACCAGGCTGGTTTCGAGCGCACAGAGATCTGACTATGTCTCATGAGTGCTGGGATTACAGGCATTTGCTACCATGCTCAACCACGTTCAACTATTTTAATTCTTGAGACTGCTGAGGTGCCTCAATGGGTAAATATGCATGAGGATGCAAGCTTAGTGATCTGAGTTGGATGCCTAGAGACCTCATAAGGGTAGAAGGCAAGAACAGTCTCCACGAAGTTGTCCTTTGATCTCCTCATGTACACCGTCCTATGCATACAAAACAGACATATACACACAGACACACACACACACACACACACACAAACACAATAAATAAGATAAAAGTAAAAAATAAATTATTTTATTCTAGATAATTCCATTTGGATTAGTAATGGTCAAAATGAATTTCAGAAGCAATGTCAATCCATTGATCCATTAGTCCATTCACTTACTATGTTCAAGTTGGTTGCGACCAAAAACCAAAATTAATTTACTGGGCTAGTTGTACTATTATGTAAATGAAAATCTTAAAAGTTGCTGTTTTCTGGGGCTGAAGAGATAGCTCACGGGATAAGAGAGCCAGGGTTTGGTTCCCGGCACCCACGTGACAGCTCCCAACCATCCGTAACTTCAGTTCACCCTCTGCTGAACATGGAGGGCATGAGGTATGCATCAGGTAAAACACTCGTACAAATGCAAAATATATAACATGAAAACCATAAACTGTAAAAATTCAATGGAAAAAAGAAGATATTGTTTTGGAGAAGTCAATGCATCCTTTTATCAGCTTCAGCTGCCAAAACTGTTGTGAAGATTTCTTAGAAAACCGTCCTCCAATCCACTCTGTTTACCGAAACTTACAGGCCATTTTCAGAAGCTAGAGTTGTCCAGTGAATATGTGCGTGTCTGCATCTTAATGTGCAAAGACTGTGAAACAAGTTGGAGTGAGGAAGGTGGTAAAATACACCACATGAAATGGGGTGCAGCCATGTTGGCATACAGTTGGGAAGAAAACGCTTCAAATTTGCCATTCAGTTATTCCCAACTTATTTTCTTGCCTGTCTCTTCAATACTATTGTCATTATCAAATATATATAAATTTGATTAATTTCATAAATACCTAAATATTAATAAAAGTCTTTATCAAATGCATTTTTGGAGCCTTTGGGAATGGTTACATTTATAGAGGCCACAGTCACCTAATGACATCTTTTTAAATAGCTTATATTATCAAGGACCTTAGTGCTATTTATCCAACTCATATTCCATGTACTTTTAGTCACTAAGTCATTTCTTTTTCCTGTGCACACTACAAAATAGCAAAAGGCATCGTTACAATGCTCAGCCTCATTCGTTATCAACAAAATTAGCAATTATATTCCATGTCCTTGAATATATTGCTTTAGAAAATGCGTAAGCTGAAAGAGAGCATCTCAATAGAAAGGCCGAAGTTTGATCTTTCTCGACTGGCTGGTAGATTTGAAGCATGCTAATCGTGTCTGTACTTGTGTACTGGAAAAAATTAACATGGGAGAACGGAGGAAAGATGGCCAAACTACAAAGTTGGTTTTCCTGGGAAGTTATGTCACTGTAACTCTAGCAGAGGGCTCAGACATAGAACATTTTCTGTAAATTAAGAGCTAAAAACCCTGATGTCTAACAGAATGTAAAAACAGCTACCTCCAAAGGATCTCAGATAAGCAGAGGAATACTGAACAATACAATGTGACAGTTTGGACAATACTTCTACAGTAGTTTCTCTGGCCAAAAAGTTTATACAATTAATGCAATAAAGCACTAGGAAAAGAAACATAAACATTAAAAATTTTAAATTAGAAACATTGAACAAGAATAGAAAAATCCCTCGGCAATTCAATATTGCTTGGGGAAACCTTAATCTGAAGCCGGCCATATTTTTAACCCAGATTGTATCAGCCTTTTCCTTTTGGGCCTCCAACCAGCTCCCAAATCCTGACATAGAGACTTCTAATGCTTAGTGTAGCTTAGTAACATTTTTGGCTAGCTCTTTTAACTTAAATTAGCCTTTTTCTCTTTATCTACCTTTTGCCTCGGGGCTTGTTATCTTTCTCACTTCTGTATATCTTACTTTCACTTCTTCTCTATATCTGGGTGGCTGGTGTCTTCCTGACTTCCTCCCCAGGCATATCCCTCATTCTCTCCTCCTTCTTCTCTCATTCATCTCTTCTCCTGAACCTAGAGTTCTCCTCCTATTTATTCTCTCTGCCTGACAGCCCCGCCTATCCCTTCTCCTGCCTAGCAATTGGCTGTTCAGCTTTTTATTAGACCAATCAGGTGCCTTAGACAGGCAAGGTGAAACAGATGCAGCACATCTTTTCAAAATTAAACACATCATTAACAAATGCAGCATAAACAAAAGTAACACACACTTATACACCAAACCCTTCTAGTTCTTTCTATGTTGAAGAATATTTTGACCACCTAGTTTTCTAAAGAATAGAGAGAAAGCTGGGCATGGTTGTGCACTCCTTTAATCCCGGCATGCAGGAAGGAGAAGTAGGTGGTTCCAAGGCCATCCTGGTCTACAAAATGTGAGTTACAGGACAGTCCGGCTTATATCACAGACACTGCTGTTGCAAAACAAAACAAGACTAAAACAACAGAATAATAGGGGGGAAAGGGTTACTTATAGTGGGTGAATATATTTCTCAATTTGATACCTTTATTCAGACAACCCTGCTTGTCTATAACATCTTTTGCTGAAATTATCCACAGCATTTTTATCAACTTAGATTTTTGTACTGTACCCTTTTCTAAATGTTTGTATTATAAAAAAAGAAACCAGTAATACTATTACAAGGATTGTTAAACAATAGCAGTAGATATAATAAACATTACTATTAAATAGTGTGATAATATACCTTAAAAGTGTGTGATAAATTTAATGATCTAAAATACACCAAATATACATAATGTTTATATAATTTTATTGCTCTATTGCTATGTTTATGCTGTGAAATAAAGAAGAATGATATTGACAAGACAGCATCATATATGTAACCAGAATATATATAGATATCTCTTAAAAGTTGTTCCTTATAAAACTAAACTTAGCTTCAGTTTTTAGTCTTTGACAACTAATTCCATTCAAGTCAGCACTGGGATATTCTAAATTATTTGATTTACATTTTGTAACATTTATATTTTCTGAATTTCCACATTTCATGTGCTCTTTTCCAAGAAGTCTATCTTTTAAAGGTTTGAACTGCCTACAACTTTCTTGATGCTATGTGACGGTAACCCAAGGATATACAGCCACAAGTCACACCAGTTTGGCAAACAATGTGTTTTAGTTTTGTTGTTGTTGTTTGTTTGTTGTTTTCAATTTCCTTAACTTTATTTTATGTACATTGATGTGAAGGTGTCAGATCCTTGGGACTGGAGTTACAAACAGTTGTGAACCACCATGTGGGTGCTGGGAATTGAATCTGGTCCTCTTGAAAAGCAGCCAGTGTTCTTAACAACTAAGCCATCCCTCCAGCCCCAATGTGACTTGTTTTGAATGTTGAAAAATGATGTGCACTTATTGCCAAATGTTACCTTTAATTTTGTCACAAATTATCAAAATATATTTGATTTATATTTTTTAAAAGGTGTGGAAGTTCAGTAGTGATTTTTTTCCAGAACCCCGGAAAAGATATAATCTTTTTTATTATTTCCTACCTATAGCCTGAAAATCCAACCATTATTCATGGTGTCCATTGCTATAATTGTCTAAATTAAATCTACCATGATATACTAACTTCTAACTCCCAAATTTCATTACACTTTTCTGATTGCCTCACTCAGTCTACATGTTCTACCATGTGTGTTCTCCACATAGGACTCAATTAATTCTTGCCTGTCTGTTGTACTATAACAAAGCACCAGAATTAAATAAGACAAAAGAAAAGTTCCACCTAACTTTACCCGATTACAAAAAGATTAAAAAAAAAAAAACTTTTAGCAAGTTTTTACTCATTTCTCTTTTTTCCAATGTAAATGTTTTAACTGATTATTGAATTAGTTAACGAAACTGTATTTATTTCAGATATTTCTTGTACTAGGCATCAGAGGTCTCCAATGCCTACTGAACCCCAAGAATATGTAGCCCCAGTTCTCTTATTAGAAGAAGTATTCATGAGACAAATAGAGCCTGGAGCCTAAGAGGAGTCCTAAAAGACTGGGAATTGTCTTCAGCTAACCTGGGAAACAAAGGATAGGATGTTCTGTAGCAAATGAAAATGATCATTCACAATGTTTAACTTACGAAGAGAAAAATGGTAACAATCTTCCGAAGAGAAATTAGATATTTTTAAAAGATGCTAAATGCCATTCATCACTAGAGAAATATAAATCAAAGCTACAATGAAGAAGGGTTGAGGCTATAGCTTATAGGCAGAGTATGCAAGGGTATGCACAGTGCCCTGTGTTTGATCCTCCAGGACATGCACACACAAAACCGAAAGCGTTCCCATGATGAAATACCACAGTACACCCCTTAGGGTGACTATAACAAAAAGAAATGTGGAAAAAATATTGGTGAGGATGTCTACGAATTGAAATCCTTGTGCATTGCTGCTGGAAATGAAAATTGAGATAACACTGTGGGAAACAATTTGGTGGTTCTTCACAACATTAAATGTAAAATTGTCATATGATCAAGAAATTTTACATTTAAATATATACCCAAAAGAATGGAAAGAGAAAACTCGAGTATCAAGCAAATACTTACATATCGGCATTCAAAGAGTTGTTGTTAACAGTAGCAAAAGTGGAAATACAACCGTTTGTGACCATATAATTGGATAAGCAAAATATGGTTTCTAAACACAATAAAATATTATTAACCTTAAATTTTAATTTACTTTAATTCTAATATATAGCATACCTGAAATTTGAAGACATTTTGCTAAGTAAAGTATGTCAGATATAAAAGGATGAATATTCTAAGATTCCATTCATGTGAGGCACCTTGGTACTCATATTCAGAGATGGAAAGCAGTTCGTAGCTACCTAAGGCTTAGATGAGGGATTATCAGTAGAGAGTCACATAGTGTCATGAATGGTTTCTGTTAGTTAATGAAAGCCTTGAGGAAATGGATAACATCCATATATAGAGATATATATATATATAGATATATATGGATATAATATTTCACATTATATGCCTAGTGCCACTGAAGTGTACACTTTATGAATAAAATGATAAATTTAATGTAGGATACCTGCTACATGGGTGTGATGGCACACATCTGTAATCACAACATTCCAGAGAAGGAGCAGGAGGATCATGAGTTTCCTGGGCTACATAGCAAGACACTACCTCAAAAAACAAATCAAAGAAATCATGGTATATATTTCATATTATTTAATTAAAAGTCAAAATAGTAAATTCTGGATTTCTTTCACTTCTACGCTAAAGGTGTACTGATGGCTATGAATAAGATAGAGGAATTAGCATTTATCCTTAGACAAGAATTTTCTCTGCACTTTCCAACATGCTATGATTTACTTTCTTCAACTGGCTGTAATATATGAGTACAATTAGTAGAGATTAATTAGTATATTTGTGAACTGTTCCCAAATGCTAAAATGAAAGCATAAAACTACAAAGTGCATTATTATTTATTAAAAAGATATAGTTTACAAGGTTGTTTCAGATCAGCATTGAAATATAATTGGTCAATTTCCCCCATAATTAACCAATTTAGCATGGAGTTATTTTTTACTTGGTATATTTTGCTTTATGTTAGTCATATTTTTTAAACGAATGGCTTTTTGCTACCATTTTCACAGTTTCTCACAAATGGCAAAATGCCTTTTAACTTTAATGCACAAAAATGGCTAAAGTCTCCTTTCATAAGAAAAACTTTCAAGTTATCTAAAGATATGCTTTTGACTGATTGAAAATGTCTTAGTTATTTGTGTACTAAAATATGTGAACTAGATAGTATACTAGATATAGAGGGTGCATTTGATTTGTGCCTAGGCTGTCACCAAAGTGTAGCAAAGAGGAGATAATGGAGCTGATGCCAAAGATGAATACGTGTTAATACCAACCTCAAAAGGAGAGGTCATACACCGGAGAATTCTAGTAGGAGGAAATGTATCATTGAGGGACTAAAAAGAACAGTGTGAATAGTACTAGAGAAGAGGAAACTCACTAAGCTTTCTTGACGGTGCAAATTAATTAAATGGAAGCCCAGGGAAACAAATACCAGAAGGTTTTTCATGAAAGCCAGGTGAAAGGTGATGGTTCGCAAACCAAGATAATATGATCGTTGATGAAGAGGATGGCACCGTTTGGAAAGACATTTTTAAAGCTTATTATTAATGTGTGTGTGTGTGTGTGTGTGTGTGTGTGTGTGTGTGTGTGTGTGTAAGACAGGCTCTGTCACAGCACATATGTGGAGGTCTGAGGACATCTTCACGGACTTGGTTCTCTCCTTCTAGCTGTACTTGGGTTCCAGGTATCAAGTTAGGTTCCCAGATTTTTCCAACACCATCACCCTTGGAGTCATCTTTCCAGACCCTCTGGAGACATTTTGAAGTTAAAATTCCTTAGGGCTTGAGCATAAATAACATAAAAGAAATTGTAAACAGAAAGAAAAACAGGCAAAAATCACATCTAGATTTCTGGGCAATGGATAATTAGTGATTTTTTTACAGTAAAAATGGGGGAACTGAGAATAAACAAATTTGAAGTGTTGATTTGGCTGCAGATTTCTGAAACAGAGATGATTTATGACATGCCATAATCACTGTCAGGAAGAAGTCGGGTCCGGGTCAAAGCTGTTAATTTAGTATTAGTTTTGTATAACTAGCAACTGTAACTATGGATGTTCAGGGGGTGAATTTTAAAGTTCTTTCCCCTTTGAAATACAGGTGCTGTGCTAAAAATAAAGATGAACATTTTGTATGTGTGTGCGTGCAGGTATATGTGCCTGTGCACATGCAGAGACTGGAAGAGAACATTAGCGTTGCTCTAGCTCTGTCATCCCCCCCCCCCCCGCCTTATTTCTTCAAGACAGTGTCTCTCACTGAACTTGGAACTAGGCTGGCAACCAGCAAGTTCCAGTTACTGCCCCACAAAGCACTGGTCTTGCAGGTATATATACATGGTCTTACATGACAAACCATCATTTCAGCTCAAATAAAGTCTAATTTTGAAAGATAAAAATTTAAGAACCTGGAAAGATATGCATCAAAATTAATATAGTGGGTATAGTGTAGCAGAGCAGACTCAAAGACATCTGAATTTCATCTCCATCATCTATAAAGCAGCAATTAAAGTAATTTTAAGCATTGCTAATTCTGCATTGTGAGAGATATTAACCAGTATTTGCTATGTTGTACTCTATTTTTTTTCATTTCTTCAAACTCTTGATACAGAACTAATGTTTTTAAATACATTATGATAAACAGCTGGGTGTCATTAGCCCATCAAATACCTCACTCTACCTTGGTTCGTTATCAGGTATCTTCTTTGAGAGATGCCTTTGTTTAAGAATGCTTTACACTTCATCAGCATAATGGTATCAAGCTGCAACTTACTTGAAAAAGGATCTGATGGGCTAGTGAGTTGGCTCAACTGGTAAAGGTGCTTGGTGCCCAATAATGAAATCCTGGTGACCTATTCTGCATCCCTGGAATCCATATAAAGGGGCAAGGTAAGAAACACTTTCACACAGTTATTCTATGACTTCTACATGTGAGTCATGGCTTACTTGCCCCACATTGTACACACATATACAATAGTAACTGTAGTAATATAATAATAATAATAATAATAATAATAATAATAAGGAGAAGATTATTAAAAGTGAAAAAGATGAAGATTTTTATTTGTTTTTTATCTGTATTAATGGTTTTCAAGCATGTATATATGTGCACTGTGTGCATGCCTGGTGCCTATGGAAGTCAGAAGAAACCATTGGACTCCTGGGACTGAAGTTACAAATAGTTATGAATTACTATGTGGGTGCCAGGAATTGAACCCAGGTCCTCTGCAAGAATGAAAAGTGTACTTAACCACTAACACATCCCTCCGGTCCCTACAAAAGATACTTTAAAGAGGCAGGGAGGGGAGCAGAGAAATATGTAGAGCTCAATAAAAATCAATAAAAATAAAATTAGATTAAAAAAATAAAGATAGCTGTTAGGCTGTAGGCCTGGGTGGTAGCTGAGCTGGTCAGTCCAGGCCACTGGGGCCACCTGCCTCAAGCAAGGGGGAGAAGTCAGCCCCCCCCACATCCTTGCTCTCGCCTGTGGTGAGGGGTGGGACCAACTCTCCAGAGTGCAGTAGCCAACTCCGAGCCTGATGGAGCTCAAGAAGGGACTGGTCCCGTGGAGCAATACCCGCAGGATCTCTCGGGGCGGCCTCGGGATGTCCCAGAGGAGCTCTGCTGAGTATTCAGTGATGATCATGTACCAGAAACCAGAACCTTGAACCAGATCAGTGAACACTTGCTAGTAAAGCTGATAAAACAAAAGGGTATACTATATAACACACCGAGGCTCCCAAGGAAAGCAGGCCTAATGAAGAGTTGTTGGAGAACCAAGAAAGATGGAGAAATAAAGAGTTGGTCTGATTGTTGTTGTTTGTTTGTTTCATTCTTATTTTTGTTTGCTTGCTTGCTTGCTATGTTTTGTTTTCTTTTGTGGGTGGGAGCAGAGGATATGGGGGCACTAGTAGGTGACTTGAATTGGAGCACATGATGTGAAACTCCCAAAGAATCAATAAAGAAGTTAAATGTTGAAAAAGTAGTTGTTATCTGGAAACTTGCCTAGTGCTGGAAAACTATTATATTTACATTAAAATTATGTTGTTTTCATCTTTTCATACTAACTGAAACATAGATGATTTTAAAAAAGATTTTCATTACTTTTTAGTGTTATATAGTATGTATATGTGCCTATATGGGCACATGAATGCAGTGGGGGCCACAAGCTCTGAATTCCCTGGTTCTGAAGTTATAGGAAGTTAGGAGCCATCTAATATTGGTGCTTGGAACAGAACTAGGGGCCTCTGGAAAAGCAGTATACTCTTTAGAGTTTACTGCGGAGTCATATCTGTAGTCTTTGATTTCTCTCTCATTTTTTCTTCCTTTGTACTTTTGAGGCAGAGTCTCATGTAGCACAGGCTGGCCACTGACTTACTACGGAGATGGGAATAACCATGAACTTCTCATCCTCCTGTTTCAATCTCCCAAGTGCTGGCACAAAATATGTACACGATCACTTGTGATCTGTGCGATGCTGACAATAGAGGCAAGCCCTCTACATCTGAGCCATAGCTCCAGGCTCAATTTTTGTCATTTCTGTTTCTTTGTCATTAATTTACTGATTCGTTCTCTTGTTCCATCTATAGACGTGCCTGTATAGAGCTTATTTCTTATTGTTACTGTGCTTATGGTTTCTAACATTTCTATTCGCTGCCCCCTTACCGGGTCCAGGTTGTGTTGGAATTACTGATCTAACCTTCCAGATCATCTCCCTTTCTACTGAACAATTTAACGTCATTGGTTATTTTTTTTAATCTTTCTTGTTTCCAGATATGGTAGCTTGTGCCTTTATTCCCAGTACTCCAGGCAGAGGCAGGCTGATCTTCATGAATTTGTGGCCAGTCCGGATTACATTCCACTCCAGAGACCTAAATGGTCAGGTTTTGTGCCACGCTGGAATTGCCTGTCCCAAGATTTTAGGATGGCTGTTGGCTGTCCTGTCACATCGTTTCTCAGAGAGACTGATAAAAAGCCATTCATTTGTCTGCCAAGATGGGTTTTTTTGCTCTAACTCTAAAACCTACCCTGTATCTCTCTACATCTCCAAGTTGAAACTGAACTTTAGTAAGTTTTTGAAGTTAATATTTGTAAGCTTTCCCCCTCATAACAAAAGTAATGAATGGTCACTATGAGAAACGGAAAAAAATAAAGAAATAACTTTAAGTTTCCTATAACCAGCCAGATACTTGCTGTGGGCATGTTGATAATATCTTCCTCCATACTTTAATGTCCTAATAAAAGTACAGGAGATATTTTATTATGATTGTATAATGTAGTGTCATCCCTTTTGTTGAACAATACACGTTACAGTGAAAACCAAAGGTCCCTAACTTCTTGCTTCACCATTTTGCAAGCAAATGTAAGCTTTCTTCTGAAGTGAGACACTCTTGATTAATATCAGGGAGACAAGTAAGGCTACCACAAATTCATCTTTCACCTCGATAACAGGTAATTTGATAGCTCTACAGACCTCATAGCATTGCTTGACTCAGGACACAGAATGTGATGGGAGTTTTTCAAGAATTGCTCTTGAGATTACATAGTATTGATATCATCCTCCCTCATCATATCCTGCAAAAGCCTGCAGTCTTGAAACTTCTGTGCAGTGATTTGTCTAATATTGAAAAAGTGTCCCTTCCTCATCGCAGAAGATTTACCACCTCTTTTTGGTTTGCTGTGCTAATGACATAAAATGATCTCACTGAATAAGAAATGAACAGAAGATCGTCGAAACCAAAATCATCCCAGGCAGTTTTGTAACAAAGCACATGGACATATTATAAACATGGAATGCAACCTCCTTAGATGAGATGTCACAAAATTTGTACAAGTGAGCCCAAAAGCTAAACCACATTATTTTAAGGTAGGTCAGTCTCTTGCCACAAGAATTATTTTTGTTATCTTATGTCCATTTCAAGTTGTTTTAATTGTTCACTATTTCCTTGTGTGGACACATGAATACGATATCAAGTTGCTTGCTGTGTGCACCATGTTGTCATTGGTCATTTTCTAAATATCTAAACAACTTGCTGCATTGTTTCCCAGCCCTGCATTTTTAAAGACAGTAGTAGCTGGATTCTTTACAGTTCTTGAGTTACAAGTATCTGGTCCATGGTTTTAATTTGTTTGGGTATTCTGGGCTAGTTTTCATATATATTTCTAGGACCGATGTTTTCTTTTTTTAACCTTTAAATTTAAAGTAAAAGTTTTTAATTCTTTTGAAGTCAAAGTACAACAGTTCTCCTTTAACGCTTCCTCCAAAAAAAAAAATAGAAGCAAGTCTTCATCTGTAGTAATTAATTTTGACAGTGTAGGCTCAGGAGCGATTCACAAACCTGTAGTTTGTGCATCAGCATTCCTTATTATTCTAATTAAAGTGGAACATTGTGCCCTCACTAATCATTAATGGGTTTTCATTTTGTAAATGACATTTGCAGAAGTTAAAACAGCGAGTTCATGTGAAGTCCACAGGCAACAGTGTTGAAATTAGCGTCACCATAGCAACAACCTTCCACCATTAGCATTCGGGGCAACAGGAGGTGTTTCGTTATACTTTGTTAAAAAAAAATACAAAAACGAAAATACAGGAAAATAATCTTCAAAGAAAAAGCTCACTGGAACTCTCTCCAAAGATATTTGTGTTTCTTGTGTGTATGCATACTATGCTAGATCGCCGAGTCTACGCAGAAATTTTTCATTTGCAGCATGGATCGTCTCCTTTCCAAATTTGTGTTGTGCCTGGTAGACTAGCTGAATTTCAGATCCTCCTCCAGCTGTCCATGTCGGACCTGCTGAGCAGCATCTACTCAGTGCCAACCTGCTGCTCACCAATGCTATCTCCTGTGTGGCTCCAGAGAGGGTGTTCCTGAAAATATTTAGTTCAGTTTAGAAGCATTATATGTATTCATGATGTTTCCGTTTAATTCATTAGAACTGATTTATGCTGTTAGGTTCTCCAGGCTGACTCATTTAGGAAAAAAAAAACACACTGTGTTGTAGATATGGGTTAATGATCATTATCATTCATCTTTAGATAATTTTTAAATGAGTCAAATATAGACCAACATCACCTTAGCGGAGTCTCAAGCAATGGCATCACCATTATTACTATGAGGATTTGTGTGTATGGTTAAAGCTATTTGAAAATTTCTTAATAGTGGCATATCTAGCATTATGGTTTTCTCAGCGCTAAATTACATAAAAAGAGCACCATATTGACCTACCAGCTGCTTCAAAATCACACCAGTAGTAGGTAATTATGAAATTCAAATGAAGTTTCATTTTCATTTATTATACAAAAATGTCATCGCTCAAGCCTGGAAGTGTTGCCCCAAGCTTAGATGGAGGCTGGTATGCGTGCATCTCTTTTCAAAGTGAATCATAACTGTCTTGCCCATTCCACATGTAAGAACTAGAAGTTGTGCATTCCTCCCTGGTACCTAAAGGCAAGCCCATGCTGGTCCACACTAATGAAACAAAATGGAGCAAGGAAAGGGCTGTCAGTTAGGAATACACCCACACTAGTGTCAGTTCTATCTCATAATGGCGCTTTCTAGTTATCTTGAGCCATTTAACCAACAGGCTGTGACCCAATATTTTGATTATATTGAAAGGCAGCAACTCCCAGAAGCCATGTACCACAGCGTATGCTAAACGAAATCTACCCCTAATATACTCAGTTGTGGCCAGGAAAGAATGCTTACATAGTTTCTCTCTGTCGGGATCTTGTTGAGAGACACTGCCAACCAATCTGATATCTATATTCCTAGTCAAACCAGATAGGCGGGAATGCACATAATGTTCTGAAAGCTATTTTCATTCTTTCAATACCAGCTCCCAGTAGCCTTCTTTCTCTTTCTCTTTGGGGCAAGGCATGGAAGTTTGTTTTTTTTATTCCAACAGATCTTAAATGCCCTAAACTGATCATAACCCCATGGGAACAGCCCCTAAGATGTGCTGTATTTCTTCTCAACATTCCTTTGTTTTCAGATTTGCTACTCTGGTTCTTGTTTCTTTCAGCCCAGCCCACTTTTACAATGCCTTGACACACACACTACCACCACCTTTCAAGGGTGTGTTGAATTTCAGGCGTAGCTTGGTTTGCCACTATGTGAAGAGCGTGAGGTATAAACTGACACGGAGCACACTGAGATAGATTATCCAACCACTGACTTCGTTTTCACAGACTTTTCGCCATGCTTCTAACAAGCAGGTTCCCCACTTGAGCTATTAACGTTTATAATGTGACCATGTTTGGCATATTTACTGTCGGGCACAGGATAGAAAATTAAGTTTAAACTCGAGCAAAGATGAATATTTTAAAGAGAAGATTACTGGAGAAATGCCAAAACAGAGTTGTGACCTAGAAGCTCAAATAGTTAATAGAGATACTGACCCTACGTGAAGTCTGGTACGCTAAGGTTTAACCCAATTTAGAGCCGTGCCAATCAGTGCACACTCTAAAACCTAAGAAAATACTGAAAGCTCGGAAATGTGGTGACTGGAAGAAAATTCCAGCAATCGTATTATGAGTCAGAGTGTGTATGACTTGACACCAAGAATATTGAGTAAAATCTATGTGAGTTATGATTTAAGTTATTAGCCCTGTTCCTCGCTCCCACCTGTCCAATGATAATTCCTTCACTGAGCTCAGAGTAGTTCTTTGAAACATTAGGACATCTAATGTTTCATCTGCTTTTCGACAGAATTTTAAAAGGTGCCTATAAAATAGCTTTGTTCTGGAAATCCCAGTCTCTTGACCCACTGTGAAGGGAGCAATAAACTGTTTTCTCAAGGGACTCTTTCAATGGACTGCAGGTCTCCATAAAAATCTTTGTGACACACTTGTCATCCTCAAGATTCAAAAAATAGGTTGGCATTAGCTCTTAGAAAATGGAAAAAGTTGAACATTTTCAATGATAATTTTAGTACTTTTTCACAGCCACAAGCCCTTAAGCTATTAGTCTTATTTTAGATGCCATCGTTATGGGTAGTTATAGAATTTAGAGTTCCATTTAGAGGGCTGTTCAATTGTAGTGGCAATCATTCTGGTATTCCCATGGTAGAGTTCAAATGAAACTATTCCAGGCCAACAAGAATCTATTCTCTCCTCATTCAGAAAGGAGATTTTGCCTGTATTTATGGATACTGCATGTACCATGTTTAAAGCCCCAGAGAATGTTTCTTCATAGCTATTCTGTTCTTGAAGCCTTGATCTATCCTCAGGCAGATACTGAGGAGTTAGTTATCAAAGTGTTTAATGTTTCTCATTGAAAAAAATAAAAACAACTTGCTACTCCCATCTAGAGACCATGTTTTTCTAGGTATACCACCTGGAATGAACTTTTGGAAGCTCATAGAAGGCTCATGAATGTATTACATCACAAGGCTAAATTCCTTTTATAAATGTATTCTCAAAGTTCATAGCTGAGAACTTCCTAGTCTTTGAGTAGCATATGGGTCTTATTTTTAGCACTTCCTCTCTCAAACACAGTGACCAAAAAAGTCATAATCCATTGCACATATCACCAATACATGATACTTGAAAACTTACAGTGTCTCTTAGAAACATAAATACCCAGTTCATAGAAAACACTATAAACCCAAATGCTGGAAACTTGAAAAGAGTCACCTAAATCTTGGAGTGGTGACTGTTCTGCAGGGCCAACACACAGAGGATCCAATTCAAGATCAGCTTGGGCTTTATAGTAAGATCCTATATAAAAATTAAAACATCCAACTGTAGTAGCATAGACAAGTAGGATCTGCTGATGAGGTGGAGGTATGAAGAACACAAGCAGGAGGCCAGCCTGGGCTACGCATTTGGTTGATGAGGTAGCTCAATATTACATCACTTGCTATGCAAGCCAGATAACCCAAGTCTGAATCTCAGGAACCCACACAAATGCCAGGTGGATATGGTGCCCAGTTTGTAATTTGAGCTCCTGAAGGTGGAAACAGGAGAGCCCTGGAGCAAGTTGGCTAGCAAGAATATGTGTGGTTTCAAACATATTCAAAAATATCAGGGTTTCACAGAGAGACTCTGCCTCTCCAAGTGAAAGAGAAATTGAGGAAGTGTTGCTGAGATCAACCACAGAGCTCCACACCTTCGTGTACACACGTGTACCCTTACTCACTTACATACATAAACATGAAAAGAAGAAAAAAAAATAAAATAGAATCACTAGATTAGCACTGTTGAGCCGATACTGTCTCACTCAGCATAGGAATCTTATGCTGGAGCTCCATTTAAGAAAAGAAAACCAGGACACCATAATCCAGGTAGGTATTCCTTGCTTTTTTTCAGTGGTAACATTCTGACTTTATCATTTAAGGAGTTAGATACCCTCCAGAAGTAGCTACTGTGGATTTGAAACCGTGTCCCTCAACTTATCTCTGATAAGTCTATGATGTGTCAACACTGCGGCATCTACAGTCAGCTAATTAGGCTCCAGAAATAGGTTTACTCAGGTGTAAAAAGATAAAATCATGAGATGTAAGAGCAGGAGAGAAATTGATATAATCCAACTCAAAGCTTGATCTTACTAAAGATAAGAAATTGAAAAAATATTTCCAACTGGAGGTGCAGAGATAGAGAGTAATTTGAATAATGTAGCTAACCTGTCATTAAAAAGCAGATCTTAGGATAACTGCTTCCATGGTCCTTATAGAATGACACAACCATCCATATAGAAGTCATATGCAAATAGGAAATCAACCCTGTCTGTTTACATAGCACTTTATAAAACACTTAACTTCCATTGTCCCATTTGATTCTCATACTCCTGAAAGGAAGATTTGGGTGACATATTTTAACAGATGCAGAAACGGAAGCAGTGACATAGTTTTATTTACCAAAGATCATGCACCATGAATTAAAACCAAGAACCTACGTCATTGTCCTCAAAACTTAGTAATTGTTCTCTTATGCCATAATATTAATTCATTTCAGTTGATAAACAACACAAAAGGCAAAACTTTTATAAATGTGTTTCTCTTTCACTTCCAGGCCAACCATTGCATTTTCACCTAAGCTTTGTGTTGTGGCTTGTCTTTAGTGTTTTAAACATCATAGACAAAATGGTATTTCATGTAGTCACTTAACTGGTAGGGCCATGTAATATCTATTGTGTACTTCCAAAACTCCTGCTAACCAATCTTGTGCCTCTTGTCATCTCCTAAAGTATATCTTGTCTTAAATATATCTTAATATGACAAGACTGGGGAAATTTTGATATTCATAATTGAAAGCAGGTGTAGAGTATGATTATGAAAAACAGCCAGCAGGTGAGGCTGTGACATAATTTTAACCTAATTCTCATTGCTGCATTATGGTGTCTTTGTTTACTGCATGGATCTGAAACTATTTTGCAGCCTCTCTAACAACAACCACAAAAATTGGTGACACTGTTTCAAGACATTATTGAATTCGATGCACTGTTTTCATGGGCATTCTGGGGGAAAAAAATGTTTATAAAAGTAGATTTTTCTTTTAACTTAAACGAAACCACCTTTAGAAAGTGGACATATAATAATATCCAGTAAAATGAAATTATCACAAGATGAGCACACCCAAACTAGTGTAATAAACAAAATGCTCAGTAATCCACCCGCAAATAATAGCTTTCCTATTCCTCACTCTAAAGGTAAAAGATAATCTACCATTTAATACTATGATTTAGCTCTCCATGTTTTTACTAACTCTTTAGAAACTGAATAGTGCAGTATGTATAAGCTTAGCTGTAAACTCATAACTGAAATTCAACATTATATTTATGAGTCTGATCCACATCATTATGTGTATCCAGCACTTCTTTCCATTGCTATATGATATTCTGTTGTAAATATATCCTCTGTTTTATTGTTGTATTCTTGGTACTTTTGGTTGATTCCTCTTTGAAGGAAATACCAATAAAGTTTCCAAGGATGTCCTTTGACACATCTTTTGTTTCACATTTGGTTTACATGTATGTACTTAGATACTTAGTACATAGTAAGGGGTAAAATTGCTTATGTTGGTGATATGTGTATTGAACTCAGAATATAAATATTTTCTCCATTTTAACTTACTTGGCTATGCGTTTCAATGGAAACTATTAATTTTAAAGTTATTACAATGCATAATTGTATCAATATGGAAAATTCTGTGCTCTACTTAAGAAATCTTGGCTAATTCAAAATGATGATTATGTTCTCTCAGATTATCACATAGAAACATTAGTTATTTATGCATATATTTCTTGGGTGCCGGGGATTGAACTCCATACCCTTGTACGTGCTAGACAAGTACTGTAATACTGAGCTAGCCTCCAACCCCAACAACTTTACTTTTAATATTTAGCTGTGTGATCTAGATGAAATTGAATTTTTTTGGTGTGCCTTTTTAGCTGGGGATTGTCTTTCTTCATTTTTTCTTTCTTTCTTTTTAATACGGATGCTGTTCTGGGAGTATAACTCACTGATTGGTACTTAGTATGCATGAGACCCACCTATTTACCTTTTGCAAGAGAGAGGAGAGAGAGGAAGGGAAAGAAAAGACAGGGAAGAAATAGAAGAGAAGAGAACAGTCAGGGTATACAAAGAACAGTTTCAGCTGGATTAAATAAATGTTAAAAATAAAATTGTAGTTGGGGTCTAACTTAAGGGTAGACTACATGCTTATCTTGTACAAGGCCATGTATTCCAGCCACAGTACCACAAATGTAAATGTCTAAAGATTTTTAAAAGGAGTAGGGTAGGGGGAGAGGAAGTGAAGAAAAGGAGTTTGTAATTGTCAAACCATGGTATTATGATTTATCTGATTTCATTAAAGGAAGGAGCAAAGTATTGCCTCTTATAGTCTTTGGGAAAGTTAAAAATTACCATTTCTGTCAATGACATGATCTGGCCCCATGTTGTACTGAACAGAAAACTTATAAAGACAGAATCAATTTAATAAATACAAGAATGTCTCCATCTTCTCTATTTCATGTTTCAGTTTTTGTGGTAGTTTGAATAAAAATGGCCCCCATAGGCTCATAGGGACTGGCATTATTTGAAAGGATTAGGACATGTTGAAGTAGGTATGGGCTTATTGGAAGAAGTGTGTCACTAGGGCTGGATTTTGAAGATTCAGAAGCTGAGGCCCAGTCTAGTGCCTCTCTGTCTCTTACTGCTGCCTGCCAATCCAGATGTAGAACTCTTGGTTGTTTCTCCAGCACCATGTCTGCCTGTGTGCGTCCCACCATAAAGACAGTGTATTAGCCTGTAAGTCAGCCCCAATCCAATGCTTTCCTTTACAAAAGTTGTGGTCATGGTATCTGTTCAATGCAATAGAAACCTTAACAAAGACAGTGTCATTTGACTTAAAACATACAAAAATATTCTAGGATCGCTGTGGTAAAGCTTTGCTTCTTTAAACTATGAATGGAAATATTAAATGCTGATAGGTGTTGATAATATATATGGGCAACCATGACCAAGGGGAGGGTAAGAGTTTCATGAGAAATGCATAGTGCATTGCATGTCTGTTTCTAGAATGATGGCTATAGGTTTAAGCCAGTTGTTAGCACGAAAGAGAGGTGGTTCAACATGGTCATATCATACCATTTAGCATGAAATCAGAAGCTTGGATTACTCTGTAAAAAGTATCTGAATATTTAAGTGTTGAGTAATACAAAATTAAAAAAAAAATCTGTGTGGGCTCAACAAAACATGTGTGCAATCCCAATTTAGCCCAAAGGCTGTTGGTTTGCAGCTTGTATTCCAAACTAATCAAAAGCACAGTAGAACAGATATAATTTTGTTTACAAATAATAATTTTCATTTCTATTTAACATTTATTTATTTTAACCTGTAATTTTCAATATAAACCCACTTGTCATTTTATTCACTACACTAAAATAAAGTGCAGTTTTTAAATATCCAAAATCTGTTAAGAATTAAAATGTTTTCATTTATTTTCATGGTTTTACATTTGTCCCCTTCCTTCCCGCAAAACAAAATCTTATTATGATTAATGTTTTATGGACTTTTCAGAAGATTAATTTGAGTGTCTCCATGGCATGAGAATGGCTTATGTGCCTCCTGGGGGGGGGGGAGTCTAACCTGTTTGTCATTTAATTCACGATATTAACATGAAGTGTAAAATTTTAAATATCCAAATGTGTTAATGGCTACAATGTTTTCATTTACTTTCATGCTTTTACATTTGTTCTACCACCCCCGAATCTTCTATTGATTAATGTCTTGTGGACTTTTCAGTTTTCTTTCCATGTCTCCTTGGCTTGAGAATGGCTTATTTGTTTGCCTCCCGGGGGTCCATTGTGATTGAAGACTTAGCTGGAAAGGTGAAGCTATTGGAAAGTGGGGAAGATTTGGGAGCCCCAGGGAGTAAGCTACTTGTCACAGGAAGTTGTTATAAAAGCCCCAGGCAGCCATCACTGCTTCCTTGCTTACTGTGTGGTCATTCTTGTGTCTATGTGCATTCATGAAGAGGCACTTTGCCATCCACTATGCAACTCCGTGGCTTTTGTTACGAGCCTATGCAGGAACATTTGAAATATTGTGGTTTCTGTTTTTGAAGCAGGAACTCATGTAGCCCACGCTGGCCTCTCAAATTCACCATATTGCTCAGGTTATCCTCTATCCTCTTCCCTTGACCTCCTACTACTTAGATTACAGGTGTGAGCCACCATGTCCAGTTCCCCTTTGAACTTTGAACCTCAAAACTCATGAGGTAAATAAACCTCTTTTTCATAAGTGGCATATTTCAAATATATTATAGTAGCAAAAACCCAATGCAAGCATTTTTAGAAGATTCATTTATTTTATTTTATGTAAATGACAGTGCACCTGCATACTTGCAAGTGCTTCACATGCGTGCCTGATGCCCAAGGCAGAAAACAGTGTTTTATTTTCCTGGAACGTGAGTTTCAGCTGCCTAAGAACTACAATGTGGGTGGTGGGAGCCAAAACTAGATCTTCTACAAGAGCATTCACTTCTCTGGCTGGGTGTGGTGGTGTACAACTTTAACCTCAGTACTCTGGAAGATAGAAGCAGGCAGATCTCTGATAGTTCAAGACCAACCTGGTCTACATAAAGAGTTCCAGGTCAGCCAAGGCTACACAGTGAGACCCTGTTTCAAAAACAAGCACATTTCTAGTGCTCAAAACCACTGAATAATAGCTCTGGCTCTTAATACAATATTTTTACTTCTATAGCTACAGTTGTGTAATTCATAATCTACCTTTCTATAAACAGAGTTGATGATGTGTTTTCTAGATATCAGAAATTTTTAACGTAAACAAGTTGTCAGGTTTTTTTTTTTAATTTTCAAGCATCTTAAGTATATACTGGACAGAGAATAGAGCTCAGTGGTAGAGCAATTTGCACAACAGGAATGAGGCTCTGGCTTCCATACCTAGCACCAGAAATAAAGAACAGACATTAAGAGTTAATATTACACATGCATCCACACCCCTCAGTTACCATCTCAGACCTTTGGAATGTATAACAGGAGTACAAACTTGATTACTTCTCCGAAGTTGTCACATACCCATTAACCTCAGAGTTGAAAACAGGGTTTTAGATAATAAAATTACTTGTCACTTCTGATTAAATGAGCAAGGCACACACAAAGATCTCTTGGATTGTTTTATTGAGTGGTAGAAACTGAAATGAACACATTATTCTATTCCTTTGTCCTTTCCAGACAAAAGCCACCTCTATATGGCTCTATGTCTTCAATTTCAGAGTGTAGCAGTTATCTTAATGGGATTGGACTTGGTTATCTGATAAATTGCTGAACACTGACAGACATCACATTACAAAAATCACTGCACTGAAGCTCAACATTTGGTCAGGTTTATCTTACAAGTAGCAATGGAAAGGACTTTCTAATTCCTGGAGTCACATAGATTCTAAGAGTTAGAAAAGGGTGGAAGACACCAATTGATCTGCCAACCCTGCACGGATGATACCCTTAGACCTAACTAGCCAGGTGCTATGAAAGTGCATGGGATTATTTAGAAGAGAAGAAGAAAGGCACGTGTGTATCCTTTTTAATATTCTGTTCCCCCACTTATATTCATGTTCAAAGTAGTACACATCATACTGCCTTTTAATTCTCATTCTTTTCCCTTTTTCTTTTCTTCTGCATCTACCAGTTTCCCAATCATTCTTCAAGAACAAATAGATGTATCGTGATTTGGACCTATGCATAAATTAGGGAACAGAATTATCACAAGAACAGCCAACTAGAATCTGGAGTGTAGTGTTCAAAAAAGACCAGTTACCAATCTTCCAAACCAACTATTATCTTGACAGAAGGGAGAATAATAATAAAAAGCAGGCGGGTGAAGGGTGTTATCATTTTTAAGACTTCCTGGTTACCAAATTGCTCTATTAAAAGAATTCCTTAACTGGTATCTTTGGATGCTATATTTGAAATCTTTAATTATAAATGTTAAGGCATCAGGAGAGATTCATTGAGAGAGAGGAGGGGGGGAGATGGGGAAAGTTTAGTGGTAGGGATTGAACCTAGAGCCTGAATATGCTGGGTTGAAGATAGGCGATAGATAGATTAGATGGGAGAGAGAGAGAGAGAGAGAGAGAGAGAGAGAGAGAGAGAGAGAGAGAGAGAAATGGCTTATTCACTTATTCATTTTACATGTTGTTCCAGGATAGCTTCTGGGAGATCAGTTCTGGAAGTTCAACTCAGAGCTTCGTGTATACTAAGTATACATTCTACCATTGAGCTCCACTCCAGGCCCATGATAATTTGAAAAAAAAATCCTGCTAACATTACAATAGTTTACCACCAAATAAAGTCTGTTACATGCTTCAGTTTTAACCTGTGATCTTGATTCAAAATTATTTGATACATTTTTCAGGTGTTCATTGATGTTGTCACGTTTCAAAGAAATCCCAGTGAGATGATGCTACATGGACTAAGTATAGAAAGAAATGGATTTTAATAATTTGGATTTTTGAAGAATTTATATTTCTGTTTCTTTTGAACGAATTTTTAGTTGCTTAAATATAAGAGCAAAAGATAATCCACTGACAAGAAAATCCAAGTGCATCTGACCTCTTAGCTTTATTAGATTTAGAAGAGAACCTCTGTTCCTTGGGAATATTGGTGTTTGTTGTTCAAAGCTCCATTTTCCTGAAGGCAAAATAAGCACACACACACACACACACACACACACACATATAAATTTTACTTCTAACACGAGTGATAAAGATGCAGAACTGAGAAGCTGGTGAAAAACTTAGCATGTGCATCTAAAGGCTAATTCATATAAGTGTTCTTGTCCAGCTGTTCTTGGTAGGTCCAGCTGCTAGTTGAATAGGACAGGTGGTAATCCCTGTTCGCTGGCTCATTATCACCCAGAGGCTTTGATCTGGCTAATACATAATCAATTAGGTCCTGAATTTTAATATCCACCCTATTTTCATTTCTCTTGTTTTACCTACATTTATTTTTCTAAAGTTCCAATGTGAGTTTGTTTTTTAATAAGAGTATTTTTGATCATTTATTTATTTTGACATAACTGGGCTCATGATATGCCAGCTGGAGTTTATTACACCCTTGAATCAGGAACTTTTTTTCTTCCCTCTTTATCTCCTCACAAGATCCAAATTGCAAAACCTAAGGATAACGTTTTCATTTTGGTAGCACAAAAGACTGGAATCGTTTAAGAGGAGAGCATTAATGAAGATCGATACCTGAAGCTTTTCTTTAAGACTGTGAGCCCCATAGTTTATTCTTTTCTAGTCTCCTTAGAGTGTGATGTGCATAAATTAAAGATTCAGAAACACTAAAATAGTAAAAGAAAAAAAACACGAAAAGTTAATTCCATTCAACTAGCAATATATATTTATAGTATATACATTGGTAATACTAAAAAAAATCACACAATGAGATATTTTCTAATATTTGATTTGTTAACTTTTCTTTGTTTATGTGGCCCTCAATGCTTATATATAATATATATTCCTTAAATTTTGATTTTTACTCTAATCACATCATCCCCTTTCCTCCCTACAATTCTTTCCATGCATCCTTTTTCCCTTTGCCTGGAAACCATGATCTCATTTTCTTTAATGTTATCATTACACACACACACACACACACACACACACATACACACACATATATACATTTATGGTTATATATACATATATATGTACAATTTCGCAGCTGAAAATTTGTCATTGGATCGTCAATTAGGGAGCTCATATCTTGGGAAGGCTATTTTCTCTCAGCTTTTCACAATTGCCGATAGTTCTTTCCCCTTCCATGTTAGCACACTATTATTGTCTTCCTCGTTCAGGTCTTGTTTAGGAAGCTATATTGTTGAGGCATCCTGAGAGAGGCTCCACTGCTGTAAACAGAAGGTATAATCTCACAGCAGATTTCCTACTGTCTGGTGCTTTCACTCTTTCTGCTTTCTCTGCCAGGATATTTCTTGAGACTTTGGTGCAGGAGTTATGTTGTGCAGGGGCTGCGCACCCTGCGGTCATTATGCGTTTTCTGCATTTTGACCAGTTGTGATTGGTCTGTGTCTGCTGCAAATAGAGGCTTCTTTGATGAGGATTGGGAACTACACTTGTCTCCGGTTAGAAGAACAAATAGGGTGTAGTTAGGGATTATGTTGGCTTAGTAAAGTGGCAATAGTAGGTTTTCCTCTAAAAATCAAATCCATGACTTCACTTGCCCCAAGTAGTTGGTTAGGTTTCCAATACCAGGCAAGATTTCCCTCCTGTCTAGTTATTGCCTGGTTATTATTATTATTCCTGCCTGGTTATTGCCAAAATAGCAAGTGCCACTATTGTGCCCCTAGGGTTATCTTGCCATAATGGTCATTACTGAGGTTAATAGACATTACAGCTGGGTCAGTCAATTGGTTGCTTCCATTCCTTGGATGCTCACATAATGCCCTCCAGTATTATGAAAGCCATTATTCGGGGAGAAATCTTTCAAGTCAGATTCATCTCGGGCCCTCCAAGTCTTGAGTCCAAAATGCAAGGTGTCTTGAGCAATGTGGACTTACACATATAAGAACTAGATATGATTATTTCTTTTTACCTACAAACATTCATGCGATTAAGAACTTGCTTCTTTTACATCAATAAAAAGTGCCTTAAGTCGCTGTAACTGCCTTTAATACCCCAGAGAAGATTATGTAAGTGGGAGGAATCTACCACTGAACGAAAACTATTAGTAGAAGACCAAGTCCCCAATGTAAAACAAGATCAAAAAGGACCAATTCTAGAGGAACAGTTTTATTATCCCACTCATATTTCCTGTGAGAATTAGATTTTTTCCCCTTGGATGAACAATCGATAGTAAAAGCATAGAGACATTGATTTGATCCTTCTTAGCCTTTTCCACTTCCATGTTTTCTATTCTGAGATAACAGGAAAGTGGAATTGTCCATTCTGTGAACAATGGCATGGTCCTCACCCAATAGATATGGTAAGATTTAAAGGCAGGCTGCTTTGGAACATTCTTTTTATATTTATTATATTAATGTTTCCAGTATCACTGTTCTTTGAAAATGGTCCCTCATTGTTTTCTGCTTCACTACTAAAACATTTCTCCAGTATGTAATCTGTAACATTAACGTAAAAATAGCTCTCAAATACTGTTACTTTCTCATCTGTGACCCAGCACTGTTCGCTGTCATCCAATGATCATACTTACAGCATATGGCTCTCTTTAAATGCTTTAAAATGGCATGATAAAGGCGCCCTGAGGTGCTTCCCAAGTAGACTGGCAGTATGAATGGCTTAATTTACAAGGTCTACACAATGTATGATAAATGGCTGGTGATAAAAACCACCAAGAGCTCCAAAGCAAGGTATGAGGAAGGAAAATAACAGGGTAAAAAAAAAGTGTGTGTGTGTGTGTGTGTGTGTGTGTGTGTGTGTGTGTGTGTGTGGTGTGCATGAAGAACAGCTCTGACCAATAATTCTTTACTGTAGTCCTTGAGGAAGGAGGTCATAATCTGATCATTTATCATGCCATTGAGTTCCCTTTGATTCAACATATATTGAGTGCCTAGGTTTGCCTTCTGGGACTCCTGACTCTATACAGCTTCTCTGGTTCATTTTCTGTTTCACCCTGAAGATCCTACCACCATGGCTTCTTTGTCTTCTAGTTCTTTCCTACTCTCTAGTAAATCAAGTATCTGGGTTAGAGAAGAAGCCTTGTTGTACTTCTGTAGATCAGCTTTCTTGACTGAAAATAAAACAGCACACATGAGCGCATTCGTCTCAGAGTTAGCCCTTATGTTGGGGAGGAAGGCACTAAGACACTGCCATTAAGAATACTATCATTCATAAATTAGGTTAAAAGAGTTTTATTGTCTTTGACATCTTTTTATTAACAATTTGGTCCATGTGTCTTTCAGCTCTCTTTTTCCTAAATATCATTTTTTATGTGTATGCATGTGATCCTGGTTGAGCTTATGTGCATCATGTGCCCACAGAGACTAGAATAAGGATTCCGTAGAACTGGAGTTACATACAGGCTGTCATGAGCTTCCTGATAGGGGTCCTGAGAACTGAGCTCATGCCCTCTGCAAGAGCAGTAAGTGCTCTTAACCTGTGGACCATCTTCCCAGTCTCACGATTTTTAAAAAAATTCGTAATATAATATTGTTTTTATTAACCATCCTTCCCTATTGTAGGAAATTCATGATTGAAATGGATATATAGTCAAAGTCAGAATGTTTATGAAGAACAAGTTCTCAGTATTTGTGGTAATATAAAAGTTTAAAGTATTTTGTTGTGTTAGTGGTAGTGATTGCTACTTTTGAGAACTACTCTGACTACACAGCCCATGATGCCTTTGAATTCATGAGCTTCTTACCTCTGCCGATCTAGTGCTGGGGATACAGGCGTGCACCAAGATCATAGTTGGTATTTTAACAAGTTGGTGGCAGTTATGTTCGAGAACCAAACTAAGAAAAGGCAGAATTTTCTTTTCCTGGAAACATAAACTTAAAACATTATAATTTAATTTAGTGGAACAAATAAAAAAGATTGGCTCTATTTTGTAAGAGATAATATCTGAATTTGTGACCTAGATTTAAATTAGTTGAGTTGAATAAATATATTTATACATAATTATACACTTACTCTCTTAAAAATAGCCATTATTATTTCTTTACAGCATTTCTCACCACTTTCTTTTCTTTTTTTCTTTTATATGTGCTTTCCCTCCATATATGTCTGTGCATCACATGCATGCCTGGTTCTCACTGAAGCCAGAAGAGGGCATAAAATAAAATCCCCTATAACAGAAGTTACAGATGGCTGTGAGCCACCAAGTGGGTTCTGGGAATTGAACCCAGGTCATCTGGAAGAGCAGTAACTGCTGAGTCACTTTATGTTTGTAAAAGCATTTTTTTTATTTTATGGGTATGGTTTTTGCTGTCACGTGTGTTTGTGCACCACATACATACACATACATACATTGGTGGAGGTCAGAAGAGGGTGTCATACCCTCTGGTACTGGAGATACAGATGTTTGCAAGGTGCCTTGTGCTGGGAACTGAACCTAGGGCCTCTGCAAAGACAGCCAGTGCTTTAACAGGTGAGCCTTATCTCCAGTCCCTCAGGATATTTTTATTGGTGCAAGAATTCTTTTTCATGAAAAAAGAATGAGGTTTTAGTTACACCCTAATCAAACAAGTTGACTCTTTAAGTAAATAAATTTGCTTATAATGTAATCAAGTTTATCATTGGTAAAGATTGTTGGACTTTCTTTTTGTTAGAAAACTTTCAAATACATGAGTTGATAAATGGAGACATGTAGAAAGTTATGAAGCTTGCAAAGAAATACCAGTGACCCTCTTGTATCCATATATATATATATATATATATATATATAAATTTTAAAAAGAAAGTGTATATATATGTGAAAGTGTATATACATAACTTTATTTTTTAAATTACTTTATTATTGAACATTATTAAACTTAGAAATATTCTAAATTTACAAATAGAAAGCTATTTCATTTAAAGAGCATCTTTTTCCAGATAAGCATTTTAAAAAAGAGTTTGAAATCCATTTAGTTCACACTATCACCCTTAATCCTCATGCATGATATTTCTTGGTTTTTTTCTCTCTCCTCTAAATGTTCTTTAAAAACGAAAAGTTTTCTTCCTAGCACAAAGTTTCTTTAATTATATATTAGAAATAATTTCCAGTTTGCAGCAAGGTTTAGGAAAACGCAAACATAAGGGGAGCTTCGATGCAATAATTTTGAAAAATCAATCTATTAGATTTACTCTTTAGAAATAAAGGGTTTGTCTTAGCATTCATGTTACTCTTCATTGCGACTTGAGTGCTTTAGTCCTGAGTAACAGGTTGCATTTTGTTGTGGGTAATTTACATCCTCAGTAATTTGTTCATTTGTAACACTCAGAATCTAGAAATATAACCACTGTTATACTGGATAGAAAAAAAACAGAAACAAGAAGAAATTACTAACTTCTTTCCCGCAGTGAACTGTGTACTGCCAAGTCCAACAATCCCATTGCATGTAGAATGAGCACTGGGCCAAAGTCTGCTTTATATACGTGGAATCTTATTTTATATCAATAAAGTATCAAGATATATATATATATATATATATATATATATATATATATATATATATCAGTTATTTTCTCTTATCAAAATCTGCTAAAATATAGGAGGTTTGTGGATGATGTCATTTTGGGAGATTTGTACAGTTTTCAGATGATTTCAAACCACACTGTATTATTTTTATCTAATTATTCAACTGTACTAGATATGTGACCTTACCTGCTACCAAACCTAAAAACAACAAATAAAAAGACATACCAGGGGATGGAGAAATCCCTCAGGGGTTAAGGACACTAACTGCTCATTCAAAGGACCAACTAGGGTTTGATTCGCAGCAGCAACCAGTGGAGCTCACAGCAATGTCTAATGGCAGCTCCAGATAATTTGTTTCCCTCGTCTTTCCACTGAGGACACCAGGCATGCATGTGGTACAATGACATGCATGTAGGCAAAACATCCATACCCATACATTAATTTTAGATAAATATTATTTTACAATAATATTTAATACTAGCCAAAGTAAATAGAATCGATTCCGAGACCAGTGTGCATTTGTGAGAAGTATTACCATGTGATTCTTACATCCAACTTCCGTTTGGGTTCACACCCTCTCATCCTGCTCAGTGGGAGTGAGTTCTTATCTAGCAGCAGGAAAAACAATTCCTTCTCACATAAACCACTTATGAGAGGCTCGGAGAAATCCTGAGAAAAAAGCCGTGATGCCATGAAAGAAATAAACATTCTGATCATTTAAAACTGAGCTTTTTACACACACAAACCAATTAGCATGATGCTGATAAGCAAGGGAATTCCAGAAACCAAACTTAGAAGTGATTTTAGTAAGTACAAAACAAAACAAACAAACAAACAAAAAAAAACAAAGTAAAACAAAAACATCCAAACAAGTCAACAAAGAATAACATGCTTCTGGAACTCAGTGGTATTCTTTGTGAATTTGTCATGATATTTCCAAGTTTGTTTGTTTGTTTTAGACAGGATCTTATGTAGCACAGGCTGGCCTCAAAACCACTATGTAGCTGAGTTTAACCTTGATTTCAATGATCCTACTGCCCACACTTCCCAATTGCTAAAATTAGGAGCACGCACCACCATAATTTTATGAGGAAATTCAGATTGAACCGTGGAATTATGCATGTAGGGCAAGGAGTCTCCTATCTGATCCCATAATTTCCATTTTTTATTATGGCCATGTGATGTTCAGAAGTATATATTCTGATTCTACAGCACGTATTTCAAGTTTTAATTTGACAAAATTGGGCAAAAGATGAAGAACATTAGAGCCAAATATTAGGGTGAATTTGTAACTGAACAAAGACATCCCAAAATGTCAAGTGATAGATTTTAAACTACCATTCAATAGAACCCGTGTTCTTGACCCTGTATAGGTGCTTCATGCCTTGACGCCAATCTGTTTCTTCCTCAGCCGTTTTACATGCTCACCTCAGCCCTCTGCCTGGAGACCTCCTTTGGTCAGGTTTGCCCATCTATCACAACCTCAGTGAATCATCCTTGGCTATGCTCAGTGAACAGAGCGTCCCACTAGCACTTATCTAATAAAGGCAAAATGACTTTTTTATCTGTATATCTTCTGCTCTAGTCTGAGAATATCAAGAGGACCCTTGAATGCCCATTTCAGTTTCTACTATGTTATATAGCCAAATATACAGTGTATATTTTCACTGTTAATAGAATGGTTATAGATACCAACTAAACTTACTAATACATTTGAAATTGGCAGATTACCATGTTAATACATGAATTAATGATAATGCCAAAATTCTCCTAGATTTAAGATGGTTATAAAAAGGAATTCTTGGGGGATAGTATGCATTTCATTGGTAAAACATGGGCTTAGAATTCACAGGGTCTGAGATTGAAGAGACAGCTCAGTGGTTAAGAGTGTTCACTTTTCTTGCAGTTTAGTTTAGTTCCCAGTCCTTATGTCAGATGGCTCACAACTGCTTTAAACCACAGTTCTAGGGGATTGGATGCCTTCTTTTGACCCCCACAGGCATCTGCAACTCACATGTTCAGACCTACACACAGACACACATGCACACATATAATTAAAAATTAAAAAGTCTTTAAAATGACAGACTTGGTATCCTCAGTATTAGAGGAGAAAAATGAAATATTATCATTATTTTACATTTTTGAGACAAGATCTCTCTGTACAACTCTGTCTGGCCTGGAACTCATTGTGTACAACAAACTGATCTCAAATTCACAGAGATCCACGTTCCTCTGCCTCCCAAGTACTGAAATTAAAGACATGTGCTATCATGCCCAGACATTTTTGAATTCTTATAACAATATAAAACTTGAAAGCCTATTTCAAGAAACTAAAAGTCTCACATTTAGCTTCAAATAATCAATACTAAAGACACAGAAGAGCCCAGTCATTAGTACATGCTTTTAATCCCAGCATTCAGGAGGCCAAAACAGAAGCAGGTAGATTTCTGTGAGTTGGTGGTGAACTTGGTCTACATAGTGAGTTCCAGGACAGCCATGGCTACTGAGAAAAATCCAATCTCAATGAATCCCCTTCAGCAAAACACAGAAAGGAACATATTTTTTTTAAAAAAATTAATATCAATTAATATCAGTTTATTATATTTTCAAAACTTTGGATTTTTTTTGAAATCTACACGTGACAACTACAAAACTGCAATGGATCAGCAACTTAATGTTGCAAACAACATGATTGTCCAAATTACTCAGTTCTGTATACAGCATTTAAAATGAATCTTCTTTTTCAGATGCTGTTAGGCTGGGCAAGGGTCTGTAGAGCCAGCCACATTATATGAAGAACAGAAGGGACTGCCAGTTTTTAGCTATAGCCTTTAGAGACCTAGAATTAGGACTAATCTAATAGTAAGATTGAAACGTTTTTAAGGTTAGAAGAGATTTGCTACGTTTTATGTTTCGCTTTTGTTTTTTTTATTTGCTCTTTAATTCATTTTTCCTATTTTATGCTGAGAATGGATTCAGCTAGAATTCTGGAAGCTATAGAAAAATAAATTTTAGCTTGATATGAAAGAATGTCTTATAATTGAGCTTTCTGAAAAGTAAAATTAATGGCCTTGAAAACAAAAAATTCCTATACAGGAGATATTCAGTGCTGAAATGACTGTCTCATCCCTACAGGCAATTTCTGTATTAGATGAGAGGATGTAATTCATTAACCTTTATGGTCATTTGTGAATCTAGTGTTTTGATATTTTCTGAATTAATAAGGGAATTGACAGCATGACCTGGGTGGTGTGGGAGGTGATATATGCTGTGAATATGTTTTATTGTCATTGGTTAATAAAGAAGCTGTTTTTGGCCAATGACTTAACAGAGTAAAGCCAGGCTGAAAGATATATATATATATATATATATATATATATATATATATATATATATATATATATAGAGAGAGAGAGAGAGAGAGAGAGAGAGAGAGAGAGAGAGAGAGTAGGCAGAATCAGGGAGAAATCACGTGGCTGCCTTCAGGAGACAGATGTACCAGAAAATTGCTGGTAAGCCAGAGCCTCATGGCGATACACAGATTAATAGAAATGGGTTAATTTCAGATATAAAAGTTAACCAGAAATGCGCTTAAGCTATTGGCCAAACAGTATTGCAAATAATATACTTTCTGTGTGATTATTTCATTTCTGGGTGACTGGGAACAAACTAGCAGCCTCTCCCAACACCCAGATATGTCCTATATTTATACAAACATCCTGTGTATCACATGTCAATTTATGCTTAATTGAATGCATTTTTAATGTTATATTGATTTTAGAGTAAATGCCTTTTTGAAAATTTCAGAAATCAGCTTTATTATGAACCAATTTTCATATAATAAACTGCATACATTGAGTATGCAGAATTCCCTGATTTTTCTCATATGTGGTTTTATCAAACCATTCCTATAATCAAAGTGCAATACAATCTTATCCCCTCCTCCAAAGTCTCTTTGTTATTCATTCTATTCATTCATGGTTTTGTCTTAGTTAGCAGGCCACTAAACTTTTAGTTACTAAAGGGTAAATATCAGTCATAAACTGACCAAATACCAACTAAATTCCATGAAAAAGTCTTAGTTTCTAACATTTACACTTTCTTGAAAGTAGGTATGCATCACCTATCTTTTACTTTATAACAAACACATATCACTGATTGGTCTAAAATAGGATTGAGAAAACCATTCTTATGTAGGACCTGAGAGTAAATATTTTAAATGTTATGAGGATCTTACAGTCTCTGTTGCATATTTTTATAAATTATTTTACATATCTTTAAACATGTGACAGTATCATTTAGCTGATATTTGTTATATAACAACAAATATAAACCAGACTTAGTCTGTGATCTGTAGTTTTCCCACCCTGTAAAGGTATGGGCATTAATTTAACTCATTATTTTATGGCTAAACTGGGTTTCGAGATGGGTCATAAGGATCAGTTGTATTTTTGCAGGGTTAGCTTACATACATATCTGTGCTCCACTACCTAGTGGATAAGCTATTATGATCTAACTCACATGTCTGATTACTAACAAGTTATCATATATGGACAGATTCAACTAGGTCCATTTATCTCAGAAGCCAACATGCTACTCAACGGTTCTTTATAAAGAGACTTGTCAGGTTGTTGCCTATATCATATTTAGTCTTGTCTTTTAGTTCAATTAAGTCATGTCATAGGGACATCTGAGATCCAATGGGGAAAGTTCTATTTCTTGAGGAAAGAAGAAACAAAAGCTGTAGGCACATTGTTCTGAGGAATGAGAAAACTGAGTTTAGAAATAGCTAAAAAAAAATGTGCTACTACAATTCCTGTTTTGTAAATAAGCATTACTGAGCTAAACAATTGGTTGACAGCTTCAGAACCAAAGGTTGAAATACAGTATGCATAATCATGTCAGGGATTTTAAAGGATAAAAATAATGGCTAGAAAGGTGGCAATTAGCTATATTTTTGCTATAGACAATTCAGTGAATGGTTATGTGACCAAAAATTCTCACTTACTTTCTGACTTACTCGCATATTCAGACACTCTTGAAAATAAATTAATTTTAAAGTTGTTATTTTTATTCTTAATGTGCTTAATTTTCATAGAGACATATATTATCTGAAAAATTCCTGCATTTGCAGTAAAGTATCTTTTTTTCTTCTTAAAAAATGTCATAGCCATTATCAGGCCTAATAAATACATATCCACACAAATTTCTGAAGCACTTAGTACAGTGAATATCTAGGTATTAAAGAGTGAAACTATCCAGCCCTAAAGTGCCACCAATCTTTCAGGTAAACACTTGCCAGTTTGAATACTTAAACCTGGGCATGTGGGCTAAAGCTGCAAATTAGGATTTGTTGCAAGGGAAGAGCAGAAGGATTCTTTCTCAGTTTATGTTTTGAAGTGTGATGCTCAGACAGAGAACATACAGTTGTGTGTAGTAGTTTGAACTACGTGTTACTCCCCTTGACAATGCTTTAGTAGAAATGTTTTCTTTTTTCCCCCCTTCTGCAATGTGACAATATCACCATGCCATTTGGAAGGGAAAAAAATGGCTGAGTGATTCCTAGTCTACTCCTTAACAGTCACCCAAACAAACAGCTGGCAGAGGAGACGTCTCTGACACATGAGGCATAGTCTCACACGTGCAGCTCCCCATGTGACTATAATGTCAAACTTGGTAAACGTTTCCCTGACTCCCCTTCTCTTCTGACTCTATTAATCCCCCAATTAATTCCATACCCTGGTTGAGAGAGATGACATTATACAGACTCAGCAATTTTTATAATTGTTTACCAATTACTGTAAAAAAATAAACTGTTTCTTCTCATTGAACATGTGCATGAAATGCACATGCCCATGAATGCACATGTGCACACACACACACGTGCACACACACCTCTGCATTTATAATGTTTGGTTTCTTTGTTTATGTGATTGAAAGGAAATTTTTCACAAGGATTGCTTGCTCTTGTTATGTAACCTTATATTTTTTATATGACTTTGTTTCCCTAAAAACAATACTGAACATTATTCTCTGTGTACACTTTATCATAATCTACTAAGTAGAAAAGCCTGCTATTTGAAAAGCCTTGAACCAGGGTGAGAACAGGGAAGACATAGACTCCTTAGTATTTTACTTCCGGAGCAAAACTCTGTCAATTACTTGTCATAAGTCCTTAAGAAAGTTTCTTGGTTTCTCAGTGTTCTTTTTTCTCAAACTAAAGTGTGACTAGAAAGTCCCCATAGGCTTGTTTAAATTTAATAAATAGTCAAGAAATTGTACTTAAACTATTGTTACTCTGAGTAACCCTGACAATAATCACATTGGTGTTGGTCAATCCATGTCCACTTAGTAAAATTTATAATAACATATTAAAATCATACACAAACACATTTTAGTTCATTATACTGATGTACAGAGTCCTTATGCTAAATGCTGAGATCATAGACTTTTCCAAAAGTACTTGTTATTAAGGAAAAAATAAAACTAGAACCTTTGGGGGATAAAAATGAAGTCAGAACCCAGGAGGCAGGCAGAACAGAAAAGAAAAATATTTTACTAGATACTTTTTCACAGTTTTAACCTGGGCCAATAGAAAGCTTTATTGTTGAATCATATTGTTTTGGTTCTCATGAGACTGCCTCACCTTATAGTTTAGTGCCACAGTCTCAGCTTATGTAGAAAGGTCTTATAAATACCACCCCTGATGGGGTTTTGCTAAAACTTGACATCATGCAGTGTCTCCTATCTGAAAATCTATGCAGTAATGATATTGTGATATAGTTTTATTCAATATTAATGAAGCAAAGCAAACTATAAGCTCTGGACAAGTTTGATTGAATAAAATTAGATACTGTATGATGTAAAGTTGACTTTAAAACCATGAATTATTCTGGTCAGGATATATGTGTGTGTGTGTGTGTGTGTGTGTGTGTGTGTGTGATCCAATATATTTATATATGTATATATTATATATTTATATATACATATATGATCCAATATATTTATATAATCCGTTATATTTATGTATTATGTAATATATAATATAATCTGATATATTTATGCATTATATAAATATAATGCATTATATAAAATATATTGGATCATACTACATGCACTCTTATGCACAGTTCTTTAAACAGCTTCATCTGTACCATTATATGAAGCTGTAAATTGTTCATCTTCATTGCCGGAATATTCCATTGTGTGAGCATTCCATACTCAGGGTGATAACATAAACATTTTAAAAATGTTAAAATACATCATTTCATGAATGTATTTATGGAGAAACTATATTAAGCAATAGAATTTCTAGGTCATTGGTGTATATGTGTTCATCTTTTATGTATTCTTTTACTTCTCAGCATAATTATACCAATTTTCACTTCTATCAACAAAGCTTGAGAGTCCTTGTTGTTCTGTAAATGTTCTAATACCTTGAATTGTTTGTCTTTCCTAGTTTGGTGGGTGTGCACAATGACATTTAATAACTCTGTCAAGGCCTATAATCGTGGTATCTATGTTTCAATGTCTTCTTTCTTAAGGTTTTATTCTATTTATATTTCTTTAACTCTGAATTTTATGCTTCCTTATTATTATTTTGTGGCTTTGGAAATCAGACCCTGCTCTTCACTCTTGCTAAATATACATTACCTCTCACTTATGCTCGCCCAGTTTTTAAGGAACAGTGCATGGTGTAAACGCACATATAGTGTGTGTATATATTTAAATATTACATATCACATATATACACATGTATATACACTCTCATATAAAAATCTACAATAAATGATGCTCTGTAGGTACTGTATGTATGTGGTACACAGACATTCATGCAGGTAAAATACATACACATAAAAATAAATAATACAATTTTTTAAAGTGCTAAATTTAGTCAGGTATAATAACTCATGTCAGAATCGCAGCACTGGGGAGTCTGAGGTTGAAGTATTGTTGTGACTTCAAGGTCAGCCCAGGTGACACAGTGAATTTAAGGACAGTCTGAGTTTCAGTAAGATCCAGTCTCAAGAAAAGAAAATTCCTAGACTTTTCTCTTTCCGTTATCATATATCCAATCAGTTGAAAAGTAGCAGTTATTTAATTATATTTTCTGTTTTGTAGTACACCTTTCCACCAGTTTTTAATTCAAAACACTTAGTTCAGGATTTCATCTTTCTTTCTTTTAAAGATATTTTACTTTTATATTATTAACATGTTAATATGAATATTATATGGATTTGTTATATGCTTGTATGTCTGCACACGACAGGTATGCCCGGTCTCTGTGGATGCCAGCAAAAGGCATCAGATTCCCTGGAACTGAAGTTACAGGCAGCTCTGGGCTGTCATGTGGGTGCTGAGGATTGAACTGAGTCCTCTACAAGAGCAGTCAGTGCTCTTAACCACTGAGCCATCTCTCCAGCATCCTGCCCCTTCATCCTCTTTTAACTGGATCTGCTGAAATTGTCTGCAGGGCACATGTTTTCATTTTAACCTGTTTCCTTTTTAAATTATTTTGAATGTATTTATTTTATTCCATGTGCATTAACATTTTCCCTGCATGTATGTATGTGAATAATCATGTGTGCCTGGTGCCCACAGAAGTCAGAACAAGTCATCTGATCCACTGAAATTGGAGTACATACAGTTATGAGCCACAATGTGGGTGCTAGGAATAGAACATAGGTCTTTTGTAAGAGCATCAAGTGCTCTAAAGTTCTGAGCTATCTCTCCAGCCCCTATTCAGTTTTTCATCACGATTTCTTCTCACCTACAATTTAATCCTATTTGAAGAAGAAAACATTCTAACTATACAAGTCCTACCAGTCTCTGCTATGTGTATCATATAAGAAGAAGTTCCCATTCTTTGTCAGCTACCTTCTAAAAAATATCATTAGGTCAAACCATGAAGACCTAGATTTCTGTAGTAAGGTGTTATTGGTATCAACTCAAGAGCATGATGGGAAAACTAGATAAAATGCCATGCCCTAGTGCCAGCCCTTAGGAGGATTCTTCAGATTCAAATCAAGACTGGCAGAGTGAGATCTCAGCTCGCTCTCTCAGACACACAAAATGATTTGGTATCCTAATGGGAACTATTAGTATATTCTGTCAACTCGTTTTCTCAGGTCATAAAGTTTAATATTTCCCAATAATTTTTGAGTTTCTAAAAAACATAAACTAATATTATAGCACAGCAGTATGTTATAAAAATCCATGCCTTCCAAATTATTAATGTGAGTTATTTGCTTGGAGAATCAGCTTAAGAGGTTCTTTTAAGTTTAGGAAAAGATTTATTTATTTACACATTGTGGGTGCAGGGCCTGCATGTACAAAAGTGCATTGCGTGCATTTCTGATACACTTGGAGGCTGGAAGAGGCCGGCAGATCTCTTGAAACTGGAGTTACAGATAACTGTAAGCCACTATGTCAGTGCTGGGAATGGATCCTCAGTCCTCTGTAAGAGCAGCAAGTGCTCTTAAGCACTGAACCAGCCCTTCAGCCTCCCCCACATGCTTAGCTCTATATGCACTAACAAAATCCCTGGTTCTTTATTATTAATATTACTATTGTTGTTATTGTGTATGTGCTTGTGGGTGTAGTATACCACATACCACAACATATGGACATTAGGAAGAGAACTGCATGATCTTCAAGAGGTCAAAGTGATCATTTTTCCCCTTTAACTTTGATTTCAATTTTCTTCTTAATTTCTGCAATTATCTTAATTTCACTGATATTATGTTTGGTCATATGTATCTTTATCCCACCCCTTTCCCCAAGTAGATTATAAACTTGCTAAAGATAAGACCCTATTTCCATTGAATCCCCATAGTAGAAGAGTCTGATAACATTATAGAATCATTTTTTTTATATTTCAACACCAGGTTTCTAGTACCCCCAACTTATACAAACACTAAATAACAAGAAGAGATTGAACAATCAAAGAAGATACATTACAAGTATTCTATAAATATACCATTATTGCCACAATTTAAAGAAATTCCCATTGGAAGATATTTAACAGAAAATATTTACTCTGGGGGTGAGCTCTTTAAATATTTTCTTAGAAATGGTGGAAAAATAAAAATTCATAGCAGTCATATTTTCTTTTTGTATTTAAAATTTTTTTTCCTGTGCTGGCAACAGGTAAAGTCACTTGCTTTGGCCTGATGAATTGAGTTCCATCCTGAAACCATGGTAGAAGGAGAGAACTGTCTCCTGTTGGCTGTAATTCGACCATCACATTTCTACTATGGCTTGTACACAGGCGCACATACAAGCAAATAAATGCTAATTTTTAAAAATATTCTGACAAATGAGTCAGGGTTTGAGTACAAGATTCGACCACTGATATATGATTAACAGGTAAAATTGTTTTACACATACACACACACACACACAGACGCACACACACACACAGACGCACACACACAGAGAGACACACAATTTCTTTTTCCGTGGTAGGAAAAGGACACAGGACCTCATACGTGCTAGGCAAGAGCTCTACTACTGAAGTGAACCTGTAATATATCCATTTCCTTTTTCATTGTTGTCTGATTGTCTGTGGAATTCCTCCCATAGGCAGTCCATTCAAAACCTGCCACCCCAACCAATGACTGGTACAGATTGGAGACTTATACAGTGAGGACACAGCCTGGCACTGTCAAGGGGGTCAGGACCCAGAGGCTCGATAGCCTAGAGACCTACGATAGAACCAAACACAACTGGCAAAAAAAAAATTAAGGAAATGTTTCTTAATGATATTCTGCTATACAAGTAGACAGGAACCTAGTATAATAGTCGTCAGGGAGGCTTCATCCCTCAACCAAGGGAAACAGATGCAGAGACCCACAGCCAAACATTAGGCGGAGCTCCGGGAATCCTGCTGAATATGGGGAGGAAGGATTGTAGGAGCCAGAGGGGCCAAGGACACCACAAGAACATGGACCACAGAATCAACTAGCCTGGACTCCTCGGAGCTCACAGACTCTGAACGGCTCATCAGGGAGCTGCATGGAACTGACCTAGGCTCCTTGCAAGTTACAGTTGTGTGTCTTGGTGTTCTTGTGGGACTCCACGAGAGCAGGGCTGTCTTTGACTCCTGCTCCTGCTTTTGGGATCCGTTCTTCCTACGAGGTTGCCTTGTCCAGCCATAATAAGAGGGGAGCTTCCTAATCTTTTTGTAACTTGATGTGCCATATTTGGTTGTTACCCCTAGGATGCCTGCCACATTCGGAAGGGAAAGGAGGAGGAGCCGGTGCCAGTGGGGCAGAGGTGGGGTGGGGCAGGGACTAAGTGGAAAGGAGGGAGAGGAAAGTTCTATCGGATGAAATATATGAGAGAAGAATAAATTTTAAAAAAAATTTAAAAAAACCCTGCCACCAAGAGGCCTCCATCAAAGACTGCTTTTTCTCCCGCTGATACCTCCCAAATCAGTATTCACTGTCTCTCTCAGAATCCTGCTATCTGAAAACACGAACCTGGATACACCTTTTTCTTAAAACACGTCTGAATAAGATTCATGGTTTAACACTTATACCAACAGAATAATAGCAAATACTGTAAAATTTCTGCATATCTTAGACGGTGGCTATGAATTGTCTTGTAAGGAACTGTCTCCTTACTCGCTCTACCTTGTCCTGGAGGTAGTTGCCGCAGACAAGGTCTCCTTATACATTGCAGGATGACCTTGAGTTCACTGACTGGTACAGCATTTCCCTAGTTCCCTCCAGAGAACTGGCATGCCTACTAAAACAAAAGAAAACAAAACAAAACAAAACAAGAAAGGGTCCTTCTGTAAACTGCTGAGAGGGGAGGGCCTGAGTCGCTCGGGCCTCTCACCCCCCCCCCAATCACAATCTAAGACGAAAAGCTAAAACGAAGACACTGAATCTGTTTCTATTCTGTGGTGTACTATGTTCAAACAGAGGTTGACTTCGTAGACCAAGCTGGGCGTGAACTGATAGTTTTGCTGCTTCTGCCTCTCTAGAGTAAATGGGATTATGGGTATGCATCACCACACCTAGTTTTCTGTCATATCCAAACCGTAATGACACCACAAGCAAGCAAGGAAGGAAGGCAGGCTCCTTTTGAACACAACTGAGGAGGAAGGACGGAGGGGCACTTGGAGCAGGCCGGTCACTTCTTTGAAGCAGTAGACTTGAACATAGCAGATTGGCTTCTGAGGAGTCACACCTGTGCAGCAGGCCCCTTTCCATTAACACAGTAGTCCCCAGGCTTCCAACCCCTTTTGAAGTCATTGTGTGATTTTGACCCATAATCTGTTCCTGTTCAATAGCATCGGTGTTTTTACAGAGCAGTTAACAAATGTCCCCTAAGTGGTTAAATTACTTACCCAGCAAGTGTTGAGTGGGTGGCTCCGAAGGGGCAAATTTGACCTGGTCTCTGCTCTGCATCTTGATGCATAAGGCATCAAAAGCAGCTACACTTGCTATGCATCAAAAAAGCTGCTTTTGATAAGACATAATGCTTGGAGAGATGCGTCTTAAAGGAAAAAAATGTGTCTTCATCTGCACTATTAGAATATTGCATTTCCCTTATCTGTTTCAATTTAAGATGTCTTTCTTGTTCACTTAATTGACTGGCAATTCCATTGTTTGCCCAATCTCAAGAACCAAATCATACGTATTAATAATGCTTAGGTTGTCATTTAGCATTTTTTATGAAATTCGAGAATTTTCAGAAAAGGGCAATATAGGGAGGCATGTATGGAGAACTTTGCATTTTAATTAAGAAGTCTCAGAATGAAATGAGCCACTGACCGCAACAGATGAGTGTTTGCAAAAGCTGTGTTGCTATTTGATGTATGTGCAGTATTTTCTTGTGGATAATAAGTCAAGACTTGTTTCAAGAACAGTGACAGTGCTAAAACAATTAGAAAAGACAAAGCTGTTCTCTTTAAATCATCTGCTCATAAATAAAACTGGGTCGTGAATTATTTCCAAAAAAGCAACTGACAAAGTATAAGTAAATCACTCTAAAAGCTAAAGCTGTCTCAATTTTTGAATGTTCAAACAAAACCTCTCTCCTTGCTCAATGATGATTTTTTTTGACAAATAAGTATTTACAAAGTATGACATATAGATTTTGTGTACTTCCTTAGGCCAAAGTGGACTACTGCTTACACTAAAATTTAATATTTCTCATCGCAAATATACCACAATATGAATCTAGCTTAAAAGTAATTCTCTCTTGTAGCAGACTATTCATCAATCATCCTTTAGATAATATTGGCACTGTGAGTTTTCAGTTAGGAAGAAAAAAACCCTGCAATTTCTGGATTGATCTGAAAATCTGAGCACATTTGTGGAAAAAAAAAAACAACAGTCAATTCTGGTAAAGCAAAATTGTCTCTAACCCCAACTGTGAAGTCAAGAAGAAAAAAAACTAATCAACCTTTTGCAATGATAATTCTTCTTCATCGGGTAGATCTAAGGGTTAATTTATGATTTGAGAAAAGACTATCACAACCGTTATTGTTTTTCTAAAGTCTGGTTGTGTGTGGGAGGAAGGTAGAGAGGTCCCAGAATGAATTCACTAATTGGGGCTTTCACCTGCTGTGCGTCTAATCGAATACAAAGCCTTATTTGTAGCTGAAGAGGAAGAGAGATTATGCAGAGTGTCAGAATTTCTGCCTAGTTTTGAAATTCCTGCTATTTGGCACAATCAGCTTGGGAAAGGCAGACAAATAGTTACAGCTCTGAGCTGTTAAGGTGGACCAGGAATGTTGTAGCAGATATACTTGAACCACCTTAACCAGTTCTCCATTTTTAGAAGGTGATGTAGTTTGTAAAAGCCTGGTAGTGCTATAGCTTCCAGGCTAATAGGCACGCCGATTCTTTCCCACTAAGCCACTACCGGCCTCTGAGGTTAATGAAGTGTGCCTCTATTTTAGTGAAGATGCTAAACTTCACATCTTTTTAGATGTTCAGCTTGATATCGGTGGCTCTGTGGAGCTTTGAGAGATCGTATTAAGTGAAAACTGCTTGCAGTTGAAGGAGAGTTCGACTTTATCTGGAACCTGTCTGGTGAAATCTCTGGTGTAGCTGGCAGCCGCCTCAGAAAACTTTCTGTGGCCTGGCTTATTCTGCCTCCCTGCAAAGGAAAGGCCTGGGGGGGGGGGGGAGAATGAGCTTTTGTGGGAGGATGATGTGCTCTGGGTCTGAAAGAAGAGCTTGCAGAGTTGCTGCTGATGGTTTAACAATGATCTAGAGGCATTGTTAGACGTATTTTAATTAGCAGGCCATCACCTTTGCCCTAAGTGGCAGTGATTCACCGTTATTGTAAGCATTTGTTAGAAGTCTGATTCATGGTCTCTGGCTAGAGCTTACACGGTGCGAAGAGAAACATAGAGATATTGTATGTTTACTGCATATACAGGTGTTGACATTTTACTATAAGATATGCATTACTTACTTGAAGCAATACCTATCCTCTGAATGGGTTTTTACAAAATGATACAGATTAAATGTAACATTGGCTGCAGCAAATAAAAGACACACAAGGACTCTTAGAGCAAGCTGACTCTTAGGGAATGGGAATGTTCCTTAGGGCCACCTTCCTGGTGACTGTCCTGTAAACCCATTCGTTGTCATTTTCTTATTCTACCAATCAGTTTTACACTGCTGACGTTGGCGTAACATTGAAAATAAATTACAAGTAGCCTAGAAAAGAAAAAAAAACCTAATATGTACTTATCGAATATTAGAGAAGCCTGGCTTCTGTACTTGACCCTTCATACTTGTCACCAAATGGTTATGTCTAAACCTAATATTCCTACAATACTGACATTTCCAAAGCGTAACTCCAATCCAAATGATCATCCATCTAAGCCCCAAATTGAAAGGGTCAGCAACTAACTCGGAAGCACCTTTACTCTTTCCACCACACGACTATCTTTGTTTACCTCATGGTGGGAGATATTTAACTTATCATCCGTCCTGTCCCCCCCCCCCAACCTGTTGTGACATTTCTTGCTTGGTGACTATCATCCATTCAGTTTTGGATCCACCTTGGGATAGGAAGCCTGTAGTGGTATGAGTAACAATGGCACCCAGAGGCTCATATATCTGAATGCTTAGTCGTGAGGGAGGGGCACTCTTTGAGGAGTAGAACAGTTAGGAGGGGTGGCATTGTTTGGAGGAAGTGTGTCAATGGGGGTGGGGTGGGCTTGAGGTTTCAAAAGCTCATGCCAAGCTTAGAGTTTTGGCCAGCACATCAGCATGTACCTCTCACCTACTTCTCCAACATTTGTGACTGCATTCTGCCATGCTATCTGCTTCTGCCATGTTGACAATGGACTAGACCTTCTGCCATGCTGTCTGCTTCTGCCATGTTGATAATGGACTAGACCTCTGGAGCTGTAAGCCAGCCCGAGGAAATGCTTCCTATTGTAAGAGTTACCATTGCCACGGTGTCTCTTTACAGCAATAGAACTCTAAGACAAGGCCTTATCCCTGGTTATATGTTAGCTTCTCCCAGAGAGCCTTAAAAATACCAATGCCCAGGACCAGTTAAATTAGAAGGTGAGAATATCATGTTGGTGGTGTGTGGACTATTCTTCCTGTGAGGCCGGTGAGTTTAGGACTGCCGTCTTCCTTCTTTCTTCTCTGTGTGCACATCTAGTCAGTCAGGGATCTTTTACTGACGACTTTATATTGGGATTTCTTCTTCCTCAGACACTAGCACGGTTCCCTCAGATCCCCCTTATACTGCAGTAACCTTGTACCTGCTGGTCTAACTCCAGCTTGTCTTCTGATCCAGCCATCACAGCAGTGAGAAAGCCACATTTGTAGCCACACTCCTTCCTCTTTCGGAAGCTTCCCCACACCCTTCAGGTGCAGATCAACTCTAGGGTTCTACAGCAGTTCTGCCTTTTTTTTTTTTTGTAACTCCTGTGTTGCCATTCCCTCCTGAAGGCAAATAGACCACCAAAACTCTTGGAAAGAATCGAGTTTGTTTTCCTTTGCACCTATTCCTATTATCAATTTGATTTTGATGTGACTTTTTGTGGGCCTAATAGGAGCTTTATATAAACAATTGCCCAGTAGTGACTGTTTAGTCTGCTTTTCCACCCCAAGGGGTAAAATTGTGTTTTGCTATCTATCTGACCCTCAGTGTCCAATTCATTGCTCTAGAAGGTGGCTTGGGCTGGGAAGCATTCAAATAGAAACACGGTATACTTGGCGTGGGTACCTGAAGGCAGTATAATGAAAAAACTATTTCAAAGATTTGGGCAAGGTGGGCATACAACAAGGAATGGTAAAATTGTGCAAGGGCACAAAGGGAAGGGACGGCTTGGGGCACCTGTGTAATGCTGGACCTGAAGGGAAAGATTGCCCAATGAGGCTGCAAGTCAAAGAACCCAGATACTTCCAGGCCAGGGGTCAGCAGGAGGGAGCTGGAGAAATAAATACCTAGCTATCACTTGCTCTCTTCCCTTTCATCTTCTTCCACGGGCCTTTCATCACTGCCTCCCACTGGTTGAAAGTGAGCGGAAATCAAAGGGCAAAAGAGCCTGATTCCCCAGAGGTTCAGCTTCCTAGGGGCACAGAGCAGAGAAGAGAACACGGAATAGGTGAATAAGCCCAATCTCTTAGGCTATAGATCTAGGTTTTCGAAGGTGCAAGCAAAGTTTAAGTGATCCAAAGAGGAATGTTATTTAGCTATGGGAATGTTTGCTCAATCACCTTCTTGACCCCTTCGTGTCTCATTCAGTTTTTCCTGATATTTCTACCAAGTTCACTTGCCTTTGCACACTAAAGAAAACACAGACGTTTCTCATGATAAGAGAGGCTCAGTCTGTGGCAGTGCAACAGAATAGCCAATCTCATAACTCTTCGAAACAGGCTTGCTAATTCCAGCTCTTGCACCACCACGTTCTGGTTGGGATGGCGAAGCAAGGAGCTCATTCATGGTAGGACCTGTAGTCAGGTTTTCAACTTGATTTTTTTTCTCAAGGCAGAACTTTGCATCCTTTTCTGGTCTGTGGTTCAAATCAAAACAAAACAACAACAATAACGGTGATAATAATAAGGAAAGATTGTGACATAGCTTAGTGGCAATTATGGGTTCAATTCCCCATGCCACACAAAATTAAGAATAATATAAAACAACTACTCTAAATAAACCATATGCACACACATGCATGAGCATGCATGTGCGCGTGCACATGCACACACACGTGCACACACACACGTATAATATCACTATGTAATTTACACATATAATGGAGATGAGACAACTGTGTGCTTTAAAAAATACCTTTACTTACTAATCAAAACTCCTAATATGGCTGAAATCAACAACAAAGCAGTTTGATGCCCATGTCATTCCTTAATAATACTTTCAGTATTTTCTAAAATAATATCAAGATTTGGAACCAGTGCTTAAGTGCTTATAACTCAAGTCTAAAAAAGGACTTAATGCTATATTTTTGAGAATTACCATCTGTCAAATTTTTAAAAATTCTGAATAGTGATTCTGTTTTCTATTCTTTTTCTTTTCCCTGACAATTCATTCTTAGTAGTTCTCTAATTGGATAGTGGAAAAATAGACTTTCCCATTTATAGTTTAGAGAAACAGCAGAATTCCTGAATATTGAGCAGCTCACTAAAATGTAAAACCAGCAACCAGGCAACAAAAAACAACGAAAAGGGACTGACAGTGAGCCTCATCACACAGGGGTTGCAGATCTTTAGTCGATTGATTTCTAATATTTACAAGTGTCCGTGCTGTGCTGTTTGGATCTTCTCCTTACAGTAAACAATATTTAAGTGATCGCCAGCATTGACATAACGATTACTCTGAATGATTTACCGCAAAAGCTACTACTTTCTCATCAAAGGCCACTAATCCCTCCACTCCAGAGAAAGAAAGAGGCAGACCTGGAATCTACTTTTAGACCTAGGGACACCCTCACCCCAAATAAGTCTGAGTAGACCCTCCCCTGGCCGCACCAGCAGCACCTCTGCAGTTCACTCGCTCAGAATTGCTACAGTACTGCAAAGGCAGCCCTAGTCTTTGAGGGGAAATGCCAGAAGCACCATGTTTGTTTTAAAATAGCAACACCAGTCTTACCTACGGGCACATAGTTTTAGTGATAGCGTCAATATTTTTATCTGTTTTGTCAAAGGTAATAAAGAAACCTCAAATTTCATTTTTCCTTTCTGCCTCCTTGCTGTGCCGTGGCATACCAATACGCAGAAATGGATGCTGCCAGTCCTTTCAGGTCAAACAATCTAAGTAAAAATGCAGAGGGGAGAAAAGAAGATTTTTAAAATAATAGAAAGGAATATATTTAAAGTGTAGACTTAAGTAGATGAATTCACCAGAAGAGTGAAAAACAAATGGTTGAAAGATAAAAAGGCCAAGAAAGGAACAAAGAGAAACAATGAAAACACAGAGCAACTCCTCCAAGTCTAAAATATGAAGATATGGAGATTGTGGAAAATTCTTGTGCTAATGAAAGTTTTCTTTTGTTGGGAATGTTTCCAAGCTCTGAACAGTTGGGTGTAGTTAAACTGTACCTTCTTCCTATTGCAGCTTCTGATACAAGTCACACTGGGCCATCAAGCCTAATGTCTTTTCCAATCCAGTACTGTACTGGAAAAGTGATCCTTCCAGATTTTTCCTAATACTTCAAGACTAAACCACTGATGGTACTGTCCTGTGTCTCTGTTTCGGTGCCTCTCCAACTTTAGTGTGCTCAGTGTTTGCTTTGGTAGATCCAGATTGGGGTCCTGGGTTTTTGTTTTTTGTTTTTTTTTTCCATTTCTAAGAACTGTGTAGATGATGGTGGAACTGTTGTTAGTCCTAGAAGTACATTTTGAGAACCGATGCTATATCACCAACATAAACGTTTCTTAAGAATCCAGTGTAGCCAGGCATTGTAATGCACACCTTTAATACCAGCACTAAGTAGAAAGAAGCAGGTGGCTCTCTGTGTGTTCGGGGCCAGCGTGGTCTACAAAGTGAATTCCCAGACAGTGAGAACTAAGTGAGAGACCCCACCTCATTTAAAAAAATGATTCAGTAGGACAGGTTTGGATTTCATGTTTTCCTACCCCATCCCTTTAATTTTCTACTGATGAAGGGGTGGGGGAGTGAGGTGAATACTTTCTCATGTGATAATTATTTTTTTCTTTCATTTTCTAAAAGGAAAACTCCAAGCCCACACACTAATTATCTGCGATGAGGTCATTTGCACCTAGGTCATTTATTTAGGCAACAAGTTGCCTTGCCAGATGCTGGCAAGGGGACATGTGGCTTCCAGGTTCCTGGGTCTACCTTCAACTCCTTTCGGTCTTTGTTTATATCCTTTTAATCTCTTTTCTTTTTCTCTTTTTCTATTCTGTTTTGAAAGCGCTCACAGTCCCTGGCTGTCCAGGTTCCCAGGTTCTTAGGTGGGGGCGGAGCCCTGCGCGGCCCCGCCCCGTCTGCACATAGCTCCCCCCACCTCCCCTCCCCGTCCGGCCCGCCCGCCAGCCCGCCAGCCAGCCCGGCTCCTCCGCAGTGCTTTAGGCTGCGAGCCTGGGCGGCGGCGCTCGACTTTCTGGAAGCCCGGCGGCTTGGGCAAGCTTACTCCTCCACGCTAAGCTCCCGCCCCTGTCTGCCTGTGAAACGCTTACAACCATGAGGGAACAGCTCAAAGGGTAAGTGGTTCATAGCCCCCGACCCCCTCCTGTCCCCTCAATTCGTGCACTTGTGGCACGAGCTGCTGCCAGGAGAAGGCAAAACTTGGACCAGAGGCGGTGGTGGCTGGTGGTGGCTGGTGTAGGCTAGACCCAGACATCGGGGCAGCTCTCCCACCAGTCCTGGGAGCCTCTGCAGGTGCGTCCCCCCAGGCTTCCACCCCGGCGCCAGTGTTCGCTACTCAGCTCCTTCCTGGCTGCTGGGACAGGCTCGGAGAGCTAAAGCGGATTTCTCCCTTTGCCCAGAGAGGGACAGACCGCTCCTCCCGTGGGGATCGGGCCCGGGGAGCTTTTTGCTCCTTTCCGGAGCTGCAGGTGTGAACATGAACTAGGCGGGCTGTTCCCCCAAATCGCCTTTGGACCTGGCAGGAGGAAGGGGCGCACGCGGTTCTACCTTGCATTGCACTGCTAAGTGCCAAAAGGTCAACTTTCTGCCTGATTTCTTCCGAGGATTCTAACTGACATTTCCCTCTCTGCGTTTTCTCCTGTGCTTATTCCATTCTTCAGGACTTGGAGAAATAAAGAAAACAAGAACAATTAAAACCTAGAAAGTCAAGGGATTGACCGAGAGAAGAAAGAGAGAGGCTTGAGGGGTTGGGGTTTTTATTTGATTACTGTTATAATTATTTGTTTATTTCTTGGGCTTCTTTTGAGGTTCAGAGTGGAGTCATTTCATGGCGACTTTTCTGCTTCTCCAGGTTGTCTATAGCAAAGTTTGTCATTCTTAATCTTATCACAGTGGAAAGGGCAAGACAATGCTTATCTCAATTAAATTTGAAGTTAAGTTTGAAACTGAAATTGAAGGGGTTTAATTGTCTAAGGGAGCGTAGTGTTATTATAAAATGATTTAATATCAAGGAAAAAATCCATCTTCTGGTTTAAGTAATAAACTAAAGTCTTTAAATGAAATCTACATTCTTTTTTTCTCTACCAATATGCTCTTCCTCGCCCCTGAGCTTACTTCCCCTGTCTGTCCTTGTCACCCCATCATCTTTTTTTTGCCTAGATATTTTTATTTCCTGGTTCTAAACCTTCTAGGGAGGATACCCTCGCTCCTAAAGAAGCGAGAGGAGCAAATGAGACAACACAGTTATTTGGAAGGTTTCTGACCCTTGAGCACCGTGGAATTGTTTCCCCTTGTCATTGTTTGATCTTGCGCTGGACACGACCCCTGGAGTGCAATTGCCTTGGCCAAAGTTGAGGGTGGGTGGGAGGAAAACCCTGAAAAGCAAATAGAACTGGGAGGACAAGTAACAGCTGGAACAGCCACCAAGGCCATCATCTTTGCCCTGAGTTGAACCTAACAGAATAAAATGTTGAATATCTCTGAGAACAAGAAATGGGAACCAGAACAGTGTTTCTGATGCTCAGATTGACGCATAGCCACTGAAGTCCCTTCCCCACAGTAGCAGAAACTTCTAAATATATTTCCCATCCCACCCTACCCTGCCAGTATTCCAGCCGACTAGCCAAGTTCAACAATTCAACATGCAAATGCCAAGGTTCTTCTAGAAAGAGGCTGATCTCCAGATTAAAGGGGAACTCTCTCTCTCTCCCTCCCTCTGTGTGTGTGTGTGTGTGTGTGTGTGTGTGTCAGTGTGCTCCAGATTATATATGAAGCCAACCCTAATCCTCCTCAAAACACAAGAGACAAGAGAAGGCTACTTTTTTTTCTTTCTTTTTTTTTTTTTTTTTTTTACAATGGTGCATAGTGATTAGTTCATCCCTGGGAAATAGTGGAAAGAATATAGAATATTTTCAGTACCAAATAACAGTGATTGCAAAAGAAATCTTACTTTAATTAGGCGACTGCCATTTCCTCAGTGAATGCCGTAGATATTTGTTACTTTTATGTGTCTAATGTTTGTTTTTAAGAAACTACAAAAGCAATTCCAATAAGTCTGATTATTTTAGCACTGCCAGCAGTACCAGCTCCAAGGCGGTTATAATAACCTTGCACACTACTTGAAACTAAAAAAGGTGAAAGAAAATGTAAATTCTTCGGTAGGAAATTAGGTCAACCCTATGCTTAGTAGAGTAATGCTTTCATTTCTGGTTATTGACAAGTAGGTGTTGCTAGGATCTTTTGTCATAACCAGTGATTTAGTATTTTAATTTCTATCACAGCGTCAAATAAAAGGAAACGAGAGATTCTTTGTGGTTTGTACACGTAGGCTGGGGGTTGGCAGGTCGGGGATTGCTCAGAGAGGTGTAGCTGATGCGTGGGTTTGGAATCTGTGGGGCCAAAATCAATAGCAGGTTTCAAAGATTTCAGGAAGGTTTGCAGGGTTGTGGGTGTCGTCAGTGTCAGTGTTAATGTCCAGAAAGACTTGTGGTCTATATTGAACACCCTTGTTCTCAGGAAGGCTGAACAAAGATGTACTCAATAACTTGGGAACAGGTTTCAGAATATCCTCTTTTGTTGGAAATGGTATATATATATATATATATATATATATATATATATATATGGGCAGTGTTTTCCTGATGTGTAAAGAGAAGGCCATATTTAACTATGTATCTGTATATTCCAGGTACATGTGAGTTACCCATCTTGAAGAACATGAGAATTTTCTTTTGTTTTTTTTTAAAGACAGTCACAGAGTAACAAACTGTAAAATCCAAACTGATTACCTCTACCTCCCCCCAAATTAGTGTGTCCTTCAAGACAGAATATAGATCTGAGCAAGGCAAATGTGTACTTACCATTGTATTCCTGTCTTTTGAGGGAAGAGGTTTAGTGTGTCCCTATAGGGCTGTTCACCCCAGATACAAAATTCTCACGTGGACGGAAGTGAATATTTGGTTCTTATCCCTCAATTTGATGTTCATTCAGCGACGTTTGCCGAACATATTAGTGTTAAATGTTGCAGTGATTATCTTTCTGGCTTTGAGGACTGATCGTACCCCTTATTCCTCTCTCCTTGAGGACTGATCGTACCCCTTATTCCTCTCTCCTTCCCATTTCCTTCTCTGAGTGCTGCCTTGCAGTTGAAGTGAAGCTAAGACGGCACAGGTGAAATCTAAATCTGCTTTTCTAGTTACTTTATGTTGCTTGAAAAGGAAAGGTTTGTTTCTTGGAGGGGAGGAAGATTAAAAGGTTGATTTGGGGAGTTATTTGAGGAGTTCTGTTAGCTCTTTTATTCCAGTACTCTGGAATCTCAGGTAGGTGGAAGAATAGTACCTACCGGAGAAATCAGGAAGGGTGAGATGGGGCCGGCAGTGTCTACCGTCTTCTCTCAAGGGGAATTCCAATTTTGTTGAGCACTGATCAGTAAAATATAATTTCGAACACCCTTTTCATAATTTTTAGCCTGCTCTATGTCTGTCATTAAAAGACTAGGCATATAGGTGTGTTGATAAACACAAGCTTGCTCCCTGTCTTGTTTGGTTTATTTGTCGTCCGGACGTGAGGCATGGAGGATCCATCAGCTCCCGTTAGCACACTCTCTCTCTCTGGAGTTCTGCTGGAAGCTCTGCACAGTTCTCATTCCTTTAAGAACTCCATTTGCTCCAAGTTTATCTCATTGCCCTGTTTCTCTTGCTTTTCAGAGTGGTCGTGTGTCCATGCCTGGTCAGGTTTATCAGCTTAGCCAGACCGTTTCCTACAGGTCCATTAAAGATGTCATAGTCGACCCAATGTCCTGGAAAAGGGACATTGTTATTGCACCGTGTGTCTAGTAAGGTTCATCGGTGTGGACATTTCCATCTTTCCCCTTTTTGTCTCACTAGTGCTTACATCTCTGTGGGCTTTGGAAGGGGAAGAAGCTGGAATTCAGGATGGAGCCCTTGTCTGTGGAATGGGGAGACACAGGCACTTTTGAGCTACAAATCACTCGAGAACAAGCAACACTTTTTCCATCAAGCTGCAAGCTGCAGCCTCCTTGTGCTGTGCATATAAAGTACCAGTCCCACCCACTCCTTCTCGACATCATAAACCAGCGTGGTCATGGGCTTTCCCAAACCTTCCTAAAGTGTCTGCCGCCTCCCTTGCTCTTTTTACTCTGCACGGCTTCCATGTCACTCTGTTACGTGCCCTCAGCTGATAGCCCTGATTGACACGCTCCACAATGTGAATTTTCTGTGCAGAACAGGGACACAGAAATGGACCCACTTGGAAGGCAGTGAGAGCCATTCACAAGTGAACATTTTCTTGCGAATTGATTCTTAGTAGCCTTTCCAGCTCAACGACTGAACTGTAAATCTCAGAGGGAGGATGTTCTTTGAAGTTGTGCTGTTTGGGCAATTTCCATATGTCTTTAAGATATTTATGATTATATTTGTCAAACTCCTTGAAGTGTTTCTCGTTTGGGGCTTCTTTTTAAGTGAATATAGCTTCTGTTCTCTGGGAAGGACCGTTCTTAAGCTTCCACATCTTCTATTGTAAAGAATGGTAACTCGGGCACCACATGGTAGCAAATTGACTGTATTCAGATGTGCCAGTGCTCAATGTCAGTTAAGCCTTTGCCTCTTTGCCAGGTGAGTCCACTTGCCTCAAATTACACCACCTCTGGGCTGGAAAGCCCAAAGTTCAAAACCTATACTGAGTTCATTTGACATTATTGCTTCCCCAAGCTCCTCCTTTGGTGTGGGGGTCTCTGTACTTTCTGGTCCCCTTGACATGCCCAGATTTAAGCCCTTTCTTTCCTTTCTGGTCCCCACATTTCCCATTAAAAGATTATAAATAGGCTCGGCATATGAATGCTGAAATAATTGTTCCACGCTGCATTTTAGTCTATCAGAGCTTACCATGTAATCTCTGAAAACAGGAAATACGATCCTCTGGTGATTCATGTAGATGGGCCAAAGTAAGGTAAAGTATATGTAGTTATCTCTCCTGGGTTTGTTCATGTCATTGAATGAGAAACAAAGGTGTTTTGTTCCCTTTGTGGCAGGAGCTCATAGCAGGCAACCACACTTTAAGAAATGGAGAAGTGTGAATGCTTCATTGAGGTCTAAGTAGATCTAGGAGGAAGCGAGGTGGTCTGTGGAGTGCCGAGTTTAAAGGCATTTTCAAAGTAATGGGAAGGAGGGGAATGATGGGATGGATATTTTAGCTGGGTGCTCGATATGCCTTAAGGCGAAATGGAATACAATTGTCACCGATATGAGCTCTGACCATAGAAAAGAAAGAGTAATGGAATGAGGGCCCAGGAAACAAAGAAGAAATCAGGTGATTTGTAATGATGGGACTGACAGAGCTGAGTGACAATTGTCATTTTCCTTTCTGTATGTTCACAGTGGAGAAATGAGGCAACCCTGACCTCTTATATAACAAGGTCAATGTCAAATTTGTCAAAAACAGTAGTGCATTCAATGTGTGGGTGTGAAAAAGAAACAGATTCTAGAACTAATCATATTAGTATTGCTCTTTCCCTCTGGAAACAAAGGAGCCTTTCTGCACGCAAGATGATTTGAAGTACTCTGTGCAAGTCCTTGGAAGTAGCAATGTGACATAGAACCATTTGTCTTCCTTTAGCTCTTGCACATTGTAGATTCTAAAGTCTCTCTCTCTATTCTCTGTTTTAGCCACGAGACCCAAACAACTTGTTGGGACCATCCCAAAATGACGGAGCTCTACCAGTCTTTAGGTAAGGACGCGGGGGGCCACGCTTCCTTCAGGTTAAATGGCAGTTTACTTTAAGGGTACTGTGTAGCACGCAAGCTGTTTGTTGTGTAAACATATCAGGAGATCGGTTCGGGGTTATGCAGCTACACCGTGCTAGTCGTAGCTGGCTAGCAGACACTCTCATCTTCAAAAATAACTTTACAGTATCACTGATTCTTTCAAATTCAGTAGGCCTAAAGGTCAATAGTAGCTTTGTTTGCAGCCTAGGAGAATGGAAAAGCGCTTACAATTTATGGCATTTTTTTACCATCAAGAAAACTGTTTCAAGTTACTTCTGTCGATTTCTTCCTTGTGAAACAGCAGTGATAGCTTTTGCTAAGGTACAGATGCTATGTAAAGTGGTTTCTGCCCCCTGTCCGGTGCTCACAATGCCTCCGGCTTCTCAGGTCATCACTGTGATCTTTTCAACGATTTCTCTACGTTGGTGTATTGGATTTTTATTTGAAAGTCTGACAGGTTCTAAATTTATGAATTTAAACCTTCATCCTTTGTATTTTTACAAGATTTTGCTTTACTATTTATTTTGCATGTGTGAGCATTTTGCCTGAATGTATCTCTGTGCGGCATGTGTGTGCATGCTACCTGAACAGCACAGAAGAGGATGTCTGGTCCTCTGGAACTGGAGTTGCAGACATTTGTGAGCCACCATATTGGGTGCTGGGAATCAAAACAGGGTCCTCTGAAAGGTCACCCAGTGCTCTTAAATGCTGAACCATCTCTTCAGTCAGATATACATTATAACAATATAGAAATAATACTACTCTCTAGGTCTTGGTTGTTTATTCTTTCTGTTTGACTTTGTAGGGATTAATCTGAACTGAATTCTCTGATGTGGCTGGATTTTCACTTATTATTTTGTTTTACTTAAAGAAACATGCATTCTTTACTTTCAGGTCTGCTTTCATTTGAAATTATAAACTAGTAATGCTGAAGACTTAAGTTAATGTGGTCACTGGGTATGGTGATTAGTGCACAACTTTAATCCCAGCACTCGAGAGGCAGAAGCTGGCAAGTGTCTGTGTGTTGGAGGCCAGCCTGGTCTACACAGATCTTTCCAGGCCAGTGAAGGCTACACAGTGAAACCCCTTGTCTTAGTAAACAAAGCCAGGAAACAAAACGCCTACAAAGTGCAAAATGAAGTTGATGTGATAAAACCCACGGGAATCAGAGCTTTCATATACTTTTTTTTACATATAAGTTGTGTATACAAATGTAGAGCTGTGTGTGTATTGGGGGGTGGGATGGAAATCACACCTATGCAATGTCTGCCATAGTTCTCACTGGATGATGAATTGCAGGTCTAGAAGCATTAAGAAATAAATGAGATATCATCAGCCACAGAACAACCTTTAAAAAAGCATTTTGTTGGGCTTGATAAAACACACATTTCAAGAACTCTCTACGACACAGAGTCTCTAACACACTTTAAAGCAGGCAGATCTCTGTGGAATAAAAGCCAGCCTGGTCTACATAGTGAGATTCAGGCCATCCAGAACTACTAAGTGAGTTATCTCAAAAAAGTTAATTTTTAAAAAAATATATGTGATAAGAATTTCTTCCAAGAAGTCTGGAAAATGCAAATAAAAACAACAGAAGAACCAAATACCAGCCGTTATTCTACTAGCCAGAACTCTCCAAACCATTTCAAGTAATAGTATATCATTTCAGTGTAGTTATGTGTGTACATTTAAAGTAAATAAATAAAATTAAGATTGGTTCATCTTTAAGTACCACATTTTCAGGCCCATAGATGATTTCAAATTATTATGTTCGATTGTTTGTGCCGCATGTAGAGAACTTGAGTATCACATCATGTGTAATTTAGAGAGCCCACATACAACTCTACTCGGGTTACCATGATCTTTAGTTGTCATATTATAATTGAAAAATCAATTATAGAATTAACATACTAATTATAGAATAATTATAAACACATATATTAATATATATATATAAATATTGAATTAACATATTTTTCCAAGTTTAAAAATGTGGATAAACTTTTTTAAAAAAACAAGTAATTTATTAATTACTCCTTAGAATTAACTAGTATTTACTAAGCTAGCTTTAAAAAGTTACAAACAAATTTACTGGACTGGACATGTAGCTTAGTAGTAGACCATATTCATATTCTCTGTGAAGCCTTTGGTTTGATCCCCACTACTTCATACACGTATAAACACACTTCTCTATTTTTCTGTGAGTGATTCAGTATTAAAAACCTTTTTATGTAAAAGTAACATATGGTAGCCATATTTACATTTGATTACATATTCTTTTCTTTCACTTTTATTCTGTAATGAGATATTACAAACATGGTTGACTAATATAGATATAAATGTAGATATTTATGTATTTATGTGACTAATATAGATAAAGTATAATAAAATTATGTACATTTTATATTAATGTTTTCTCAGTAGCCTGAATAGTTGATAAATCCATATTTTATATTTAGTATGACTTTTGACCTTGGGCTAATTATTCCACTTTGGAAGGCAATGCCATTTTATACTTGCAGGTGATTTTGCAGTTTATGTATTGTAAAGTTTCCCTTTTATTAAATCAACTTTATTGAGGCATGATTTGCATATAATAGAATGCAGCTCTATAACTCTGTATTCAATTCTAAATGCCTGTGAAATTGTTTCTTTCGGGCCTAATAACAAACATCTTACAAATGAGCTAAGTGTTGATATTTGTTTTTCTGTTTTTAGAGTTAGTACTTCCAAGACTTCCCTTTTACAGCAAACCATCTCTTTGTCCGAATGATTATGTATCAAATAATATCTTTCATTTATTGAGGGCCTGCACATCTATATCATACTCATGTGATACACCAACAGTTTCCCCGCATGGTGGATGGTATTAACATTCAACATCTCTTAAAACGTTGAATTCAGACTCAGAGACGGATTCATCAGGAGTGCACAAACATTTGGGACTATAGTAGCAATTGACCGAGGTGTTATGTTAGTGCATTCCGTGATCTCATTGCTATTATTCTCTTAGTAAAGTATGGCCATATTGGTTAGTGTATACCTCTTATAAATATATCCACATTTACGGTTGTACCTAAGGACAGATTACGTGAATAACTCTTTTTGAACAAATCATGGTGTTTCTGAAAATGATAAGATAAATTCCTAGATTTCAGGTATTCCTTTTACCCATGGAATGATCAATTTCAATTGTTTTGCCTTCAACACTGGTGGTGTGTTGTTTTATACTTAATGCCAACATCGCTCCTCCCCTTCACAGATTATAATGTCTGTGTTGTTGGCTTATATTTATCCTTCTTTAAGAGCTATCCCTCTAGTTCTTAGTTTTTGCTTTGACCTCGCTAGAATCCCGCAAAGTCTCCAGATGTAGTCCGATCCTGACAGGCCAAGTGCTTGTGTAGACTGCTGTGCCACATGTTTTAGAGCACATCTAATCCTCCCTCCCAAGCAAGCCAGAACTACATGTCTGCGGTGATACCGTGAAAATGCCAAAACTGTCTTTACCCTTCTGTACCCTAATTCCAAACATCTTACAGTGGTTCTCCATACACATGCAGTGTTACATGTTCCTAAACACACCCACTTTTATGGAAGTTTCCATTTTCTCATTGTTCAGAATCCCAAGAAGGTTCAACATACATCCATGTACCCTGTATCGCCATTAAAAGACTTCAATGATTTCCCCTACTTCAGACATGAGCAGCATGACATCAGAAATGAAAAACCTCTGTAAGGACTGGAAATGAGCACATGAGCATTAAATGATGAGAGGTAAAATGTTCCTCGAGTTATTAGTGTTAGACACCTCAAGTCAATAGTTGCTACAGCTTTTCTTTTTTAGTCTTTCTTCCTGATTTTCTACAATGAACATATTTTATTTAGACACCTAAAATTGTTTCCTGTTTCATCATTGATGACTCCATGTCATTCTTTAGTGTCCCTCTAGCTACAGTTCCATACACAATGAAAATCCAGAATAGAAAAGCAGAAGCAACTATTCATATATACATACATGTACATACATGTTCAACATATACGCAGACAACATGTAGAAACACCACACATACTAACATATAGGTAATTTTGGTTTGAATAGTCTGATTCTTGCAGGATTAGTCAAGTAAATAAGCTCAAGAAGATTGTATCGTGTATTTTTAGGCTCTAAATATATCCATTCAATCACACACAAAAAAGCCAGCTTAAACATTTTTACAATAACAGGATGCAGCTCAGCAATAAAGTAATTACTTACCTAGCATACCTGAGGAGTTGTATTCCACCCTGAGTACATGCATACACACATGCTTTAGCACTCACACACATCCCCAAGCGTGCACGCGCACACACACACACACACACACACACACACACCCCTACACTCACTCATGCATGTACACACATGCACACACAAAGAAACCTAAAAAAAAATCAGTGTTAGAGAACATAAGAACAGCATTATTTGTGAGGTATTGGAGATTTTGTCAAGGGCCTTGCACATACTAGGGAATTTTTCTACCACTGAATTATAGCCTTATCATATACTGGGAGGGATCCCAGTACTAATTTTCTTTAATTTAAAAGAAATGTAAGAAGATTAATTTTATTTTACTCTTTATAAATAGAAAATGGCTTTTTTGACATGGGCTTTCATCAAATGCTAGAAATATGGATAGTTCCCCTCTTTTTAGGCTATACATAGAGACCCAAATTTCCTAGTCACAAGGGAAAATATTGTCAGACTCCCATACATTCAAAATAGTTATAGTAAGTACGTAAAAGGCTGGAGAGGTCGCTCAGCAATTAAGAATAGTGGTTGCTCTGGCTGAGGACCTAGGTTCAGTGCTCAGTACCCATAAAGCAGCTTAATGTCTTCTGTAACTCCACCTCCAGGAATCTTATACCCTCTTCTGGCTTCTAAGAGCACTGCACACATGTGGTAGACATGTGCACACAGAGGCAAAACATTCTTTTTTTAATTTTTATTGCTTTATAAATAATACCATTCAAAATTTCCACTTCCTCCCCTCCTCCCATTTCCCTCCCGCTCCCTCACTCATCCTTCCTCCCCCTCCAGTCCTAAGAGAGGGCAGGGGAACCTGCCCTGTGGGAAGTCCTAGGCCTAGGAAGGTGTGCATCCAAATAGACTAGGATCCCTAAAATCCAGTACATGCCATTAGCATTGGCTTCTCAGTTGGCCCCAATTTTCAGTCACATTCAGAGGGTCCAGTTTGATTCCATGCTTGTTCAGTCCCAGTCCAGCTGACTTTGGTGAGCTCCCATTAGTTCAGGCACATTGTCTCAGTGGGTGGACCAACCCCTTGTGGTCCTGACTTCCTTGCTCATATTCTCCCTCCTTCTGCTCTTCTACTGGACCTTGGGAGCTCAGTCCAGTGCTCTGGTGTGGGTCTCTGTCTCTATCTCCATCCATCGCCGGATGAAGGTTCTATGGTGATATTCAAGATAGTCATCAATCTGACTATGGGACAAGGCCAGTTCAGACACCCTCTCCTCTACTGCCCAAGGACCTAGCTGGGAACATCACCGTGGACACCTGGGAACCCCTCTAGAGCCAAGTCTCTTGCCAACCCTAAAATGAAGGCAATGCATTCTTACAAATAAAATAAAAATAATATTTAAAAAGGTAATAATTTGTTGGGTGGTAGTGGCACATGCCTTTAATACCAGGACTCAGGAGGCAGAGGCAGGTGAATCTCTGTGAGTTCGAGGCCAGCCTGATTTACAGAGTGAGTTCCAGGAAAGACTCCAAAACTACACAGAGAAACCCTGTCTCAGAAAAGCAAAGAAAGAAAAAAGTAATAATTTAAATATTCGCAGTAACTACAGTAACTGAGACATAGGAATTTGGAATTTCAGAAAAGTTTTATACAACTATTTTGTAAAAACATCTTGTATTTTCACTAGGAAGAAATAAGTAAGAATAACTTGACATTAGTTTTTTTCTGTTTTTTTTAGCATTTCTCTATGATTATCCATGTTAATAATAGAATAGTGGAAAATAGTAGTGGTGCTATTGAAATATAAAATAACAAAGGGTCTGAAATCAAATCTGCTTCATTTTAGAGACAGTGTACTCATCATGATTTCTTATAGTTGTATACTTCATCCATGAAGTAAATTTCATGTTTCTATCAGCATTTTTACAAATGGGATTGAATGATTGTTATAAAGCTCTGTGTGACTCCCAAAGACATTTACAAATCAGGTGTTCATTGGTAATATATATATACTCTGCAGTTTCTTGTGAAATATTAATATATCATTTGTGTGTGCACACACATAGGCAGTGCAAGGAAATGATTAAAAATTCTCCTTTTCTCAAAGTTGACATTTCACTTGATAAATTCATCAGTGAAATTTTAAGGAAGTATTTCAAAAGCTGCCCCTTCCTGCATGCTATATGCCACTAAGAATACATTAGCATTCCAGTTGTGGTGGCACACACCTTTAATCCCAGGGCTCTGGAGGCAGAGGCAGGTGGATTCCTGAGTTAAAGGCCTGCCTGGCCTTCAGAGCATGTTCCAGGAAAGACAGAGCTACACAAAGAAACTAACAAGTCCATCTTAGTCTACGTTTTTTGTAGTGCTTTATGAATACAATACAATCTTTACGTGGTCCCCCATAGTTTCCTCCCAAATTATAATATGAGATTTTTGCATTAATGATACTATCAATCCCGCAGAACAATAGAATCATAGTAGTATACTCAGAAGGCACAGATAAAAATAAGGTAATAGTCATAGAGATTCACTAAGCTTCAGAAAGTCAAGCGATTATTTCCACTTTTTAATGATGTTGGCAAGCTACATGATTTAATAAGAGTTTCCAGTTTTTTCCCCTTCATTGCTGATGTGTAACCAACAGTATTTTGAAGTTCTAGAAGGGTCTAGTGTATCTTATCTGTTGCTCAGGTTTGGGAACCCATGTTCCAGCTTGGTATTCACTTGAATGTTAAAAATTTGTCACCTTTTGAAAATTCGAGTTATGAATGGTTTAGGATTGTTTTATTCGTATCTTTATACCCATTACTGTCAAGAAGCTTCGAGTGTTAAAATAAGGGCTTTGATTTTGGGTGCGATGGGTCTGGTGTTGGTGTGATTCTCTAGCAGTTCCCTAATAATAAAAAAAAATTAGTTAAATTCTAGTTAAGGTGATGGCAACATGAGGGGCATAGCTTAATGCTAGAACACACACTTAGGGGCCAGCAGCTTCCACCACTGCCCAGGATTACACCTGCAAGGATGACCTTAGGAACACTGCCTAAAGCTGTGTGCCTAAATGTTCCTCCTCCTTCCATTTGCTCAAGAGGAAGAAATATTGCTTGCACATGTTTGCCCATTGTCCGTTTGTTTTGATAGGCTTCTGCATTCCATTAAGTATTCCCTCCTGAGGATGTGCTTAGACTAGAAATGGCAGGATTCTGAATGGCTGTATTCCTTTTGCGGTGGGCGTGTGTCCTAATGCGTTTCTCCGCATATTTTGTAAAGTAAACTGTCTTTTATCAAGGCCCTAAACACTTCGGTTTCCTTGCCTCTATTCTCACCTTTCGTTTTGCTACTACTCCAATGCGTCAAAGCAGAAGGGAAGTGCAGATCTTGATTTCATCTGGCATGTGACCACAAGCTGTTCTTTTACTTTTCCTTGGTCGAAGTTTCCCATCCATACTGTTGGACAGGTATCTAAGTATTTGCTTTTCCTCTTAACTCCTGCCTAGAATGAGGCTTGATCTTGTGGTTCGTATTGCCCTGCCCCACCCCCAATTATTATGTCATCACCAGCTGAGAAGATCCGAATGAAAAGATAATTATATTTACAATAATTATAATTAGATTTGTGTCGCACTACTTAGTGTATAAGGAGTTTTCAGAAATAAACATGTTTCACCCTGATACAGCTGTAAATTCAATGGCCTGGGTTCTCTATCGCCCTCAATTGCCGATCTCATGTCTTATTAGCTCCTTGAGTGCACTCCCTGCTTTTGATTTGAAAAATAATGTTATCATGTCGGAGACTAGGGTAACTATTTCCTTTTTCCATTTGGACTTGGGCAAGCAGAGACTCAAGATGATGTGAGTGACATCTTCATAATGACATACGGCTTGAAGATAAGTAATCAAGTCCTGAAGACATATTTTATGGCTTCCAGTTCACTGTTCTCAAAGGACGATCCATTACGCCTAGCTTGATTTATAAAACTGCTTTATCAGCATAATTAAGCTATGGAATCCCAAATGACACTCTTTATTCCATAGCTGGCACCGTTAGCACAGGAGATTTACTCCAATTTGCAAAACAGGGTATCCACAATACGAAGATGGTTTTCTTTTACCTCTGCTATCCTGCTTAGAAAAGAAAACCCGAAAATTTACCGGCCCCTTCAACATTGATTGGGAACAATTGATTTTTTCCATTTGCAAAATAGAAATGTAACTTCCAAATCAAAATGCATGGCATTTTAATGGACAATTTTATTAGGGCAGTTTTTCTTGCTCATATGACTTGATTTAAAGCTTCTAATTGAGGAGCCTACATAAACATAGTTCTGATTTGCATTTCCCAAAGCCTGTATCCCAAGGAAAGTCGGAAGGAATTGTTTCTTAGACAGTGACTGCTTTACAACGTAAAAGAGCTGCCAAATTGGAATTTAGTTGATCCAGGTAAGAGGAGCATTAAGGTTCCACCTGCAATGGGGAGGAAAATGCTAGATGTGAACAATTTTATGTAGCTGCTTTTGCAAAAGATTGGGTTTTTTTTTCTGCACACGGAAAAAGGGCATCTAAAAACTTGTCTGCTCCTATTCAGGCATTTCCAATATTTCTTTCTTTCTTTCTTTCTTTTTTTTTTTTTTTTTGAACGCACAACTCTGATTACCTTTATGTCTCTTGGGAGCTGCAATTTTGCAGAAAAGAGTTTCAGAACAGTCAGAAGACTCACATAAAATAGATAGTGAGTTTTAAAGTCCATCCCCTCTCTGGTAGTAATGAAGTGACCTAAAAATACTCTGGAGGAGTCTTGTGGCATGGGGAATGAATCATTAGCTTATTTATGAATTGGTTATAGCCTGTGACAGTGTTTCTGAATTTGCCTTTCCACCGTCTTGACTTGCATAACTCCAGAGAAGTCCTTGTGCCCCCTAACCAAGTGAAGCTTATGTAACTTGGAAAAATGTTATATATGTCTGTGTGCGTGTATGCTTATCTGGGTGGGTGCATGCACTTTTATATATTTATCTATTTATTTATGTGTACTGCATTAATGTTGATGCAAAGACAATCAACTCTATAGTTGACCTTTCTGGTCCTCGGAAGAGAAGTGTTTTGCAAACTTAAAGAGCTCACCTGCAATTCTGTTTGTCCTTTGAAAACGATTTTTAAATTACATTTTATTTATGAGTGTATCCGTGATTGGGTATCTGTAGTGCGAGCCAAGCACATTTTGTGGAAGTCAGTTGTCTCCTCCAGCATGTGAGTACCAGGGATCAAACAGAGGCCATCAGGCTTGGACTCAAGGGTCTCTACCTGCTGAGCCATCTCTCCAGCCCGTATTTGTTCTCGTCAACACGCAGCATAGTTCTTGTAGGTAGGTCTCCTATACTTACAACCAAGCACTCATAGGACATGTGTAAGTCACCGCCCAAGTTTATCCTTACTTAGCCTGTTCTGATACCCAGTTCTATGAGATGAGCCTGTTGAGTTTGTATGTCATGCAGTGAAAACGTTAAATAAAAGTTGCAGAATGCGCTTAATTTCTTTAGAGCCTTTAAGTTTTAGCAGTATAAACATAGACTTCAATCATGTCACCTTGGGACAGGACAGCGTAGTTAACCAAATAAGAGTACCTGATAAAAGGTTCCTGCTGAGTTTCCATATTTTGCCAGGTAAGTCAAGTTCAGACAAGGGAACTTGGCTTTTCCAACCCTCCTTAGCAATTTATTTTAGATTAGGAAATATATACACTATCCTTTAATGGGACGAGGCCCAAGGATTAATTGTTGGGAACCCCACTGCTTAGTTTAATGCCTCTTCTATCCATTATAGTTAAACTTGATGTGGCATATCCAAATTTTCAGTTTGTTTTTCATCTACTGCATAAACTGTTATATGTATGTTATGTTTAGATTTAGACAGAATGTTTTATAGCAGCAGAATAGTTGATTAACTTTGAATCTAGAGAGATGTATATTTAAATTCTAGTTCTTCCAAACGGTTTCTGTAGCTAACGAAGCCACTAATAATTTTGAAACTCAATTTCTGGATTCATACCTTAGGAAATATTACAGATATTAAAGATAATATACACATAATAATAAAATGTCTGATGTACTCACTGTTCAAGGAGTTATAATTGCTATTAATGATGACAGCATTTAGAAGAGACAAAAATTCGTAGTAGAACCTTTATCTGAAGCCAAATGTCCTCTTCAATATTTTAGGTGTGTATCTATAGCCTTATAACTCTTTGTTCCTATCTTTATATTGATGGTCTTAAAAGTTTAAGTCACGCATAGTGGCTCACATCTGTAACCCTAGAACTTGGGTGGTTGAGGCAAAAGGATTTTGATCTGTATAGGAGCACTGCGTCGAAACACCATCTCCTAAAGCCTGACACAGAGCTTAAATGCCTATTAATTAACTGATGGTGCTAGTTTTAGAGTAAGATAGTGGACAGAAGAGTGGCCATAGAGACAGAACGGGATAAGATCAAAAGAAGCCTTGTAGGCTTTTGATGCTAGATAAGTTTTTGACTTGGAAGATGTCCAGTCAAGGTTCAGTAACAAAAGGAAAATCACTCTACTTATTTTTAACCAAGAGATTTTACTGGGAGGAATTGCTGACTTAAGGATGGGAAATCTAAGAAGCCATAGGGACGTCATGAAGCTAGAGGGACAGTGGCCAGAGGTGACGTAGTCAGAACTCTGATATCAGGACCCTTTATCTGGATCCAGGACTATTGGAGAAGCTTTTGCCAGGGAGCTAGAGCCAGGAGAAAGAGAGAGCTATTGACTTGTTTTGGTCCAGCTAGAAAGGGAATAATAAATAGACTAGCCTCTATCTCCTCTAGCCCTTGTGCCCATGATTCCTGTTAGGAAGTTACCTTGAAGCTGACTTCCCTTGATGAAGAGTAGAGCAGGGAAAAGTTAGAGGGTATATGTGAAAATCAGCAAACAAATCACTGGAGGGCAAGAGACCTTCATGGATGGTGATGGAATCAATCATCTATGTCAATACATAGAGAATGAGCAAATCAGAAAAGCTTTTGTAGGACTTTGCAAGTTTGATTTGACTTAGACAAAGTACTATAAAAAGGCATCCTGGGTTCAAAGGAAACCGACCTAACAAAAGGATAGCAATTAAAAACAAACAAAACAAAACCCCAAACTGGTCCACAGCAAAGCTCAGACACGAATGATGATAATTTATGCATTTGGTTACAGTGCTTGCCTTACTTACTGGTTTTTATGCCCAAGACTCTCCCTACTAAATGATGAACTTCTTTAAGATGGAAAGACTTGCTCATCTTTGTCACCCATGCCCTATGCATAAGTAAGTGTTCTCTTTGAATTAGCAAAGGAAGAAAATTTTGCTACAGAACACATATACTCCTCAAAGGTGATAGAAAACTATAGATGATGGTTACCTAACACTAATTATTAAACTGGAAAGATAGAACTCCCTGGAGAGATAGGAGTTTCTTCAGAATAAAGGAAAAGCCTTCTAGTAATAAAGAATCTAATAAGTAATAAATTTTATGGACAATTTGATATCTTTGAAAAACCTAGTGTTTTACTATTCTGAAAATAATTTTGTCTAATAACGACAACTAATTCATAATTAAGGAAAGAGAGGACCCTGGGAAAATGTAGTCATATGGGTTTATAGTTTAAATGTCAAAGAAAAGGGATGCTGTACATAATTTGACACACTCTTAGCATTATTTATTCATAGGTTCTTTGCTTCAGTAGATGTTTAAGAGTGTGTCATATATTGTGAATCCTAAGATCTGGGGCAACAGGCTAAAAATTTTAAGGAAAAACACATTCTGGAGCTTTTGAAATTTTATCTGATTTTATTTTTCTCAAACTTTCAGATTCATATCTTCTTTCCAGAAATGTTAGAAGATGCAGTCACATGTGAAAAGCAAAGAAAAACACCTCAGATCTCAGGACTAGAAATAGCTATGATTTCCATCTGAGAGCCTTGCTTCTGGTCTTTTTCTTCTGTACATTTTATATAGTTGTTTGTGTGTGTTCTGTTGTTGCCTAACTTTTTCAATCATCAAGATTTGCTTTATCTTTTTTCTTACAGCATACATTTATTCGTGTGTATGCATATGCCGCAGTGTACAGAGAACCAATTATATAGGACTCGGTTCCGTCCTCCCATCATGCAAGTCTGGAGGAGAGAGCTTAGGGTAGTCAGGCTTGGTGACAAGTGTAACCATCCACTGAGCCATCTTGCTAACCTCAATTATCTGTCTCCCTCTGCTTTTCTGTCTCTTTTCTTTTTTCTTTTTGAGATAGGTCTCACTGTGTAGTGTTTGTTAGCTGACTTGGAAGTCGCTGTGTAGACCAAGCTGTCTTTGAACTCACAAAGATATGTCTGTCTCTGCCTCCTAGGTGCTAGGATTAATGGACTGCATCTTTCTTTTCTCTTCTTTTCTTTTTTTCTTCTCCCCCTCCCTCCCTCCCTCCCTCCCTCCCTCCCTCCCTCCCTCCCTCCCTCCCTCCCTTCTTCCTCCTTTTCCTCCTCCTCCTCCTCCTCTTCCTTCTTCTTTTGAGACAGGGTATCTCTACATAGCCCTGGATGTTCTGGAACTTGCTTTGCAGACCAGGCTGGCCTTTAACTCAGAGGTCTACCCACCTCTGCTAGGATTAAAGGAATGCACCACCGCAGGCAAACTGCTGCATCTTAATAATTTGGGATGCCTTTTTTTCCATGTTGCTTAGTATCAGTTCTATCAATTTTTTTGTAGAAAATACTGCCCACATTTTTCAAAATTAATTTGTGACAAAGAAAAGTTAAATTTCTGTTGTTTTGGGGAGATAAATCTTTAAGATTCTGGAGGCTTTTTAAAAACAGGCTTCTAAGAAGAAAGCCAAGTAAAGTGTTGGGATGCCTTCTGTCTCCAGGCTTCTTATGTGTAAATGATGTTACAGAAGATAGCCAGGATGCCGAAAATAGTCTGTTATCAAAAGCTTGATAACACTTATGCTATGGCAAATATAATTTATGAGTTTAGGGGAGCAATTTTCCACCACAATTTTTTTTTTTTCGAGACAGGTTCTCACACTGTAGTCTCCCCTGGCTGTCTTGGAACTCTCAGAGTTCTCCCTGCCTCTGTCTCCTGAATGCTAGGATTAAAGGCTTGTGCCGTCATGCCCAGTTCACCACAAACATTCTAATGTACATGATTTCTTTCAGTATTACATAAAGATTTGCTTTCTTAATAATTAATTAACTGAAAGTGCCCAAAGACCCTGCATTTGACAGTAATACTGTACTATTCATACGATTATAACTGAGGAGGAAAATCCTCTTGCTTGTGTGTTTTTAACAACTTTCGGTGTCACTGGTGCAATACCTGCTGTGTGTTTTTCCTCTCCTTTGAGTAATGAGAAACAATGTCATCACAGGTAGACGCTTTCTGATCTAACGCCAGGGTTTTCTTGTGCTTTTTGATGCTCCCTGATGAAGGAATCCTAATTCCTCCCTTAGTGTTTTCCAAGTCAAACAAGCCTAATTCCGTCATCCATCCTCAGCAAACCATCACCTACTGGTAACAATTCATTAATTTATATTTAAATGTATGTGTGGAGGGATGGAATATGGCTCAGTGGTAGTAGCGCTTTCATAACCTCTGTCCTCTATTCCGTACCCAGTGGAACACATGCACACACACACACACACACACACACACACGACATGTACATGCATGTATGTATATTGGTAATATACAATGATCTTTAATTTTTTTAAATAAAAGACTGTTTGGTTATGAGGTATGGAAAGTTTGTCATTACATTCTCTTGTGAGACATTTATTTTCTCTTCATAAAACACAAGTACCATCAATGTTCAGAACTCTTGTTGTAAAGAGATAAATACAGAGAAATAGTAGACATGATCTGTCTATTACCTATGCTAATGTGGCCCTAGGCATATAGTAGACTTTATGATGTGATAAAAGTCTTTACCTATGGGAGTAGAGGATACAGTACCAGTTCTACTGGTGACCAGTACTTGGGTTTCAATAAGTCTTTTCTGTCATTTTGGAATCAAAAGGACAGCCACATTTTTGAAATTTATTTTATTTTGGTTTTGATTAGCATGTATTATGCATACATGTTAATGGGATTATGTGTTTATTATCTTCGATTGCTGTTATAGCTGTTTATTAAGGGTGCTCTATACACATTTTGCTTTTGAGAAAAAGTTAAATATGTTGGAATGAGTGAAGAATTATAAATTCACTCATTAACATTCTCTTACCTTTCTACTTACCTTTGTCAACCTCGTGAAAGATTTTACTCTTCTAAAGAGTAAGTTTGAGATTTATGAAACAATAAGTCCTAACCTATGATTACAGGTTATCATAGGGTTAACCTGTAATTAACCCTACAGGTTAATGTAGGTGCCTTATATAGGTATATGAAGATGAATTGAATCATTAATGAAGGTTGTGTGACGAGTAGAAAAAATATTTTTTCCTAGAAAATAATTTCATAATATTTAAGTAAAAGAAAATTTAAAGTTCAAATGATTGAACAACAAATAAATTTGAGAGAAAGATTGATTTATTTAGGAGTTGGGGAGGGAGTTTCTTTAAAGACCTACATGATCAGTTTCGAGAAAAATGTAATTCAGGGTGGGCAGTGGTGGTGCACACCTTTAATCCCAGCAACTGGGAGGCACAGACAGGCAGATCTCAGTGAGTTCGAGGCCAGCCTGGTCTATAAAGCAAGTTCCAGGACAGCCAAAGCTGTCTCAGAAAAAAAGAAAAAAAAAAAGAAAAGAAATTCAATGCTACAGGAGTAAATTAAATTCTTAAATTACAGAGATTTTAGATTACATATGATTGACAATGGGAAAAATCTTCATAAAGGGGAAAAGTTGGTATAATAGAGGATGGGAATTTGATGGAATAGCTTAAAGTTGGACAGAGAAAGAAGAGATTATTTTATTAAGTATTTTTTGGTAGTAATGGAGTTGGTAATGCTCTGAGAATAGCAATGAGGAGGAGAAAGGACAGTGTGACTCCAGAATTGCCTGAAAAGTAGAGAAAAAGTGGGTATTTTTAAAAAGAAAATATAAGAGCTGAAAGGTACCATCTCAATGTAAAGCTTTGTTGAAATAGAACGATGGAAATTTTTCTGTCAAAACAGGAAATTTCAAATTGAGGCTTTTTGGGATAGTTGTAAATTTTGTCAGCCTAGGTGCATATAGTTCATCTATGTTAAAACATTCGTTTTGGCAGTTTATCCAGATATAGGGACTGAGTCCGCCACATTACACATGTATTTCTCATTAGTCACCCCCAATGCCATGTGAAGTGTAATGTTGTTTCCGCTGTACTGAGGAGCCTCCAAAAAGAGGGATGGTGGCCAGGTGGTGCTGGCACAAGCCTTTAATCTCAGCACCCCAGGGTCAGAGGTAGCTGGATCTCTGAGTCTGAAGCCAGCTTGGTCTATAGAGCGAATCTACAGAGTAAATTCCAAGACAGCCAGGACTGCTATGTAGAGAAAGTCCATGGTGAGGAAAAAGTGTGTGGGGGGGGTGATGGTAATTTGTTCGCATGCCTTAGTTAAATGGACTTTTAACTGCTAAACCAATCATTTGACTCCCAAGTTATACTTTCTTCCTTGAAAGAGACAATTGGATTTTTGATTAGAATAAAGGAACTGGAAAAAGATTTCAGACGCACCAAAATGATAAAAAATAAAAGATTTACTCTTGTCCTTATTTCACTTTGTAATATGATATACATACTCTATATTTTAAGATAATTTCTTTAAGCTTCTAGGGAGCAAGTATGGTATGGATCATGGGTATATGTTGTCTGAAATTTAAAGGTAGCAATATTTCATTTAGTTTTGTAACATCCCTAAGAATAGGTACTATGTTATTACTGTGTATTTTAGAAATGAAGAAACTAAAGCGTAGGGAAGTTGAGGCCATAACTAAGTATCTGGGGAAAATGGCCTTAGGATCACATGGATTTGATCCTTAATCCTTAGGCTTTTGACTAAGATAATGATATCCAATCAGACGTGATTAGATGAAAGTATGGGCGTTTCTTGCTAATATAGAATAAACCTCCAAATAAATGATACTCATCACCACAGTTATGTTACAGAAAGATGTAACTAGAACCTATTGGCTTCGATTCTCATTCATAGTTTCCATAGTATAGCAGTACCTTCCTGGAAGGCATTGAATGAAACAAGAATTTGGAAGAAATCAAAGGTCAAAGAAGGTAGAAAAGAAGACAGAGTTAACTAAGTATTTCTAAACTAAAATAAACTGATTTAAAAAAACATTAAAAGAAAATAGTAAGTAAAGCCCCTCGTACTCCTGATTTCAGTCACCAAGCAACACTACTTTGAGTCAGTTAGTAATGTATTGTTTTGAAGTTTGAGTTTTAAGGCAGGGTCTTTCTATGTAGGCCAAGGTTTCTTGAACTCAGGCATCTGCCCGGCTCTACCTACAGAGTGCTAGGATTAAAGGCCTGTGCCACCATGCCCAGCTTAGAAATAAAGTTTCTGTTTCCTTCTATGGATAAACACACCCATATTAAACTAAGCTCTTCTTAACATATTATTAATAAAATAGATGTAGTATTCTGTTCATTGACACTGCCACCCTTTTTACTAAGCTAAGAGATTTTTTTTCTTCCTTTTTGTAGAGAAGCTGACTGATAGATTGTGAGTAAAACTTCACTCTGTGAAAAATTATCTTGGGACCTGTAGAAGACAGACTCCAGAAATAAATGTAGGCTGGCTAATATCAGCAACTAATGGCCTTTAAATCAAAGTGGACAAGCATTCAAAGTTTTATAAATATGAATTCAGTCTTACAACTTTACAAACAACTCGTTATGCAAATGAGAAATTAATATTTTTATCTTAGGTACGGAAAGGATGAGTTATTTTATATGCTGACACATTATAGCAGTGTATGGCATGTGATTTCTTAATTCAGCTTTTGGACTGCTGTCATTTTTTATATTAAAAAATTATATCCACATTTTCTTACTTCTAGGGCACCATCCATTTCAGACGTACATGTCTATATGTCAGGTTGGTTTAGAAGTAGCTGAATCTTAAGATCCCAGGATCCAGAAACTACTGTAATGGGGGAAAATGAGACCCGACTATCTTCTGGAAAATTAGTTTTCTATTAGATGCTTGTGTCGGTTAAATGAATTCATGAGTTCTTTTGTTCAAAGAGGGAGGAATTAGAAGCCCTTAAGCCCAAGGAATAGGCTTGGAAATGAGCCTTTGTACTTTGTTCTCTGGCTCTGTCAGGGAAGGGATTCTGTGTGAGGGGAAAGGCTTGGCTTTAGTCTGCCTCCTAGATAAATGGGAAACCCAGAACAAGTTATATTTGGAAGATGAAAATGTTAAATTAGAGATTTTTACTTGTAAGGTGCTACATCTTTTTCATTTCTTATTTAATACAAATTGTAAAGTATATATTGAATATATATGATCAGCTATTTAATAATTATATATATGACATAGCCCCCGAACCACTCATAACTAGAAGTTTGAGACAAATTAAAGCCTCATAAAGAATTTCCTTCCTGTTGATCTCTTGAATCCCCTCAGCAGTCAGGGAAGAACATTTCCTGACGAGGAAAGATTTAGATCTCTATGAACTTACCCTTGGGCTGTGCTCCAGAGTTTATTTGTAAGTTAGTTGCTTTCAACTTGGAATAAAATGTGTTATTTTATTCACAAACGGTGGTCATAGGTCCTCAAGTCAGATCCTTCCTTGACCATCAGAATGCCTGTTAGTCTTTCATCGCATGACAGAACTCAGCGAGCTGTTTCTGTAGGAACAAAGTCTTCTTTTCTGAGAACTCATTCACTGCAGGCGTTTCTAAGGAAGAAAGGCGAGATATTTCATCATTAGTGCCCCAGCTACTTTCCTTGTCTCTCTGCCACCCCAGTGGCCACCTTTTCTCTCCCTGTGGTCCTACTTTTGCCTTTGCAAGGATTTCTCTGATGGCTCAGTTGCTCCCCACACATCTCATCCTTTGACCTGCCCTGATTCATGCTATTTCAAGGGTCATGTCTATGCCTCTCATGCTGATTGGATTATCAGCTATATTAGTTCTCTGTCCTTGTAATCACATACTTGACTTGGACTACTTAGGTAAAGAGATTTATTTTGGTTTTGATTGCTTTTTTATGGATACAGGGTTTTTCTATTGATATATATCATAGGCAGGCCTTGAATTTATACTGTAGCCAAGGCTGCACTCCATCTCACCATCCCCCTGCTTCAGCTTTTCTAGGACTGGTGTTACAAAGCACCGCCACCATTCCTGGCTTGAGAGATTTACTTTAGCTCACAGTTCTGGAGATTCAAGTCAAAAGATCAGAAGGAGTGATCTAGTGATGGGAGCACATCATAACCATACTGTGTGACTGATGAAATCACTAGAGACAGACCAGGAGAGAGACAGAGATAGGCAGACACAAAGAGACAGAGACAAAGAGAGCATGTGTATGAAAAGAGAAACAAAGAAGCAAAGAAATGGGGTATGGTCCTGTTGTAAGGAAGTTTACTTGTTGGTTCCCAGCCATGTAACGCCGAAATAATCATACAGAAACTGTATTAATTGCATCACTGCTTGGCCCATTAGCTCTAGCTTCTTATTGGCTATTTCTTACATCTTAATTTAACCCATTTCTATCAATCTGTGTATTGCCACGTGGCTGTGGCTTACCGGCTAAGGTTCTGGCATTTAATCTCTGGTGGGGCTACGTGGCTTCTCTCTGACTCTTCCTTCTTCCTCCCAGCATTCAGTTAGCTCTCTTCCCTGCGCAGGCCCAAAACAGTTTCTTTATTAACCATTGGTATTCACTGTATACAGAGGGGAATCCCACATCATGGTCCCACGTCTCTGTCAAATATGTGATAAGCAAAGCTAGCGGTGGAAACTTTGACATGGTCACTAAAAGTTGCAAGGGGAATCTATTATGGGCAGAGAAACTCAAGTGTGGGTGTGATCCTTAAGTGAACTCTTCCGACGGCACTGGTGAAGGGAGAGATACTGCAGTTTGTGTCAGTAGCGCCTTAGGGTTTAGTTGGTGAAGTCTTGAGATGAGGTAGAGGAATGCATGGAATGGAGCAGTGCTGAGCATGTGTGACCTCTAGGTTCCTACACCCTGTTCAGTCACAAGGGGAGTAGGGAGGGGGGAGTAGGGAGGAAGGTAGCGATGAAGAGGAAGTAGAGAAAGAGGAAGGACGGCAAGGGGACTTCTTTTCTATATTCAGGGGTGTTGTACAGATACACAGAAATATGATAATGGAACTTTGGGGTATCCTTTATTAAAAACATCTTGTTTTGTGTCAGAGCACAGGGCAATCTGTTATCCAATGATGTGTAAAGATCCTACCATTAATTAAATTTCATAACTGTTGTTGGTAGGTGATTGGTCATTTTTTAACTTTCAATTTATAAATTAGTGACTTTAGCAAAATCTAATCACTAGTATTTAGTTTCCAGAAAAAGTAAAATATAGTTCTACAAATAAAACATAATTGTCAGTCACATTTTTTTTTTATACATGGCACACTATTCCTCATCCTCTGAAAGTATGGAAAGTTCGAGGTACTCAGCTTTTCTTTCCTCACTGAGAGTATGCAAAATATAGGAATGAAACTATTTTAGTATTTTCCTATATCTTAATTATCATATTGTGTATTATCTTACACTAATTATTCATGGTTAAATATGCGACAGATTTTCTTCTTCCAGTTATCAACAATAACAATAACAACAAAAACATTTATTTTCCTTAATAAGATTAAAGTGTGAGGACTAGCCTAAGGCAGAAATCTTATAAAGGTTTTTTTTTTTTGCTACAAATTTGCTTTTTCCATGACAATTTAGGCCAAACTTATATTCATTTGGCATCTATTTTATTCATGAAAATATTGGAAGAGATTATTAAGGAAAGGATGCTGATATTGGGAATGGGGGAGTGTAGGCAGGGGTGCTAATCATTCATCAGAACTTGAAACTTAGTCTATCAGATAAAGATTAGATTAAAATATTAGAGTTATATCTATCTGTCTGTCTGTCTATTTACTTATTTACATATTTGGTTTGGCTGTCTTTGGATTTATAATGTAGATCAGGGTGGCCCTAAGCTCAGACACCCACTTGCATCTGCTTCCTGGTTCTGAGATTAAGAAGGCAATGTCCTGTCACCTTCACGTAGAATTTCAGAGCTGGAGGCACACTTCAGTGATAGAAGTTGTACTTATCATGTCTGGGCCTCTTGGTTCAGTCCCTAGTACAAACAAACAAACAAGCAAACAAATCCGTACATAAATCTGAAATCCAAAACAGAAACATATAAATAGTTGAAAGTCACCAGAATTTTTTCTTGGAATAATACTATCTGAAGGTGAAATACTACTTGATTTCAAAGACGTGTGTGCTATCGAAGAGATTAACGTATGCATATGTCTAAAGAGTGAAGTGAAATTTGGTTAATTGTAAGTTTTCAATCATATCTAGAAAAATAACTTGTATATTTTTAATTTTAAATACTTGTCTTAAATCTAGGGAAAAATCGGACTTGTATATATTCCATTCAAAAGTGATGGCTAAGGACTCTGGCTGCACCTCAGTGGTGATATAGTGCTTGCCTAGTATAAGCAAGAGCCTGGGTTTCATTCATATCATTCATACCTCCCCAATCTACTTGTTTCTAGAAAAATATCCTGCCTACTTCTCATGAAAGAATTTCAAGCTTTGATTAACTGCTACACTGACTTGCCTCAGTGTCGCCATTTAGTTTCTAGGCTAGGGGCTCTGAAACAGACCCTTGATCCCTTTACTGCTGACTTCTTCTCTGTCTCAAGAAGGACTGCAGGGGATAAGTGAACCTCTCCCCTTAGCCTAAGTGGAAGTGTTGACACAGACAATAGACAGCCATGAAAGAGTGGAAGGGTACTTTGGTGTTACCAGGAACCAGGACCTCTGTCTGTTCTCCTATACCAATTTAAGGCAATGACTTCATTGTTTATTTTCTGATTATGGGAATAGACGGTAGGACCTTGCACATGCCTGGCAAGCATTTTACAAGGGAGATAAATCCTTAGTCCCAGCAGTTCAGGATGAGGGCTAGGAAGAGAAATTACTTACATCTCTGAGATTGTCTTTTAATTTGGTCTGGTAACTTCTTCCCTTCAGATAGCTACTTACACATTGGCCAAAGCTGTTTGCATGTCATTACCTGCCTGTGTTAGTAAACTGAAATTATCTAGCCTTTGCAGTAGAGAAAGGTTAGAGCAAAAGAAGAATTCAGGAAGGGATGTTCCAATACCCCAGTCAGCTACAGTATGTGTTGCAATCAATTGAACGTGAACTGCCTTTCTCACTAGTAAGCACTCTCTTTAGCGGATTGTTTCTTTCTCCCTTTAATTCAGTTCTTTGATTCCTGAAGGTAATCTTCATACCTGTGTTAGGCATGTGTCCGCAAGGAAGATTCAGATCAGGTTGTAAGAAATAAACAAGAGAACAATTCTGATGATTCACCCATAGCAGTGGGAAATTATATTATTTGAAGAAAAATCAAATGTAGAATTGATGTCACCAACACATTAAGTCAAACAAAAGCCAGAATGAAGATCTTTTACAATTTAATGTTATTAAACCCTTAGCAAGCACCACCATTTTATTTATTGTCCTAGACGTCAGGGCTAAATTAAAGCAGTATAATCTTTTCAGAAGTCTCCGTTTCCTTCACTCATCTTTTCTTCTTCCTCCTCTGTTTTCTCTCTCTCTCTCTCTCTCTCTCTCTCTCTCTCTCTCTCTCTCTCTCTCTCTCTCTTGGTTTTTCGAGACAGAGTTTCTCTGTGTAACAGTCCTAGCTGTCCCAAGGCCCTGCTCCTCCTTTGTTTTCTGAGAGGGTCTATCTGCATAGCCCTGACTGTCTGTAACAGACTGACCTTGAACTCAAAGATCCTTCTGCTGCTTCCTTAGTGCTGTGTCTAAAGGTCTGTGCCCCTACACCTGACTTCATCTTTAAGAAGCAAACACAACAAGGTTGGAGACAGAGTATAGTGGTTGCACTGGCTCCTCTTTCAGAGACCCTAAGTTCCATTTCTAGCACCCATATGACAGCTAACAACTATCTATAGCTCTAATCCCAGGGGATCCAATGCTCTCTTCTGGCCTCTGCAGGCACCGCACACACGTGGTTCACAGACATAAAATCAAGCAAGACAGTCATACACATAAAAACAAAAATCTCAAGAAAAGAAACATGCCTTTAATCCATATACTCAGGAAGCAAAGGCAGGTATGGACCCACCATCCCCTGCCCCCCCCCCCAAAAAAACACAATGAAAAGAAAATGTGATTTCCGATTTGTTCTATCAGTCACTGTAATTTTATCAATATTGTATCAGATTAGATTTTTATTATATATTCAGTATTTAAGCTTACCTCAAATCAGCCTCGTGGGCTTAGACATTAATCACTGTTTTATAAATAACACAGCTTATATGGAAAATTTTCAGTTCTATCAACTTTAAAAATGTTCCCTGGAATACTGCCTATTCCACACTGGAAGGCCCCTTTCTGTGGCAATCTGTGTTTTGGTATGGATTTTTTTCCCTGACCAAATTTTAGGAAGGCTTCTGTGTCTTCTCCTCAGCCCATCTGTGTACTTCCTGACAAAATCTAGAATCCTGCTCAGGCGTTTTAGCATTCTCAGTATCTGATGGGGGTTTTCCTTCCTCTTCTACTCTGCTGGGAGATGCTGATCACCCTGCCCTGACTTCACTAAGAATCCTGCTATTTGGGGTGAGTTAGAATTTCTTATCTCAGATATTTCCTATTGGAAAATCTCCAACTGCTCTCTCTCACTGTGCTCAATGGCTGGAAATTCCTTCATGTTCTTGCTGATATTCAGACTTGAGCTGGGTTTTTTGTTTAGATCACCCCTTTCTGTTTTCCCAGATGAGCCTTTTTCTTTCCCACCTGTGCTATTGTCTAACTCCATCTTTACTCTGATATTCTCATGAATATGGAGTCCCTGGAGCAATGACTTTTTTTTCTCACCTTAGTGAGAAGGAATCTGGGGTCCCAGAAAATTGCCACCAAAGCCATCCCTACCAGTGGTTCCCTAATACTTTGTCTCCCTAAGTCAATGACTGTACTTCACAGGGAAGGTGAAATTTTTGAAAGGAGTTATTAGAGGCTTATAGGTAAGAGCTTAAAGGAGCAAGGCTGTGTTTCTGTATGAGAAGATCAGATCCCAAGAAAAGAGTTACCACCAGGGGTCATTGTTTAGGATTTAATAAGGCTTTTCTTGGTTGAGGCATGGGGGTGGGAGAGGCCATGAACTGGTTGGTGCAGTTGGCCTACCCACAGGTGTCTTGTCTAAACTGACCGTCCAGCCTTACCCACAGGAATAGCTTCCAGGCATCTGTGAAGAAAGATAACAAGAAAGCGCACCAGGAACTAGAGCCCTCCAAACAGTTTTGGAATTTCTGGCATCTGGCCGGGACAGAACCAAGGACATTTCCAGTTTCTGGCAAGGATAAGAATTGAAATCCCTGTCCCTAAACTGCTTGACTGGTTTCTTTCTCCCATTTTGCTCATCACAACCAGAGTTGTGAATTCAAATGTGAATCTTTAACCTTGGAACTTAATATGCAGACTCAAATGTTGTGTAATTGAATATTGTAAATTGTCTAATTTCCACTCAATGAAGCACCATTGGGAGACTGACTTCGGATGCACGGGGAGACAGTACAGAGGCAATCATTGTGGTGATATAAGCATCCCCTTTGAGTGCATTAGTGAAAAATGCAGCCTGGAAAACCTGATGGCTGTAAAGGTTAGGAGGTCTCTGACAGCTGTTTCCATGGACAATTTGAATGGAAGCCAGAAAAGAGCTAGTTATTGGAAGGCCTCTACAGTAAGGACTTTGCGTGGGTCTGAAAACAACACAAACTAGCTGGAGAGAAAGTCTGAAGCTTTGGAGAGAGCAAAGCCCTGGACTGGCTGAGATGAGTGTGCAAAACCAAAGGCCTCCTAGAGCCAAGCTGTCAATTTAAATGACTGAAGGTGGCCAGATGGGAACTGGGGCAACCTGAAAAGCTTCTCTGGGAACGAAAGGACCACTGTTGTCATACGTGAGTGTGGGCTCCTGTTGTCAGACTTATAGGTTCCAACAGAGAGCTGGTCAACAGGACTTCAGTACATCATGAAAAGAGGATTGGGCGGGTGACCAGGCATTAACCAACTAGTGAAAGACACGAACAGAAATCTGCACTTTGGATGCAGCCAGGTTCTAGTCTCGGGGCTTCGTGATTGGTTACTTGAGAAATCATGAAATCGCTGTTTCAGGAAAAGCATCGTCTTCTTGAAATCTTGGGAGATAGCAGCGTGGTGGAAATAAGTAAGTTGAAAAGGTGCCAGCCGGGGAGGAATGCTAGGCAGTTTGGAAAATTTAGTTGACATTGTAAATTTGGAAAGGCAGCAAGATAATGTTAGCATTAAAGCAGATGAGGAAATTTACTGCTGTTTATTTTCATCATTTCGAGCAAGTTTTCTGCAAATCCTCCAACTGTGAAAGAGGATGATAAATTCAAAATAGGTAGTGTCAGCCATATGCTTGTGAAGTCTAAAAAAGTTAGGGCACAACATTAAAAAAATCCTCCGTGAAATTTGGTTATGGAAAGCTTTAAAAAGGTATACAAACTAAGTCTAAGTCATATTTGATCAGTATTTTTTTTTGTGAGTGACTGCATCTTGCTGTGTAGACCAGGCAGTCCTTGAACTCAGAGAGATCCATTTCTGTCTCCCAAGTGCTGGGATTAAAGTCCATCATATCTGGCCCTGTTTGATCAATGTCTTTATTATTCAGAGTAAAATTTAGCTCCACTGGCTCTGTCCTGGAGAATCTACAATGTGTTCGCTTCTGGAAAGACAATGCTACAATTAATTAAAGAAGTTCAGGATGGAGATAAAGAAGCCTGGGGTAGATGTATAAGCCAGTGTAGTTCTGAGAGGCCTTTAAGTGACTGAGTTACCCAGGGTTAGCATTGAGAGAACCAAGAAAACAGTGACCACAACGCCTAAGCCAGAGAAGTAACACAGTGTCATTCTTGCCAGTGCTGTGGATAGTTGTTCGCTACAATGAAAGAATGCTGACCTGGTGTGGCTTCATACCTGGGAGGAAAAGGCAATGTATGATGTCAAGACTAGGGATGCAGATAGGAATACAGCTCTTGCCTATCCTCACCAAAGCCACGGACCCTTCCCCAAAATGACCAAACAGACAAAGAAAGAAGAATGTTGACAATCAAGAATGACAGAATTGCCCAATTTAATGGCCGGATACTTTGCTGAAGTGCAAGTTCCTTCTAGAGTCAGGGGTGGCATATGACACAGTGGGTTATTTTTTTTTTAATGAGATGACAGAAGGGAAAATGGCAGGAAGTGAAATTAAAGATTTCCTTTCTTTCCTAGTGCTGAATTAGCAGGTGTTCATCTTGGCTTTTAATTCCCTGACCCCCCTCTTCAATGTCACGTCTCTCGGGGAGGTACGGATTTCCGCTTCAGTCTTGTAGTTAAGCAGCAGGTGGCTAGGATGCTTGGCTGCAGTGCTTTCGAGGCTAAGTGTTTGGGGCTCTGAGATTTATATTCAAGCCACGTATTTTCAGCTTCGAAAGAAACCTGAAATGTCATAATTTTTGAGTTCTCAGGCATATAAATTGATATGTGTCTCACTAGCTTCTCCCAATCTCTTCTCCAGCCTGCCTCATTAATTTCACATGCCGTTCCTCTGGTCTCCTAAATTGGCTACCCTCAGATCATGTTTTTGGTTTCCAAGATACAGGAGCTCTGATCTGTCTTTATCTCTTCTCCGGTTTTGTTCCTTCCCTTTTGGGTAAATGTCATTTTTCATTTCTATTGTGTCAATCCTCGTAGAGTTTTCATCAATGAGAGAAGACAAAGCGCTCTCCTCCACACTGTTGTGGTTAACTAGACGGCCGATACCCTAAGTCTCTTATTAAAGAGGTACAGGGCCCAGATGTGAGTTTATCTAAGCCCACAAGGTTACTCTTCCTTCCCCACTCTCTGTGATTTCAGAAGTTTTAGCTTTCATAGATTCCTTGTGGCCCACACATTTCTCTGCCTCAGAGCTATTTTTTGCATGTGCTTGAACTATTAACCTGCCTTGCTCTACCCACCCCTCACCTGGCTCCTTCTCGGAGCCCTTCAGGTCCTTGCTTCAACTTTACTTTCTTCGAAAAGGCTTGTTTCCCCGCGTGTACTAGCTCTCTGTGATTTTCCTCAGGCCCCTTTCACAGATTGTGCCTGAATATGTAATTACTCTTTCGGGAGACTGGAGAGTCAAAGAGGGCCACGCTGTGTCTTGGTTATCAGTGTATTCCATTTGTTTGGCATGGTTCCTGGCATACATAGCACGCTCGTTTCGGGACTTTACTTTAGAAACTTTAAAAGAAACAGTTATTTACTCTAAAATAAGGAGGGAGCTGATACACCAAAGAAAGATTAAGTCTAGTTCAGTGAATAAATGTGCTCATTGGAGTTCTTTACAAGAACAGCACACTCATGGAAATCTCCAGCACTGAAAAGTTCTGCTTCCAGTCAGGTTTTTGTTTGTTTTTCTCATAAATCCTCTGTCTTGTGTTGTTTGGGGGGGGGTGCTAATCAGACTCTCAGGGGAGGGTCTCCTGCCATTCCTATAGGTCTAGCCATCTCATATGCTGTTCTGTTTGTGTCCTTGTCCAGACTGTAGACCATGGTCTTCTGTAGGTTATTATGGCCACTCTGCTTCAAGAAAGTGAAGCATCTAAGCTATAGTGCTCACTAGGTGTCGAGAGAATAGGCAAAAATATGGATGACTCTTCTAAGAAGTTCTATAGCATCTAAACTGATCATGTATAGTGGCGCGCCCCAATCCCAGCATTCAGGAGGTCCAGGAGAGAAAATGGAGAGTGTCAGGCCTGCCTGGGTTACATTCCCATTTTTGAAAAGCCCTATGGGTGATGTAGTTATAAAGATTTCAGATTTTATATGTTGTTTGCCAATGAAGAATGTGTTTTGATCAAATCCATTCCCTAGTCTCTCCTCTCCAACTTCTGCACAACACACCCTTTCCCCTCCCAACTGCATGTACTCTTTTTATAACCCACTGAGTGCACTTAGTGATGCAAGTATGTGTGTAGGACTGTCCACTGGACCGTGGGCAGAAGAAAACATTCTTTCTCTTAGCATGTATCTAAAAAGTGTAGATCAGGTGTAATATGTTAATGGGCCTCTTTTTACTGATTGTTTAAAGGTATATCCCAGGGTATTTCTGGCGGCACAAGCATGTAATCTCAACAGTATAGGCGGCTGAGGCAGGAAGACTGCATATTCAAGGTCTGTTTGGGCCACACAGCAGGCTCAGGGCTAGTGTTGCTCAGTGCAGTGAGACCCTGTCTCAAAATGAAAAAATTCAAAGGGCTCGGATGTATAGGTCAGTAGAATGGGTGTAATCCAAGACTCAGAACAAGAAGGGGAGGGTATAAAATTCCTAATTTGTTCTTCAAGATGTTCAGAGTTTTCAGTAATTCTAAACTTCTGAAGCCTATATCTTGACTTGATTTGCTTTTAAGCCAAACTTGATTTCAATTGTTGAGTTTATGTTAAGCTTCGTTAAGACCTGTAGTTCTTGTTCATTCTGGTGAGTCTGGGCTGGCAAAAATAATACTTTCAGCACAGACTCCATTAGAACATTCTAGGGAAAGAATGAAGCTAGGGAATCAGGAATATAGTATTATATAATAAACTTGCCATTTACTTATAATGAGAGCCCATAATAAAGTTAGAGATACTTTGTTTTATTTTATCTTGTTTTGAAAGTTTGGAAGAGTATTCAAGTAGACACAGTGTACTAGTTGGTCTAGTTGGTTGCACATTAACTGCCAGGCACTGATTAATTATACTTCATTTCAATTTTTACTCAGGATCACCTGGTATAATTAGGTTGAATTTCTTCTGGGTAATGGAATATGTATGTATAAATGTACATACACACACACTCATATATATATATATATATATGTATGTATATTGCAAAAATATATATCCAGAAACCACAATACTGATTTATCTGTTGGAATATTTTTTTTAGCCAGGCAACTCTTTCTATTCATTATGTTTATGAGAATGTTATTCTTTCTACTAATAGATAAGTCTGCTCCAACTTTTCCAGAAAGGCTCCTCAAGCCCTTGAAAATCTAGCCTACAATACAAGTTGTGTGAGATTCTAGACTCCAGTTTAGTCTGAGAGAGTAGTATTGTGGCAGTATTATTGAAAGACAGGAATGAGGAGTAATTGGAGATGAAGGGGTTTAATGCTCTCTTTTTGTACTATCTCCCCTATTCCACCATGTCTTTAGTGTGCTGCACGGTTTTTTGCTACTACTGCAAGGGCATGCCCAATGCATATAGATCCCAAGTTCAACTTGATCAGCCGTTTTTCTTTCGGACACTTCCCACTGTCACCTCCCACAGAATAAAAGGGAAAACTGTGAAGCAGAAATATTTACCAGAGTCAAGAGAAGTCTAAACAATGTGGGGATGAAAGAAAAAGAAAGAAAAGCTATTACTTGTTTTTAAATATGGCACACTTTAATCCCAGCACTCAGGAGGCAGGGGCAGGAGAATCTCTGTGCTTGAGGTCTTCCTGATCTATGAAGTGAGTTCCATGACAGACAGGGATCTGTCTGGAAAAAGAAAGCAAAAAACAACAAAAGAGAGAGTGGGCCATCATTTCAGTAGGTGGCAGTTCAACTTGAAAAACTGAAGGCATTGCTTCTAGACTCGTTCTGTTCCCTGGGCTAGAACCAGCCCAGAGATAAAAACTAATCTGAGTCAGGAAGAGCAATGTGTTGATCCTGAGCATTTTGATCCTTCTGAAGTGTGCGTTCTACCAGCTGCCATGGAAACACGGATAGCTTCTTGGATAGTCTCAGTCCTCTTGAGTTCCGGCTGGGAGAGCTAGTGACCTCATTCCAGTTTGGATCCGAAAGTTGTGGAAAGGCAACTCCCACGGAAAGTAGATAGCCTCTTCTGGGCCATGGGACTGAGGGGCTTTATTAGCATTCTGTAACTTTTGCATATTTTAGCAAGGCCGTCATCTCTGAGCTTCAGCCCAGGATAGATTCACACAGTTCACAGCTGTGTCGCATCTTGAAGTTTCTTGGGCATCCTACATGCTTTCACAAGGCAGGCATTTATCTCTTCCAGCTGTAAGCCACAGGGAGCGGGACTGCAGATCCTTAGCAATATATGCAGACTCAGACGGCATAGTTAACTCCCTAGTTGGACTTTTAGGCACCAGAAATCTGTTGGAATTCACTGGTGATTACTGAATTCACTGATGATTACTGGGTGTAAGTTCATATGGCTTGTAGCCCTGTTTTGGAAACTAGCCATTTTTTCCCTGCTATTTTCTTCTGGCATTCCTGCATCCCTGATTGTGAATGCTTTGGACTATGTTGCTTAGAAATGTGATGGCAGAAGTTTTGTTCATTACAATAAGTTGAAGGCACAATGGAAGGGTGTCAGGGAGGATTAGCTAGAGGCAGGATGTGTCATAATTAGGAAGACTTGGAAGAACTGCTTTAGGGAAGCTGAAAGCTCTGCTAGAGCAGGAATGTTCCAGATGCCTGTCTCTTGATACTTTCCCACAGTGAGCCACACCCCAAACAAATCATATCATCCTTGCCTTCCCGATTGGAGCTCTAGCTTCTAGAAGATGCCAATTCTTTATAGGAATTCTGGGAGAGTTGGATGGAGTGTCTGACCTCATTTGCTCCCCCCCCCCCCTTTTTGAGTTCTGAATAGAACCAGGACAATTGGAAAGGGGAGTGGAGTTAGGGCCATAAGAGAGTCTTTGGTTGTACACCAGAAAGAAGAAAGAAGGAAACAAATCCAGTGAGTTGAGAGTCAGTTGAAAAGGAAGATTAAGAAAAATGGGGAGGGAGAGCTGAGCCAGTGTCTTCGACTGAGCTGATTGCTTGGTAGATAGCGCTCATGCCTTACAAACGGCCACTGAATGTTCTGAAGGGAAATGTGGCCTGTATTTGACCCAAAGTATGAATCTATGTCTTTGCACAGCCAATTTTATAGAGAGCTTAAAGTCCTCAATCATACGTGTGTAAAATCCATAGTAGTAAATATATGAAAACTCTGAGTATGCTGGAGGCAGGGCAGGGATCCATTTAATGCCACACGATGACTCTTACTATAAACTTGTCCAGACACCTTCAAAGCTAAGCAGTGTTGACTAGGGACAAGAGACTATGGGGCAAAACCGTGATGTCGGGGGGTAAAACGAATAAAGGATTATAAGAATGTAGTTGACAGCTTCCTTTTTAGTCCTGTTTCGGGTGCCAAATTATAATGAAAGCAGGTGCCCAAAGAAGCACTGTCACATAGGAACATTAGGCAGTGGGTACCAGATAACCTTACAGCTTGTACCAAAAGCACAGCCAAACACTAGCTGTGCTGTTTTGAGGGCCTTTGGTGAGCCTGCGTGAACCACAGTCCTTCAGTGCAATGGTTCTTAGAGTGTGGTCCATGGACCAACAGCATTAGCATTACCTAGAAACTTGTTAGAAATGTATATTCTCAAGCTCTCCCCCAGAGCTATAGAATCAGGAAATCTAGAGTGAGGGACTGGGAAGTGTGTGTTTTAGAACTAGCCCTCCAGGTGTAGTCACATTTGAAGAACCATTGATCTCGTAGTACAGACTCTGTCAAGCAACCAAGAATCCATTGGGCCACAGTTAGACAGTGTTGGGTTCAGTTTAGGGTGCTGTTTCTAACAATGTAGGATCTGCTAGAATGGTCTTTGATCCTGTTAATAAAATGGCAGGTAATGTTTCTAAATCTTCTTCAACAGTGTTCATCTTTTGCTTACCACTAGTATGAACAGCACTACCCTATCTAACATTACTTATGTTAATTAATGAAATCCCCAGTGTAATAGGAGCTAAATATAGCTGTAGCGCTTTACGGTGGCCGCCTCTCGAGTGAGGCTTTTTGATTAATTGCTAACCAGCCACCCCTGGAGTATGCATTCCTGATTAAGACAACTGACCGCCTCTGTAGTGTAGCTTAAACTAACATACACATACATCACGTTGTACTGTATACGTGAAAGTAGCTTTTTTTTCACTCTTAAAATTGACATTATTAAAGCATAATTTAAACACCATAAAACACTTCCATTTTAAACATACAGTTTTGGCAAACTTGAAGTCATGTCGCCACTACATTAATCACAGTACATACTCTAACCACCTCAATTATATCTGTTGGTTCCTTTGAGCAAAAATTTCCACTTCCACACCATGGTAGGTTACCATTTGTTCATAGGTAGATTTAGCATGTCTTATATTTTTTTCAAAATTATTTATGTAAGTTTTATGTAAAAACCAGTTGCATGGCTTTTAGATTGATTTTTTGGTTACATTCTCTGTAATTATTTTCCTTTTATTGTATGTCAGTATCTCTTATGTGACTAGCACAGGCTGATTATTTGTTATTCTATTGCTTTGTTTCCAGTCCAGTTTGGGGATGTTATGAATGAAGCTGTGGACAGTCATGTTCCAGGCTTTTGGTGAACATGTATTTTATTTATTTTTGTAAATATTAATTAATATTGGTCATAAGATATATGTATATTTAATGTCATAAGACACTCCTAATCTGGGACTAGAGAGTTGGCTCAAAGGTTAAGAGCATTTGCTGCATTTGCGAATGATCCAGGTTCAGTCGCCAGCACCCGCATGCTGGCTCACAACTACCTATAACTCCAGTTCCAGAGGATCTGATACCCTATCATGGTCTCTGTAGGCACCAGACACGCATAGGATATATAGACATATGTGCCTGCAAAACACTCAGACACATTAAGTAAAAATAATAAATAGTTAAAAAATAAAAGAAAAAGAAAGAGACTGCTCATACAACTTTCCAAAATTGTATTGTTTTGTGTTCCTATAAGCTCTGTAGGTGCTCTGGTTGTTTTGTGGTCTTTCCATTGTTTGGTATTGCCAGTCTTTAAAAAAATTATGCTGGATAATTTGAAATAACTTATAGACATTCTTTTCTTCCCTCTAATTTAGATGTAGGCCAATATATTTGGTTCCTGCACAGACCACAAATCTAATAACGTTGATTTAGGTGACTTAGCTATAGATGAAAATATTACTGTTTCCTTCCTTAGGATCAGTGGTATGGATGTCATTTGTCAGTGACAGTTACCCTGTCTTCTTGTCTTCCTTTTGTTCATTTACTCATTCAGTCTGTCAGCCAGTACTCTGGCTGTATTGGGTCTGCTTTGTCAACGAGCAGTTATATATTAAGTGGCTAAGAAATAGGACTGGTGGCAAAATTCTCAAGGAGCTTTTTGGAGCTGAGTTTCTGAAGCTTATGCATACATTCTAACTATATACATACATAGAGACTCTCAAAAAGAAGCGTAGCTATGAAACACCTGTGCAGACTGAATAAGGGTGCTGTCTGAGTATAGCCCCCTGCTAGATGACCTGACTTTTAGGGACATACAGATAGAAAATGGTGACCTAAATTGTTGAGTTGTTAGTCCATGCCGACTATCAGACTTAGACCTTAGACAATAAGGCTAATTGTCAGAGAAACTTCCTCCTGCAGCAGATGGGAACAGATACAGAGAGCCATAGCCAGACAATATGCAGAGAGAGAGAGAGAGAGAGAGAGAGAGAGACAGAGACAGAGACAGAGACACAGAGAGAAACCTTGGAACACACAGCTCTAAATGGGATGTCTCCATCTAATCCCTGAGCTCAGAGCTCAGGGAACCCCTCAGAAGAGAAGGCAGAAAATATGAAAGTCAAGAGTGGGTGGAGGACTCCAGGAGAACAGTACCCTCTGAATCAACTGATCAAAGCTTATGTGAACTCATGGAGACTGCAAAAGCATGCCAGGGCCTGCATGGGTCTGCACCAGGTCCTCTGTGTCTAAACTATGGCTTCCAGATTAGTGTTTTTTTCTTATGGGATCTCTGAGTGAGCCAATGAGTGAGTCACTGATTCTTATGCCTTCTCTTGGGGACTTTTCCTTCTGTTGGTTTGTCATGTCCAACTTTGATGTGATAGACTTTGTTTTATCTTATTATATTTAAAATTTTATTATATATTTATTATATTTTAAAATGAGTGAATGAATGGCTGAAAATCTAGCCACTAATGTAAAGGCTAAGGACGGAACTGCTAGTTACACCTACTGGGAGGGGGACTTGGTTCTCTCCAATGGAGTGACACGGGATGCATCAGCCATTCCTGGGCAGCCCTCATGTTTCGGAGTTGTTGGCCCATATAATTGACTCCACAGGGTTTTTTTTTTATGAGTGTGTGTGTGTGGGGGGGTGCTTTTATTTGGTTATTGTTTTGTAGATTTTTTGTGTGGGATGATTTTTTTTTTTTGGTTCGAGGGATTTTGTTGTTCTATTAGGGTTTTGCTTGTTTTTGGAGGAAGAACATTACAGTTGGGAGGGTAGGGAGTGGGGGAGGATCTAGAAGTGCTTGGGAGAGGGGAAGAGTATGATAAAAATGTCGTTAAATTTAAAAATTATTTTAAAAGATAAAAGATACAGTGAATATAATGCTAGTTGCTGGTCCAAGATTGCAAAATTACATTTAACAGGAGTAATTTCAAGAAATACGTTCTGTAAAAATAAAGAGATGATGAATTTGAGAGAGGGTGGGCAAACATGGGAAGAGTTGGCGGGAAGAAGGGGAGATGTGGAAATGCTGTTAGTTTTCACAGGAAGTGCTTGAAAAGTTAAGAAATTATTCCGTTTTATCGCGACTATAATTAATGGTGATATATGGTTGAAAATGCAAAAATGCTGGATGGATATTAAGTGTTCTCACCACAAAAATAATAAGGATGTTTGCTTTAAATTTAATCATAACGTTATGTGTTGTTTTTTTACCTCATACATCATATTGTATATGACAAATACATGCAATTTTAGATCATTTTAAAAAAATTGTTGAAATTCATTTTACTTTCAATTTTATATTAACACATACACATGCAGATTATATAAAACATGCTTAGAATGTTAACAGTATATATTCCATGGTTGTAGGCTGTTATGCTTTATTTATTCAGTTTTATAGCTTTCTTTAATTTCTTATCTTTTCCACAGTAAACATCTGACCTTTTATATGAAAATGTGGGCATAGCGTTCTTTGTGGTTTCAGGTCTTATAGCAATTGCAGTAATGTATTCCTTCTCTTTCTTTAATCTTGCACAGCAGGGATTTACTACAGTAGATGCAGATTACAGTCTAGGAAGAAAAACAATGCTTGGCCTCCTTTTCCCTCTGGGGACCTAGCAGTTCATGGTAGGCCAGCAGGCTCTGCTACTGTAGCCCTTCCCGGAAGGGAAGCTAAACTGTCCTCACTGTCCAAGGGCACAAAGAGCTGTTTCCTTAACACTAAACAAACAGAACAGAAGTTCACCTTCTAAAGCTCGGAGCATAAGCACAAGGTTTCTTTCTAACTTCCTATTGTGACTTTTGTAGCTGTTGGCAAATCATCGGGGGTTTTCTCTGTGCTTTCTGATGAAATAACAAATGGTCTTTGTCTTCCTTCTTTTTTTTCAGCTGACCTGAATAATGTCAGGTTCTCGGCCTATAGGACCGCCATGAAGCTCCGAAGACTGCAGAAGGCCCTTTGCTGTAAGTATCAGCCAATGTTTGAAGACCTTGATAATTTTTCTTTGCTTAAAGAATGAGGACTGGACCTTTTTCACCAGGTTTACTCTCTTGGGTCACAAGGTCATTTTGCCAAATAAAGTTTATTCTTGAAAGCATTTTGGCTTAGTACCTGCCTAGACTCTTTTGTTGGATTTTAACTATCTCTGCAAATGTTCAGTGACTTTTGTTAAATTGATAAGATATTGGTAAATTTTGTTTTGTTAAATGAATAGCATTTACGCCTACATTTATCTTTGTGAAAGTTATTTTATCTCTCCTTTTTCCATTATCCATATATCTTCATTTTATAAAGACTATTTAATATTAGAGGAGTATGACAATATTATCTGAACCAAGTTCATACATGTGTCTTTTGTTTCTTTAAATGCAAATATTCAGATGTCTGTTATGACAGAGAAAAGATGCTTGGAGTTTTTGTTTGTTTTCCCAGGCAGGGTTTCTATGTGTAGCCCTAGCTGTCCTGAAACTAGCTCTGTGGGCTATGATAGCTTCGAACTCAGAGATCTGCCAGCCAGGATAGAAGGCAGCAACACCATGCCTGGCAAGATCTTTTTTATTTTAACTTTTTTAAATTTATTATTTGTGTCTTTCACATCATGTTTCTCAATCCCATTCATATCTGCCCTCTGCCCTTGCCACCCACCTCCAAAATAAAACAAAATTTAAGAGAAAAAAGAGAAAACAAAAGAAAAAAAGGGAAAAGAATGTCCTCATGGATGCCTCAGTGTGACACAGTGAGTCACACACTCACTTCGTTCATATATCTTTACTTGCAAGTGTTCATTGCAAGGAGTCATTGGTCTGGTTTGAGGCCTCTGGTTTCTGCTACACTATCAATGCTGGGCCCTCACTGGGATTCCTCTTGGATATCCTATTGTTGGTCCTGTGCTGTGGAGATTGTGTAGGTTTGGGTCTGGAGGAACAGCCCGGTCACATGTGTTCTAGTCATAGGGAGGGAAGGCTGTGTTCTGAGGCCTGGGGCCTAAAGAGAGCAGAAAGTACTCAGGAACTGAAATGTCTTCGCCATGGCTGCTCTGCAGAATTCCAAGGAGGCCTATTGTGAAATGTTAGGCTGGAGAGACAAGCAGGAGACAGATTGCGGGGAGCTTTTAAAACCCAAGTTCAAGACTTTAGAGGTCAGTGGGAGCCATTCAAGAGATTTTGGCAAGGGGGTGGCATGGATGGATTTTCACTTTGAAAAACCATGCTGGCTGGGAAACAAAGCATGAATTGAGGGTTGAACCATGGGCAGGAAAGAGATCTGCTACTGAATTGAAACCAGCAATATGATGGCTTGAATAGGAATGGAGGAACATTGCAATATATAGGCGGTAGATGCTCTAAGCCTTAGTAATTTGTTTGATGGGGAGGGCGAAGGGAAATCAAGGAAGGGAAGAACTCGTGGATTCTTGACTTGGGCTTCCCTATGAATAGTGAGCTTGTCTACCAGAGTTTGGTAAAAGGTAGAATGAACTACACAAGCAATATTTAGCAATTAAAAGCATGGAGCTGCTGCTTAAATGATTTATAGAAAGGTTAAGATAACACAGCAACACGTATACACAGAGGGAGAGAGAGGGAGGCAGGAGAGGTCATTTAGGACAGAGGATAAGCAACCATGAAAATTGAGTATAGATTCATGTCTGAGAGTTCCATAGGAAAACCCAAGAAGTTATAGTGCTCAGTGCATGAAAGAAAGGAGGAACCTATCGTAAAGTCAAATGATATTGGTGACAATGCCCATTGTATATAGCAACAGAGAGAGCCTTAGTAACTTTAGTGAAGATAATACACTGAGCATCTTAAAAGTGAACAAAAGGTGTAGATGACTGGTATGGGTCTGTTCTTAGAGAACTTTAGTTGCAAAGGGGAGCAAAGAGAGGTTATAGCAAATTGGAGATGACTGAGGAATTAAAAATGACTGATTTAAGATGACAGGACAAAAAGGGGCAAGTTATGGGCAGGTGTCCTAGAGCCAGGCAAAAACAAGAGACACTTCTCTGCTCCTGGAGTGCCGGAGAGAAGGATTCATGCAGGTTCGAGGTAACCAAGAAACTTGGCAGCAAGAGGGCGATGGAAACCCATAGAGAACCAAAGGTTTTCTTTGTAGAGTTTGAGAATCCCTGTGACACAGTTAACAGTGGAAGGTAATAAAACGGACACTGACCTTCTCTTTGTGGAGAACGAGAGGGAGGTTAAGTCAAAAACTAGCATTGGGAAACTCAGTCAGCTGAGTGTTTCTCCAATAGCCAATCTCTAGTGGCGCAATATTCCTTTAGCAGCAGCCGGCAACCAAAAGCTGCACACTGCTGTCCTGGGATAGGCAGGTAATACCTAGGTGAGGGTTGTGAGGACTTGGGGAAAAGGGGAGTTAGAATATTGTATTTCAAGGCCATGTTGGGTAGGAGAAGCTAAAAGTTTAGGTAGAATTTGGCAATTAGGACGTAGCGGGATCAAGAGGTAAATTATGTTGGGAAGAGTTAATGAAGGGGCTGAAAAGCATGGAGTTCTATTCAAGAAGGAGATATTGCTGAACACTGTTTCTAAGGTATCCATTTAAATAAGTGACAACGTGAATTGGTAGAAATTTTTACGGAGGTAGACTAGAACATTAAGTTATTGAGAAGCTAGAGTTATGTATGGCTCTTCCCTTCTAATACTAAAATCCCTCAAACTTGGGGATAGAAATGAGAAACACTGAACGACTCATAGCCTCAGCCACCAGGGTCCTTTGGAAACACCTAGAGGTCCTCAGAATGAGTAGTACTAAAGTCAAGGGACTACTGGTATAGGGTTGTGACGCAAGTGCCCTAGAAGTGAAATTATTGGGAAAGGTCAAATAGGTTTCTTTTCTTTTCATATTGATATTCCCAATAATTAACATAAAACTGGGCAAAGAATAGAGCTTTCTGTTTTCATAGAATGAATACATGGATGAAAGCCAATGGAAGATTCCATTACCTTAAGAGCTTATAGCCCAAAGTTATCATTTTCTGGTGTATAGCTGCCAAGTTTAAGTAGCTAATAAAAGGCTCCCCATGCCTAGGATTTCCTTGGGGACCTGGTTAATGAATCGTAGCAGGCACAAAGGAGTTTGGGGTGGGGTGGAGTCAAGGGGCTGAATAGAGAAAGTCTTCAGTCTTTTTTTTCTTCTTTTGACCCTGCCCCATCCCAGAGGTACTGCTCACCTTTGATAAAAAGGAGAATTATGAACTGGTTATTATAAAGTGCTATAGAATATTCTTGTAAGATCCCAAAAGTTCAAAAGAGGTAACCAGCTGTTCCAGGTTATACTATGACAAAACTCAGAAATAGACTAGATGGAAATGTCTCTAATGTCTTGTGACTGTTATCCTTTTCCACCGCTGCCTGGAATCATTTGAACATTATTCAATTTTTATGGTGAAAGAGAAGAATTCTATTCATTGTCTTTCTTTTCACTATATGTCAAAATTTTAGTAAACATTGGGAACATGGAGGAGTTGGATATTTTAAAAAAAAACATGTTAGTCATTTAAGGTGATAACCTTGTAATAAACCTTAACTCTGAATGTAAGATGATTTGGTTGAATTTTCACTTTTAAGCAGAGTTGAAATTCTCAGCATTTCTTTTCAGAGCTTCACTCTGATTTGAAAAAACTCAAGGATAGCAAAATTAGAGTGTATTTATCTAAATTAGGTACTGAATTCTTAAGAATGCATGGATAATACCATGCAGACTATGGCCCCATGTGCAGTGAGAACAGAGCAAAAAGTTTTGGCAATCCATTTACTTTTGAAAAACATGTGTGGTCCAATTCCTTAGTGAGTTTTCAATAGGTGATTTAAGAGCTTCCTCTAAATTTTGTATTTGCTTAGGTTTATCTTCTAGCTACTTTTTTTTTTATTTCTGTGCCTGCAAAAGCTTGATAAAGAGCTATTGTCCATGGCCTAAGCAAATGAAACTTGCCCTGACTAGTTTTTCCTATCAATGTCTACTTCTACTGTGTCTTATATTAACAGAAATTAGTGATGTTATCTCAGTGATTTCTTGATGCCAGTGAAGAGATCAAATTTCCGATCCCTTAGAGAACATACTTAGCCATCCCTATTAGGCAACTGATCTTTAAAATAAATAAATAAATAAATAAATAAAAACTTCTCTATCAAACTTCAATATTGCAGGAAACCAAATAATATATTTTATCTACTACAGAGAATGTGCTACTTAAGTTATGAGTATCACCATTGGCTTACAATGCCCCCAGTTCATAATCACTTTTTTGTTGTGTGAGTCTTTAGGTGATTTTATGTGCAGTGTAAACCAAAGCTAAAGTTGATAGAGCAGCAGAGAAAAATTGAAAGCCTTGGTGTGAAGTATTTGTAAGCTGGTTGGTGTGGTCGATAGCCTGGGGAAGTATAAGAAGATAATATAGCTTTTCCTTTCTTCTCCCAGGGTTCATATGACATTCCATAAATGTGCATCTTCTATCATTTAAAGGGTAGCCAACTTGCAAGAGCAGCAGTAAAAATAACTAACAAAGCAAATATATTTAGTTTATTAGTGTGTAGGGGATTGGAGAGAGCCCAAACCACAGGGCTAAATATATGACAGTTGATAAATGTGACAAGTATTTTCCATGCAATAAGAAATTGAGAATAATTTGCCACTGCTCAGAAACCTGATCCTAAATTATAGTCATACGATACAGTATAGAGTTGTCTGATTAAAGCTAAAACTTCTGGATTTGCTTTCACTAAGACAAAGTGAAAAATGTCCTTTCTTCCAGGTAAATGGACCTTACCTTCTAATAGTGCACTAAAAGTGGCTAAAGAGGGCATTAGGCAGGAAAGAGGGCATTAGGCAGGATTAGGTTGGTAAAGAAGACTCACAGGCCCCACAATAACATGGCTTATATACTACAGTTTATTGCTAGAGCAAGCTACAATGCAAATAGCATTAATGTAAGCAAGATGTAGATCTTGAGTCATTCGCTGACTCACATCAAGGGCTCCCAAGAAACAGAAGAATTATATGTGTGCATATAATAATATTTTAATAATATAATATATATACATTACTTTTTATGTAGTTTAGAAGGCATATCTCTTATATCGGAATTAAAAATACCTTGAGGATAATTATCTTGTGATAATGTCCATCTATCTTCTAGGGAAAGTATTGTGGTCCCTCTGATGTCCATGAGTTTCACAACAAGGAAAGAGGTGTTTGGTACCCAGTCCTTGGAATATCAAAGGGCCCTTTGTAGGCTCTATTATCCAGTAATCAGTGGTTTTATTTGCACATTATTCTAGGCACCTTTCCATATTTGTCCTTCCTTCTGGAATTGGATATCCTCAAAGTATTGTTCTTATACTAGGATTAGAACATCATTTCCATCTGTTAAACTTTGCTATGTATGAGTATACTCTAGCTGGCCAGGTATTCCTAGTCCAGCTCCCAATTTTTATATGTCTCTATAAAATATTATTTTGTTCAGAATTTCAGGGTTTTTTTTAAATGGTGTTGAACATCTTTACTTCCCTTCTTCACTTCTTCCCAGGTCTACCCATCTTTTTTTCCTCATGAAACACTGTGTGTTGTGTGCTTCATTGTTTTGTTTTCCTTCCCTTTTAGTTGTTTTGTTTTGTTTTGTTTTGAAACCCTTCAAGCACAATTTGTGCTGCCCAAATATTCTTGATTGTGTGTTCTTCACTGGACTGTGGTCAGCTATGAAGGGTTACACCAAGAGAAGCTTGTCTCTCCCAGTAGCTAACCATTGCCATTGATTCTGTAACCAGGAGTGACACTATGTACCCAATTCTTCTCTCCAGGCTGGGATTGGGTCTGGGTTGAGCTTGCACAGCTTTGGTGCGTGCAGTCACAATCTTTGAATTCATATGTGCAGCTGTCCTGTTGTGTTCCAGCACATGTTTCCTTGTAGTCATTCATTGCATTTGGCTCTTGATAATCTTTCTGTACACTATTCTGCAATGATCCCCGAGACTACCCTTTCTTTGTAAATAATGCCTTAGGAATATGATGTAGGTGGGTCTTCTGTCTATGTGTTACTTTCATTGGTCAAATAAAGAGACTGCCTTGGCCTTTGATAGGACAGCAGCTTAGATAGGTGGAGTAGACAGAACAAAATGCTGGGAGAAAGAGGCAGAGTCAGGCAGCCGCCATGAATCTCCTCTCCGACACAGACGTAGGTTAGACTCATCCCGGTAAGCCACAGTCATGTGGTGATATACAGATTGCTAGATATGGGTTGATCAAGATGTGAGAGTTAGCCAGTAAGAGGCTAGAGCTAATGGGCCAGGCAGTGTTTAAATGAATACAATTTGTGGGTTGTTATTTCAGGGTATAAACTAGCTAGCCAGGCGGCTGGGAGCCGGACAGCAGTACGCAGATGGAATAAAGGGCCCGCACTCCTCTCAGGTGGTGGGACACAGCCCACTGCTCCTTTTACAGGAATATTTTAGTAAGAATGGGTTATGAATCTTGTAAACATTCTCACTCCTGACATGTATGCTGATGACATAAGAAAGTTCTGTCATCAATAATAGGACTTTGCCATTAGATTATAGAGTTAGTTTTGATGTTCGGGGTGAGGAGGAGTAGGGGACCCCTTTGGCCAATGGCAAGATGTAACTTATGGAACTGATATTTGAACCTAGAAGGAATGACTAGGCTTAACCAGATCCTCTTCTGTGTGGCAAATATGTCCCTGGAAGGGAGTCGTTTCTCTCCTCCCTCTATCCACTCAGGCAAAAAGAGCACACCACTACATAGTCCTATTCTTCAATAGCTTCTTTTTCCATTAAAGTATTTTTGAAGAAGCTGGAAAGATGGTTTAGTGGTTTAGAGCACATACTGTTCTAGTAGTGGACCCAAGTTTCAGCATCCACATGTAACTACAGCTCCTGGCTTCATTGGCCATCTGCACTCAAATGCACATACCCACACATATATCCACAGACGTACACATAATTAAAAATAATAGTTTAAAAATGTTTAAAGCATTTTTGGAAGAAAACATTTTTAATACAGTTTACTTTATTTTATGTGTATAAACATTTTGCCTGCATGTATATATGTGCACCACATGTGTGCCTGGTGACCATGGAGATCAGAAGGGGACATCAGATCCCTGAAGTTATGATGGTTATGAGTCACCATCTCTGTGGGTGCTGGGAACTGAATCCAGTTCATCTTCAAGAGCAACAGGTGCTCTTACATGTGCAAGCACGTGTGCATGCCACACACACTTTTGAGCATGTGTACACCGATTTAAAATTATATCAATATAATGGAAAGTGTTAGCTTCAAGAGAAAGGATGTCTTCACGAAACCATCTGCTGGTTGTTTACTGAGGTTTGGAGGAAAGCTCATCATTTTGTTTAAAGTTTCACCAAAATAACTCCCATGTATTTTTTTAATAGGCTTGGTTTGAACATTGAGTGAGTGAGTGTGAGTGTGTGTATGTGTGTGCGAGAGAGAGAGAAAGAGAGAGAGAGAGAGAGAGAGAAGGGAGGGAGGGAGGGAGGGAGGGAGAGAGAGAGGTTTCAGTTGCCCTTATCTCTTGCCTCACCTGTTTGCTGGTCTGTTGCATGGTCTTTGTCTGCTTAAATAGAAGGCTTTTAAATATTGTTCTGTGGAAACAAAATTCTGTTTTTTCTATTTGCTATATTTGTTTGGGGAATTGTGTTCTCCCATATTCTGTGATGGATTGGTCTTGTATTTCACCGCATCCGGTGTTAGCAGAGAACACCGCACAGTATTTCTCTCCTGTGCCGTCTTCTGCTCCTGTTATTTTCAAGCAATTGCCTCACTCCCCCCGGAGCTATTTTTACTCTAAATTTTCTGTTGTGTGTGTTGCCTACCTAGTCACCTGTGTTGAGATTAGGTCCAATAAAATGAAATTTATGCAGTTTCACTGTTAGCTTGTTATCACATCAGTTCACTAGATACGTCATAAAAAGTGAGTGGAAAAATCCTCACTGTTCTTATATACTTAAATCAAAAGCAAAGTATTTATAATTATTCAAGTATATCATAATAAAGTATTTCATAATAAAAAAGGAAATAATAAAAGCACTTCACAGGACCCATAGCGTTTCTTCAATATATAAAGAAATACGTTAGAAATTTTGGTATATGGAAGAAATCTACGCCACCCTTCCAATAACAAAGCTGCCATGCTACCTTTCTGAAAGTTTCCATGACCTGCCCTTCAGCAGCTGTGCTCTCAGGAAGTCAGGCAGACAAAAGAGATGATAAATATCTGAGTACTGTGTCGCTATAGCTCCCTTCTGCCTCCCGAGGAGCCCCCATTTCGTCTCCCTGTTCGGATAGCCTCCTGCCTGCTTGCACAGTCTTTTTTTCTGCATTGTTTTGCCCACCTGACCTCCAAATACGTCTTGTGGTCTGCCAGTTTCCTACTTCCACGTTTACACAGTCTCAGATTTCATTAAGGAAGATCCTTTCTTTCTTTCTACAGTACAGTGGAGCATTGTATAAGGATGTTTGGGCTAGTCACTGACAGTGATCCCATAATGCGATGCAGCCTAGAAATATAGTAGGCTTCTTAATTTGTGTAGCGATATTCGGTGATGTTCACTCAATGATGAAATCACCTGCTGATGTTTTTTTTTTTTCTCCTCCAAAACTTTCCCCTGACGTTAAGCAGGACGTGGCTGTATGTTAAATCAAAAGAGGCTGCAGTAGAGACGTGTGCAATCATGAGTTCCATCCTTAGCAAAGTAAAATCTGTAAGTGAGGAAGAGGAATGTTAGCCCAGGATATTTTAGCGAAACTGGCCCATAGGATGGGAGCACAGAGTTTTCTTTATGGGAGTGAAAAATAGTGGAACTTATCTCTTGCCTCTGCCATCAGCTCTTCATGATTCTAGGGAAACTTGACACAAAATTCTTTCCCCTTTTAAGAGAGACAGTATGTTGATGCATATGTATTAACCACTATTTTGTAATATTTAATTTGAACTTACTTCCTGTAACTAGGAAATGTGTTATTGATTTATCTTTGTCTTTCTTATATTATTGGAAAAGCTGGTTACTGAAAGAAATTGCTTATTGTGTATTTCATTTGAAGTTATATTTACAGTTGCAGTGCCTCTTCCCCTTAGGTGTGTGAGAGAGGCACTTAATTATCATTGATTCTTTGTCTCAAAGGACTGACACTTCTGAGCATAGCTTTGGTGTACCAGGTGGTTAAAAAAATACCAGTGTTGCATTTTCAATTTGGCTAATAAATTGGCTTTAGAGAAAAGCGCCTTTTCATGACACTCGGGAATAAAGCTAGTGATTTGCTGATGGAAATCCACTCTCGTTAATTTTTTCCTTTGGCATACAATTAAATACTACCCCAGACCAAGGGAATCTCCCCTAGCCTTAAATTTTTTTTAAAAGTGTCGAAAAAAAAGTACATTGTAAAATGCAATTTGAAGGTGAAAGGAGAAATAAATTAGCCTTAGGCTTGAAATATAAATAGATCATGCAGTTTGCCTATAGAAAATTTTCGTGAAATTGGTTATTTTATTCACCTGGTATTAAGGCAACAAAGAGAGCTGAGGTATCTCTTTTAAGCGGAAAATGCTTTCTCATTATAAATGCATAGCCAGAAACTGAGTTTACACTCCCCTAACCATATAGAGTCATCTATTTGATCTCTAATAAGAGAAAGGACCATCAGTGAGTGTCTCTTTCAAAATCTCTAGGGCAACACTTTTTTTTTCCTACTTAGAAATGACTATTGACTCAGAAGCCTGATCCCTTCAACTCTCAGATAGTTGCTGCTATTCCAAAGAAGGGAATTGTGTATGTTTGTATGTTCATCCGATGCCAGTGAGATCGGAAAACAACTTCAGATTGTGAATACTGATAAAACCGGATCAAATTCAAAGTAGAGTGATGCAAACAGAATATCTTTGAAACAGGGTGGAAATTGGATTTGGCGTTTACTAAAGGATAGGCAACAATTCAACCAGTATCTGCAAAGGAAAAGCAATGAATCGAAGTTTTATATTTTGGGTCATTTGTGTTTATGTGTGTTTTCGTAGTGGATCTCTTGAGCCTGTCAGCTGCATGTGATGCCTTGGACCAGCACAACCTCAAGCAAAATGACCAGCCCATGGATATCCTGCAGATCATTAACTGTTTGACTACTATTTATGACCGTCTGGAGCAAGAGCACAACAACCTGGTCAACGTCCCTCTCTGTGTGGATATGTGTCTCAACTGGCTTCTCAATGTTTATGATACGTATGTATGGCAAGAGCGGACCTAGCCTTACACAGGGACGACAGTATTGTTATTATAGTAGTGCCTCAGATATGGATGTCTTCTCCCAGGGATAAATCATTTCTGCCTATGACTTGAAACATTTGGTATGGTAGCAGGAAGAGCTGGATGCCGTCTTTAAGCCCAGAGGCAGAGGCAGGCAGCTCTTTGTAAGTTTGAGGCCAGCCTGGTCTACACAGTGTGAGTTTCAGGACAGCCAGGACTACATAGTGAGACTCTCTGCGAGGAAAACCAAAAGAGTTGGAATGCAGACTGCTCTCAGATTGGAATCTAACCATAAGCTGAGATAAGCCATCTTTTCAGTAGAGCGAGCTATTGGGTAGCTATGGTTCCTTCCTTTTCTCACCTGTGTTTTGGAGTTCTTCCATCCGTTTTGGAGTGTGTGGTCTCATTGTCAGGGATGACTGTGCTCCTGGAGATGCTGGCACACCTGTCGTCAGATCAGAATTGCTGTAGCACATATGTCAAACAGTTATGGGGGTGCTACATGGATGAGTCCCCCAAAGTGGAATTAAGCTCAAGAACAGCAAACTTAACTCCTTAAACCAAGCAAGATTGTCATTGTTGTTTTGTGTTTTCATAACAGTTTGCAGAACTGCTCTCTGGCACTTCTATTCATCAACCTCTGTTAGGTAGAGAGCAGTCATTTGGATTGCACACAGGACATAGCTCCAGTTCTCATTTCTGTCTGCAGCCTAATGAACACAATTGAGCATTGGCCTTGATTTTTCACTGAATTCCTCTTAGGCCCCAGAATTGTTGCATGCCTCATTTCACATATCAACAAGTACATACTCCCATTTGGAAATCTGGGAAAGATTTCTTAAAGGCATTGTATATCAAACTGCCTTCTCCCTCTGTTCTATGCTTCTATCATCTCCTTTTAATATGCAAACATACTGTTATCTTTGCCATTTTGTACCGTATTCACTTTTTAATTTTCAGGACCATCTGACTATTAAATGCATATACTTATCTACTTTGTTTTTGGACATATCAGATTTTAATTGTGGATTACATGTACATTTGTTTTGATCACAGTTTATTTTCAGGTATTACTTCATATTTTTGACATCATTTTCTTTGTAGATGAGATGTGAATGGATTCTGAGTATAGAATTTCATTCAACCTACCTGAAAATGATTTGAAGATGATTTTAAGTGCCCAAAGACTTAAACTGATGCATAAAGTTTACCTGTCAAGCTTTGATTTGCTTTTTTCTAATAGGAAAACGGATAATTTTTTTGCAGTGACAGGAATTTCATTAAAGCATTTGAGTATTTTTCTTTAAATGAGAGATCTGATAAGTTGTACTAATTGAAAATTGAGCATATTGACCAATAAATATACCAAAATCTGAGATATAATTACTTTCCAAAATCAAACAAAAAGCCAAATAGCTGTTCAAAATATTTGCTACAAAATGGAAATCTGTTTGTTCATTCTATTTTTTTTCTCTTTTATCCCATGGTTAAACTTTTGTGTTAATACATTTTTGTGTAGAATGCTTTATTTCGCTTCCTAATGTACCAAGCATAGCCATATCAGAAAGTTCATTTGGGAGTAGTTTACTTGCTAAGTTTGCCTTATAGGGCGTGCATTGGAATGCTTTCTGATAGTGTATGTCATGATTTCATTGGCTATAAATATTCATGTTTTATATTTTGTGTTGTGTGACCTGAAGTGATGACTCATCTTCTTAGTAAGCAGTGGCTTGATGAAATTCCGGGCCTGCTGAGCAGGGAAGAGTTAGTTGCTAGAAATTGTTTTTGGCTTTAACAACTAACATCGACAGTTTGCACTAGTAACCAGAACTGCCAAGTGCACAGTGATAATTCTTCCCTCTTACTCAACCCAGGTGGCTCTTTGTAGGGGAGTGGAAGGGAATTCTATCCTGATTTTATGTAGAGCTGTTTTGACAGTTCAAGTAAGGGCTTTTAAGAGTTGAGAGTTGGGTAGATACTCATTAATTTGGTTCATAGAACTTTCCCATTGCCTTCTAGGTCACGAGACAAATAGATAATGAACTCAGACAAGTTTGTAACAACATTAATCAGACACTGGCCTATAGAGCTTCTGTATCCAAGGCCGTTTTGCCCCTTAACTAGGAACTTCTACAGTATATTGGAGCGCCAGTAACTGTTTTGTTTTCTGGTTTGATTCCTCATAATAGGGGACGAACAGGGAGGATCCGTGTCCTGTCTTTTAAAACTGGCATCATTTCTCTGTGTAAAGCACACCTGGAAGACAAGTACAGATGTAAGTCTTACATATGAACTCTGTGTTTTCTGCATTGATGTTGCCTAATTACTCTCATTCTAGATGGAAAATGATGTACCATTTTTATTTCAGGGCAGGTTTGTCATTTCAGATGTAGAACTGCTTTTAAAGGGTCATAAAATTTGGGTTGTGTGCTTCCCTGTCAGACATTACATTGAAGGTATTTAGATAGAGGATTAGCTTTGCCGGCCCAAGTATTATTTTATGTTACATTGTCTGTGTCTTAGTACAACACATGTTCCAAGGGGATAAAGTCTGATTTCCTAAGCCCTTTGTGTAAGTCAGGAAACGAAATGTGAAGGTTTAATCCCTGCTTCCCACTTAAATAATTCTATCTGGCATTTGTGTTCAAAACACATTGTATATTTTATAATCATCTTACTGCAAGTTGTATTGTTACATCCAAGTGTGACGTGACTAACGTTTTACTGTCTGAGGGATGGCTAGCCTGCTATTTCTTAGCAGGTAAGTAGCACCCTCTAGAATTTTCTTTTGATTGGCTAATAGAATCTTTTTACTTAAAAGCTGTAAATCCAAATAAAAGGCAAATGTTAAAGGACTCATAGTTTTGCTGCCCAAATCACCATCCATTCTCACTCTAAAGGACTGTGTATGTTTGCCCCTCAAAAGCCTTTTCAGGAAGAATTGAATGAATCTAGCCTGTCCTGGCTTTCACCTAAGAACTAGTCATACATAGATGAAGCAGTATGCTGGCTATAAAGATGGGCAGGAGACAAAAGACATGGCATTTCTCCAAAGCCATTCTGGGTTGTAGTTCTCATTTTTGTAGAGTAAATCATACTATATACAAACCACTGTAGCACTCACTTTTACATAGTTTCCATAGGAATTTTCCTTTCCTATGAACTAAACAACACAAAATAAAACAACCCCCAACCAAACCTGAATAATGATTTTTTTTTACCCTTTAACGTTATTTTGGGTTAAACAATATTTCTGAGTGCTTTTATCTTTTGTATATTACTTACTATAAGTTAGGTTTATTTCCTTTTAAAAAGATATGGGAGTGGTTTCTCCCTAACTTCTTGTTGTCACTCAATGTTTGTAAGTTTAAGGTCATCCTTGCCTACCTACTTAAACCCTTTCTTCCCCAAAACAAATACAGAAATAGTAAGACAGACATAAGAAATCAACAATAACTTAGGAGGTAGAGTCAGGAGAATAAGAAATTCAAGGTTATCTTCAACTAGATAGCAAGTTTAAGGTCAGCCTATATTACATTAGAGCACACACACACACACACACACACACACACACACACACACACAAAATAAATAAAATAAAGATAAAAACCAAAATAGTGACTCTATGGGAATATTGGCTATACGTGAGATTAAGTACTTGCATTTAATTGGCCATTGGGTTCTGCTTATGTCCACTTGTTCCACTGTTTTGATTTTCATGGTTCTTATCTTCTCTTTTATAGACCTTTTCAAACAAGTGGCAAGTTCAACTGGCTTTTGCGACCAGCGTAGGCTGGGTCTTCTTCTGCATGATTCTATTCAAATCCCAAGACAGCTGGGTGAAGTTGCCTCCTTTGGGGGCAGTAACATAGAGCCAAGCGTCAGGAGCTGCTTCCAATTTGTAAGTTACTCATCTTTTTCTCTTTTTACCTGTGTGTGTGTGAGACTGAGCAAGTGCTCTACCACCAATCCATTCCTTGTGCCACACATGCACACATGTGTATACACACACACACACACACACACACACACACACACACACAGTCTCAGCCCTCCTTACAGTCCTATAGTAATATCTAAGGTTTACACTCTTCGAGTGTCTACTGCATGCTCAGCACACTACCTTTCTGGCCCATCCTGCCTTTTACTGCCCCCTCTGTCCTTCCTCTTCTGTCCTCCTTCTCAGTGCCTGAGTACTCTGCTATGGCGTACATACGGGTAGGCTGTTTCTATTTTTGGTAAATAAAGTAGGGAGTACTGCCAGGTAGTGTTATAATGAATGTCTTCATGTGTTTAGTCCTGTTCTTTTAAAAGTCTCTCTCTCTCTGTGCCTCTCTCCCTTGTTCCCCCACTCTGTGTGTATGTGTGTGTGTGTGTGTGTGTGTGTGTGTGTGTGCACATGCCTGTGTGTGTGCACACATGTGTGTGTATGTATGTGTTCACGGTGTGAATGTGGGCATGTGCGCACAGAGGACAACCTTGAGCATCAATCCTAACCTTCCATCTTGTTTCAGAAAAGGTCTCTTGTTTTTTGCTACTCTCTGTGCCTGGCTAGCTGGCCCCCAAACTTTCAGAGACTCTTCTGTCTCTCTCTGCCTTTCCTTTTGTTGGAGGAGCAGTGAGACTGCAGATAAATCCTCTGGTGCCTCACCTTCCATAGGCTCTAGAGTTCTGAGCTCAGTCGAGTCTTCATGCTTCCCAGCCTCCACGGTCCATTTTCTTTTCTTTGAAACGGATTCCTTTGAATCAGTTGATCAGATTCAAGAATAGAAATATTTTTTGTGCCTTTTGACTCATATTAACAGATGGCTTTTCTTCAACAACTCTTTCTAGTTGTAATGCCACCAGAATTAGTGGAATAAGATATTTGCAGGACCACTTTATTCACTGTGTTCTTATGTAGTTTTAAATGCTACAAGCTGTTTTTCTTATGTGAGGTTTCTCAGTCATTCTAATCTCATTCACAATGGCTAAGATTTATAAAATTGAAGCCTTTTCCCATAAACTGGAGAAAATTCTAGGCAGCTTTCTAGGAAGAATGCTGTCACTCTTTTGTTGGTAAAGCAGTTTGAATATTTAAGACTTAATTGGCAATATGATTGAATGTGCACAGAATAAACCCACTTACTATAGAGTGAGATATATTGTTTGAATTATTTTACCAAAATGGTGGCAGGTTGGTTGTAAAATAGTTATAGGACATAATTGTAGCTTTTCATCATTCCAAAGCATGACAATACTATCATTATGAAACCTTTGAACATGTTGCAGTAATAATATCTATTCTAGGATATCAATGTTAATAACTTTCATATAATGAATTTTAGCAACAACACAATATAGATTTTTAAATTCACTTATGCAACAACATGCAGTAGTATAAATTTCCCACTAATCTTTGTCTTTCTTCTAGTAAAATTCCACTTACTTTTTACTTTTTGAGTTTGAGTTGTGAAGTGCATGCACACATGTTCACATATGTAGTTGGAGGCTGCTTGTTTGTTCCCAGCTGCTCAGCCCCAAAATAACCACGCAGAAACTGTAATAATTAAATCACTGCTTAGCCCATTAACTCTAGCGTATTACTGGCTACCTCTTACATATTAATTTAACCCATTTCTATTCATCTGTGTTTGTCACGTGGCTGTCCCTTACTGACAAGGTCCCAGTGGTGATGGCTACATGCCGTCTCTTGACTCTGCCTTCTTTCTTCCAGCATTCAGTTTAGTTTTTCCCACCTACCTCTGTTCTGCCCTGCTATAGGTTCAAGCCAGCTTTCTTTATTCATTAATGGTAATCTCAGCATACAGAGAGGAATCCCACATCATACATATGTGTACCTATATATTGCATCTTAGGTTAAAAGATCAGATTATAGAGGCCTTGACAGCTGTCTCTATTGTATGATGACCCCTGTTGTGGAGAGCTATGCTCAGAGCTTCCCGTCACCTCTCTGTACTGACACACTGGGCAGCTATTACCCCTCTTACTGTAACTTCTCTACTTGAATTTGGCTGTCAGGATAGAGGCTGTTGAACTAAATCTCCACTTTCCCTGGCAAGGAGGCCAGTCTGTCCCACCTCTTCTTTTGCTAATTGTCCCTTCTCCAGAACTCTATCTCTCTTGCTTCCTTGCCATCTCTGTAAAAGCAACCCTCTTCTCAGCATCAGCATTTGAACTCAGTCCATCTTGCATATTGATGGAATGCCTCTGTGCTAGCCAGCAAGCTCCTAGAAACCTCTTTTGTTAGATGAGGAAGAAATTGACCAAGAGATTCCCAGTGATAACAAGAGACTTTTTATTTGCTCCTTGCTTTTTTCTCTGAATTTCCTTCTTTGAGCATTTATAATTTTGAAAGCAAGCAAGCAAGGAAGGCTGGCAGAGGGAAGGAAGGAAAAAAAGGAAAAGAAGGAAAAAAGGAAGGAAAGAAGGAATGAAGGAAGCAAGCCAATGACTAAAGTGCTTCCTTTGATTCCTTTCCATGGCAATCCTTACCTTGTTTCGCAGCCCGCTCATTACTTGGGCACATCATTGCATGTTTATCCTAGGAAGCCTAAGGACCACACTACAGTGCCTGCCTTTGATCTGAATGTCCTTTTACATACTTTAAATATTACCACATGACAACCATCATTAGAGGTCTCCAGTGGATTTCCATTTTCTGCTAGAAAGATTTCAGCTTCTTTATTTTAGCCCTCAGGTGTTTCCTAATGTAGTTCCATAACCATTGCTTTGAAACATTGCTTTTGCTACCTTTTGAACAGCCATAACTCATTGTTTGTATTTAGCATGATTATAAGCAACGACATTACTATTGTTACTTACAAAATTTTGTGCTTATTCAAATGAATTTGCTCATTGAAGTCTCGCAGTCCTTTGGGGAGAGTACAGTAGGCAGGCTTTGGAGGTTTTTGGTTTTATGTTTGAACAACTTTTCTGGGCCTTTAACCTCTGTCAGCTGGTAGAATGGTTGGATTCTCGTCTATACCTCCCACCTCTTTCCCCAATATGTTCTTTCAGACACTTTTTTCCAGCCTACTCTCAAGGGCAAACAGAAAAATATTTCATCGCATTTGTCCTGGGTTCTGGATAAAATAAAAGGTGTTACATAGGAAAAAGAGACAGATAAGAAGAGTTGGGGAGGGTTAGGTCAAGTATTGATGAACTCGTTGTTTATAGTAGAATCGACCCCGATGTGGCTTATCCTATTCAGATATGGAAAGCCTCTTAACTTGTAATCATTTCGCATTGGATTGAATGGCCACATTGTGAATGTTGACTTCAGAATCCGTGTCCTGGCCCTGGATTGCTTTTCTTCAACCAGGTGCTGTGGTGGTCACCTTGCCTGTCATTGTGCAATAGCCATGAAAATACAGTGTTTGCCGTAGGGAAAGATAGCAGCAGTGAAAATGCCCTCTGCCCTTGGAAGTGTTAAGACCTTGGGAACCGGCTCGACTTGCTCCTTCAGCAGGCCTGTGCGCACAGGGTGCTCTTTCTGCTAGCATGAGGAGCCAGTGACGTGCCTGCCTCTCTTTTCTGCACTTTGGATGTTGACTTTAAACAGTAGTTCTTCTGTTTCCTCTGTTTCTTGTTACCACATAGAAAGCTTGTTTCTCCTGTGCAGACACAGTTAGAAACTTCTGGCCCATGGTCCCCTTGTGGCAGGAAGAGAGGTAAATTTTCATGGGCCCTGTGCTCTGGATGATCTTCTGAAGGTTTCTTCAGTTTTATATGTCCCCACTATAAGCTTACAAAGATGGACGGAAAGTCACCCCTCAGATCTATGTTTTAAAAAAAAGCTGTCAATTTAAAACTAAGTGTAAGGCACACCTATAATGCCATTATGCAGGTGACTGAAACAGAAGGTTCACTATAAATTTGAGGCTAACCCAGGCTATATAATGAGTTAGAGACCATCCTGGGGTATGTAGCAAGACCGTCTCAAAAAAAAAATTAAATTAAAGGAGTCTTGGAGGATAGTTCCGTTGATAAAGTATTTACTTTGCAAGCATGGAGATCCGTGTTTGGATCCCTTGCATGCGTATAAAAATCCAGGTGTGGCAGCATGTGCCAGTAATCCTGGTGCCAAGGGGACAGAGAAAGGCAGCTCTCTTGATCTTGCCGGCCAGATGGCTTCGCTGAATTGGCGAGCTGCAGATTCAGTGAGAGGCCCAATCTCAAAAGATAAGGTGGAGGGCCGGTGAGGAAAAAGCCTGGCACAAAAGCCTGGCAGCTTGTGTTGAAAGCTGGGAATGCAACGCACATGGAGGTAGAAGGAGGGAATTGATTCCACAAAGTTGTCTTCTGACTTCCACATGCTTGCCATGATGCTTGTTACTGCCCCAACCCCCCCCCCAAAAAAAAAACACACACGAAAATTTGTAAAAAATAAAACCATGATTGTAGACATTGAAACAGCTTATTCAAGATGTTTATGGCGTCTTCAGTAACACTAAGTCAAGATATCAGCACACTACTGCTACCGTATTCACCGGGAAGTTGACTCATTTTGATAGTGATGAGAAAGTGTCAAAACTTGACTGTTTTGTGATACAGTGTGAACTAATGTTGATCACGGTGTTCCTCTTTCATATTCCCTAGACAATAGGCCATTGAAATAGAAAGTGGATCTTTCAGGCTATAATAAAGTCTTATCTTATAGTGGCAACGAGTCCCAGTCTGCCTGAAAGAACCTCTGGGTTATCCCCGTCTTTCCTTTCTCAGAAGAAGGAATGATGTTCAGTCCCTCCCTTAACACATGCACCTTCATTATAAATCCTCAAATTTGGGGACTGGATACATGACTCAATGGATAAGAATGCATACTGCTCTTGCAGAGAACCTGGGTGTGGTTCCCAGCATCTGCGCTAGACAGCCCATGACTGCCTGCATCTCAAGCTCCCGGAGATACAGCACTCTTCTCTGGGCTCCCCTGGTATCTGCACTCACATGCGCATCCCCACAGGCAGTCACCTACATATAGCTGGGTTTTGTAATACCATAATTTCATTTGTTGGTGGCCTGTCTGTTTTGGGTTTTTTTTGAGTGTTTAAAAAGATTCTGTTTATTTATTACATATACAGTGTTCTGTCTGCATGTATGCCTGCATGCCAGAAGACTTTGTCTGTTTTTAAATAAAACCAAATATTGCTTTTAGGCCCCCAAACTCTTCAGTGACATCAGAAAAGAATCATGTATCAGCAAATGGCATTTGGCATTACACTGAGAAGTACTTCCTTCCTCCACTATGATGGGCTTTGTAGTATTTTCTTCTGTAAACACTTTAATGACTTTATTATTTAGATAGACTTGTGTACACCAACTTTATATTCAATATGCTTCAACTACAAGTGCTAGAGTGTCGAAATCTGTTTACTCTACATCTGCTTTCTGCCTCCTGCTGTATTCATACATTCAAGAAGAATGAATTGCTGTTCCATTTATATTCTGAATTTTTATATTCTTATGACAAAATGAAAATCATCTTTGTGTAGTTACTATAATATAGGACAAATTGAAAGAAGAGAATGAATTACAGCCTCAACTGTTAAAACTAAGTATGTGTGTGTATCTCATACGTTAAAAGTCTTGCAAAGATCTTTGGGATTGTGAGTGTCAAGGTGATTAAGTATGTAAACAATGAAGTTTGAGATGGGAAATCTGCTGTGGGCCAGATTTGTACAGACACATTTCTTACCCTCTCTGCCTCTGACATCTTGGCGGGCTTGTGGGAATTAAATGAGTCAGCAGGGTTAAATTATTTAGTTGTGGTGGGCACCTACTGTGCTGAACATTAGCTATAACAGCTTTGAGTGTCTTGTGACATGGGACTATCATGTCAGGATTAGCAGTTCACCATACCTATATCTAAGCATCTCTGGACTCAATTTGAAGCTAAGATTGCTTTTGTGCAGATGTACAAAAGGCATGCTAGGAGACTTTCCCCTGATTAGATATCAGTTCCCAAGGCAATTGATCACATTTTATATTTTCATTCCTTCGACCACATCAAACAGTCCTAGTTTTCTGAAGCTTCCTTTGGGTTCTACAGACATTCTTCTTCCACCGCCTTTGTGGGACTGAGGGCCACGTACTCATATTCATTGAGGTAGCCTACCTATTGTGGAGGGCACATTTCATCACAACTTAGCATCTCCACCTCAGTTTTTCTAAGAATGAGAAGGAGGAAAGGAAGGTACAGGAATTGGGTTTTTCGCTTACTTTCTTCTTTTGCTTGGTACTCGTGGCTTCACCCAAGGCCTCATGGATGAAAACCAATGCCCATTTCTTGCTTTAAATATGCTTTTATTGCATGAATATTCTGGATTGTTTTTGTCAGTTCACAGTTTGTGCTAATTTGTGCTAATAAACGTGTCCCCCACAATGATGAAAACTAAAAAATAAATAACTTTAAAATTTGCCACGCTCCTTTTCCCCAATATTAACCACTGAATTTTTTTAACAGAAAGTTCTTTTTTAAGATTATTTAAGAGGAAAAGAGTATAGCCTTACTCCTGAAAGATTTTTATATATTTATCCAATGTCTTCAGCCTATCTTAACTTATTTATCAGACAGCCACACTTCTTATTTCACTTACATTTGGATTTATTTTTTCAAAAAATATTTCAACCAGATGGGGGTGGCATGGCTCTTAAATCCCAGCACTCGGGGGGCAGAGGCAGGTGAATCTCTGAGTTTAAGGCCACTCTGGTCTAAAAGAACAAGTTTCAGGACAGGCACTAAAGCTACACAGAGAAATCCTGTCTCGAAAAAACAAAAACCGAAGAAAAAAACAAAATAACCCACAAGATTTCACTACATAGCTCTGGGTGGCCTGGGAATACTTTTGAAAATTTAAAAACATTTACTTATTTGTGTGTCTGTATGTTTGTGTGAATATAGTGTGTGTGTGTGTGTGTGTGTGTAGTATGTGCATGCATGCACATACACATGTGTGTCCACACGCTAGCTCATGTATGTGCTGGTTCTCTCCTTCCATCATGTCCTTTGTGAGGATGAAACTCAGGTGCTCAGGATGCCTTACATTACAGCAAGTGCCCTTACCTGCTGAGCCACTGAGGCGCCATCTTGATAATATTTTATGATAATATTTAAAAGCATTTCTGGGCTGGGAGAATGATTTGGTGGCTAAAAATGCTTGCTGTACAAGCATTGAGGCCTAAGTTTGCATGTCAAGCAGCCATGTGAAAGGAGCGCATGGCTACATGTGTCTATAGCTGAGGGTTCATTTAGGTTTGAGGATTGCTAGGGTTTTCTACCCAGCTAGAAGTTGAGCTTCAAGTTCATTGAGCCAAAGGGTTAGCAAAAAATACTCTGTCTCAAAAACTGATAGAGCCTGAAGTCTTCCTCTGGCAAAGCCTTCCTCATGCAAAGCCCTTGGACACACATGCGTACATGTCACACACACACACACACACACACACACACACAAACAGATTTTTATCTTACCTTTCTTTCAGGGCTACATTTTATTTGGCATAGTAACATTTACTACTTGACGTTCAATTCCGAGTTTAGACAAATGCATGAAGTCGTGTCGCCCCCATGACAGTCAAGACACTGAACAATTTTAAAATTCCTTCTGCTTTATTGCCACCATGTTCCTTTCCAATCTATGGGAACTGTGTCTCTGCATTTAATTTCTCTAATTTTGCTTTTTACTCAACTGACCTTTAAATAAGCAGAGGAGGCAGCAGTGGAAGAGTTAACTTTCTAAGTTGCATGATTGAATAAATTATCCTGCTCTATACTTCATGAAGTATGTTCCCTAGCATCATGGGTAGATGCGCACTTCTCCACATATGTAAAGGTTTCTCTTAAGTAGAAGCACTCTATCATAAATTCCAAACACTGAGTATATGAAAGGATTTGCATAGACTTCAAATTGTTCTCTAAGGCCAGGGTGTTAATTGGTTTATTAGTCAGGTGGAGTGGAGAGCTGGAGGTCAGGGGAGGTATCCTTGAACATGGAACTGAAGAGTGGGTAATCACCACGTGTTATTGTTTGGGCTGATTTTTATCTTTAATGGGTGACGCAGAGTCCTGATTAATATTTAGAGCCGTGACTGCTGGCCTCCAGCCTGCTCATTATCTTCACAACTTTAAATAAAAGGCTTCATTTTCACCCAAGACAGCAGTTATGGGAAGGCTTTTCCTTCTTGTTTCAACGCAAGTCTTGACCTTTCCATCTCCGCATCAAACAAGATACAAATTCTGTGGGAGAACTCATTTTCATGACCAGAAATTCACGCTTAGAATCCCAGAAGACCACATCTAGACAGTGCATAAGAGAGTGTTCTAGGGACCATGATGAGAGACGAGAAAGTTTTGTGTGAGGTTCCTGAGGTCTTGAGATTTTCCTATTTTATGTCATTTATGTTAAGACCATTTGAGCTTCCTCCTTATGCGTGTTAAAGATTCTTTCTCCCGGGGCTGGAGAGATGGCTCAGTGGTTAAGAGCATTTCCTGCTCTTCCAAAGGTCCTGAGTTCAATTCCCAGCAACCACATGGTGGCTCACAACCATCTGTAATGAGGTCTGGTGCCCTCTTCTGGCCTTCAGGCATACACGCAGAAAGAATATTGTATACATAATAAATAAAATAAATAAATAATTAAAAAAAGATTCTTTCTCCCATCCTCCTACCTTGCCCTTCTTCATGAAGGAATGACTTGAGGGAATTGATGGTTCTCAGCCATTATTTTATTTTAGAAATATCTCAGTCACCAAGTCAGTAGTGGAATAATGAACAACCATTTATCATATGCAGCCGTATAATCACTAGTTATTTGTTATATACATATTTACTGCTCTTAGAGTCCTCTGTGTGCTGTACGTAAGTATGCATGTGCATAAACACGCTTATCAAGTACCATTAAAAAGAAAAGAGGCATCATAACACAAACCTCATTATTGGACTATGCGTATGTTTTCCATAATTCACATTCCCTTCAAGTCAAGGAAAGAAGAACGCATGAGTCTAGCACTTAGAAATTTCATATTTTTCCATATTTATCACTGGATACTAAGTAGTAGTACTTACTGTCATGCAGACAATTTAAATCAGTTTAGTAATCCATCCATCAAAATCCACATTGAAAATTTCTTTTTGTTCTGGAGTGTTCCTTATATCTACCTGTTTATTTTCAAGATCCATTCAAGACTTTTGCCTTATATTTGCTGTATATGGGATTTATTAGAGAGGTTTACAGGCTGTGGTCAGTCTAGTCCGACAATGGCTGTCAAGGAAAGGTGGAGAATCCAGTTGTTCATTCCATGAGGCCGGATGTAGGTTTTCATGCTTATAAAACCTCAGCACCAGGATAGATGAACTTACCAGCTAATGTGAGGGCAGGCAGACAAAAGACAAACGCTTCCTTCTTCCATGTCCTTTTATGTGGACCACCACCAAAAGGTGTGGCCCAGATTTGGGGTGGATCTTCTGACCTCACATCTTAACCGAGCCAATTAAGGAAATCCTCCTCAGGTGTGCTCAGCTGCTTGGGTTTTTGTCAGCTCCAGCTATGGTCAAGTTGATAGCCCAGGTTAGCCATCACGGTCCCTCAGCTTTTTATTGTATGTGTTTTTTTTCATAAGATTGGCAGTTTTGAATTGATATGGACCAGTTTTTTTTTTTAAAGAAAATTTTACTTATTTTATTTGTGTGAGCATTTTGCATGCTTATATGTTTGTGAACACATGTATGCAGTACCCATGGAGGCCAGAAGAAGGGGTCATATTCTCCAGAACTGGTGTTGTAGATGATTGTGAGCCACCTTGTGGGTACTGGGAACCAAACTTAGATCCCCGGAAGAGCAACCAGTGCTCTTAGCTGCTGAACTACCTCTCCAGCTCCCAGACCAGCTCGCTTACAAATAGTTGTGTTCCAGATTTCTCTTCTTCATCATGTTTCGACTTTAAGGTTTTCTGTTTTGTTTTTCTTTTTATCTGAAGATTGTAGAGATGGTGCTGCTGTGTTCTTTCCCACATCAGGAGCAATGAATTTTAACTCTGTTCTTATGAGTAAACCTTATCATATTGGTATTGGCATGTATTTTTATTGTCAAAGTACCCCCTTTCACTTTGTTATTCGAGAGCAATTTTTTGATATTTTGAGACTTTGTGGCTATCCTTAACACCCTTGATGTTCCTTATGTAATTCAGTTATTCTATTAGTGCTGGCATAATATGATTTTCTAATTCTAACGTTCTTTGTGAGTGTACTGCTTGGTTTTCTTACATAAAGAAGAGATTCCATCTCTCCACTCCCATATTTCCTTAGGCATTAACATAAGTGTACAAATGGTGCTTCTCATATCTGAACTACTTTTGGATATTATTTTTTGCTATAGCATTATGTAAAATGGCAATGCAACAATCAATTCTTTCTCCATGTGGGGATATAAATATTTCCATGTTAACAGACTCTTTTCTAGAAAGAATAAGTTGGTAAAGACCAACCACGTAACTGAAATTGTGTGTTAATGAGGACTAAAAAGGTCACGGGTATTTCTGCTCCACCCTCTCCACCACCCATTTTCTGCTTCAGTGTATATGTTGAGTCCATACCTATGAGTCTGTGCAGCTCATATATGCCATGGCATCTAATGGTGTGAGGAGCATGTATTGATAAAGCCAGAAATGAGTAAGAAAGAGATCAGAAAATATGTAGCTATGTATTCATCATAGTGTTTGGGGGAACTCACTTGCATGCCAAATTATTATCAATATGCCTTTCAATAGATGAGCCGATGATTCAATATCTAATTAAAGGACTTCTGCATCTCCTTTAAAACGGCTTTCAGAGCTATCACAGCCTAGGACTTTCAAATTGAGGAATCAAAGGATTCTAAAGAATTTTGGAAATCAGTCTTCACGCTCCCATAGAGCATTACTTTCGCCCTCCCTTTAGTACCACTTTAAGCATCCACTTAGTATTAAAAATAATAGAAAATCTTGAGCTATTTCTTTAGCCTCTTTGGGCCTTTTCTTATCTGTCACATAAAGTTAAAACAGATTATCTTAAGGGTACTTGTCCCCACGTTTGTTTGATTCTATGCTGTTACAAAGGCAGAAAGAAAACTAGATTACTGTCCTGATTTCAAAGCTTGACCATTATCAGCAAATTCTTACCTGATCTTCCAGGTAATAACTCTTGTAAGGAAGTTATGGGCACATAGACTATGGCCTTGTACATGAAAACAGCCTGTTCCCTGAACAGAAGTAGCACACACTAAGAGGAAAACATGGGAAAACATTGTGTAGGAGGTGAAATAGATGATCCCTTGGGTCCCTACACTAGTAATTTTCTCAGCAACTCAAAGGCAAAACCCAAGTATCTGTGTCTAAGGAGGATGAAACTGTCATTTTCTTCGTGTTTTATTTGCCGCGTGCAGGTTTTGTGTAGTTTTATAGGGGTGTTCTTTATCACTCATTCAATATTTCCTAACAGTTGGGATAGTTTGGAAGGAGAGTCATTTATATTCTTTCCAAATGTGCTTGTTCTGCCTTTTATGTTCAGTGCTGGTGTCGACTTCTCTCTTATGTAGAATATTCCACTGGATGCCCTTGGTAGATTTAGAGGTTGCTCAGAGAACAGTCATGAACTGCTTGTCCTATCCTGTCTGACCCTGACTTAGCCAGTCTGTAGTTTGAAATTCTTGTCTATAGACTGTTCAGTTATATTTCATAAAATCCGGACCACAAAAGTTTAGTTGTTGGCTGTTCATGTTGCTGCCTGTTCGCAGTGGCAGAGATATTGAAATGATTATCGGGATTTATGAATAGAACATCTTCCTAGTGAAAATAGCAAATAGAATAGTCAGGAAGAACAGACTTTAAAAAATACATAGTTGGTCTACAGTGTTTTCTCTAAATGTATCCTTTCCTCTTAATAAGAATTCTATCCACATATATGCATTCAGTATGTGTATGTTTAGTTCTTGTCATTCTTCTGACCTCTGTTCATGTATGCACACAACTGTATCAGCCCATCCATCTTATCTGACCTTGGATATTTATTTGCCATGACTAAATTAATTTCTGCTGCTTTTCCTACCCCAAATATAGAGTTCCTGTTTGAGAAACAACTTGCTGTCAAGTCAGGGGCTACAGTTTTAGCAGGCATCCTTGCAAGCTCGTGTTCTGAAGCGTTTTACTTGTCAGTCTTTTTTATTCTCTCTCTACACAGTATGTGAGCGAATACAGCATTTCTCTTGCAGGCAGGAGCTGAACAGACCCATCCCAGGTCCCTAATTTCGGTCTTACAGGAGATAGTTGCCTTCCAGCTAGCTCCCCTGTAGGGCTCCCAGGGAAGTTTGCTGTTCTCTTATTACTGATGAACCATATTGGCTTCTTAGTTCTGACAAGTGAATCATGGCTATCAACCTTGGTGCCTATGATGCTTAAGGCCATAATTATTATAATTCTTTGTGTAGGAGGCTGGCTTGTGTATCATGGGATGTTTTAGGATCCTGGTTTCTGTCTACTGGATGCTGGTAGAGTCTCTTCCCACTCTCATGGAGTAACCAAAACAATCTGCCTTACTCACCTGGGAAGAGTTGTCTAAAACTCCCCGTTTGAATTTTATATCTTCTTAATGTTTTAAGTTAAGTCAATCTAAAGAAATCTACAAAATCTACAGATAGCCTTTGGTGTGAGTTACTATCACAGATAGTCTGGCAGAGAGACATTTGGTTGTTTGGTGTTTTAAGTATCGGTTTCATGTAACCCAGACTGGCTCACTCTATAGCCAAAGATGACCTTGAACTGCGAACTGTGGGTTCTCTTGCCTCCACCTCTCAAAGGCTGGGACTAAGGTTTGTGCCCAGCTGACATTTATGCTAACCTATTTAAAAGGAAATTTTGGGCAGTTTGAGAATGGACATATTTTGTTCTCTCCTGCATAGATTACCTTTGTAGTGTAAGTATTTTGTGCTTTGGGTTAAAGAGACCATTTTTTTTCTGTTGTTGGTTTCATTCTAAATTCATTCTACTCTTACAAGTCTTCCATTTTAAAATGTGACCACATTGAAAATTAATTCTTACCAGCAATTAAATCTACAAATTTTTAGAGAAGGCTCTGAAGCAAATGTCCTGCCTTTGAATAACTGTCAATTTAGGAAAAAGAAGCTAATGGATGGATATTCAAGTCTTGATTCCCATTTGCTAGCCTTGTTACTGCGAGAGGAACTAGATACAAACTCATATAGACTGTGTCCTCTATATGGATTGTTTAGATTTGTTAAGTTTTGTCATGGTTTCCATAAGCCTCAGAGTAGATATGCTAGTTGTCTTCCCTTACAAATAAGATTTATATATATATATATATATATATGTGTGTGTGTGTGTGTGTGTGTGTGTGTGTGTGTGTTGTAGCTTGCTGAGAAATCTCCCCATTGCATTTGTTCTTTAACTGTAAAATGATGCTGTTATCCCAAGAGAAAAGCGAGTAGTCAGTGGGATCTGCTGGCAACCAGTCTGTCCTTTGATAATTCAGCAAGTCATCACCTCCAAACTTGCCATTTAATATTCTTACATCTCTTATATTGGTAGTTCAACACTTTGGTTAGAAACTCTAGATATCAGGATTTTTTTTCCTAATTGCCTTTTCATTTACTTGTATAAAAAGTGACATTTGCATAAAGTCACCCTCCAATATGCTGTGACAAAATAACAGGAAAGACAACCAATCATTTCTCCTAGCTTTCATGCTTAAAATCTATTCTTTTCCTTTTCCTTTTCTTTCTTTCTTTCTTTCTTTCTTTCTTTCTTTCTTTCTTTCTTTCTTTCTTTCTTTCTTTCATTTGAAGATTATATGGGGTCTCACGTATTCTAGGTTGGCCTCCTGAAACTCAGCATGTAGCTAAGAATGACCTTGCCTTCTGATCGCTCATCCTTCCTCCACCTCCTGAATGCAGATGTGTACCACTGCACATAATTTTATATGATGCTTCGGACAGAACCAAGGCTTTCTGCACACTACATAAGCCCTTTACCAACCAAGCTGTATTCTCAAATTCCGCCATTCTGCCCTGGACAGTTCTGATAGATGAGGACAAAGAGATAAGGAAAATCAAGATACTTCCAAACCCTGCTTATCACAGTGGAAGGAACCAGGGCACCTTTTTTATGCATATGCAATGGATGAGGGAAAATGGGGTATTGCCAAAAACAAAAGTAAAAACAAAATAACACCATCCATCAAAGAAAACCCAGGGCGTAGATTGCCTTTCACATAGTTTACTCAAAAGCAGCATTTAAGGTTGAATCTAAAGTCATCCTTGATATGGACAAAACAGAATGCCTGGAGTTTTATGTACATAGGGAATCCATAAGAGCCTTCATGTCTTTTTATTTAGAATGCCTCATCAATTTAGTACCCAGCCATGCATCTCTGTCTCTCTCTCTGTCTCTGTCTCTCTGTCTCTGTCTCTCTGTCTCTGTCTCTGTCTCTCTCTCTCTCTCTCTCTCTCTCTCTGTGTGTGTGTGTGTGTGTGTGTGTGTGTGTGTGTGTGTGTATTTCCTTAGAATGATCAAGATGCAATTTCAGTTTGGATTTAACTCCAGTTCTCTTAGATCTTTATAGAAGCTTGCCTGATTTTTAATTCCTTCTTCTTTGTTGCTAGACAAAAGCAGAGAAAATATACCATGGGGATACAGAGTAGTTTTGTTATAAAAATGAAAGATGGAAACAGAATAAGACTGTGAACCCCCATATCTTATCTTCAGTGCTGTCAGTTGGCACTGGCGAGCAGTTCTAAAAGAGGCAAAATGATGGCTCTTGTATCTTAAGAGCTGGGAAGAAAGTTGAAATTTCCAACCTTTAAGCACCACAGAATCTCTAGTATTCTGAAAGCGCACAGTCTACTGCTTCCCTTGGTAATTCACACTAATGCTTTAACAACTTTCAGCACCAGGAAATTCTTCCGTGTGAGTTACAGCCTAAATTCTTCATGCTGCTTAAGCCTGTTTCTTCTTGTTCTTTCCCCAGTGGAGGCATACAACAGCTGGTCACAAGCCCCTATGCAAGAGCCATTCACATAATTGAAAACTGTTATTACATCGCCTTTCAGCCACTCTTTCTTGCTTGTTCTTTCCCTTTCTCCCTGTGTTTTCATGGCTAAATAATCCCATTTCCCTTAAGTAGTTCTTTGGTCTTTCAAACCCCAAAATTATTGTTGTACCTTTATGTCAAGTCTCCTCTAAGTTCTGGGTTAGTGGTAGCCCCTAGAATTAGACACTGTTTTGTTTTCTAATTTAATATTTTTATTAATTCATTGAGAGTTTCACACAATGTATTTTGATCATATTTACCCTTTCCCCTACTTCCTAGATCCATCTGTCATCTCTCTACCAGCTCCCAACTTACTGTGCCTTTTTTTTTTGTAGCTTTAGCTGACTTTGAACTAATTGTGTAGAACAGATTGCCCTCTGCCTCCCAGTTTTTGGAATCAAAGGCGTGTATAGCCACATCCAGTCTCTTAAAGAAAAATAACCTGCCAGGTTCATTTTGTGTTGTCCTTGAATGTGGGGCCATCCACTGGATCATGGTTCACCTATAAGAAGTCAAACCCTTAAAGAAAACGGAGTGGCCAGCAACTGGCTTTTTTAGTGGAAAATATTTTTTTTTCACGAAATATATTCTGATCATAGTTCCCTTCCTTCATCTTTTCCTGATCCTCCCAACCCGCCAAACTCCACCATCTATCTCTCTTCAGAAAACAAACAGGCAATTAGAAAAACAATAATATAAAACAAAGAGAAGCACATACACACATAGACTGAGGAAAAAAAAAACAATAAAGACACAGAATCAGAAACCATTATTATACAAGCAAAAGAGCAGTAAGATAAAGAATGCCCAAACAAAGCATTATGAGACAAAAATATGCAAAAATACTATTACCTTGTTTCATATTGTCCATTGCTGGACATGGGGCCTACCCTTAAGCACGGTTTGTGTACCCAGCGAGACTTCATTGGAGAAAACTGATTTTTCCTTTGCATGCAGTTGACAATTGAAGATACATTTGGTTAGAGGTGGGGGCTTGTGTCCACTTACACTCTCTGAGCTGGGACCCCATCTGGCTTAGATGTTTGCAGGCCCCGTGCATGATGCCCCAGTCTCTGTGAGTTCATGTGTGCCAGTTGTGTTGTGGTTACAAGACCCTGTTTCTTTGGTGTCTTCTATCTCTATTGACTCTTACAGTATGCCCACTTTCTCTCTAAAGTTACCTGAGCCCTGAGGGGAGAAATTTGATGGAGATATCTTATTTTGTCCTAAGGTCTCTCACTCTGAGTATATCCTCCAATTGTGGGTATCTATTTGTTCTTATCTGCCGCAGGATGGAGCTTCTCTGATAATGGCTGAACAAGATCTATGGGTACAGCAGGATGCCATTAAGGGTCATTTTATTGCTATATCCCTTTAGTAAAACAGTAGTGTTTGGTTTTCCCATAGGTACATGGCCCTTCTAGTCTCAGGTTCTTGGTCACTCAGGAAGTTTTAGGCATGGGCTTCACTTCATTGCCTGGGCCTTAAATTCAACCAGATAGTGCCTCATTAATCCCACAGGCTTTGTGCCACAATTCCACTCACACCTCCGAGCTGCAGGTTGTCCTTGTCAATCTAAGGGTGTGGGGGGGGGGTGTTGCCCTCTCCTCTGATAGTGTGCAGAGTACCTTCCAATACTGCAAACATTAGTCAGTAGGCTTAAAGTCTCTAGTAGACACTAGCTTGATTTTTGTGGTGGTGTTGTCTTCAGTAATCGGACCTTACCCTAACAGTTTGTGAAGGGTAACCAATAGTCTTGGCAACAACCCGAGTTGTTTAGGGGTATCCATGGTACCCATTTGACCAGCAGTTCTGTTAGATGTCACCCATCCCTGGAACTGGGTGTTTCACTTGATGGTAAAAGATGTTGAGTTTGGGACTTTACCCTCTCCATTATTTGCAGACTCCGTTTAGAATCCGTTCATATATGTACATATTTTAGGAAGCTTCTACAGTAGTAGGTTTCAATATGGCTACTCAAATAGCCCTTAGTGTTAGTTGCTCCTCTCCATATCCCCCCTTCTTCTCTCTTTCTTCTCACTGCCTGTTTAATCATCCCACTCCAGTCTTACCCCAGGTTTCTGTAACTATCTATTCTATTTTCCTTTCTTTGTAAGATCCTCCCATCTTCCCTACTCCCTTACTCTGTACCAAACCTCTACAGTTATATAGCTTATAACATACCTATTGCAGTCCTAAAAGCTAACATCTATACATAAGAAATTATATTCAGTACTTCTCTTTGTGGGTGTGTGTTATCTCACTCTAGACGATTATTTTAGCCTCATCTATTTACCTGTGAATTTCATAATTTTGTTTTTTAATAGCTGAGTAATATCTCATTGTGTTAATGTTCCAGTTACATTATCCATTTATCTGCTTATGGACATCTAGACTGATTCCCTTTTTTGACTTTTATGAGTCCAGCGACAAGGACATAGATGAGCAAGTAACTCTCCGGCAGGATGTAAAGTCTTTTGAGGATATGCCCAAGAGTTGCATCTTGAAATAGCTCTATTCTCGGTTTTCTGAGGGTCCACCCTACTGACTTTCATAGTAGAAGTCAGCAACTTTCAATAGCTCATTGGTTGGTTAGGGATAGGGACTAGAAGCCCCTTCCCTTCTGTTGACACTGTTTTTCCATGAAGGGATTGAACTATGTGAGGGTAATGAGATCCTTTCTTCTCACGGGACCTTCAATACCATTAGTCTATGTTTCCTACTATTAATTACACATTATAGGCATGGAGTTTCCTCCTTTTATGCATTTATTTCTGTTTTCTCCCTTTTGTGTGTGTGCGATGCATTCATACATGTGTGAGCAGGTACATGTACTCCTTTCCATGCTCAGACCACAAGAGGACATGGGATATCCTGTTTCATCACTTTCTGCCATGTCCCCCTGAACCAGGGTCTCTCACTTAACCTGGAGATAAGTTGATGACCCTCCAGCCACAGTAATTTTACTGTCTTCACTTCCTTATAGCACCAGAGTTTCAGGCCCATGTGGCCGGGAATTTGAACTCTAGGTTTCATGCATATACAGCAAGGTCTCCCATCCAGTGAATCATATCCCCAGCCCCTCCCTTTTTGTAGGCCTAGGGACGGAACTCAGGGCTTCATATATGTTAAGCATGTGCCTTACTACTGAGCCCTTGGCCCCTCCTGTATGTCTTTATGGCTATTCATGTGGCTGACTCATACTCAGATTGTTTTTCTTGTTCTTTTTTGGGAATGAAGGGATATTTTACATTATAATTTGTACTTTGTATTAAGGATGAATTCTTACCCTGTGGCATGTCTCTTAATGCATCATTAGTCTATCCTTTAAAAAAAGTCAGATTAAATATATACATGCAGGTTAACCATCAGTGGATTCATACCATAAATAGTAGTGAATTAGTAATGCTTTTCAATTTGCCATTTTTCTATAATGGTTTGTCTCTTGGCTAGAAAGGGTTATTTTTCTAAAGTTGGTTTCTAGACCAGCGGAGCAAGAGATTGCTATAGTACATATTGTAGCTGAGTACTTGGCAGTTCTTTTGACAAAGTCTCTCATTATGCCTTTGTGTGATGGAGGAATGTGTGCAGCACAGACTAGATGATGTTGTTGGGGAGAACTCAACAACCAGAGAGGACAAAATCACAGGTTATGTTAAACACATAGGCTCTCGCAGTATGTCTTAATGTTTGCCCTCGGTATATTCAAGACATTCAGCACTAATCTCCCCCCCCCCCCCTTTGTGACATGGTCTCTCTACATAGCCCTGGTTGCACTAGAAACCACGATGTAGACTCTGGCCTTGAATCCACAGAGCTCCACCCGCCTCTGCTTCTGAGTGCTGGGATTAAAGGCATATGCCACCATTCCTGCCTTCCCCAGTAACTTTTCAATGTGAAGAGAGAGCATATATTTTGAAATATGAAAAGTCCTAAGTTGGGAATAGCTAATTTATTGTTGTCAGGATTGCTAAACCAATGAAATGATTCCAATGGGTTCAAACCAATAGGAAATTTCTTGACAGATGTGACAGGAAAAATCCCAATAAGACAAGTATAAAGTAAAAGAACTGTGGGTAGCAGAAGAGAACAGCGTTCCCCACAGTGCTCAGCTGAGTGTGACTGTGTCGTGGTACTCACACACCTTATCAACTAGAAGTGAATAAAGTTCCTGGGGTCGCTGGATTATACCTGGGGAAATTTTGAGATTAAACATAGTTTGGCATGGTTTTTCACCGATGACCTTCATTTTTAATTGTTAAAGTATTAAGGATTTTAAAGTGTGAAATATTTTAAGAGGTGGGTATAAGATATAATTACAGTGATTAATCCTTAATGAATTTAACCAACGTAGTTTTCATAAAGGATTTTGCTGGATGTACTACTGGAAAACATGGACCTAAGGAGTTGACTTGTGCGAAATTGTTGTTTAGATCAAATAAAGGTGATCCATTACCCAGTACAGAACAATGGAGGTTTCATTCCCAGTAGAACATATTTAGAAAATTGTTTTTTGAAGGGTATTGGCAAACTGAGACATGCCACACGAAGAAATCAAAGAAACAGGGATGAAAAGGAAGAGCCAAAGATGGAAGTTCTGATACCTATTGAAAAGACTGTACAAAGATTGCATATATGAAGCCTTGGAGTCTAAGTTTCCAATCAGTTCAATGATACTGGGAATGATACCCTCAGCAAACATGCTTCTTGCTCTGTGCCAAATACCGACATAGATACCTTTCTGTCTGGTAACTCACATAATCTTAAAACAGCCCTGCGAAGCAGATAACGGTAAAGAGTTTCATTTCAAACCAGAGGAAGATTATGGCATAATGCTAAAGATATTTTCCCCAGTCCGCATGGACAGTGAGTAGGAAGGTTTAGGTTTGGATTCTAGGGTTGTGAATACAGAGCTTTTCTGTCCTTTGTGTGCTTGCTGTGATTTCAACTCAGCATGGTGAGTCACTTTTGGCTGGGGTCCGTTATACACCCTTTAAGAATGTCTGCCTTCTCACCTGGCTGCCACTTAGACAGTAGCCGTACAAACTCACTGGCTCTGGTGAAGTGACTTTGGACTCTGAATAACAGCTCCATGGTGTCCGTCCAAAAGAATGAGTTGATTTGCATGATCTCTTTCATCTTTACATTCAGTGATTCCTTTAAAAAAATAATTCCAGTTTGTCTGTGATGACTCTTAACATAGAGAAGAGAGATTGGCAGAGGTTTTTGGTCAATGGTTTGAATTGATACCGTTTTGTAGCAAGGGAATCTAAGGTTAAGTAGCTTGTTATTTTGGTGTTAAGTTTGTCCTTAGGAGTAAGGAAGGACTGCGGTACTGCTGAAGTGGTCAGTGCTGCAAGGGGAGGGAGGTCTCAGCCCAGTTGCCATTTTGTCTGTGACGCGGCTAGATCTTTATTAGCAAGCTCTGTGCTGAGAGGGGCGGAATGGGACGACACTTGGCCTGGTGCTTGTGTTCTACTAAGGGTCCCATGTCACAGATTCAGTTTAGATGGTCCAAGACCCTCACTTTCTTGGCAGACCAGATGTAATATCATCTGTGGAGAAGGGGTTTTTAATTCAGTAGTTCAAAGTATGTTCAGAAAGTATGTATAGAGTGTTACATAGGGAAAAAACTTCCATAGCTAAGCATATAAGAAATCAGAGTGAGTCGAAATAGGGCAGACTTAAAAAAAAATAACAAAACATAAGATAAAACAAAAGCTTCCAAACCCAACTTGGACAAGACAAGCCAATAGGAGAAAAAGATCCTAAGAGAAGGTACAAGAATCAGAGACCCACTCATTTGCACATTCAGGAGTCCCAGGAAAACATTACCTGGAAGTCATATGCAGAGGACCTGGTGCAGGCTTGTGCTAGTCCCGAGCATGCTGATTCAGCCAGGCAGGCTATTTTTAAATGATGTTTGTGCTGGGAGAAAAGTAAAAGATAACAGTGAAAACTATAGGCCCATATTTGACCCCGACAGAAAACATCTTCTGGGAACTACATAGAAGCTTTGTAACTGCCTTTAAAACTGACCAAGTAGAGCGTCTAGGTATTAAGAAATAGGCTAAGCAGTGTTAAGTTCATGGTTCAATAGTACTGACCTAACATTTTCAAGGTAATAGGTCTCGTTTCCAGCACTGCAAGGAAAATTCACAATAGTTCAAATGTTTAAAACTGAAATTGCAAAACTTTAGGGGCCGATGATGACTCCGCAGTTCAGAACAGTTGCTGTTCTTGCAGAGTAACTGGGTTCAGTTCCCAGCCCCCATATGGTGGCTAACAACTGCCCGTAAATTCAGTTCCACGACAAACAGCTTCTATTCTGAGAGTCTCCTCCATTCATGAGGTGCATACACATACCTCCAGGCACTCAGACATACACATGAAATAGATAAGTATGTTCAAAAAAATTTAAAATTTTTATAGCGAACTGAATATAGCTGAGGAAATGGATTCTTCCAGATAATAGGACAGAGAAAATGATTAGACATGGATGTTTACAAATAAAGGATTATAAACTGGAAGATGCTAGAGAAGGCCTGGTTAGTACCATGGAGAATGTGGAAGTCTAACACTTAGGCAGAGAAAATAGAGAAGGAATGCAGAAGAAGTTATTTGGTGAAATCATAACTGAGCAGATTCTAGAGCTGACTTAATACTCTAAGCCACATTTCAGGAACTCACTGAATCCTAAGCGATATAAATAAAACCACGGAGCAACTCAAAGCTGGAGAAGGACAATGAATTTCATAGCAATAGAATTGTCTCAGTAGTAGCAGCCCAGAAATGGAGACAAAAGTAAAATAACATTTCATCATGCTAAAACGAAAAGAGGGCAAACATTCCCCAGAACCTTCCATATAGAATTTTATATCCACTAAATACTGCTATCAAGAGTATCGCTTAAAAGGGAGATATTTTAAAAGAGAATCCGGGAAATCTACATCCAATAGACAAAGGAAAATTGTAAAGAATATACTTCAGACAGAACTGATTTCAGTTGTATGACTGATATTAAGAAAGCAGTAAGGAGAAAAAACCATTTTGTGTGTGTGTGTGTGTGTGTGTGTGTGTGTGTGTGTGTGTGAATCTATCTAATAAGATAGAAAATTACAATCATGTAGGGTTAAAAACACACCGTATGATTAAAATGCATGACTACAATAGCATCAGTTAGCCAATGGGTAAATACATTTTGAGTGTTTTAAGATGGCTGTACTATATGAAATGAGTCATGGGGCTTAGAGAGAGAGAAAAATAAAGAAGCAATGGGGCACCATGATAGAATCCAGAAGCCAGGATTGCTAGGGACAGGAATCAGATTTGCCATTAGTTAGCAGTATAAACTCTGAGAAGCTGCTTCTCTGCTATCATGATCTGTGTCTGTTTTCTGTAAATCTGAGACTTTGGAACTAGATTAAAATTTAAAGTCCTTCACTGGGAGTCAATGAAAAGGAATTCCTGCAGAAGGAAAAAAAAAAGAGTCAATAGTTCTTGAGGTATTTACCCTTCCTTTAAATTTTAAAGAGTAAACACCTTGCACTCACTTCCAGCTAACTTTCACATATCCGTTTAAAAACTTAGAGGTAAATCTAATCTCATTCAGCTGTGTATTTTTGCTTTTCCTTTAAACCAATTTCTTTGTTTTGTTTTGTTGTCTTTTAATAGTTAGGTGGGTAATTGTCTCTGGTAGATGGTAAGGGGACATTAGGAGGGGAGAAAAAGCTCTGAGCAGAGGCCCTTGCTGAGAAACTGTGATTCTTGCTATTCTTTCTTTTCAATTTGTTACCTAAATAAATGAATGACTTCGTACTCTCTTGCCGCCTCTCCTTGAATTGTTGCTCTACTTCCCTCTCCTTCTCCTTTCCCAGGCCAATAATAAACCTGAGATCGAAGCGGCCCTCTTCCTCGACTGGATGCGCCTGGAACCCCAGTCCATGGTGTGGCTGCCCGTTTTGCACAGAGTGGCTGCCGCGGAAACTGCCAAGCACCAGGCCAAGTGTAACATCTGCAAGGAGTGTCCAATCATTGGATTCAGGTACTGGGCTCCGACGAAATCACCTGACCGTCTCTCACGTTTTCCTGACTCGGTCTTTTGCCTCCCGCCTCCGCCTCCCATGCTAGTTTGCTGTTAGTTTGTTCCTCTCCAAAGCGGGAGAGAAAGTGATGCAGCCAAAGCATCGATCACGGCTGGCATTCCCCTGATCACAGGGTTATTTGGTGGACCTGACTCATTAGGCAGATGTCTCCTTCCACCTTCACTCTTCAGCTCTTCACAGCCACATTGTGGGTGGGGCGAGACAGAGTACCTGTCTCTGCAGAGATATTTGTTTGTCAAGGGCATCCAGATGAACTGTGCCTCCTCCTTCCTGGAACTAAAACCTTTTTACCCTTGTTTTCATGGCCTCTTCTGTTTATAGAAATTCTCCAGGAATCAGTTATAAAACGAAGAGTTGCTTCTATTCTGGGAAGACGCATCCTGGTAGCTAAGTTTCTTTCTCACTTGGCAGCACTTCTTTTTACCCCTTAAGTAACAAGAATTATTCCAGGCATCCGAGAACTTTCTTCTTTTTCTTTGAATCTGATTCTCTTCTTTCCTAAGGGAATAGAAGGTAGGCAAGCAAATGAGATTCACAAAGCGGCTAAAAGCAGAAAGCATTCCTTATAAATGTAAAGGCGAGGGAAATGGGAACCAGCACGCTATTATTTTGGTATTCTTAAAACGACGTGGGAAACAATTGACTCATTTGGAGAAGTAGGATATTTTTAAATGAGCTAAACTAATAATAATCCCAAGTCCTAATTCTGAAATGATGATGCATTTAAACATCTGGATTGATATGAGCCTTTCCATAACAGAAATAAACAGGATTATATATTATGTGTCTTCTGAATTCATGTAGCAGCCAATGTAAATATTCATTTCTGGTTGTGCTTAAATCTATTTTATGACTTTATTTTCTATTTTCATTAAAATGCACCTTTTTTTTACCATTGATGTTTTTCCTCGTGTAATTTCATGCAGCTTTTTTTTTTAAAAAAAGCCTTACACGTTTCTAAAGCCGAGTTAGACAGATCCTTATAAAATATGCCTTTTTCATCACTGGTTTTGGACAGGTGAGAATGATCCTATAGGGCCTGCAAGACTGGGAGGGGAGCTGCAGGTGACTGCATTCCTTCTTATCTTCCCGAGCCAGCTTCATGAGCCAGTGGGATTTGTACACAACAGAGGAAAGTTACACACACACACACACACACACACACACACACACACACACACACATATATATATATATATGTGGACCGTTCTCTGGAGGACCTAAGAGAAATCTTTTTTTCTTTACCCTTCAATTCTTGTGCTCTTATCAAATTAGATTATTTTAAGAATCAACACTTCTCTTTCTTCCTTATTCCCTCTGAAATGACGGTTGAGATCTAAAAAAGAAAAAAAAAAGAAATGCTAGCTTTTCTTCCCACTTTCCCATATGTGACATCAAGAATATGTTTATCTGAATTGGCTAAGGCTTTTACCGGAGAAGGCAAAAATTAGGAGGACTGAAACAAATATATAGTATTCTGGGTCTGAAGGAAAATGTACCAACTGGTCCTGAGAAATGGAGAAAATCCTCCATTTAATTCAGTGTTGTTGTTGGCTTTTTTGGAGGGTGTCAATTTTGAGTAATATGGTGAGGAATTTCTGGAGAGAAGAAATTGTCCAATTGACATGAAGATGAATCATGCCAGCCAATTACAGATTATATAATTAAAGGAAAAGTTATTTTAATTGGAGTTCTTATGAGTAACTCCATTTTTGTAATTTTGTGATAATAATTATTTCAGAAAACTCTTGTCAGTCATTCACTTTGAAGTTCTTTCAAAGTTGTTGAGTATTTGGTCTTTAAAAGACTAGGAGTTTGCCCAACCTTTTCTTTTGAATCTGAAAGAGTTCCAATGGAGTTTAAATAAGGGTTGAGATTTTCATTCTTTCTTGCATATGTTTATGAGATAATCTTTCTGCCAAAATGTTTTGATAGTGTGGAAAAGGTACTGGAGAAGCTCGGCGTGGGAGTTATTTGTGTACTATGCAGGACTAATGAACACTACCTTGTTTTTACAATTGGCAGTGTGGTGGAGGGTTTTCTAGAGTGTTCTTTGGGACTATGACCTGAAGAAGTACATATGTGTTTGTTTCTGTTCTTTTTCAGGTACAGAAGTCTAAAGCACTTTAATTATGATATCTGCCAAAGCTGCTTCTTTTCTGGTCGAGTTGCAAAGGGTCATAAAATGCACTACCCCATGGTAGAATATTGCACTCCGGTAAGTTAATGTCCTCCTGACATGATGAGTTCATTCACCTGAGAGGAATTCTAGATTTGGATATTGCAAGTCATACTTAATTCTTGGTTTTGCTCTTTTTTTGCAGGGGGGTGTGTTTGCTTTTATTTGTTTTGTTTTTAAGTTTCACCACCCTATATCTGTACCAGGCAGGTCCTAATACCCATCAGAGGTGACTGGTACTCAATTAGTACTCGGAATGAATGCATATGTTGTTCTCTTTTTGCATGGTTGTAGGGAGGCCATCTCACATTTCTTTTGTACAAGCTTAGCAATCATGTAGGGAAGACTCATGGCCGTGGGGCACGTTGAAATTGGAGAAGAGTAGTGTGTATTCCTCAAAGAGCATACCATACTACCCTCGGTCACTGTTGTTCACCTTGAGCTTTGTGACGTTAGCAACTCACTTTTGAAAAATATGCTTCATATAACAATACTTAATCACTCGTTTGCATGGTAAGTAAGTGCTTACCTCTTAAATGGCTTTATGTGCAATGGTACTGTTATTTTTAATATTATTATTTTGGGGTGTTGGGTTTTTCTTTCGGTTGTTTTTCAAGTTAAGGTTTCTTTGTGTAGTCCTGGCTGTCCTGGGAGCTTCTCAGGAATGTATGCAGGCCCCAGCTGGAGTTTTAGAGATCAAAATCTGTATTTTATTAGCAAGATTTACAGGGACTCTGCTCTGCTTTAGGCCACAGATTTCATCCATCCCCAGATGTCCTTGCAAGCATTTAACTGTCTTCCTCACTGTTATTCCTCTTACAAAGGTAATCAGTGCTGGACAGTGCAACCGCCATGCTATGAATTATCTACTATTCATTTTGTGAGCTCTGATATTAATGTCAAATAAGTAGCTTAAAAGTCCCGAAAAGTAGAGTAAAACTTAGTTAGTCTAAGTCTTCTATAAACTAGCGTTCATTGAATAGCTAAATAGTCTGAATATTTCATTTATTCTTCTTCTTAATCTTTACTTATTTTTGTGTGTTTGTATGTGTTTTTGGTGTGTGTATGTGTGTGAAGGCCAGCGGTTACAGATTGGTGTCTCTCTCCATCTTTCTCTACCCTAATTTATGAGACACTGTCTCTAAAAGAACCTCGAAGTCACAGATTGATTGGCTGGTACCTGAGATCTAGAGATCTACCTGTCTCTTCCTTGCCCAATGCTAGGGTTATGATTAGGTACCACCATGCTTGGCCTTTATGTGGCTGTTATGAATCCAAACTTAGGCTTATGTGGCAAGCACTTTGCCAACAGTACTGTCTTCTCAGCTTTTAATGCCCCTCTTTTCCCACTGATACATGTTTTATAATTGTAAGTAACTCACCCAAGTTAGGAAAGTTTGATTCCATGGCCTTGGCTCATCCTTCCCATATCCCCCTGGTTCCGAACCCAGTGCCATGAAGATGAAGATGGGGGGGGGGGGCATTTGTTTTTAAATGGCGCTCTCCTAAAGCTTCTCTCATCATGATTTTCCTTTTAGACTACATCTGGAGAAGATGTCCGTGACTTCGCCAAGGTACTGAAAAACAAATTTCGAACCAAAAGGTATTTTGCGAAGCATCCCCGAATGGGCTACCTGCCAGTGCAGACTGTGTTAGAGGGGGACAACATGGAAACGTGAGTAGTGGCGGCTGCCAAGCAGACTTCCATTTGGTATACATATCTGAACTCCTCCCCACCAAATACCCTCCTTCACTCCCAAATGCAAACAGTCTCTTCAATCTCTCTTTCTGGATTGACTTTAGCTGAAGCAAAGGCAAATAAGCCGCTGTTCGATTGCACTTTCCCTTGACAGCTACCTTTTCCAAAAGTCAAAGGAAGGGAAAAAAATATAATACTGAAGTCCAAATTGCCTTCTAAGCCTTTTAAGAGCGCGGGGACTGTTTACAGATGAGTGATGCCAGTATTTCATTTTGAGTTCCTTCCCTCACAAGTCAGTGGACGTGTGTCTTTCTGTATCTAATTGTGTGGTCATATCTAGTCACTCTTTGCCACTTGAGAGAAATACCCAGGCGCAGGAAGGCTTTCACAGTAAGTAGTAGTACGTCTGCTGCTCACCTGGATGATGCCTTTGGCTCCTTGAAGCTTCCTCCTTCGATTCCCCCGTACTCTGGCGGCAATCACACGGCGATTTGTTTTGCTTTTCGTTCATTTTTTTTCACTCTTCTTTGACTGTTGCTTTCCATGATTCAGACATACTTTGGTTGGATTTCGTTTGTTTCTTTCGCCCTTTCCTTAATTTCTGTTGCGGCTGGGTTTGCTTGTGTCTCTTTTCACCACCTCATGTGTTTTGTTTTGCAGTCCCGTTACTCTGATCAACTTCTGGCCAGTAGATTCTGTGTGAGTACTTTTGCCGAGGGTGCTGCGATCACCAGCATTCACTTGCTTGATTGCTCTGTGTATTTATTTATCTATCTATCTATCTATCTATCTATCTATCTATCTATCTATCTATTTATTTTGCTTGGTTTTGTTTAAAGACATTCTAATTTCCTGTCCTTTTTTTTTCTCACTAAGGCCTATCACAGCTTAAAGAGGCTCTGGGTGGAGCTGCAGGTCTCTCTGCTGAAGTGCTAGTCAGTAGAAATTCTGGTCTGAGTTCTAATAAAAATGAAAAGAATTCTGCAGGTTTTAGCTGTAGTCCTGGAAGACGTGTTTATATTTTCAATCTTCCTTCAAATATAGGCAAGAAAGAGGCTCCCGTTTGGATAATAGCATTTGAAAGCCATGTTTCTTGAGAAGTAAGACATGGAGACCTTCAGAAGGGTCATGGTGTGTTCCTTGGAAGCAGTTAGCAGTGGACTAGTAAAAATCAGCAGGATAGATTTTAGAGTGTGACACTAAGTTTGGTTGACTAATTTCAGTGAAGTGTGTGGATGTTTTTAAAAAGTAGGTTATGCCATGCGGTTTTAAAGATGTTCACAAATGTAGGATTCTGACTTGTAAGCTAAACTTATTTTTGTCATCACTCTAGAATACTCTCTTCATAAACAGTTATGCCTTTAAGCAAGGAGGGAGGAGTGCTCTATAGTCTGCTGCTACTACTGGTGTTTATTAATGCTACTAATATTATATAATAACACACAAATGTTTTATTTCAGCTTACATTGTTAGAGAACTATTTTGGAGCTAGGTATTGTGATAAACCCAACTACTCCTAGCTGTTTAAGAGGCTGACGCAGGAGAACTGCTTAAGCGAGCCCAGCAGTTGAGACCAGCCTGAGTACCAGCTTATTCTTTATTAAAGAATAAAATCTATGAAATCTTTTAGAGAGCTTTGATGTGTACATTAGCAAAAAAAAGTATGCCTACATAAAAGTTATACAGTGTTTTCATAATAGTTTGTTGTTTTTACAGTATGCTTTACCAAACAAAGTTTGGTAGCTCTGTCCTGTAACAAGGGGAAAATAACTAATTTGAAAGAGTGGCTTATGTGAGAATTTAATTTATTTGATTTTCATATTATCTCGCCATATAATTTAACTGAACCGAAATAATGTTTTCCCCAAAGATATAGAGACACACAGGCTATGGATTCAGATGTATTTTAGGCCTTTAATAGCCAAAGGAAGTAGAAGAGTGCTTTTTCTTTTTTAATCCCACATTATTGTGCCATTTAATTACCATACTTACAAATAGTGATTGTCTCTTTTCTTTATTCCTAATGCTTAAACAATCTAAGAAGTTACTTGATACAGCTGTAGTTTTGCATGATGGTAATCATTTTCCCCAACCTGAGCATTCTGTTTGCGGAAGCCTTCATAACTAAGCAATTTTGAAATTTGATCTGCTGACGTACTGAGATGATCAAGTAGGTAGATTTACTCTGCCAGGGGGAGTTTAACCAGGGAGGAAGTCTGAAAGGTTAGGATTCGGAAGAAATTTTTTTCTAATATTTGACTAAAAGGAATAGGAAACAGTTCCTTGGAAGGAATGGAGAAGATCCGATCTATGTTAATGAGAAAGTATCACAGTCAGGTTGCAGTGACTTCTTTTAAATTGAGGATGTTTGTCTTTCTTAATCCTTGAAGCACTTTCAAAATCCATGACTTATTTATTAATTTATCTTTTGCAACAACTAAAACATATGCTTTGGTTGCCTTTTTAGGAAAAGGTGGCTAGATTTTTCAGAGAGTGTGGGGAGTTCTAGTTTGGAGGAAGAAAACAAATGCACGTGCTAGTCTGTACTTTCTTTATACTCTAATTTTATTACTTTTTATTCAGACTTTTCTAATAAAATAGAAAAATCTATTGTAAAGCTGTCCTATTCAAGCAGAGGAATTAGGTACTAACATGTTTTATTTTGTTAAAATATATTTGATAGGAGCATCTTATGATAATAGTGGTATTTAATCTATTTAATGTGGAACACAGACTTGGACAGCTTCCAGAGATACAGATCTTTTGTTTTTGCTTACACAAAACCCTTGTTTCTTTGTAGCTGTCATAGTATTTTAAACTGAATCCAGGATAGGCCTTTCGTTTTGTTTATCCACAAACGAGGCAGGCTGGCAATGTTGTTGGAGCTCCTCTGCTTTGAAATCTAAGTAAATGAGAACCTACTGGTGGAATTCTCACATGCAAGCGTGAGGTGGCTTTGGCCAAATAGATTCTTCTGGATAATCAGAAATTATCCTGGTTGCTATATTGCTCTGTATTTACAAAGCAGGAAGCAGCAGCCATACTATCATCCTCCTTTGAAAGTTTTTTTTTTTTTGGAGACTTAATACTTAAGGTATGTTTTGGGGAGGGGAGTAATTATTACTAATTCTTGGTTTTCAAATTATTCTACTCTGACCAGCACTTTCTTTTGCTTCCTTTTTGGTTTAGCAAGTGCCTCTTGTACTTTTCCAGATTACTAACCATTACAAGTTCGTATACTTATGCAAGTTGCACTAGGTACTATGTGCATTAATATATAAAATTATGGGAAATTATCCTTGAGGCTAAGAATTACAGCTTTGTATAAGACTTTTGATAAGATTGCATTAATATGCTTTGGATTTACATGCCCTCTTCTCCTGCTGTAGCTTTGCTTCAAGGTCTTGTGTTTTCTTTCTTTTGTTTATACGCTACCACTATAGCAACTATTATAATAAAAATTACTGCTAATATGTTTTCCTCGATGTTAGGCTTTAGCTTATTTTATGTATACATGTGTATATATAGCTATATATACACATATTTATGTATGAAACTTTCTAGCTTTCTAGTAATAAACTATTTCAAAATTCTATAAAAATAGCAGATTAATTCAAAAATATAGTGAAGATTCCCATGGGACTATTTAGATCTGCCTATTAATTTGAATAGTTGTCTCTTTTCCTTTCACATGAAAATGTAAACATGTTTTGCACTTGACCTAGACAATACTGGTCTCATATTTTACACTTGACCTCCACAATATGATAAAACCTTTATCTCTCAAGGAAGGCCTCCAGTGCCCTGGTCATTAGTTTAAGTGTGTTATAATTATCTTAACACAATGTTTCATATTTTAAAAAAATAGAAATGTCCAGCATATTTTCTATGCAAACCTAGCGGTATGTATGCATTCATCTTCACATATGTGTGTATATGTATATACATATACATACATATACACATATATACACACAGAAATTTAAGAAAAAAATCAAACATTTTCACCTTCATGTTCAGACCAAGTCTTTGAATGCTGTTTGGGTATTAGGCTAAACAACAGACCTCATTGCACATGTTACGCTGGATTTGGGGTTCATGCCTTTCTTTACCTAAGTCCTTTCTGTATTAGGAGAGAAATGGAAGAGATCTTTTATTCTTTTCCAATAGGGCAAAAATCACAAGTCCAAACTGGTTTTTAGAACAAATTTTGTTTTTTTGCTATAATTAATCCAAAAGATATAAAAATTCCCGAAATAATGAGTAGATCAGCTATGAAGTCTGAAAAACGGTAACCCTACCACAATCCTTGCCTGTCTACTGCAGAAAGGGGCGTTTTGATTTTGCCTGCAGAACTTATATTTACCCTTTCCTCTTATTTGCCCATCTGGATTTTGCCCATCTGGATTTGAGTGCACGCTAGCCCCAATAAGAATTATTGTAGATACGTGACATCTTACTAAATTTAGATATTCTTAAAAAAATGCTTACATGACGTTGAGTCATTCCATTTTTTTTCTATAGCATACAAGCATAATGCTACTGTTAAACTGGCAGGTAGCTTCCTTCTGTAGACATCCTGGTAGATAGAATTTAAAGAAGTGCTAGAATGGAATATCCTCAGTGGAACTAAAATTCTCGACTGTAAATCTGCTAAGGATACATAGTTTACAGTCAACCCAAAGATGTTATCATAGATGTGTGTAAGCTGTTTCCAGTTTTAACCACACAGTTCTGAAACAGCCTCAGAACTCTCATATATGAAAATGTATGAGCCGAGAGGCTGTAATGCTGTGTAGATATCTCCCCCATACCTTTTTGTGTAATTGAAGCATTTTAGAGAGTTTTTCTTTTATTTTTATGGCTTTTAAGGAAAATCCGAAATCATCTCTCAGATTTCAATCTAAAATATTTGATGCTCTCTTATATACAGGAGCAGCTACATACATGTGCATTATCCATAGGCTTGGAATAAAGTCATTCTAGGCCATTCATATAACAGGAGTGTGTGGTGGGGTCTATTTCTCCATTACTGGGTGGTATCTATGACTAATCACATTTTCTGCCTTATAGGCCTGCCTCGTCCCCCCAGCTTTCACACGATGATACTCATTCACGCATTGAGCATTATGCTAGCAGGTATGAGACTAGTTGAATGCCAGGGAAATATTGATTGAAATAACTAACCAAGGAAAGCTAACCTATAATAATTTTAAACAAATATTTTCTTTCTTCCTCAATCCTTTCTGATTTCTACTAATCAACTTGCCCTCTAACGTGCATGCCATTCTACTGCATGGAGGTTTTGGATACCAACAATAGCATGGGTCCAGAACAATCTTATTTAACCCTGGCCTTTCAACATTTCTGGTAGCTTTGTTGTGTTTTATATTCTGAACACATTTGCTAAATTGGCTTGTAAGTCCTCTGACCTCCTTCCAAACTACTAGACTAGATATTAATCTGTGGAGAAATGATACTGTGTTACCTAAACAATGTGAAAGCCCTGACTTTTTATTTGTGTTTCACTGACTTTAAGAAGATACAACTTTCCTAACTCTTGAACTTCTCTCTACTACCTTCTTTGTATTTGAGATAACTTTTATTCCTAAGCGCTGAACGACTAATTTTATCTTGTGCTTGTTAAATAAGTCTATTCAACTTTTTCTGGTTGTCCAAAGGCTTTATTATTGAATCGGTGACAGAACACATAGAACACTTGTGAATCCATCCTTTACCAACCTCCTGACTACTGGACGTGCTCTTCCATTGTGGCAAGCTTTAATTAGCTGTATACTTCTATCATCAGTGAAAGGCAATGATTGTCTTAAAAGACAAGGGGTAGTGTAAGGTGTGGGTTTGCTTTTAGGGAAGATGCTCTTCTGCAAGCAAAGACTGGTTCTCAGAGAAAGAAAGATTGATCTATGGGGGAAAATCCCCCCCCCCCCCAACAGCAACAAAATACAGCTTCCCATAGTTTTTAACACTAAAAGTGCAAAGCTACTAACTAGCTGCTTCAACTGGTTAAGACAACACACACATCCTTTAATTTGAAGGATTCCTTTCTCCTCTTGCCATGAGTTTTTCTTTAGTTTTCAGGAATGTTCGCATAGGTCTTGAGTAGATTCTAAGAAGTCACATAAGTTTTAATGAGCTTTTACGTTTTTTATCAGGCTAGCAGAGATGGAAAACAGCAATGGATCTTATCTAAATGATAGCATCTCTCCTAATGAGAGCATGTAAGTATTCTATCTCTTTTTACAAAATGTTCCTGACAATAAAATTGCTTTGAGGGCTTCAGAGGTAGGAAAACCAGGCTCTAGGAATTAACATCACATTCATTTGATCTCTCAAGGAGCCATTCATTGACGTTTTCTTTAGTTCTTAAAACCTGGCACAGAATGAGCTCATACAAATACAAGCATTAATCCAGAATAGCAAAATGAAAACAAAAAAAGTGCCTTACGTACATTTATTTAATGTCTTATGACTATAAATTACTCATTTCAAACACTTAGATCAAAGGCTAAATTTTGAGCGCACTGGAATAAGGAATAAGATGACATTTGAAAGTACGAACTAAGTCGGATTTCCTCCACTGGTGAGAAGTGGAGATGTGGTCTTCATATAGAATTTCTATTCCCATATACTGTTAGGCTGGCATTTTTCTTCATTGGACTGTTGAGCCTTAGCATCATATAGAAAGGCAGTCTTGTGAAGTGTTCCCAGATGAGGGAAGACAAATTCAGGTCTCAGTTTGTCACTGGGGTGAGAAGCTAGCTTGATCCCACTTTAAGAAGGAGACGTATTACTGTTACAAATGGCCAAGAACACACTTAGCTCCAAAACAGAGGCATCATCACCAGCTCATGGTACAGAATACAGAGGACCATTGCTAGGATCCAAGCAGCTGTTGATTAGGGAGGAAGAGACGCGAGGGCATGGAGGAAATAGAGGACCCACTAACCGAACAAATAACATGGAGAAAAAAATTTTAGTCAAAGTGCAGTCATGCTTTTAGTTTGATAAGACATGATAAGACAATGGTTTAACATCTTATCTTAGAGAATAGGCAAATGGAAGCATAGTAAAGTTATCCTATGTAGTATGTATGTGAACCCAGCATCTTGCTCAAATGAGAAAGGGACCTTCATAAGGATTAAGCCAAAGCAAATTGTATGAAAGTGGGATTTCTATGCAATTATTCTATGAATTCCATTTGACACATAGAGGAGACCAATATAAGAGAGACGTCAACAGCCAGTCATTTACTTCAAACACATATCCTTTTCCCAATTAAAACTGGGATGCCATTATATGATCTTCCAACAGGAAAGCGAGTAGCGAAAGAACCAACTCAGTATAAAGGCTTGACTGGTTCACTTATTTGGCTTCCCAGTTTTGTACTGAAGATGCTCTCACCCTTCCACATTAATTTAGAGTGTGTCCATATGACAGTCTCTGGCAGTCACGGAACTGCCGCAGAGAAGAGGAAGAAAGCCTAACAACAATAGTAGGTTCCAGTTAAATGTAGGAAGTCCTAGCAATAAACTTTTAGAACTTGAGGGGGTAATAATACATTAGCTATGTGATAAAGACCTTGATTGTTTGATTTTACAACAAAATTTAGCTGTAGCTCATTCTGAGGACGTGCAATCCATTTTCACTCTGTTGTTTTAGCAAAATCTGTTATTTAGGAACAGTTCTGATGGAGCAGCTGATGTCATTTAAATGTTTCTTTTTAATGCCACTGAAAATCATAATATTCATTATTATCATTATTTTGTGGTGTTAAGGAGGGCTTTATGCATGCTAGGCAAGTAGTCACCCACTGCAGTGTATCCCAATGCTCCAGTGATTATTAGTAACATTTCCACCACTTCTCTCCACTGACTGACAACAAAATGGAAGCCATGAGACCATTTTCCTAAGGACCTGATCTTTTCAAACTGAGAATGTGGTGGCTCTGGCATGCTAGGCATGCAGACTCGTGCCAGTAATCAGGAGGCTGAGATAGAAGGGTTGCCAACTTAAGGCCAGCCCGGGCTATGCAGAAATTCCCTCCGGAAAACCAAAATCAAGTGGGTATGCAAAAGGTAGCATATGCACATGATAACGCCAGGGAACCGGAAACAGGAAGCTTTCGCGTTTCATTAAGAAGAAAATGAAGTTCCTAGAACCTGGAGGTACAGTGGAGTTTTCAAAAACTTAGAGCACTTCATTCTTAGATTTCTCCTGAGTGTTATTAGCACGTTCCTTCTTGCCAGGAGACTGCAACTGCCCTGAGAATACGCCTTCCCCTGCCCTCCTCCCCACAGAAATAGTGCTTAAGGCTCAGCCAAAGGAATGAGTTGTTCTTTGCCTCTTTTAATCAGTCACCTTCATGTCTCCACCCCCTTCAATTTTGTATTTGTATCTAAACAGTATTTAAAACAACCAGTTATCCACAGGTTAATTATTGTTAACATCCCACCTCTGAGACCTATAAGTTAACATTAGCTGGCTGAAGCAGCTCTTTCGGGTTTTTGCCTTCCACTGAAGATACTATTCCCTATTTAAAGAACTGTTTCCCTCCTCCCTGCCCAATCAGTATCAGTGCTATGGCTCATGAACAGATCATCTGGACAGACCTACTAGCAAAAGAATTAAATGGCGATTGTTATTTTTTTTTTAAAAAAATATTTGTTAGTTGATAACAGGCTAAAGTGTTAAAATAGACTCCCAAGTATTTCTATAATTCTGTCTTTCATTTATCTGTGTAAATAGGCCAGTAAGTTTCATGTGGATTTTTGAAAAAAAGAAACAATTTAAACTGTCCATCATTACAGCGGTACCTACATGTCTTCAGAATAAAGGAACGGAAGGTCTGACTAATTGTTGAGAGCCAAGAAATGTTTCTATTTTCAAATACACATCTGAGTCCCTGACCCCAAAACAAAATAAGGGGGGTGGAAAAACCAAAACCTTTGATTTTATTTTCCAGAGATGATGAACATTTGTTAATCCAGCATTACTGCCAAAGTTTGAACCAGGACTCCCCCCTGAGCCAGCCTCGTAGTCCTGCCCAGATCTTGATTTCCTTAGAGAGTGAGGAAAGAGGGGAGCTAGAGAGAATCCTAGCAGATCTTGAGGAAGAAAACAGGTGAGTTTTCTCTGTAGCTGTGTCATTGGTAAGCGGAGTGCACACGCTTGCACACGAAGACGAGTGCCAGGAGTCTTCACTTAGTCGTTCGATGTCTAACTGTTTGCGAAAATAATCTGTTCAGCTCCTTTTGCAGATTCACTTCTTGTCTGAAAGAAGAAAATGAGTGCCATGTAGCATGATTAATAAAGAACTCCTAATCTAGGTGTGAGGGGATTGACGCTAATGGGGGCATTGGGTTTATTGCATGTGTTCCATAGGTTTTGATATATTTGTGTTTGGGAAGAGAATTTAAGAGAAAAACCAAGTGGTTTAATTCGTGGTTATGTAAATTTTACATGTTTGGCCATATTACCATAAACATTAGAGGAAGTCGATTCATTGGCTCTGTCATATTTGGGAACAGTATTTCCTCTTATTTTGCATCATCAAATGCAAAGGAGTTACTACTTTTATTCATCTTCATAGCAGATTAGGTAGGCAATTCCAGGTGTTAGCCATTACCTGTGGGGGGAAAAGTGCAATTATTAACAAAGAAAATGCATGATGCCTAAAGCGGATAAATTGTAAGGACCTGGCCTATTGTGTGGTGTCAGGATGATACAAATCATTGGCCTCTTCCTTTTGGTTTACATTTGCTATGCCACGGGTACCTTGGTTAAGGGAACCTCTTCACATAAGCCCCTATAATCACATTGTGGCTTGCTACAGACAGTGCCACCAGGCAAGTCTTTAAAGGCCAGACTGCTCAAATCTGTAGCACTTAAATACTTTCATCTCTTTTGGTTAGCCCAAGGCAGCAAGACCTCTTAATCTAGAGGACACACTGTATTTGAGACCCAGTGCCCTGAGGGAGAATGTCTCCTCAGCATGAAAAAGCAGGCTGCCATTCATCTAGTCCTTTCTGCTGCTACTAGCCTTTCAGCTCTTAATACCCCTGACCTCTGGCCATAGCTCTTTATCAAATTGGCTTCCCTTGAGTTCCTCGCCCATTTTCCCAATAAATCCTCTGCACTCCCTCTTTGTGTATCTTTCTAGAACCAAGACCTACCATGGCATTCTTACTTTACTGGATTTCTGTATCTTGAACAAACACCCAGCTTCTCAGCAGGGCGTCCAAATTTTCCACTGTGTTCTCTCGACTTGCTTTTGTCAATGCCACCTTCTTCTCTACTGATCATACTGCTGTAGCCAGTATTTTGATTTTGTTTGCATCTACTTTCCGGGCCATGTTCACGCTTCCTGTCGGCCTATATCACTTTAGATTTTGCCCGGAAAACTAAGGGCAGTTTGCCCCGTTATCCATCATTGTCCGTACCTCCTTCAAATGAGTCCTGGCCATTCGGTGATCAGCATCTTGTTCCTCTAGGAGTTCCTACCACAGTGATAATATTTCGCTACTCGGGAAGTGTCTGGTAAAACACTATAGATCATGTAATCATGCTTATAGGATATAAACTTAAGAATATAGCAAGGAGGTCACATGACCGCCAGTAACGATGTGATATTGTACATTTGTGGAGGGAAGATTAATGATAACTTTATTTTCTTAGCTCTATATGTAAAAGTAGGAATGAAATCCAAGATACCTCTCCTATTATTTTACTGGGAAGAGTCACTATAATAATTAGTAATAATAGCTAGAAGTCATTCATATTAAATCTTTATCAAAGTCAAAAGAGAAGAAAGGATTGGGATTTCCCCTATAAACACAATCTGATGCTCCTGAAGAGTACATACATTTTCTAGTATATGATCATTACCGTTGCTGAGTGCATCTTTTAGCTCATTAGTCAGGATATAGATCTTGTTGATGGGTTGCGCATGCTCCCTCCATGCCGTGGTAACCAGGTCAATGAGTGTTGGGGAGGAATACTGATTACACTCATTTCTGGATCATTTCATCATTTTCAGAGCACTGTTTCTGGTACTGGGGACTGAACCCATGACCTCATGCATGCTAAGAACCCACTCTGCCACTGAGAAACACTACCAGCTCCTCATTTTGAAAGTACTTTAATATATTTTAGATCGTTTAATCTTTTTAAAAGCTGTACAAAGAAGTACACATCTCCTTTCTTTAGATGAGAAAGCACAGGCTGAGAAAGGTTCAAATAGCTTGCCCCAGATTTCCCAGTCAGCCAGTGGTAGACATAAATTCATACCAGGTTTATTTTTTCACACTCAAAATAGCCAACTCTACCTTGGTTCAGAGAATAAAGAGCCATTCTATGTAAATGCCATCTACATAGAAATCGGGTTTATTCCCCAGAATGTGCCTTACCTGGAGAGCGTTTGCAAAGAACAAATGTCCTTGAATAAACTAGTTCAACCACTTTACCCTGAAATATATCCAGGATTGTCACTGAAAATGGGATGGTTTGTTCTCTGAAAGAAAGATTATATAGCAGGGCCACTTAGTGCTCCAAAATGAGGCCTCTGCCATTATGTGAGTCTTTCTGGAGGTTATCTTGAAAAGGTCAGAATGAGTCTTTTCTTTTCTTCTTCTTCTTAGTTCTATTTTCACCTCCCACTGAAATCCCAAAGAAGTGTCTCCCTCTTGGGAACAGCCTTCCTCGTTTTCTCTGCCCTATCCTCTGCTGTCTTCTTGGAGATTTTATGAAAGAGATTCAGGACCATTCTGCTTCTATGACCTTTGCATTGGGTGTTGCTTTCAAAGCCTTTAATTTGTCATTTCCCTCCCTAAGAAAGCCTAGGAAATCACTAGATTCTCTTTCTCTGTGCCTGCCAGCCTGGATATTTCCCAAGTCAGAAGTAGGCTGCAAAAATGACAAATAATAGCCTACTTGTGGAGAAAATGGGCAAGGATATTTAAAGTTAATATTGTACTCAGTGCTCTGGATGGAGACTTTGAGTGTATGTAAATATCTGTGTATAGTTAATGTTTATTTAGTATATCTAAATATCAAATATCTGTGAATATTTGATGTTCTTATTCTGCAAATGTGAATTATGTTCACATTGCAATTAGCAAAGGAGACTTAGTTGAAGATTCCAATTCCTGACTATATATGTTATTAATTCTATTAATTACTATTGTTCACAATTTTCCTGACCCAATGCCCTAGAGAAACTCAAGGTGGCTGTTCTACATACATCTTGGGTATATCTTTTTTCTTTTTTAATTTATTTTTTTAAGTAATCTTTTCTCATTTTACATACCAATCCCAGTTCCCTCTCCCTCCCCTTCTCCCACTCCCCTACCTTCCACCTGCCCCACCCCAATCCACTCCTTAGAGTGGGCAAGGCTTCCCATGGGGAATCAACAAAGTCTAACACATCCTTTTGAGGCAGAACCAAGTCCCTCCCTCCTATATCCTCCTTCCAAAGAGAAAGGGCCCCAAACAGCCAGTTCAAGCACTGGGGATAAGTCCTGGTTTTTGTTCTTTTTAAAAAATAATACCATGATGAAATGTCCCGGGCAGCTTGCGGAGCAGCTGCAAGTGGCAGCGCCATGCGGCAGGGGTGTCAGGGTCCCCGGGCGAGCGGCAGAGTCAAGCGGCTGGATGCGGTGAATGGCAGAGTAAATGGACATAAGGCTATACATAAAGCTAGACATTTATTACTTAAAGAAAGGGAGATATAGACAAACATAAAACAAAGACACACACGCGCACACACACACGAAAAAGAAGAGAGAAGATGGCGGCGGGGGAGGTCCAAAGTGGCTAGGGTGGGCGTGGTTAGCTCTTAAAGTGAGCCAATGGAATAACACTGGTCGTCTTGGGGTATATCTTATCTCTACTGTTAGAATTCCTTTTCTCCCATTCCTTATACATAGCATTCGATACATATTTGTTGAATAAATTAATGAACAAATGAATTGAACTGGAGCTGAATCTATTTTGGTTTCAATATGTGCATGTAGTTTCAAAACCAAATATTTCACAAACCTAATTTCATAAAGGAAAACATTTGATTGAGCTTTTATTTTTTTTTAGTTCTATTAACATTTCAAAATACTTCCCTCTGCCTTGATTAGTACCAAGCATGGCATTCTCATAAACGTAGAATTTTAAAAATCCATTTTTCCAAATCCTTGGCTCTGGGTGTCTCTCCCACCAGCACCCTCTGGTTACTAGTCTTTTATCCCCCATAAAGATAAGAAGAAAGCTGAGTATGTCTCTGGATCTTTTTGATAGTGTCTCTTAAAAGTTTGTGCCATTGGTAGCATTCATTAGCTTAACCTACCATTCATGTTTCACTTGTTAACCACAGATAATTAGAGTTTGTCTTTATTTGGCAGAAGCCAGCTGATTGCTGAGAGTGCGTTCCACCCTGTGTCCTTAGCTCTGTGAACTCACAGCTTACCTTTTATTCCTATGTACATGAAATCTTGTAGTCTCCTGACTTAAGTCTATACTTTCCAGATTATTGTCAGCAGCATAGTAAATTTGTTAGGTTGCACCTAAATCTAAAATGCAGGTAAATATGAATCTGATTGACTGTGAAGTTTAAAGACGGTTAACATTATTTCATATTCTACGATAGCATCAGGCTCAGCAGATTTGTAGTACCTACCCAGTACCTTTCATATGCTTTGGTTTGGTTCTTTGGTAACCAGGCTTTTAAAGCTTTGATTTGGTTTTATCTTGCTTTGTTTCATTCTTCCAATATTCACACAAGATTATATGACATTCAATTCTGAAAGCAATGGATGTCTATGACACTGATTGATGAAAATTAAAGTCATTTTATTCTGGAAAAAAAAGATTATATGACATTCCAAGAAGTTTTAGATTTGTTACTTCTATCACTGATTTGAACTAGGTAGAAACCATTGACCTGTTCATGTACCTTGTAAACAACCTAATGTTCTTAGGTCCTGTTTTCATTGCTATAAATCTTCATAGGCTCAGGCATCTTTAGTCCATTTTCTTTGTTGTGGTTTATATGGTAGTCCAAAGTAATAAGAAGTGGTCAAACTGAAAGACTGAAAGTGGGGGTCAAGAGCTGGGGACAGGCAGCCAGAGATGAGTAACTCAAAACACATAATGGTATTTGCAAAATCTGCATTATAACCAAGTGTGGTGGCACAAACCTTTAATCTCAACACTTAGGAGGCAAAGGCAGGTAGATGTCCATGAGTTTGAGGCCAGCCTGGTCTATATAGTGAGTTCTAGGCCAGCCAGGTCTACACAGTGAAACCCATTCTCAAAACAAGACAAAGAAAGGGAAGCAATGAAGCCATCTGTTGTGCAAGAGCATGGTGTCACACTGAGGAGTATAGACCTCCTTAGCTAGGATAGTGTGCTGATTGTTGTCTGTAAACTTGACCCAAGGCTAGATGTTTCCGGGAAGAGGGAGTGTTAATTAAGAAGATGTCGCTATAGAACAGGCTTGTACGCAAGTCTGTGGAATATTGTCTTGATTAATGATTGATTTGGGAAGGTTCAGGATACTGCAGGTGGTGCCACACCCAAGTGCTGTTGGTCCTAGGTACTATAAACAAGCAGGATGGTAAAGCCATGGAAAACAAGCCAGTAAAGTGTGCTCCTCCATAGTCTCTGCTTTAGTTCCTGACTCCAGGTTCCTGCCATGTTTGTGTTCCTGTTCTGACTTCCTTATATGATGGACTGTGATGTGAAAGTATAAGGAAAATAAGCCCTTTCTTCCTCCAGTTGTTTTTGTACTGGAGTTTTATCACAGCAATAGCACCCTAGGACAAATAAGGAGCCATCCCTGGGTGTCAGCTAGAATTGAGACCCTTATATTTACACCGAGGTCTGTGTTTTGTGTGTACATGATGTTTATGTGAACACATAGAGATATGTATAGCTTTGTGGTGGGTAAATTTCATTCAAAAGATCCACAAGGCTTTAGGAAAGCATGTTTTTAGGACAAAAAGGAGCTTATGCAAGAGGTGATTCAAGAGTTCAGTAGATTGTACAAATGGGGAGACAGCTCCAATTTCCATGTTATATCAAGAAGCAAGTAATGCTGATGGCTCTGATGGAAGAAGAGAGCTCATTGACTTGGAGGTTCAACAGCTCTGGGGGAATACAGAAAGGGTTTCAAAGTCTGACAGGAGCATAGCCAAAAGATAGACTTTTTTTTGCATCCAGGGTCGACAGTTCAAGAATATCCCATGCTTGAATTCTCGGCAGAATTTGTGGAAGTCTTTCCTCAGGGGCCAGGGAGCTAGAAGATAGTAAATGGAGTGGGGCAGAAGTTGAGTGATGGTCCTGGTATCATCCTCCTGTGCGAATCCCAGCAGTCTATAAGAAAGGAATTGCTGTTAGAGTCCCTTTTCTCCTACTTTTTGTACAGAGCATTCAATAAAGAAGGAAGACCTTGTCAAAGTATGTAAAATAATTCCATCTACAAATATATTTGTAAATATTCACATATTTACAAATCATCTCTAGAGGACACTCAAGAAGTATATAAGGTTAAAAAGAACAAAACATAGTAGTAATAATTCATAATAATAAAGACAGGTTTTACATATGCAAATATTTACAAATATACTTTTGTTGGAATTATCTTACATATTGTCACATATTGCTGATTCTAGTCTTTTTATTTAAAAATCTCTAATTACTTTGTATATACTGGAAAAAAACATGCCAGGAGATGAGAAGAGGACTTGGGAATGAGAACATTTTCTCAGAAGAGGCAAGAGAGAGAAAGGGAGGTTAAAGGGCACCAGGGTGTAAGAGAAGGCCTGCTCTCAAATGGAAGACCAATTTTGTGATCTTTCTTTGCATAAGCAAAGAAGATGAGGGGTATATCACAGAATCTTGGCATGTCCAGTTGACACCCCTGGAAACTGGAGGCCGATTCTTACATTTTGTTCAAGTTAGCATTGTATATGAGAAGGTTAATGAAACTAGGCATTTATGTTGCTTGGCAACATAGGCTACAAAACAGAGGGCTGCAGGACCTTTTTTGGATAAAGGGAGCTAGTTAAACACCATAAATCAAACAGCCATGCCTTTTATGGCAAGAATGATGAAGAGCTGAAGGGCAAACACTGTATCTCACAAACTGTGTTAGAATTGGGTCAACCATCACAGCTTTATTTAGGCAGAGAGGAGATGTCCACAAATCAGAGGTAGAGGCCCCAAGAATCAGAGGCTCAGTTCTATCTCACAGTAGTATAACTACTATTCTCTAGTTCCAAGTTAATCAAAATGAGAGGGGACTGGTTTGGGGCATCTCTTTCTTAGGAGGGAATGAATAACCAAGAATTACTCTTTTTTTTTCTTTCCCCTAATTATCTCTTTTTAATTGCCTAGCAGTAGTAAATGTACTCAAGTCGCTTTAGAGCGCAGCATTTACATGCAGATTCTAGACCTAGGAAGATAGGAACTGCATGCTCCTTGAGACTGTAGTTGTTGTTACATTCCATGACCCTCCGTCTAAGAATCTGACATCACCCAAATCAAAACAGTCAAATGGTTTTCTGCTGCACATAGAATATTGGGATAGTAGATTGGAGAGCCACAGACTGTTTCATTCTACAGAAAAACTGAAGCAACCCTCTGCTGATTAGAAGATTCACAGCTTACAGATACAGCCGGCATCTCTCTGAGACAGACTGGATGAAAGCTTACATTCATACAATCCAATTTCCTTTGTTAGATGCCCCCCCCACCCATTCTCCTTGTGGACTTTACTACTAGACCATCCAGTGACAATAGAATAAGATCTTGACTTTTGCTAGTTACTTTATAGGCCCAAGCATATAATTTCATTTAAATCCAGCGTTACTAGCTGAATACTTAATGTGAGACTTCACTAATGACTAAGGTCTGTTTCTTACCCTATGGAGCTCAACACTTAATGAAATAATATCGAAATATGAACATTAAAATCTAGCATAGGAAGTTCTCTGGATGAGCAACAAGGTCAATGGTGAATTCTGTCTGGGAGTGGAGATGTCTCAGCAAAGGGAGTATAAGGTTAATGACAGACATTTCCTAGACTACAGCAGGGAAAAGAAGAGTTTTCCTGACTGATAGACCTATGAATCATGCATAACATGGAATGAGGAGAATGAGTGTAGTGGAGCGAAGGTGGAAACTCCTTTATAAAGGACATTGTAAGTCATATTAAGGAGTTTGACTTCTATATGCAACTTCTATTTGCAAAGGGGCAGAGGAGAAACATTGTGTATTTGGTCTACTAAATTCTTGTATTCGAGGACATTTCTATAAATGTGTTCCTTTTCTAAAAGGGTATATTTTTTACCAGCCATAGCAATCAGATCTCTGGGTGTGAATGAGCATACTAGGGATGCCCTCGATTGCTTCAGATTTCATTGGAACTTCCCTGTATCCAGGGAGGTAAGAAGAAATGTTTTTGCAAACTCTTGATATTAGATGAAGGAAATATGGGATATACTAAAGAAACATTGTAATTTTCCTGGATTTTGGCAGCAAAGACGAATAGCTGTCCGTTGAATGCTTGATGTGAACAGAACCTGTTCTGAGTTTGTGTACTATTTTATTCAATCGTTACAGCCCTGTATCCAAAAGACTTGGGATCTAGACTAGAAAAGACACTGCATATAGCTCCCACATGGATTCCTAGTCTGATGGCTGTGAACTATGAACCAGCATTATGCTATGTATAATTATTGACTAGTGTACTCACCAACATTTAATACAAAAGATCAAGGGAAACCCTATGTGGCTTTTGATAATTGTGGAAAGACTAACTTTAAAAAGAATACATGGAATATAGCTTATTATAGCCCAAAATGTGTTCAGAAATTGTCTTTGAGAGACTTTAAGGAAAAGCATTCCAAGAACAGGTAAGCTTTTGTATAAGGGAATCCTTGTCATATTAATGTTTACATTGGGGATAGAAGGGAAAGCATCTGATTAATTATGTTTAACCCAATACTGCCCTTGCTGACTCAGTTGTGATGCTATATGGACCACAATGTGATTTAAAAACTCAAGTGTGTAATAATCCAACCCGAGAGAGGACTAGTTAGCTTCCTATTGTAAGTGTTGAAGTCTGGCCTTTGTCTCTTCAGGGGAGATCGGAGGAAGTAGTTTCCACAGGATCCTGCCCATAAGACCTGGATATGTGCTAGTTCTGAGGCAATTGCTGGATAAACACTGAGTCCTCAAGAACGAGTTCATAAAATGCAAAGGAACGTGAAATTATCGCCAGTAGATCTAGAAAAGTCTTTGCACGCTTTTTTGTGAACTGCAATCAGGGATAATCTGGGTTTCCAGTTAAAGCACAAACGAAAGATTCCGCCGATACTCTACTACAGTGAACTCATGATCAGGAAGTTCCTGCCTGTTCATTTGCTGGTTAGCTTCTGGAAAGGAAGCTTTTGTTTCTGTCACCAGAATAGTGAAAAAAAAAATGTTTTACATGTCACATATCTACTGGGTAATGATTTTAACATGTGTAGTCAACACAGTGGGAGTTTTTTCTGCCCCTTTACATTATAACAGAAACTCAAATGTAGCGTTAAAGTAACAGGTTACTGTGAATTTACAGAATGTGTAAATTATTATGTGGTCCTGTGTGATGGCTCCTTCAGGAAGCTCTTCCTTTTCCTGACACAGAAATTTTAAAGATGAATACTCAGTATATCCACCATGTGTGGCTTGTTGATGAGCTCGTTCCAATCCACAGAGCCTCATGGAGTCATCAGGAACAATGCTGAAAAAAAACAGATCTGGAGTTTTAAGAGAAGTCTTGATTGAGGATCAGTGAGTTGTAGGGGAAGGTCGCAGTCTTAGAGGACATGGAAGCCTATGGGGAAAGGACTTGTAGAAAGAACACCCTGGGTGCTGGCAGTGGCTTGCTGGTTTGTATCTCTTACACAGCTGAATGGGAATGGCTAACTCCATCCATTTTATATTTCTGTCTTAATAATCAAAGGGTAACCTTCTGTGTCGGTTGCCATAAAGCGCCCCTCTGTCTGCTGTAATTGTAGGCCATAAGCAAATAATTTCCTGTGTGTTCCGTGTCTTATGATGGTCTAGTAAACCAGAGGAATAATTGTCAAAGTAAGTAACTTGTGTGGTTTTAGCTTTAGCGGTGAGCAATGGTTCCCAATCATTTTGCAGTCACCTACTGTTTGTTACTGTGGAGTAGAAATAGACCATACCCCACACACTCAAATATGAGCTCTTCAAAGGTATGGAATAGTGTTTCGCATGGCCCAGTCTCCTGAGTTCCAGGTACGTGCATGTGTTATGTAAATGAGCGGAGGGAAAATGCTCTTTGTAATGTGAGCTGTGACAGAAGCAAGCTGTCTCCATTGGTTTCCCTTATGTCTGCTATTTTTTTTCTACAGTTTCTTTCCTAAGTCTCCTTAGGTTGTATTTCCATTCGAATGAAAACAACTCAGTTTAGGTTAACCTAGACTTGAGTGTTTTAGGATTATTGGGGACGTTTCTAGGAAACACACAGACCACGTAAAATAATTCTACAGACATGTGTACACCATAGGTTACATGTTGAGTCCTCTACATTAGGGAAAAGAATAAAAACATGACTGTTTTCACTGTGAATTTATTTTCAGTGTTCTGAAAGATAAAATTTGAAATCCAAAACTTCATGTTTACAAAAGTGTCTTGATATATACTTTCCATTTCATGCAATCCACCCTCCTAATTTATATAATTCATTGGTTGAGAGCATAAGCTCAAGAGTTGTGCAGTTGCCGTCACACGTTCAACTTTAGAAGATTTTCTTCATCACACAATGACACCCAATACTCATTTCTTCTCACTTCTCCTTTGTCCTGTGACCAATCCCCAGCAACAGACACATATGTTACTAATTTATTGACTCTCTTCTGTGGAGGTGTATATTCCTTACCCTTCATATAAATGAATTTGTAAAATCCATGCTATTTTGTGATGGTCTTTCACTTAACATAATAAGTGGTAGCTATGTTATATTATGTAATAGTACTTCATTTTTAATGCTGACTAGCATTCCATTGTATGGCCAGATGTATCACATTTTTAATATCTACTCACCAGTTGGAAATTTGGGTTGTTTTGACTTTATTGGTTACTGTGTACAACAACAGGGACTTATTTTCGAAGAAGCAATTTCTTAGTTTCTGTCATTGGAATACAAGAGGACATAGTATTAAATATGGCCAGAGTGTTTAAGGGTACATCCCAGGAAGTGGGAAATAGGCCCTCAGGATAAGTTTATTAGGAGAGCATAAAGCCTGATGCCCAAGGGGAACTCAAGCTGGACCGCTCAAAGCTTGAAGCTATGACTCTCCAAGAGGTTGTTGAGTTTTCTGCTGACATAGATAATGGAACTTTGATATTTTCCTGTATTGGTCTGAAAGCTGAAAGACACTTTTCCCAGTGGTACTCTTCCTAGGGGCTTGACTGACTTACCTCCAGTCTTAGTCGGCCTTTTGGTTAGGGAAGAATAGGCACTACCATGTTTGTCTTGAGGGTTTTTTGCCGGCCTTATTTCCACATGATGTGCCTAGGATTTCTTATGACTCCTTTTTGTTTGTTGAACTGATGATAAACACATTTCTCCCATACACAACAATGTGTATAATAGACAATAATGTGAATGGTACATAATCATGAATTTTTGAAGAATGCAAGATGGTAAAGACAGAACGTAGAGCCAGTTAATATTGTCAACTTCTTTTCTGTTTTTATTTTTGGGGGTTTTATTTTGTTTTGTTTTCTATGACCGATGTGTCAGTGGCATACTCAGAAAAGACAGCACATCTAGACACATTGACCCAGTCAACTTGACCTAAGCATGTTATTCTAACAGTAACTCAATGGCTATAATCTGGCAATTTTGGTGCACACCTACCATATTTAATTAAACCCAAGGAGTTCCCATCATAATGATTTTAACTCAGTAACTTCATTTTTTTTCTAAATGCTCATCCCTGATAAACTTTACTAAAACACAGATGGTGGGAAATGCATAATGGTTGCAAAGTTTGGAGGTAGTAGCTTCAACATGGCTAGAGGCTGGGATCCAAGTACACACCAGGCAGATTTAGAAGGCTAAATCACTTCCCTAGCACTATATTTACATTTTCTACCAAGCTCATTACATTTTCATGGATTGCTTTCATTTAACGCTATCTAAGCACTATTTTCTGATAGGGAGATTGCAGCACACCTGAGACTTCAAATTCCAAAACAAAACAACAAAACAGAGAGAGAAGGAAAGAGAGGAGAGGGGGGGAGAGAATAACAGCAGTTGCCACAGTAATAGTAACCAACTTTTGTGGGATACATGATATGGGCTAAGCTTGGTTCTGTGATTTACATACAGAATACAGACCAGTAATACTGGCGGCTTTTTAAGCCTCATAATGAGATTAGTGCTTAAGTCAGTTGCTTAGTTTCAGCAGGGAGTAAATGAAGGTCTTTTTAGATGCCAAGATTATCTCTCAAATCCTGCTTTAATTCCCTCCTCTGCCAAGAGTCGCAAAAGACAACAGAAAGACAAGGTGTCAAAAAGTTATTATATTGTTCAGATTTTTCCCTGATATCTTTTTGTTCTCTGTTAATGCTTTGACATCTATTTTTAAATGTATATATCATTGGAAAAAATTATCCATTATTCTAAAACCCAGTAAGTATTAGGTTTCTTCTATAAGATCTGTCTTTACACGTAATAAATTTCAGTTGGAAAGGGGTGGAATTAAGAACTCTATGATTTCTTCAAAGGGGGGGACTCTGTTAAGCAAAAAAAAAAAAAAAAAAGGATTAGAAATGAGCCTGGGGGCGTCCTCCCATTTTTACTGTTTTGCTCAAGGCAAGTCTAAAATATGCATACTCTTATTTCCTACTCCATGAGATTCTCCTTAATTAACATTGGTAACGCCAAGTCAGATGAATATCTTCTTCTGTTTGGTCTAGGGGCATTTTTGACTTGGCGCTTGATTAAATGTTTTGATATAGCTTTAAATAGTTGAGTTATGAAGGAAAGGGTTTATGCAGTTTCCAGTTTTCAGATGCATCATTCTGGCAAAATAGTATGCCTTTTTAAAAAAGGAAGTACTAACTCACTAAGTGTATAGTGACTCTTATAGTTTTCTATGGTTTATTACATTTGCTTCAGTAAAGTTTTTGGTGGATATATTTTCATTGTTTTTAATATTGTATGAGGGTAGAGCCTAATTTTTCTGTTCTGTTCCTTTTACATGTATACTACATATAGACTCTATGTGATCTTAGACTTTATGAAAGTGTAACGTACAATATTGCGTAAGAATTCGCTGACCACTGGAAAAATTGCCTTTATTTGCTTATATAATTATATAACTGTATAATTACTCTTAGTAGGGGAATTCCATTTAGATAGTAAATGACCTATGTTAAATGGAAATTACAAAGGCCTGTATTTTCTTTATCATATGTGCTCGGTAGCATTGCCATAGAGATACTTGTAAATCATTGCTTAAAAGGCCAAGTGCTTTTGCATTTCCAACTAGTAGAGGTGAGGCAATAAGTCATGCCAATTTGAGTCATCTTTTCTGTCCGTTAGGTATTTAGGAAATTTGTTAAGAGTAAATTTATATCTGGGCATCCATGTTTGTATACTTTATGACAAAATTAATCAGCTACAACTGTGTAGTTGTAGTATGGAAGGTTGTTTTAGCTCTATAGAGAATAAGAAATTAATAATGGATGGGAAACTTTTTTTTAGCATGACTGGCTACAAGAAGAAATTGTAGTGACAGAAGCCTTGTGCAATGAATTTGAATTAGTGTTCTTTAGGGAGATACCAGAGAAATACAATTTACAAGACAATCAAGAATGTAAATAGATTCTCTGTGGAGTTATTGTCTGATCCCTGACATATATTCATATGTACTGAAATTGCTCCATGACTTCATCCTAACAATTAGAGAATCAGTAGGGGTGAGATGCACAGCTTCAAGAAATTGTTATGTATCAGTTAGCATTAGAAATTGGTAAGCAGCTATGAAAATGGGTAAAGTGTGTGTTTGTCCTAAAACATTAAAACAACTCACCTTGGGAGTCAGCATGTGTCTATAACCTCAGCATTTGGACTTAGAGGGAACAGAACCAGAAGTTCTAGGCCAGTTGGTACTGCACAGCAAAACATAGTCTCAAAATTTATATTTTACCTTAGAATGGTAGTTATATAGTAGTGTCTTATCAGTCATTTGTAGTACCGAACATGCGTTATAAATACTGTATTTAAAAAATATAGAGGCTGGAAGGATGGCTTAGTGGTTAAGAGGATGAGTTCAATTCTCAGCACCAATGTCAGGTAACTTACAACTACCTCTCACTCCAGCTCCAGGGGATCAAGTGTTGTGTTCTGATCTCCACAGGAGCCTGAACTCATGTATACATAGCCCCTCCCCTATCATTAAAAGTAATAAATCTTAAAGAATTCTAGCATTATAATATACTTCAAAGGTATATGAATAATTTTAACTTTGAGAACACAATGCATTGAGCCAAGGACCTTTGTTGCCGAATCACTAGCAAAATACAACCAAACAACTCTGTGACTATGATTTTATTTGTTCTAAAACATTTGGTAATCCCCGCATTATGGCACATGCTTCTAATGTAGAAGGATTGTGAGTTCTAGGCCAACCTGGACTGCACATTAAGTTCTCAGTAATCCTAAACTGCATTATAAAGCCTTGTTTTAAAACCAAAACAAAGCAAAGCAAAACCCAAAACCAAAACATCACTTAACCTCATCTCCACAGGACTGGAGAGATACTCAAGGGTTTTGGGCACTGGTTGCTCTTCTAGAGTACCTGGGCTCAGTTCTCAGTGCCCACATGCTGGCCTACAACCATCTGTAACTCCAGTTCCAGGGAATCCTAAACCTCTTTTGGCCAGGTGTACCAGGTATGCTCATGGTGTACATGTACATATACATATACATATGCACATACATATATAGGCATACACTCATACACAAAAATTTTTTAATTTAAATGTTTTTAAAAGTCATTTCCAATTCAACCTCATATACTTTACTGATTCTTGATAAATCACCTGAATATTTATAAATACTTTAAAAGATAATTTAGATTTAAACAATTATGCTTTTTATTTAGTTGTTAGCCAAGAAACTGTTTCTGTAGGCTGTATGGCTAACCTGGGCTATAGAGTGAATTCTAAGACATCCATAACTACAGAAATGACACCTGGTAAAGAAACTTTCCTTGAGTCATGTATAACTTCAGAACTCTTGCCGCGGCAAGATACATCACCTGAAAGCCCTAGAATTGTAAACCATACAATCAACTTGTTTACTGAACTAAGAGCTGTATGTTTATCACATTTTTAGTTAGCAGGAGAATACTTGCTTGACTCATGTCACCTTGAAGTAGCAAACTAATACAGAGAACCTAGACTATATATCTCCACAATCCCTAATATCCTCTGATTAAGATGAGATTAGCTCTTATATTAAGGAATCTTCCTTTGTTCCATTTATATAGTAGCAGTTAATATATCAAATGAAAAATGAGAAAGACATAGCTGGATTTTAAAACTATATAAATACCTCTGTGGATCAGTGTAACATGTAACATGAAAAGGCCTGGCCTGCTTGTTTGTGTTTCTGTCTTGCCCGGCCCCCCAGCTGTTTAGTCCCAGAGAAAAATCACACACAGATCTCTGTAAGTTATAATGCTGATTGGCCCATTAGGTCAGGCTACTTATTAGCTAACTCTTATATTTTGATTAACCCATTTTTCTGATCTATGTTAGCCATGTGGCTCAGTACCTTTTTCAGGAGGGCAGCTTACATCCTGCTGCTTTGGTGGTCTGGGCAGGAGTGGGAAGAATCAACTTCCTCCTCCCCAGAATTCTCCTGCTCTCCTGGCATCATTTCCACTTCCTGTCTGGTTTTCCCACCTACACCTCCTGCCTGGCCAATCAGCGTTTATTTAAAACATTATTGACAGAATACAGACAACTCTCCCGCACCAGATCAGAAATGGCAAAAAAAAAAAAAAAAAATAGTACTAAGCAAATAGTGGAGAGCAATAAGTGAGATGAATTTGTGCTCTTCTGGCTCCTGCTATCATAAAACTGTTTAAAATTCTTTCTATAAAGTGGGTTATTGGATTTAAGATTACTATTTGAAATCAGGCCTCTACAAAATACACCTGTGTACACACACACACACATACACACTTTTACTTGAGTGTGAGCCATTTTGATTGCTTTACTGAACTACAACTTAAATGCAGACATGAGCCTCATGCATAGACCATGGGACAATAAAGGAAGGTAGTAGGTAGGTGAGCATCGCAATCTTGAAAGCAGTATCTGAAGCAATCTCCTTACTGCCTCGTGGTGAGAGGTGTGATGTCTCTGCCTCATTCATTATAGATGACAATAGAAAATCTGGTTGTTGACTGAAATGATAAATGGGGGTAACCACAAAACCACTCAACACACACACACACACACACACACACACACACACACACACACGGGGGGGGGGTTTAGAAGAAGAAAATATAAAAATTAGACATATTTTTTAAGCATGCCTTTAACATGCACAGTTCAAACAGAGACACTCATATGCTAAATTATAAAAAGAGGCTTGTGTACAGCTGGAACCCAAGGAATATGTTCCCAGATGAGTTAGTCTTCTGTCAGTACTTTCATGATAGTAAGTGAGAAGACAGTCATAACTTTGTCACATTAGCCAGAAATAAATGTATAAAACAGTGCTTCAACGAAGAACATCATGGGTGACCCAATTTGGTAGAAAGAAGCTTTAATAAGATTTTACATAAAAAGTTTCAAGGAAAAAAGTTTTCTTTAATGTTTATTTATTTTATGTGTTTGAGTTTTTTGCTTGCATGTATATAAGTGTACCAAATGGATGCCTTGTGACCATGGAGGCTCCGAAGAGGATGTTGGATCCCCTGAAATGGGGATTAAGGGCAGCTGTGAACCATCATGTGGGTGCTAAGAAACAAATCTGAGTCTTAAGCACTGAACCATCTCTCTAGCCTCAAAAGTAGTTTTTTGTTTCTTGGTGTGTGTGTGTGTGTGTGTGTGTGTGTGTGTGTATAACTACAAGGGAGGGAAAAGAAGACTTGCTGTGGAGTGGGTTGTTCTGAACACATGCTTAGTTTCCTAGAAACATTTAATTGATGACTTGATAAATGCTCACAAATGGGACTTAATTAATGTAGACAGCTACATACATCTGGTTCAGACCCAGAGGGACGGTGTATCTTGCTGAAAGAAAGTAAACTTAGCTTCCATGAAGCTTTATCCCTGTTCTACTAATGCAGATTGCTATGAATCACACTTTACAGACAGCCCTTGAAGGCTGATTGCAATAGGATATTAGTCAATGCCGACTGATGATTCCAATCCTTATAAATCAACAAGATCAAATGTTGATTTCCTTCATGATTTTGACTAAATTCCTGAAAAGTTTGTGCTACTTGGCACAAGATAAGTTTATAAAAAGAATGGACTACGAAGATATTAGGTCTTTGTTTTGTCTCGTGCAATCTACCTTTCTGACACTGAATTTTTAGGAAATCACGGCATCTCCTGTTCTAATATGGAGCACAAAACATTTCCCTAATGCTCTAACTCATTCATGAGATTAGCTTACTGGATTCCCAGTCAGTGGAAGACCTCCTGCTTGCTCACAGCCTGTTTCTCTTTATTTATCTTGCCTGATGAAACAGTATCTATGAACAGCTGAAATCTTTAATCTTATTTGCTAGGTTTTGTAACCAAAAGAAAGCTATCAAGAGTCTACCCATTCAAGTGCCAAGTTTCTTCATTCGTAATTGTATTTTCAGTAAATCCTAAAGCATTGGAATATTTGTATGCCGTAATATTGCGGATTAGTTATAGAGGGAAAAAATCAATAGCGATCTAAGTCGTTATGCATATAACTGCATAAATCCCCACATAAGAAGGTTATAATAGAGTCAAAAGGGGAAACAAACCATTTGTATTTCAACATTGCTCTAAGGAATTGACTAGCCGAATGGACTCAGAAATTTAGTAAACTTACCTACAATGTAAACAAAATTAATGCACTCCAGGTATCGATACTGTCTTTTGAAAAGTAACATATGTACTTTTTTGTTGATGTTGTTTTTTGAGACAGGGTTTCTCTGTGTAACAGCCCAGGTTGTCCTGGAACTCACTTTTAGACCAGACTGGCCTTGAACTCACTGAGGTCTGCCTGTGTCTGCCTACTGAGTACTGGGATTAAAGGCATGTACCACCACACCTGGCCTCATACATGCATTTTTAAGTACCAATTTAAAAAAGTGATTCTGAACTATAGTTAGATTATATTTGGGCTAGTATCATACAGCTATTCTTGGAATAAAATACAACTGAGTTAGAAACTATACTAAAATGATTAGTAAAGTGGTTGGAAATATAAAATCTGTACCTCTAAATCACTATCTGTTGAATTTGAAAATCATGAACATTACAAAATAAGCAACTGAATTAAATAAAGAAATATACACATATATAAAATTTTGATGCAGAGAATTGAAAATATATCTCAAATGTGCTTATTAAAAATAGTAAAAATAAAAAGTAAGCATTAATGGTGGTCTACACCTTTAATCCAGGCACTAGGGCACAGAAGCAAAATCTCTGAATTTGAGGCCATGCTAGTCTATTTAGAGAATTCCAATCCAGTCAGGGCTACATGGCAAAGCTCTGTCTCAAACAACAACAAAAAGCGTTAAAAAGCAACGAGGAAAAAAGTGAAATACACAATACTGTAAATATAAAATATTATAGATATAAGACAATAATAATGAGGAGCTTTATCCCATTCCTGTGTGAAAACTCGATTATATGAACACAGTTCTTTCCAGTTTAATATCCAAATTCAGTATAATTCAAACCCAAAATATGATCATGGATTTTCCTGAAATATGAGAATTCGATACTAAAAGCACACAGAACACCAAAGAGATTAGAATAACCTAGATAATTTTGAGGAGGAATAGAATGGAAATGGGAAGCCATACCAAACAGCAATTGATCTGAAGCTATGCTAACCAATGGAATAGAGTAGAGCGCATAGAAACACAACCGTCCGTGGAATGACAATTGATATATGCAGAGGCAATGACAGAAATCCAGCACAGTGAGTGGAGTTGCTCTGAATGTTTATCAATGAGGGGAAAGTAAAATGAGATCATATATTCACTTTATACACAAATTGGGAGCATGGGGACCTTGGGGGGGGGGGTTGAAGGGAAGGGGAGAGGCATGGGGGAGCAGCAGAAAAATGTAGAGCTCAATAGAAATCAATTAAAAAATAGATTTTGGAAAAGTTAAAGCTTCAAGTTAAAAAGGTACAAAATTAATATTTTTTTAAAAAGAACATGCTGTTTATTTTGTGTATTTTGGTGGAACGTGTTATAATAGCACAGACCTGGATGTTTGAGTCCCACTGATTGAATTCAGGTCAGCAAGATTGACTGCAAACTTTACCTGTTAAGCCATCTCTTGGGACCATGGATTTTTTTTGTATATAATTTTAACTGTAGAAAGAGGGCTGACTTGTTGGGGTTTCTGATCCCGCCCGGTACCCAACAGCCGGCAAATCCCAAAGAGAATCACACACAGAACTCCATAAGGTTATAAACTGATTGGCCCATTGGGCCAGGCTTCTTATTAGTCCTTGTAACTTATATTAATCCATTATCATTATCTATGTTAGCCATAATGGCTCAGTACCTTTTCCAGCGGGGGCAGCTTACATGTTGCTTCTTCAGTGATCTGCGCAGGAGTGCTTGAGAGAGAGCTTCTGCTTCCAGAATACTCCCAGTCTCTTTGCTCCACCCCTACTTCCTGTCTGGCTTTCCCGCCTATACTGCCTGCCTGGCCAATCAGCGTTTTATTAAAATATGATTGACAGAATACAGATAATTCTCCCGCACCATTTAACTTTTATTGAAAGTAGATATTTATACACTATATTCTGTTCATAGTTTCTTCTCCCCCAACTCCTCTGAGATCCTCCCCAGCCACCTAAATCCACACCCTTTCTTTCTTTCTTTCATTAAAAAACAAACAGGCAACTACACAGAAACACATACACACACACACACACACACACACACACACACACACACACCAGAATAGGGCAAAACTAACAAACAGGAAAAAATGAGGGAAAGCAGAAGAAATACATACAGACACAGACATGAACACACCAGTGCACACAAAAATCCCCCACAAACACAAAATCAGAAACCATAACATATAAGTAAAAGATCTGTGAAGTTAAAAAAAAATGGCCACATAAAGCATTTTGAGACAGAAAAAAACACCTTCAAAAATACCATTGAGTTTGTTTTGTGTTAGCCGTCTACTTCTGGGCATTGGGACTGCCTTTAAGTGTGGTTTGTGTACCCAGTGAAACTACGTTGGGAAAAAAACTAATTTTTTCCTTTGTGACCTGTTGTCAATTGGAGATAGTTCCTGGGTTAGTGATCGGTGTTTGTCCACTTCCCTGCTCAACACTAGGACCCCATCTGGCTTAAACCAGTGAAGGCCCTATGGATGCTGCCACGAACTCTGAGTTCATATGTGTGTCAATACTATTGCATATGGTAGGCACTTTTTCCTCAGTGTCTCCTATTCCTACTGCCTCTTTCAATCTTCTGACTTCCTCCTCCACAAAGCTTCCTGAGCCCTTGGGGAGGGGGAATTTGATAGATCCCATTTAAGACTGAGTATTCCAAAGTCTCTGTTTCCATGTACAGGAGAAGGAGTCTTCTCTGATGATGGCTGAATAAAACACTGCTCTATTGATAAAGCAAAGTATCATTGATCCATTTTATTGTTATGTTCCTTTAGCACAGTCGTATTTGGTTTTCTCATGGGTTCATGGTCTATTTAGTCTTAGGTTCTTGGCCACTTGAGCAGTATCAGGCATGGGATCAATCTTATGGAGTGAGCCTTAAATCAAATTAAATAGTCGTTGGTTACTTCAACAACTTTTGTGCCACTATTACATCAGGTTATCATGCAGACAGGTCACCATTGTAGATCAAAGAGTTTGTAGTTGGGTTGTCACTTTCCTTTCTGCTTTGGTGATCTACAATCACCATTGTAGATCAAAGAGTATCTTGAGGTACCATGAACACCAGTTAGTATGGGTGAATGCTCTAGTTAGGCATCAGTTTGATTTCACCATGTTTAATGTAGGTCTTGTCATCAATAATAGGGCCTGACCCACAATTTTAAGTTTTATAGTGTAACTCTAAGGAAAATTATCTTAAGCCAAACATAAAAACAAAAACTGTGAAGAAATATGTTGAAATTTATTTTTATACTATAGAATGTTCACAAAATTAACTGTACACCAAGATATAACAAGATAAACTAGAAAAAAATGACTCGGTAGTTAAGATCATTTGGTTTTACAGAGGATTAGCTATTAACACCTGCATGGTGGCTCACAATGATCCAAGGAATTCAATGCTCTCCTTTGACCTCTGCAGGCTCTGGGCATGTATATGATACTCTCACACAAAAGTAAAATAAGTAAATCTAAAAAAAAAATCATTGCATGAACTAATGTGTACTATATATATTACCTTACAAAGAATAGGCATCTATACTATATCAAGAACTTCAATAGAGGAAAACAATTCACCCAGAAGTCAGATCCTGCCTACAAGGCCTCAAGGCTTGCCCATGATCACCTAATACATACAGCCAGGTTTTACCCCTTTTAAAGGTTCTTCAGCCTTCCCAGAAAGCACCAGCAGCTGGGTACAATGTGTTCAAAAACATGCATATGCGAGACATTTCACATTTCAATTTCAACTGCCAGTTATGACAGAAGTTCAATTCATCAGTGATCAGAAATGTGAAGGTTAAAATGTAGCCATCAGATGGTCCAAAATGTGAATGTCTGCTAATACCAAGTTGTTTATAAGACTGTGGCAAAAGGAACACTCCATCCACTACTGCTGAACGAGTAAATAGATAAAACCATTTAGGAGAGCACTTCGGCAAATCCCACATCAAGATGTGTTTTATAGACTCCTTTTAACCAATATCCAAAGAAACTGCTATAAGGAAGTTCATTGCATCATGGTTTGTAATAGTGGAAAACTGAAAACTTGGACATATTCAAGCAACAAGATAAAACCTTAATATCAATAAAATAACAAATTATTATGTACCAACATGGATGCAGCTGCAAAAAATGATGTGGAAGGCAAAAGCACCTCATAATGGTATGTATATTCTTCAGCATAAAGTTCTTAAATGTAAGATTTAAGAACATGCAAAGTAGTGATGCTAGATTGAATTACATGAAATGACTCCTTTTTTCTAAGTAAAGAACAGGCAATAAGTGCATCTTAATTTCAAGGTAACACATGGCTACATGCATGATATTGATGGATATAGGATTCAGTATGGCATTATTTCCTTATTGGTGATGCTGAGGAGAGTATGGTATGGGTTTGGTAAGGTGCACTGGGGTCATTTCAGGTTTGGCTACTGGATTTTATTTCTTAAAAAAAAAATTGGAATGTGCAGAACCCCGGGTTCTATACCAGCATAACATGCATGCATGCATGCAAAAGTAAAAAAATCCTTTAAAACCAAAAAGGGTTCGCAGAAATTATGGCAGGTGTTAAATCTATTAAAGCAGGATGATGAATACATGGTGTACTCTTCTGTGTGTATGTGTGTGTGTGTGTGTGTGTGCACGCACGCGTGCATTTATTCTTGTACATTTCTGTTGACACTTTTATTTTTTAAATTAAAGTCAGAATCGAGGCATAAAATTTTAATCTCACATTATAAGGAAATACTTACAAAATGATGAAATCTTCTGCTGCTTACTTTTCTAAACATAGCACCCGTGAGACTATTGGCATGACATAAAAAGTGAAAAAACATCTCTCCTCACACACCAGTCGAAAGCTTCCAATTTTGTTTTGTTCCTTTAGCATCGGTAAGATCATCATCCTACGAACCATTCATTAGTGCCTGTCTTTTGCTCGTTCTTGTTTGGTGATGGTCACTTTCATCTGTATGCCGGCTAGATGAACTCTGGTGACGTGATTAATATTTCTTCATTTCTTTCTTAACCTGTGATACATATAGGAATCTACAGGCAGAGTATGATCGTCTGAAGCAGCAGCATGAACATAAAGGCCTGTCCCCACTGCCGTCTCCTCCAGAGATGATGCCCACCTCTCCCCAGAGTCCCAGGGATGCGGAGCTCATTGCTGAGGCCAAGCTACTGCGTCAACACAAAGGACGCCTGGAAGCCAGGATGCAAATCCTGGAAGACCACAATAAGCAGCTGGAGTCTCAGTTACACAGACTGCGGCAGCTCCTGGAGCAGGTGAGGCCCCCACTTCCCTAATACTGGCGAGATACAAACTCTCACCTTCCTCTCTTAAATAAAACCAAAAGCCAGAACTCAGATGACTATACTTAAACTTTCAAGTACTTCTCAGTATTTTGGGATATTATTTTATCTCCAAATAAGGTTTTGGTTTTGGCTTCTGTTCATTTGTTTTTACCAATTGGAAATGTATTTTATAGGGAAATTCCAAAAGATTTCCATTCGTTCTCTGTAAACAAAGCTTTGACTGTTTAAAATGAAGTTCTCTTATCTGACAGTAGTTATATTTTGTGGTATACCTTTGGGGTTTTTCTTCTCCTAACCCTAACATAGAATTTAAAGATTTATGCCTCCACTGGGAACTTGGAAGGATACAGCATTAAAACAGACCCGAGCCAGGAAGGCTCCAGGTTTTCTGAGCATTTAAAATTTTAAAATAATGTTCTTTATATTGTGTTACTTATACCTCTCAAGAATATGAACTCTCCATTACCCTTGGGGTTTTTATATTTTCTCTGTTCTTAAATGGCCTTCTCAATGTTTCAGCCTCTTAATTTGCTAACTTATATTCTTGTCCTACCATATCTATATTTTTCTGCATTTTTATAAATGCATTTTATAAATGCAAATGCATATCCATGAATCATATCAGCAATAAAATATCCCGCATTCCCCAATTTCTGTGTGGTTTCTAAGTAGGAATGGTAATAATATCTGAGTCTTGAGTGTCTATAACATTCCTATTTTTTGTCTATAGTGTTCTTTTAGTTTTATTGAGTTTATTGTGAAAAACACTACTTTTTTTTCTGTTGCGTAATTTAGCCCCAGGCTGAAGCCAAGGTGAATGGCACCACGGTGTCCTCCCCTTCGACCTCTCTGCAGAGGTCAGATAGCAGTCAGCCTATGTTGCTCCGAGTGGTTGGCAGTCAGACTTCAGAGTCTATGGGTAAGTAGCAACTATTTCCAGAATTAGTTACTCTGGTGTCTGAGAAAATTATAATTTCTGCTACGAGTTCAAATCAGGGAGTAAATTGTCTAACACTAATATCACACATAGCTTAGAAGGCAACTTTGCACTCTCTCAGGAGAAAGCAGAGCAACACTGTAGTTCTTAACAAACCAAGGCTGGATGACCACTTAATATTGATGAAGGATTCCAAAAGGTGGATTAGAGACCAAATACATCCTGAAGTGTGTGTTATATACATATAACATCCACACATATATGTTATATACATTATGGAACTGCTGTCACCAGTCCGCTAGCCAATAGTGAGGAGCATTTTGGTTCAAGGGGCCGAGTTTTCTTTTGGAACAGCCACAGCTGTGACCAAATAAAAGGCGGGGTTGAGAGAAGCACAGACTCTTTCAGACCCTGAATGAGTGAGCGGCGGGTTAGGTGGCTGTAGCTCATTCCGATTCCATTTGTCTTGTGATATTTGTGCATGGATTTTGCTTGCTAATAAACGGTAAAGTAAATCGTTGGCCCTTCTGTTTCAAGTAGGACTAGTACAAATAAAGGTATAAAGGTAAGAGGCTTGGCCCAATGGCAAGAAACAGCCAATAGTATGATTAGTTAAATAAACAGCTAGGACTTCAAGCAAAAGGAGGTGGAGAGAAGTCAGTCTGCAGAGGAAAGGCGGAGTCACATTAAAGGGATGTTTAGCTCATCTCGTGTCAGGGAGCTGCTGAAAGTCATTCCACAGGTGAGAAGATCTGAAAAGATATATTCTGAAATCTGCACCTGCCCAAAGAAAAATATTTCAAGATGGATACACGAGTTAGGGGGCATTTGTTTAGGTCAAGATATTTGCGTTCCGGGGGTCCACATTTGAGAGAACTGGGAGGAGCCGTCTATGAAACTCTTCCATGTAAACAGAGTTTCTAGGGCCTCGAGACTGACTGCAATGTGTCAGGGAGAAGAAATGGAGAGTTGGTTGTCAATATAAAGTGGAGCTTCCCCTTCCCTGCCCCCGGCTTGCTATGGATGGAATAAAGGTCCTTGGGCATATTGTACTTCACCACATAGCTGTACTTCCGACCCCTTTATTGCATTGTTTCTAAAAGATGTATATTGTTGTATGTGTGTGTGGTGTGTGTGTGTGTTTGTTTGTGTGTGAGAGTATGTGTTTTGTGTGTGTGTGTGTTTGTGTGTGTGTGAGAGAGTATGTTTTGTGTGTGTGTGTTTGTGTGTGTGAGAGAGTATGTTTTGTGTGTGTGTGTGTTTGTGTGTGTGAGAGAGTATGTGTTTTGTGTGTGTTTGTGTGTGTGTGTGTTTGTATGTGTGTGAGAGTATGTGTTTTGTGTGTGTGTGTGAGAGAGAGTATGTGTTTTGTGTGTGTGTGTGTGTGTTTGTGTGTGAGAGAGAGTATGTGTTTTGTGTGTGTGTGTGTGTGTTTGTGTGTGTGAGAGTATGTGTTTTGTGTGTGTGTATGTGTGTGTGTGTGTGTGTGTGTGTTTGTATGGGTGTCTTCAAAGCCTGGATCTGCTGGAGCAGATATTACAGGTAGTTGTGAGCCACTGACATGATTGCTGAGAACTGAAATCTGGTCCTCTACAAGAACTTTAACCACAATCGCAGAGCCATCTTTCTAGCCCCCAGTAGTGTTATATTTGATTGGTTTTTGTAATACATTTGAGAAATGGCAGACTGCTTGAATTAAAAGACATGTCCAGAGATTTGACTGCTGAAGGATAGGAAATGAGAAATCCGTAACAAAGGTGTCTGGATACAATGCTTTAGGGAAGACCTCTGCTCTGTTTTCCTTCATGTTGCTATGACAAAACCCAGGAACAAAAACAAGCTACAGCAGGAAAGGGTTTATTTCAGTTTAGAGTTTACAGCCCCTCATTGAGGGAGGAGGTCAGGGCAAGAACTCAAACAGGAACTTGAAGCAGAAAGCAAACACAGGCCCAGACCCACACTTAACAAGCTTTCTTGTAAAGCCCAGGCCCCTCTGGCCAAAGAATGGCGCTGCCCACAGTACGCTGGGCCCTTCTACATCAATTAGCAGTCGGAATTTCCCCGCAGACATCCCTACTGGCCAGTCTTTCTGAGCAATCCCTCAACTGAGACTCCTCTTTTAGGTGACCCTGAGCTGTGTCGTGTTGACAGTTCCAGCTAAGTAGGACAACCTCCATTTGAGCAGCTAGGGCGGTAAAGGACTGAGAAGTAGACACAGCTTCAAGAAAGATATACTTAAAAGTATGACATCGAAATGAGCCCAATGGAAGTGCGAGTTAATTACTGCTGATTAGATCACAATGAATGATTGACCATTTGCAGAGAAGGGAAGTTGATCAGTGAAAAGGAATGAGAATTAGGGAAAGGGAAGGAAATTTTAGAACATTTTGTATTAGTTACTTTCCCCATTGCCAAGAGGTATACCTGATGAAAGCAGCTAAGGGGGAAAGCGTTTACTTGGGCTTAGTTTGAGTCTATCAAAGTGTGTGGCTGCAGAAGCTCGAGAGAGCTGCCCGTGTTCCATCCACAGTTGGCAAAGCAGAGAGAAATCATTGCCGGTGATTAGCTCACGGTTCTCTTTTCTGTATTCAGACCAGAAACCCAGTCAATGGAAAGAGACTGCCTACGTTTGGGTCTTCCTACTTCAATTAACTAGGTCTAAATCCTCCTCACAAACATGTCGACATATTGTCTCCTAGATGATTCTAGATTCTGCCCAGTTGACAGTTGACCCTCACGATTCCCAAGCAGGAATGAGGGTCCAAGAGTTAGATGAATTTCTAGAGAAAATGGTAAGTGGTTAGTGTGGTCTTATACCCGTCAGTCTTCATCATGAATGCCTGCACAGGACAGGCTTCTGAGAAGTCTATAGTTGCTGATGGATATATGATAAAAAACAGAGTAAAATGAGGAGCTTTTGTTCAATGTCACGAATGGCTATGACAGCACTTGTCAGGCAATGCTCATTGTTTCTCCTGTGCTGTTAGATCTTCCATGGATGCCACCAGTATTTGGTATATTCCCTTCTTTTCTCCTCTTTTATGATCAAGTACACATGAATCAACCCCATGGCTTCATTTCTTTTCCCTGGTTCCCAACCTCTCCTTGGGATTCCCACTACTTCCTGGAAGATCTTGATGTAATAACATATCCTTTTATACCAGACATTCTGGAGCCTGACATGGCAGGATCGATTTGAGATCTAAATGAGCAACATAGTGATACCAAGGCTTAAAAACACCAACTTCCCCACATCAGTATTCACTCATATAAAGACTTCTTGATTGTTTATACTCCAAGCCCTGTTCAGGAATTCATGCTTGAGATAATCCGTGTGTTGGACTGAAGAGAAGTAAAGTGCCTAACTCAGACTATAAGGGCAGAAAGGTAAGGCTGAAGGTCTGAATGACTCATAGTAGAAGATCAAGAGATTACATTAAAGTTAGGTCTGGTGGTCTGGTGACTCACACTTGGAATCCTAATGACTGGGAAACAGAGGCAGGGAGATTGCTGCAAGTTCCAGGCCAGCTGGATCTACATAGCCTAGGCTAGCCAGGACTGCAGCGAGACATTGTCCCCCAAACTGAGGTGGGTATGGGGAGAATGCAAATAGATAGATTGTGGTCAGAGGAGTGAGACAGTGGTCATGAGAGTTAAATAGTGTGAAATTAGGAATGAACATCGTTTCCTGTGCTTCCCACATTTAAGCGCTTAAGGTGTAGGTTCCCACTCAGCTTCTAAGGGTGGTACATGGAGATCATTGAAAAGGTTAGAGGATACAGAGCTCATGCTGGGATGTGTCCAGGATTGAGCAATTCATCAGCAGGGCGCTGAGATCATGGGTGTGATAACGGAGATTCACAGCCGGTGACGAAAGTAGACGAGGGCTCTAAGAAGGTAAGCATGCCGGAGGAAAGAGAATAGTTAAAGAAAATCCAGTCATGGTCAAGAATCTGGAGCAGGGCAGAGAACACATCTAGGTCCAGAGAAGCCAAACCTTACAGGGTGCATTTGGTCTCAAACAGAAGAAGATATATTTGATGCTTTCCTGACTTTACTACACCTCAATGATTTAGGGAAATCTCTGTCAGATTTTCCTTTTGCATATGAGGTCTGAATACAGCTAATGGATTGTTGGCCGTGTAAATGATAGCATAGAACATAAAAAAAATGCTGAACACCTTTGATAAGTCAGTACATTCTGGAAACGAATGAGCTTTAGCATCTCTGTTTCAGGGTTTTCCTTTTTTCCCCCTTGAAGTCCTGTATGAGAAATTCAGTCACATATTTTAGCATGGAGCCTCAGAACTCTGGATGCTTAGAAGCATTAATTATTTAGGTTGTCAACACCTAAGAGGCAGCATTCCTGCTAAAGCACTCAAGTTAAAGTCCATAGCAGGCTGTGGTTCAGATGATTTGTAAATCGGGAGTATTATGGCAGAGCTGATTACAAGGATAGAAGTGCTATATGCCAGCACCTGAATTAGGGTAAGAGGTATCTTGCCTATATAGAATTGATAGGATATATTATAATATTTGTTTTCCAAAAGAAAAGACTAAATTCAAAGTTGTTTTGTTTTTGTTGTTTTTTTTAGAGGTGTGTGTGTGTGTGTTTGTGTGTGTGTGTTGAGCTGTGTAAGCCAATTTTAATAAAGGGGATGAGGGCAATTTTTATATTTTTGATTTTAAGTCTAGCCTTTAACAGTTGAGTCATCTCTCAAGCCCAGAAAAATCTCTTAAATGATGGTGACAAGTATTTAAATTACTCTGATCTGTGTTATTGTACTGTGATTGTTTGAGATGTGGTAAGGATGATATTGGCTAAAGTTATAGTCTAGATAAAGTATTCTTTAAATATACAGCCCCAGTGATTTTCCTTCAAGGGAAGTATGGGAGAAGTCATGCCAACCAATCTGTCTGAAGAATTCATCTACAGTTGGCCCTCCACATGTGCAAGTTCCATATCATGGATTTAACCAAGCAAACTTAGAAATAATTGGAGGGTGCTGTTCATTTGTAATGAAACATAGATATTTTGGGGTCATTATTCCCAGAATTGAGAGATAATAATATAACAAATAATTACACAGCATTTATGTCATATTAGGTGTTATAAGTAATATAGAGATGATTTAAAATGTATGGGAGGTTGCATGTAGTTTCTATGAAAGTACTTTATGTAAGGGATTTGGATTTGAGGGATTTGGATATTAGGGATTCATGGATTTGATTTCGATGGGATACTGTATGCAAGCTTCCCCAGATCCAGAGTATCTCCAGATACACTGTACCTCTTCAGAGCTCAAAATACTAATCCCTGATAAGTCTTTTTAAATTGTATGGATTCTATATAGTTGTTATGGAAGAAATTTGCTAATAGAATTTACATTTTATTGGAAGAAACAAAGAAATATAAATTTACAAAAGTAGGGTTTTTTTTACATTCCTGACCTCTGTATACGCATGTGTGTGCCTTCCTAACAATATCCAATAACTCCATACTTTCTCAAACTTACTTTGCCAAAAGTATTTTCTGCTTTGTTTATTTAAAATGTCAAATGATTCCCAAACATTCAAAATAGATTTTATTATTAATATTAAAGATTTATATGTTTTGTTCTGTTTTTTATTTGGGAAAAACTCCAAATTTATAGCAAGTATGCCTCCATTGCTGTATACCCATTTATTTATGTATCCTTATACTAATGTTTTGTTTATATTGGCATCTACTTATATATATATACATATATATATGATGACATCGTACATACTATGTTCATTTATTCACATTTTATGTAAATATTTATCATGTTTAAATTGTTTGTTGGTTTATTTTATTTCATTGACCCATTTAGTGTCTGTTTCACACAAAATAACATTTTTATCCAACAGACTTGAAAACATGTCTTTCAAGATGAAAGGTAATTTCTTATATACCCAATATAGAATTATTACTCAAGAAATAAATTTTAGGGCCAAGACTGCAAATCACTGGTAGAGTCTTTTCTCTGCTATGTAAAAGGTCCCGAATTCAATGTGGAACACCACAGAATCAAATCTAGAGACTGTTGCTGTCTACTCTGCAATTTCAATTGTGATACCTTCAATTCTGCTAATGATATTCTCTGCAGCTATTATTACTATTATTATTATTATTATTATTATTATTCACAATCCAATGAAAGATCATGCTTTCCATGCCATTGACAAATCTCTGTAGTCTCTTCAGTCTCAAACACTTTTCAGAGATCTTTACATATTTCAAGACCAAGTGTTTGTGGAATGGTCCTTAACTCGGTGGGACCTGTGTGCTTGTTCCTTATGAGTGTCTTCTTGCTAACTATTTTATGTGAAGTTCCTATACTTTTTCCTTTTAACTCCTTTCCTGGATTCAGCCTTTTGTCATCTACTGAAATTTAAAAATTGAAATTTATGCCCTGGCGATGTTGAAGCACGCATGGGCAGCCCATATATGGGTGATTCTGTTGAACTTGTCCATATTGGGTTTCATGGTCTAAGTTGATGTCATCTCCTCTAGATATGCATACTATCCTTATTGATTTATCTCCCTTTGGCCTTTCTCTCTTTCTGAGCCATCTTTTAGATGTTTCTAGTTACCTTGAAGCTATGCACATTATATTTTGCCATTCCTGATCTAAAGCTTGATTTGTCTGTTGAATTAATTCCAAAATCTTTAGCATGGAAGCAGTGTTATTACTAACCTGAAATAGATTATCTTCTTTGCACGTAGTGGATCTTCCTTTGTAACTTCATCATATACTACATGGTTTTGTCATGCATTACATCATATAACTTATTCTATATTACATATTATTATTAGCATTTTTCCCTCTTAGAATACCTTAGAACTTAAACTCCTTAAATTTAGACAGTTTCAATTTCTTGATCTTTTTCTTTCACAACTGATTTTGTCAATGCAACAAACCTCAGTAAAGTGTTTTCTGACTTACTCTTTTGGAAATCAACCCAAGACATTTATTTATGTATTTATTTAGTGTGTGTGTATGTCTTCGTGCCACTCTATTATTAAGGGTTTCTGTTGCTGTGAAGAAACACCACAACCACGGCAACTGTTAGAAAGGAAAACATGTATTGGGGACTGACTTTTGGTTCAGCGATTTAGTCCATTATCGTCAAGGCAGGAAGCATGGTGACACACAGGCAGAATTGGTGCTGGAGAGGTTGTTGAGAGTTCTACATCTGGATCTGCACACAGCAGGAAGGGACAGTCAGCCACTGGGCCTGGTTTGAGTTTCTGAAACCTCAAAGCCCACCTCCAGTGGCATACTTCCTCCAAGTTCACACCCATTCCAACAAGGCCATATCTCCTAGTAGTGCCACTCCCTATGATCCTATAGGGGCCAACTTCCTTTGAACCATTGTAATAATATGCACATCTACTGTCCTCAGAGGCTAAATTCGGGTGTTGAGTTTCCTGGAACTTGAGTTATGGACAGTTGTGCTAGGAACCAGACCTGGATCCTCTGGAAAAGCTGTCATTGCTTTTAACTGCCAATTCATCTCTCCAGCCCCAAGCATAATACACTTTTGTGTAGGCAGGGGAAGAATTCCATATATTTAAGATATTTTAATTTGGATGTCTTTATCATAATTTAAGACTAGCCAGCTAATAATCAATATCATCCTTTCATATCATAATTTATGAAAGAATATCTACATAACATATATAAAACTGAAAGCAACTGTTTTCAATTAGGATATGAAAAACATAATTGGTCCTAAATATACAGTATTAAATAAATCATATTTTTCTATTGAAAAATTAGAGAGAACTAAGAAATATGAGACATAAGTAGCAGAGAAATAACACATGAAATTAAAAATGAGTTAAAATCCCTCCCCAAAGTGGTGAGCATATTCTTTTTAAAAAAATAAATTATGTACAAGAATACAAGTTGCAGAATCACTATATCTTGATAGTTTTAAACAGAAGTTAAATAATAGAGAGGTTTCATGCTACAGAATCCTTCTCACTAGATCAATTTTAAAAACCATCTCACTTTTCCTAAGTGAATCTGTGCTATAGATGTATTCAGTGTCTAGTCATGTCATGTTGAGTATATGTGCTCACATGTTTCCTCTTTTATAAGAAAAAAATGATTTACTGAGACATGGTTCCGTGTTTAAACAGAAAATAGTCGGCCTAGATACAGGTCAAATTATAGAATTAAGGATTCTTACCTTCATTCTACATGGGCTGAATATGTTCTGGCTAAAACTATTTTCTTTTCAACAAGTCAACCCACTATAAGCCTTGGAAATTAGGAACAGAATATGAGTCAGGTCAAGTATCATTCATCCTAGAAATTTGAAGCCAGAATATTTTTTCGATGACTCCAAAGTGTTGGCATGGAAAGCCATACCATTTCTGTGTTCTTAGGTTAAACCAAGTCATCGCAAGTATTTTCTTCATGTTGCCCATGATTGTAAAGGAAACTATTGTATTATAGCACATCAAGGCTTCTCTTCACTATGACCATGTCTTCCGTGTCTTAAAACATTCACCTTTCAACATTTTCAGTCATTTCTAAATTTTAACTTCAAACTAAAGCTGGAGAATATTGTTAATATCCCAAAAAAAATTTCTAAGCATGTTCACGAGAATCAGTTTGGAGTAGGATCAAGTTGAATGGCTAATGTTTAGGAATTGGCATGAATTCCCTTAACCACTAGCAATATATTATTTGAGTAGGCGATAGTCAGTGAAGTGGGGATACTAACTGGCAAACTTTCAAGTGCGCAATTGACACTCAGTTTCTTAGCAATAAATGAAGAAAAAATGTTAGTTAGCAAGCTTGTCATGATTTATAATTAGAACATTCTGGGGTTGCCTTTTGTATTATAGCTGCATAGTGTATTATTAAGCAAACTGTAAATATTTATTTCTTACTGGTCTGGCTAATGAAAACAGTCTATCAGTTATTTTTTAAACTTTTATTTTAGGATCGATATGTATTTACCATTATGTATGGGGTCCAGTATTAAAATTCAGTTCACATATATAAAGTAATGATCAAGTTGTGAAGTTAGCATTCCTATATCCTTAAATCTTATTCTTCTTATGTGTTGAGAACCAGCGACAGTTATTGTACGTAACCCAATATTTTCAAATTGGGCATCTCTCATTCATGTCTGGTAGTAGCTTACAGGTGTGCAGGAGCGCAGCTGAACCTCATTCCTGGTTGTGAGTGGAGTTCGTGACGGTTCACATTGTCTCTCATCTCCCATGAGTCATCAGGCCATCTGAACCATGTGTTTCCTCTGCACATAAGCACAAGAAGGCAAATGCAACAACTCCTAAGCGCTCTAAGCTCCTCGACATGCCACATCTGTTAATAATCCGTGCACAATAACAGGCCACGTGATCAAGTCTATATTCTTAGACCATGGACAAGCTCTCTTCCCAGTCTTTGGTCACTCTGTGTATACTGGTAACTGTCTTGCTGTCCTATGAGCAAACCAAGCACACTGATCTTTCAGTAACTTTGTATTTGCTCATCCTCTGTCTATTGCTCTATTTTTTCCAACGCATCAGCAGGGTTTATTTCTTCAAGTCTGACTCAGTTGCATCTCCCCGTTTTCTTAGAGTGTTCATCACACCTTTACATGCCGACATAATTATGAGCGCCTCCAAAAGCAGGCATTGGATCCCTTGGAGGTGTAGCTACAGATGGCTGTGAGCTACAAACATGGATGCCTTGAACTGAATTCAGGTCTTCTGAAAGAACAAGAAGCACTCTTAACTGCTAAACTATCTCTCCAGCCCCTTGATTTTTTTTGTAAAGGCATTACAAAAGAAACAGGGTCCAATATCTAACAGTACAATTCTAGTACTTTATTCTTAAAATATGAATAATCATATATTAATTGTATAGTGATGAGCTTTATTTAGTTTTTGATTTTTTTTTTTTGAGACAGGGTTTCTCTGTAGCTTTGGAGCCTGTCCGGAACTAGCTCTTGTAGACCAGGCTACCCTCAAACTCAGAGATTCTCCTGCCTCTGCCTCTCAAGTGCTGGGATTAATGGTGTGACATTTTTATACATCTGAATACAGTGTTGTGATCATATTCACATCACTCTTTTCTTCTCTCTTCTCCCCTGCACCCTGCTCTCCCTCTTCCCAGTCAGTGGGGTTCCATTCAGGCTTCATCTAACTGTCTCAACTTTTTCAGTATAATCTGATAGATATTAGGTGCTAAAAATTCTTCAGTTAGTCTATTTTACTTTTTCTCCTGTATATATGTGATAAACCTGATTTCAGTTCTTACAAAGAGGTGAGGTAATCCATCTTGAGAAATCTGGCAACTATTTTAAAATATCTGCAATAGCAGCATATTTTTGTTTATATACAATGTGGGGTATGTTCTGTGCTCTAAACATATTAGAATGATTATTATATCAATACCTGAGTGCATGCATAGATCCCTGCATTCAAACCTCAATACCTCCAAAACTGTTTAAGTGGATCCAGTCACCACTGTCACAAAAGCTTACCATTAAAAATAAGCCAATTTTCCATTTGAACTTACTCTTCTTTGAGACAGGTAATAGTTTATCTGTAAAGGTGAACTTAGCTGACACCATCAGCTTATACATTACAGTTTGATCCTTGAAGATATTCAGGAACACTACTGCCAATCACACCATTGAACTGTACCTGGGTCTTTATACAGTACAATGAAGTTTCTAGAACTCAGGTATGATGTAATTAAACTGTCAGATATATTGACATCAGTGCTGAATGTTTCCGCTCGTTCTGATTTAATCTGTAAGACATACTGTCATGAACATGGACTGTTGCCAATAAAAATGCCTCACCTTTCCCAGTTCAACAACAATTTGCATCAGTAATGAAGCATAAAGATGTAATTGGCCCTGCAATTGGTCCGGGTTGTTTTATTTTTTCTGGTAATATTTTATTCATCCCATCTTCATCATGTAGTAAGCATATTAAAATGCAGTAATAAATGAGCTAGAAATATTAAATGCTTTTTTTTCTTTTCTGAAGATAGAAACTTAAAAGTGCACATGGATATGTATGTCTGTATATGTTCACACGTGTGTGCAGAGAGAAGAGAGAAAGAACGGGGAATCTAGTGTCTTGGTTTACCGTTCTGTGACCTTCATTCTTCACTGTGTCTTTTCCGTGCTTAGGATTTCAAAAAGGTTTGTTCTGGCCTGAGACTCCCAGAATCAGAGGCTTTTCTATCCATCCCAGCTTATGAACCCTTCATTCTGGGAATGGCATGCGAACTCATGTCCACCTACAATATAATTCTCTCTTAGCAAATGATCTTTCTGCTTGTGCTTTAAAAACAAGGTTGAAAAAATGCAGGATTATACTCTCAGCTGAAAATCCATGTGTGGCATAGACCAAAGGAAATGAAAAGAATATGTAAATCATTTAATCACTACCTCCCTAGGCGTTTCCAAGTCACACGTGGATCTGCGCTTTCCTTAAGCACAGTCACTAGTTTTGACTTGCATGAACAAGGCCTTGCTTTCAATGGTGTGCTTAACAAATAGAGCTTCCAAAGTATTTTCAGGATTGGGAGTTTAATCATCATGAACAATAACTTTCAAAGAACCGTCAGAATTCTAATTAGTTTGGTTTGCACCTAGGAAAATTTCCCATTACTTAAGATATTGTTTGAGCAGAGACAATGATCCACATGCTATCGACAACAAATTCCCTATTCAAAAATGATAATGCAGTTCTAAGTAACAGAGAGTAAAGAGCAAAGCTCCTGAGTACTCCCTGTCTACTGTCCTTAGAATACTAATGATAGTATTTATTAGTTCATGTACACTGTTTATTCCTTTTATCACATTTGACTTTAGTGTTACCTTATTTTTGTTCATCTTTTTGTTGTTGTTAATTGTAAAAGACTGGAAGCCCCAGTTTCTCTTTCTCTCTTATTGCCTTTATGAAGTAATTCCAATCTACCACATTCTTATTTTGTTTTTGTGCTAAGGAAACGTATTACAAGTGTGTAATGATAATTGTTTTTTTCAAAGGAAGCTTTCACATTTGCCAATGGACTTCAAGAAAGATGTTTTGATGACTTTATGTTAACGAATGAGTACGGATAGTTTTCTTCTCTAAGAATAATAACATAGATAAATTAAGGAAGTGGTTTGTAATGATCAAGTTTGAGGATTTGTTGTTGTTGTTGTTGTTCTGAGCAAACAAAATGAACTTACAGTTGTCTGTAAAACGCTCTTGTGGCCCTCGCCTGTGTTTGCATTTGGCAAGAGTATGACGGCGATTCCTTGTTTCTGTTTCACTAAGGTGAGGAAGATCTTCTGAGTCCTCCCCAAGATACAAGCACAGGATTAGAGGAAGTGATGGAGCAACTCAACAACTCCTTCCCTAGCTCAAGAGGTAAGGACCTAGAGCTCCAAGGGATTCCAACTTGGCCATTCACTTCCATTCTAACTGATGTGTTTCTGTCCATTGGAAGGCAGGGCATGCTGGCAGAATGCTAATTTGGTTTCATCGATAAAACTTTGTTCTCAGACTAGATTTCGGGCGTCGTGTATTTTGAGTTCAAATACCTGTGTGAATGAATTGTTTCTGGAAGGAAGAATTCCACCTTGTACAACATGGTTCACATGTTGGTCCGAAGAGCTAATTATGTGGGATCTTTGATTCAAGAGCAGTTACTGTATGACTTACCCAGATGAGAAAATTAGTGTTCTGTGGCATCTTTGCTGGGGATGTAAGGCTACAGTGTAACAGTAAGGCCCGGAAAATGCCTGGGAAGTGATAGTGATGAGGATTCTGGCTGGCGATCTGCTGTTCTTTGTGTTTGAAAACTGAATCATACCCCATCATTTCAATATAGAGATAATTAGCTCTCCATAGGAAAGGCTATCGGCTTTTTACTTCCTTGCAAAGAAAGGCATTCTTTTTCTCTCTCACATTGACCTTGTACAGTCTTGCACCCCCTACAAAAGCAGGACTTTAGGACACAAATGGTCCCCTGTGCCTGGATTAGCCGCAAATGGCTTACTTCATCCAAAGAGATATTTTACTGCTCTTGTTATGGCTTATTACCTGACACAGTCACTGAACCACCCCCCATCAGCCTGCAAAAACACAGTTAAGGTCACCCGTGCGCTGACAGAAAGAAAGCGCAGAGAAGCAGAAAGGAGAAAGAAGAAAGCCTTGTGGCCAGTGATTAGCACCCCTAATGGGCAGCCTAGGCAGGGAACAGCGGTGGAAAATCTGAGGGCTTTGTTTGTCTCCATAAGGGCAATAAGGAGGGTCTTTTGAGTAGTGTGTTTTCTCTATCTTTTTGTTCAGTGTCAGTTAACAATGGCCATTTCCTAGCTATTTGATGTGTGAGTGAACGCTGTACAGTGCACGTTAAAAGCAATAATGTTCTGGTTGAGCGTTGCTAAGGAACCATCAAGGAAGCTAATTTTAAATGTCTGTACCAGCCATCTTTTGACTGCTGAACACCACTGTTTGATTTTTAATGGATAAAACTCTTCCCTGTCTCTTCCACTAACCCCTTGCCCCATCCCCATCCTAACTCTATTAGGTATCTCCTCTTGTTAGATCTCATGATTTCGAAAGAGAAGATTATATACCAGCCTGGGAGAAATAAAAATGCTTTTGCCTTTGTCATCCTCACTTTGTCCTTCCAGATTTTACTACTATGTAGCAGAGAAAGTGTTGGGCATGCAAAGAAAGAACAAGTTTCTGGTTTTCCAAGAACTCATGGTTCAGTGGGAATGCAGTATTCCAAAGAAGTTCAGACCATGATGCATTCATACAGTTTCTGTAGTGGACATATATTTCACAAGAATGAACTCCTGAAGCATCCTGCTTGGGAGGAAGGAATTAGACTTTTGGAGAGGTTTCTTCTTCAAGGTAGTTAGATGCTTCAGGGCTGGAGGCATCTACGACACGTTTCATCACCCCTTCACCTTTCTCTAAAGACCACAGGCATGTGTTTAGCCCCAGCTTCTTGAACTGGTGACCCGTTTACCTGCTCTGTGAGAGGCTAAGCGCTGTTCTATTAGTTAGCCTGGACATTTCTTCTACATCTAAGCCACAGAATTATAGCAGAGAAGACACAACCACAAGTTCCCTGGCCCAGGTCTACTCTGATCAGCTTGAAAAGGGAATCCTTTGTATTGGACAGCTGCACCCCACGTCTAGAGTCCTCACAGGTAGACTATGTGGAAGACGCTTCCTGAGACATGAAGAATATACCCTCCCTACTGCCATATTTGCAGTTCACATGCCTAAAGTTAACATTTTCTAGTGTGGGTTTGCTCTGCTTCTTTGGGACCTGGAGAAGCTCTGTTCAGCCTACCTGGGTCATGTTATTAAATTAGTACTTAAAGAATACCCTAAATGCTGATTTGAGTGCTCTAATAAGGGAGAAAGGCCTTATCTCAAATTTTTCCCAAGGGCTTGAAAAAAAAAATTAACTCATTCTTGAAAGGCAAACAAAAGCCACTCAATTGTAAGAGAGTAAATAGTTAAAATCTCAGAATATTTAAGTAGATAGGTGTGTGTGTGTGTGTGTGCGCGCGCGCGCGCGTGTGCATGTGCGTGTGTGTGTGTGTGTGTGTGTGTGTTATGAATATATATGGACCTATGACTGGAGGCCAGAGACTGGCCTCAAGTATGTTCCTCTAACTCTTTGCATTTTATTTTTTGAGACAGTTTTGCTGAAGCACACTCACAGTGTTAACTAGATGAGCTGAAGCCCCCTTGGGTCCACCTGTCTGTTCTACTTCCCCCACCACTATACCCAGCTTTTATATGGGTGCTAGGAACCCAAACTCAGGTCTTCATCCAGCAGGTCTTGCACTCACTGAACTGTCTCTCCAGCCCTTTGGCTGGGTTCTCTGTGATGCTATGATCTTAGTATTTTTTTGTTTGCTTCCTGCTAGTTTAAGCATTACTATAGGACCTATGTGGTTGGAATCGTTTATTTGTAACTAAAAATATTTATAACTGGAAAAGCAGTGTGTGTGCGTGTGTATGTGTGCATGTGTGTGCGTATGTGTACACTTACGCTTGTGTTTGGTTTTGTGTGTAAATAGAAACAGCTGAGTTAGGCAGAGACAGCATACCATTAGGTACATATGTTAGGTTGATATTAAGAAGTTCCTGATGATCTTAAATCTGAGAATTAAAGACTCCCCCAACGGAAAAGCTTCACAAGGCTATCCAAGCATCTTTGATACACTGAACAGTGGCCACCAGCCTAGTTTAATTATATATTATGCATGTTTTCATTACAAACTAGGATACCAAAATAAAGTAGGCTGCTTATGTGCTTTTATACAATACATAAATGTAGATATGACAGTTTTGTTTACAGTCACATGTACATACAAATATCAGAAACAAAAATTTTGTTAAGCAGTACATGTAATGTCTTCTGTTTCTCTTTAATTTGCTCAGGAATAAAATATTGGTTACAATCTTCTAAATTGATTTTCTGACCCACTGTTAAAAGTTTTCTTATCTACCTTGTCTCAGATTTCCTTACCCCATATATGTATCTTTCAAAAAATAATTTAAATTTTTTTTTTACCATACAAGGTTTTGCCAAGACTGAGCTAATGTCTCAGAGGACTTGATAGTCTTAGTCTGATTCTTCTGTCCGTGTTCCTAGCATTGTATTTCCAGAAACAAGTAAAGATCTTGGTTGCTCCAGTTACTTCAGACAGCTGTTTCAGTAACTCAAAACAGATGTCAGAGCCAGAGGTCTGACATTTAGTGGAAATGCGTTATTAAAAACCACCTCATGGTTTGCTTTACCCTGCTAGTTAATTTCCAACAGAGGAAAAGCTTTTTGTAGAAAGAAATTAAAATCGTGATAAATATAGAGAGTAAACAAATACGGTGTGCTTTGGATTTACATCTATGTTCCTGCCACACTTGTGCCTCACACCTGGCCCTAAAGGTATCTCATCTTTAGCTTTCATTTCCAAAGTCCTTAGAAGCACAAAGAAGCTAGGTTCCTTGTTCATAACCATTCAGCAAGTTAAATTAGGCCTCTGATATTATCGCAATGGTTTTGCTCTACTGTTATCCAAATGAATAAAGAAAGCATGTTGCTCCACTTAGTCCTAAGCCGTAGCCATCTCTAGTTTGAATATTAGGCATTATAAACTGTAGCACACCCGAAGGCATGGAAGCGTGCACATTTAACTCAGGGATTTTTATCTTTCCTCATTAGTCTTTAGGTATAGTTAGTTGGTCACAATTGGGTGCTCAGTGGACAGTCGTCAATTTCTGTCTGACCTATTTATCTATCTATAATCTGTTCCTCTTTAAGTATGGATAAACATTGAATTATAGCACGATACACACTATCTATGTTAAGACACTCACTGAATCTCCACCATTATTGCGTAGAAACACTACATGAGAAGAACAAGCAATACATACAATTTAAGATTGAGCACTTTAAGCAATTTACATCCATGTATCTCTGACCATTTAGTGGTCTACAAATGTAGATTTCTATATATAAAGTGGGCACATTAATGAAAGAAATGCTTATCTAGTGATATGATATTGGAGTTCCTACTATGGGGTGCTCCTTTAGACAGATAAATAAAATTGTACAAGACAAGCTTAGTGCTTTAGACAATCAAGAAAATAGTCCTCTTTGAGGATTTCTTCTACCTCTGAAATTTCTTGCTTATTGATCTGTTCCACAGAATTTTATCACTAACAGCCCATGGCATCTTTTTCTTTGTTTTAGACCACTGCTGCCCAAATAAGCTCACATATATTCTTTCAGATGCCCCCAGATCAAATAGCTTTGTCAGACCTGCCATCTTTTAATATTCCGATTGTCTGCCATGGCTCTTTTATAGAGGAGAAATATATATATATATATATATATATATATATATATATATATAGGAAAGCCTGAAAATGTAGCACATGTTTAATGAGAACAAGGGCCTGAGTTCAGTCCCCAGCATCAAAATAAATAGATGATATGTAGGTAGTTATGGAGAGAGGGAGAGGGAGAGAGAGAGAGAGAGAGAGAGAGAGAGAATGAAAGTAAGCAAGGCCTAGATAAATAGCTCAGCTTCTTTCCCAGAGAGCCCAGGTTTGATTCCCAGCACCCATATGGTGGCTCATGACCATCTTTAACTCCAGTTTCAGGGGAATCCTGTGCCCTCTTTCTAGACTCAGTGAACACCAGACAGGCATGTAGTCAACAGGCATACATGCGGGGAAAATACCCATGCACATAAAATCAAATATAATTTTCTTTAAATCAGGCCAAAGCATAATGTAGCCCCACCTTTCGCAAGCACCATTGTTTCTTATACAAGCAACAAAGTTTATGGTAAATTATTCACTTACACTGGAGACCAATAAGCTACAATTTCTGGGCCCAGGTTAGCCCCCTACTGTTTGTAGAAATGAAGGTTATTGGGATATAGCCACACCCATTCATTTACATAGTGTCTATGGTTGCCCTAAGAGCAGAGTAGTTGTGACCAAATTGAATAGATGGTACAGTGTCTGTGTGGCTTATATACCCTAAAGTGTTTACTGCCTTGTGCTTTGCAGAGAAAATTTGCTCAGCCCTGCCTTACACTTTTATTTTGTGTCCATTCAGACTCCTGTACACAGCCACAAGCCTCAGGGTGGATCAGCTTTTGGCTCAGCAAAGCTTGGAGATCTATTGCTTTATGCATTTCTGTCTGTACACCAGAGAGCCTGTTTGTTCAGTATTTAAAGTATAACCATTTGAATCACATTTGACTAGTAATAAAATAGAAACCCTAAAATGGCTATCAACCTTAAGTCCTTACCGTTAGAACATTTTAAGCCACCAGTGACCTAAGAAAGCTGAAGGTAAAGGCGCCTCGCAAACAATAGTTTCTCCCCATTCTTTCTCTGAAACTATGAGTTCTAGTCAGTAATCTCAAGTTCTTGTTGCCTCTGGAAACCAGACTTCTCCAGACCTGACCAAGCCCCTGATTTGTAGCTAGGACCGCCCCGGCACACTTCCCTTTTCTCTTGATTCATTTCCTGATAACAACCACATTGTCAGATGTACACCTTAACCGAAGAGCAAAGAAACTTTCTGAAGCACATGTGCATGAAATAAAGTGTGCAAATAGGCATTTGCACTTATTTACTGTCAAGACCATGTTAAAATGTCCCAACCCTATAGTTTGTATTTTTTCAGTGAGGAACTATCTTTAGGACCAGAGAAACCACTGAAGTTAGGTCTAGAAAAAGGACCTTTTCTTTTGTAGATTATTTGTGAGGCTATGGGAAACCAAGTGACAAGAGATGATTTGAAGAGAAACTAAAGTTACATAAAATAGGACTTCTGAAAAGTACCCAGGACAGATCAAATATCAATTGCTTCATTATTTTCAGCAGTAGCTGGTTGACAGTCACCCGAGTGTGTCTCCATGTAGCATTAATAAAGATCTGTAATCTTGGTTACTCAAGAAATCACATTCTGAGTTTAAATCATAGTTTTGGCACAACACTGTCCTTGCCAAAGTTAAAGGTAATCAAAGTTCCAGGCCAGCACATAGTGTTAGCTCTTGGAATCCGACCTCTAGAGCAGCAGATCTCAACCTGTGGGTCATGATCCCTTTGGGGTCACATATCAGATATTTACATTATAATTCATAACAGTAGCAAAATTACAGTTATGAAGTAGCAACAAGATAGTTGTGCGGTTGGGGTCAGCATGTGAAGAATTGTACTAAAAGGTCAGAGCATTAGGAAGGTTGAGAACCACTGCTCTAAAGGATAGCATTCATACTCATAATACAGAAAAGACCTTGGCCATGGCCTTGCTGATACCATAATGTTCAAGTTTGCTCCTCTGCTGCTGTGAAAAAAAAAACACTCACAGCACCTTGGGTGAGGAAAGGGTTTATTTCATCTTACACTTTAGTGTCTATCATTAAGGGACACCATCACAGAAATATAGAGGCAGGAACTGAAGCAGAAACCACGGAGGGACACTGCTCAATGGCTTTCTACCGAGTCCACGTTCATTGTATTGTTTCTTATACACCTCAGACTCACATGCCTTGGGATGGTACCACCTACAGTGAGCTAGCCCCACCTGCATTAGTTATCAATCAATAAAATGCCCCCATAAACCTGCTGGCAAGCCAATCTTATTGGCGATTCCTCTTCCATGGTATTTCAGATTGACAATCAAGACTGATTCAGTTTCATCAGCATTGACAAAATGCCAGCAGCACCCACGTATAATACAAAAGACCGAGGACAGAGTGGCGGCTGAGATGGGGGCCCTCTCCTTCATAAGCCCACAGCCTGATAAAAGAGAATTAATTCTGTCACAGGACAATAGAGCTCTGAACTAAAAGAATTCATTTTAAATTTTTTTTAAAGAAATCTTGTTATAGACTCCAAAAGGAAGAGTAATTCATAGTAGGTTTATTTGAGCACAAAGTATGAAATGATGGTCACCTCCCCTTCCTGTCTTCTGTGTGAGTTTGCGTCTGGTAACACACACTGCTGTACACATTTTTCCTCTTGCCCCTGGCTTGAGGAAGAGCATGAAAGCATAGTATTACATGGTCAAATCCCAAATAATCTCTGACTCCCCCCCCCCACTTAGTCAAATTCAGAAGGAAGAAAAGAAGGAAGAGAAGGAGGGAGTGAAGAAATGTCACATCTTACACATACATCAGAAGTTTGAATCCTCAAATATGAGTTATAAAGGTGCCCTTTGCAGCTCTGTATCTACATTCTAAAGTAGTGTTTCTGGAATCGTTTTGGAGGCACTGAGCATGGAGAGTTGGAGAGAAAGATAATGTTGGATAGGATCTTGCACAACTATTGGTTTTATCTCCTCAAAATGTGGAAATTTCATGTAAGCCTGTGTGAAGAACTGTCCCACAGCTAAAATCAAAAGCCACTGGGCTTTTGAACATCCTGGAGGCATAAAATGGCATGCCCAATTATGAATATTATCGTAGAATAGTTTCTGAACAGACTATCATTTCAAAACAGTAGGCTTAATTACATGCATGAAGTTCTATAAAACAGCTACAGTCTTTAGCCATTGATGCTAAATGTTCCTGATACTTGTTGAATTAAGAGGAAGAGGCGTGAATGCTCATTTTCAGATCTCATTCTGTTGTTTGTCCCTTAGTGGGACTTACCCCTTTCTCTCATCTTTTCTTTTTATTCCTCACCACGCACTCCGTCACGGACTTGCTCAGCTTCAAGGATCTAGAACAAATTATTCCTAAGAGGACAGAGTCCATGTCCTCTGTGGGGCTCTGCTTTGACTCACAATAAACAACTTTTGATGTTTTAATGCATTGATTGTCAAGTCAAATGTGAAGAGATTATGAGATTGGTGAATACCAAGCTTGAGATTCTATTACAGTCACCCTTGAAAACAATGCCTCCATTTGTCAAATTTCTATTCTGTGTGATTTTCCTCCAGTTTAATGTGTGAAATTTATGGATACTATAAATGATGTCTTTTGGGTCTTGTTATCTGTTTATACTGACTTTAAGTGTACGCAAAGGTTATTTGATTAGATGTGTTTGTGGAATTTTTGTTTCCCTTTCTTTTTTTTCCTAGAAGGGAATAAATGAATTGTCACCTCAATATCTGTTTGGTAAAAGAAGCAAATTGGAATGAAACTGTATATTTATGCGTGTTTTATTTTTCCTTTCTGATATCTCTGCCTCTTCCTCTCTCTATTATTAAAGGAAGAAATGCCCCTGGAAAGCCAATGAGAGAGGTCAGTGAGACTTGGGCTCACAGCCATGGCTTCTGTCTGTCTCATCCTGCTTTCTGTGTCTGGCCTTTGTGTAAGAACTGTGTGTGTGCACGCGCATGTGTGTATTATACATTCTTTCATCTGAAGATGGGCGTCGCCTCTCCACTTGCAGCACATGAGGAGCCCATTGTCGTTGTCATCTACATGACGACAGCAGGGGTTGGGGGGAAAGGGGTCTCTGGAACATAGCACCTTTCTAGTCCCAAGCTTGAAACTTTGCAGTTCATAGCTGCTGCCATCTGCAACACAAACAGAGTTTTCAAAATAAGTTTTACCTTGAACACGGTTGATGAGTCATAAAGCTTCTTTCCACTTCCAGGACCTGAGCATTTTCTGCCAGAGTCTTTGGTTTTTATTCTTCTGAGATGACCTCCTTTTATTTATTTATTTATTTATTTATTTATTTTTGGTTCGATTTTCTTCTTCTTTCCTTCGTTCCTACACTCCTTCATTTCCATTTTAGCTAAGTTTTTTTTCCCCAGCATGCATTGTGTGCCAAGCACTGTTGTAGGCATTCGCCATTTATTTTTGCGTCACATAATCTTCATGACAAACACGAAGGTAGGTACTCTTTTTCACACTTAAGGTAACTGAATCAAGGAGTGGGGAAGCGAAGTGTCCAGGGTGGCAGAGCCAAGGATGGAGTCCAGGAAGCCTGACTTGAGTGCCACATTCGTTGCCCCAGTAGTTGAAAGGCTTACATCGTCTCAACATGTCCTTTAGAAGACTCTTTGTGTTTGTCATTTGGAACCAAACAGAATAGTAACCTATTGGGGTTAAAAAAAAGTAAATGTTAGGGTTTTGATGTGTGTTTTAAATACCCTTTTAAGGACTGGCATGAGTAGGTGCAGCATTAACACTGAATACACTTTGGGTTTTTTATAATGAAAGCTGCTTCTTCATTACCTGAATATTGACTTACCTACTCAAGTGATTGTTGGGTGACCAAGTGCTAAGTGTCAGCCCAAGTGGAATAAGATTGCCCTGCCAAAGAGTTTAAGAGCTTAATATGTAGGAAGGGGGCAGGCAAGCTCTCCCAAGAGCTGCCGCTGTGTGTATATGCTGGTATGTGACACCGGTTTATGCTGATCTGAGATAGAAGTTAGTTCTTACATATGAGTTGGATCCTTAGCACAGAAAGAAGGCTTGTCTAAGTGGCCACTGATACATTTAAACGTAAGTAGTCACGGGGCTGGAGAAATGGCTCAGTAGTGAAATGCACATATTTCTCTTGTAGAGAACCTACGTTCAGTTCTCAGCACTCATGCTGGGAGACTCACAACCACCTGTAACTCCACCTCCAGGGAAACCAATTGGCCTCTGTGCACATATGCACAACCCCCCTCACAAGTACACACAGTTGAAAGCAGTAGAAAATAATATAAAGCATGTTTAAAACCTAAGTAGTTATACTAAAAATTCTGCCAAGACCCTGCTATGCAATTATAATAAATGTAATGATTCTTGGGGTGTCAACACTGATGTCCCTGAAGACGGTGGAAGTTCTAGGGAGGGAACACTAGCCTGGAGGAGAAGCTTAAAAAACTTGAATCAGCGATGCATTGAACACTCCCGACTCACGTACTTACTGTGAGAGACTTTTTGGCCGATTCTAGTGGTAAGTGCCCACCTTAACTTTTCACATTTTTTGTGGACAAGAAATGCGTAATAATTTTAAGATCCCTGAACATGTTTTATTCGTGAATAAATATTTTTACAGTCCCACAGATTGAATTGAATCAGTGACTACTACCTGAGAGTCCCAGTAGTCAGATAAGTTCCCAGACATCACAGAATCACAACCATAATGATGTCGATAAGGCTATGAAAATACCCTGAACTCACACTTGGCCAATTTTTTTTTTAAGATGAAATTATGGAGGGGAAAAGATAAGCCCATTTTGCCACAGTATTCTGGCTTTGCTTTGGCCAATTGAATGCTAACCATTTGTTTGGGAATTGAATTTAAAAAAAAAAATAGAGTGCCAGATTGCTATTGAGGTCTTGGATCTCTGCCAGAAAGTCTCAATTCCAATCACCGTGGAAAACAACTCCCTTAGGCAGTGGTGCCATGTGAGACTAAATGTGCTGCAATGACTGCCAACTTGGAAAAACATAAAACTATCCTAATGTTCCGCTCATGGTGCCTTTGTGTTCAATAATCCCTGCTTAATAATGGATTAAATTGATACTTTCTATAGATACATTTTTTTGTCAAGTTGTGTCCAAAGCCCAATGCTGTTCCTTGAATCCTAGCTACTTTTGACCTCTTGTGTTTATAGTATAATATTTGAATAATGTTTTTAGATTTTTGTCAGGTAAAGTTGATGACCTCGCTAATGCTCTTCCTTACACAAAAGGATAATAGAACCATGATGCATACAAATCTGTGTCCTCTATCCCTATTTTATCCCTCCAATGGATGAAAGTTTTTTGGGGGGCTGTATTTTATCAAAACTAATGAACTTGGTTTTCTTTTGTTTGTTTTAATATCCAAAACAAGCTTCCATAAAAATAGAATCATTATTCTGGTAAAATGGGTATTTATAAATTATATTACTCAGTATGTAATACCAAACATATGATGTAAATATAGCAAGCCACCTATAAAAACTTTATTTTATATAGCATAAGAATGATCATAAAGTATCTTACCAACACTAAACAGTCTAAACAGGTTAATACCACCAACATTTTATGATAGTGTATGTAGTATATTAACAATTATGAGCCTCTATTTCTGCTGGCAATGTTTGGAATAACAGAAACCCACTAGAACTAGTATTTAAGGATAGGCAAGTGTTTTTTCCAGGTAGTAACCAAACACCATTTTGAATACTAGAAGTACCCCTTGGGAATGTATTCTATTATTACGTTAATTTATTTTACTATCTTTTGAACTGTAGTATATAAACCCTAGCCAGCAGTCTTAAAAGGTTAGTTTTGATTTTCCATAAATTAATAGGAAAAGCCAAAGTATTCCCTGCTCCGTTTATATTTTAAAATATATTATCTATCTATTAGGTAGTATCCTAGGGTCAGATATGTGTCATAAGATAAAGTTGGAATTATATTCACTGTCAGGTTTTAAGGCTATTTTACTGGCTTTGTTAAGATTGCTAATAATTCAAGAATTGCATTTACTCCATCGACTTTGAAGTGTGTGAATAATTGTGAAGATGCCCCAGGGATACTGTGCCGTGAAAAGTAGACACAGGAGACTCCCTCCAACCTATGACTTTGACTTGTATATTTGCATTCTGAGATCCACAGAATAACAAGGGGCTCCACTATGTCTTCTTGAGCTTGTGTTCTTATTTTTCGTTTGTTGGTTTTTCGTTAAACACAGGATTTCATTGTGTAACCCACATTGGCCTTGAATTTGACATCCTCTTCCTTGAGTACTGGGATTATAGACATGCACTAGTATACCTGGCTTTCCTATGTTATTATATAATATATATTCTGATATACATATGAGAATAGAAAGTGAAAGATGAGTCCAGGTTTATTTTTACACCAGAACATTGGCCCACTTTATGAATAGTGCATATGCTCTGTTAAACGTTTTTATATTTGAAGTCTCAAACAAAATCCCAAGTAAATTTTTAAACATAATTAGCTTTCAGTTAAAAAAATTCTTTGCACAAATAAAACTGAGAGAGATTTACAAACTTACCCACCTTGATATAAATATCTGAGTGGCATTAAACATTTACTAAATCTCGAATCAATCTGGTGCCATCACTGTATAAGTGCTTGCCCATGAATCCACTTCTACTTCTCCAATATTTTGTTTTAAAAAGGTATGTCTTTATTGGAATAAATATAACAGAATACATGCTCTGTTCTGTCTTTGACTTTTATTGGGATTTTAGCAATTCTGAGACTCTGTTAAGTTGATACATGATAAGGTAGTAATGGCCTAATAAAACATCTCATTTCCAAAGACAGTACTTGAAGAAGAGAATGACTTACCAAGGTTGAAGAATTAAAATTAGACTCATAAAATATGGGACATATAAAAGAGAGAGGAAGCTGTAAAGTATAGCTCAGATTATCTTATTCTAGATGTTAGTTTTGCTAGAGTACCCACAGACATTAAGCTCTTGATTCCATGTTGGGGGATTAATGCCAGGTCATGCCACATTGTTATGAAAAGGTTATTTTGATAGTTAACCCTCATTGAGTGGGCAAGCAAAGATGGATTCGCAGGATCCCCAAATCTTTGCACTACACATAGGTCATATTATAATTAGGCTGCAGAGTAATTTGGAATGTAAAGTGGTTTTTGTTCTGAAGCTTTCTAATTCAAATGTGAATGGTGCACAAAAAGGTCAAATCGAGAGTTTATTTTTCAACCAAAGTAAAAGCGGAAAGAAAATGGTCTTATCCACTATAGTATGGCTATTATTCCCAGCTTGAAGTAGCCAGTAAATGAAGATTTTGTGTGGTTGTCAGGGTGCCTATGGTGGTAATGGTGATGTAGTATGGAAAGTGGTAGTGGTTTGATAGTAAAAATGTAGTATATACAGCAGAATAAATATAATTATAATAAATACAACAAAGTGAGAAAGAAACCATTACAAAATGTTCTTTGTAGTAAGAGCCTTGTGCTTGTTTATGAAGTTTCTTTGAGATGAGTTGGGAAGTTGAAATTGGGAAGTTAAATGCAATGCTTCACTTTTTTTTCATCAAATGACACCAGTTAGGCTGATCCAGCAATAAGCTGATACTAACACCATGTAATGCTTCATTAACAAGGCTTTGCTTCTTCCTGAACATGGGTGGAAAATGGAACTGTGTGTGTATAACTTCAATGCAGCTTCTGTGTTGTCTTTACCCTGAAATGGGAATGACTCCCCATAATGGCAATCAGGGGACCAATACCTGAGCCCTCTGTAAAGTCGTTCTTTCTGTTTGTTTTCCAGGACACAATGTAGGAAGCCTGTTCCACATGGCAGATGATTTGGGCAGAGCGATGGAGTCCTTAGTTTCAGTCATGACAGATGAAGAAGGAGCAGAATAAATGTTTTACAACTCCTGATTCCCGCATGGTTTTTATAATATTCGTACAACAAAGAGGATTAGACAGTAAGAGTTTACAAGAAATAAAATCTATATTTTTGTGAAGGGTAGTGGTACTATACTGTAGATTTCAGTAGTTTCTAAGTCTGTTATTGTTTTGTTAACAATGGCAGGTTTTACACGTCTATGCAATTGTACAAAAAAGTTAAAAGAAAACTACATGTAAAATCTTGATAGCTAAATAACTTGCCATTTCTTTATATGGAACGCATTTTGGGTTGTTTAAAAATTTATAACAGTTATAAAGAAAGATTGTAAACTAAAGTGTACTTTATAAAAAATGTTGTTTATAAAACCCCTAAACACACACACGCGCGCACACACGCACACACACACATACACACACACACACACACACTCACACAATGAGGCAGCACATTGTTTTGCATTATTTTAGCGTGGTATTCACATGGAATTCATGATTTCTTTTCTTGCATATTAAAGATAGGATTTCCTCTAACACCACCAAATGCCTGCTTCATATTGCTCTGTTGAGAATTGTTGGCTGAGTGGGGCTGGCTATGGGCTTTCATTTTATACATCTATATGTCTAAAAGTATAAAAAATACTATAGGTGTATAGATAAATAGATATGAAATTTCTTCTTCAAATGTTCTTGCCACTTCCTAATGGAAATAAATTGCTTCTAATCATCTGGGTTTATCTGCTTGGACAAGAGTGAATTTTCCCTGGGGCCTGAAGCCCGGAGAACACTACCATACTAAAATATTGTCGAGGGCTCCAGATGTTTCTAGTTTTAAACCTTCCACTGACAACTAGGCTTCGATTTTTTTTTTTCAGGAACATGTGAATGAATACACAGGACTCACTGTATCAGAGTAATCTGTTGTTTGATATATTCAGCTTCCTGCTGCTGGCTATGCCATGGTTTATATTTAATGATGTTTCTGCAAAAGAGCATCAGAAGGCATTTTTTCACTCCTGGGCAATAGGAGGAAGATGGTAGGGGCTGAGTGTTGTGACTCCTCAGTCAATCCCAGCGAGGGAGCAGCTATTCTGTAAAAGAGTGGGATGACTATTCACCACTCTACATACAAACATCTCTATAACCACAACGAAATTGTTCTGCCCTCTTCTTACACTCAAACTGAAGTGGGTAGTGTTGTTGTTGTTGTTGTTGCTGTTGCTGTGGCTGTTGTTGATTTTTAGATTTTAGATGTTGTTTTTTTCATTGTGATGAGGTTTTTTTTTTAATGCTGCAAGACTTAAGATTAGTGGTAAGAAAGTAACCCAATCACATGGTGACCCTGGTGAATGTCAATCCAGAAGTCCATGAACTGCATTTGTCTCCTTTGCATTGGTTTCCCTGCAAGTAATTCCATACAGGACTGTGAGTGGGAAGGCACAAGCTGATAGTTTCAAGAACAAAAGCCTCTCCAAACCCTCTGGTAAATCGGACAGGCTAAATTATAAACAAATGCAGATCATTGAAAAAAGAGGAGAAAAAGTGAAGGCGAAAGCTAAGGACTGGTAGGAAAAGCTTTACTTCCTCTTTCACACCATTGTATTACTACATCATTTACAAATCATCCTTTGACTAGAAATCACTGTCCTATTATTTTGCAGATCTGTTACCTCTAACTTTCAGTGTAATTAACTTTTAGAGAGTGGATTTTGTACATTATTAATTGTAATTAACATCAAACACAGCTTCTCATGCTATTTCTACCTCACTTTGCTTTTGGGGTGTTCCTGGGAATTGTGCACACCTGATTTCACAGCTTCACCAATTGTCTGTCGTGTGGGCACCATTCTCTCTTTTTCTTTTATAATTTCCAAAAGAAAACCCAAAGCTCTAAGGTAAAAAATAATTGAGATTTGGTTTTAGTCTTGCATTATTTTTCTCTTTTATGTGATGCCGGACATTTTCTTTACCCAAGGGTTTATCTAAGATGTAAAACAAGGGGTTACTTTACATCCTACTAAGAAGTTTTAAGTTTCATTCTAAAATCAGAGGTAGATAGAGTGCATAATTTTGTTTTAATCTTTTTGTTTTATCTTTTAGATATTAGTTCTGGAGTGAATCTATCAAAATATTTGAACAAAAACTGAGAGCTTTATTGCTGAGTTTAAGCATAATTTGGACATCATTTCATGTTCTTTATAACCATCAAGTATTAAACTGTAAATCATAATCAATGTAACTGAAGCATAAACATCACATGGCATGTATCACCATTGTTTCCAGGTACTGGATTCTTACTTGAGTCTCATGATATATTGTGTCTGGACACCAACACTGTAACATTTACTAATTATTTTTTTAAACTTCAGTTTTACTTCATTTTCACAACATATCAGACTTCACCAAATATATGCCTTACTATTGTATTATATTACTGCTTTACTGTGTATCTCAATAAAGCACGCAGTTATGTTTCAAAACCTGTTGGTTGGACTGTAGTGGTTTGATTTTTCTTTTTAGTTACTTCAATTCTCTTTCTGTGCTTTTTGTCTTCTGAGGTGGGGGGAATCCCACTGTGCTACCTGGGCTGGACTTGAACTCATGGGTTAGTGATCCATCCTGCCTTAGCTACTGAGATTGCTGGGACTACAAGCTCATGCCCTAATTTATTTGGCTTTTTTTCCCATTTCTTAAGTTATTTAAATAACTTTTTTCATTTATTTTGCATACAGACCACAAGTTTTCCCTCCCTCCTCTCCTCCCATTCCCCCTTCCCCCAGATCCTATCTATTCCCCTCCCCATCTACTCCCCCTCCATTTCCTTTCAGAAGGGCTGGCCTCCCATGGGTTTGAACAAAGCCTGGCACATCAAGTTGAGGCAAAACCAAGCTCCTCCCCTTGAGTCAAGGCTGGGTAAGGTAATCCAGCATGGGAAAGAGGTTTCCAAAAGGCAGCTAAGTGCCAGAGACAGGTCCTCATCTCACTGCTAGGAGTCTTACAGACAGACCAAGCTATACAACTGTCCACACACATGTAGAGAGCCTAGGTTAGTCCCATGTCAGCTTCCTAATTGTTGGTCCAGAGTTCATGAACTACCACGAGATTTGTTTTATTTCTAAACATGTAACACATCAATGTGTCTGAAAACTCTTAAGAATACTTACATACTTTGTATGTGTTATATATATATATATATATATATATATAGTATTTAGTATATACACATATGCTATATCCATATGAGATAAATAGAATGTACATTTAGCTACATAGCTACACAAATGTGTGTCAGAAACTATTTGGGTGTAGAAGGGAGAAGACAGATAAGTGAAGGTAGTGAGAAGGGCTTTGAGCAGAGTATAATGATTATATATGACAGTGTCTTGGCTAGGGTTTCTATTGCTGTGAAGAGACACCATGACCACAGCAACTGTTTTTTTGGGGGGGGGGGTTGTTTTTGTTTTTTTGTTTGTTTTTTTTTTTGTTTTTTTTTGTTTTTTGTTTTTTGTTGTTTTTTTTTTTTTTTTTTTGAGACGGTTTCTCTGTAGCTTTGGAGCCTATCCTGGAACTAGCTCTCATTGACCAGGCTGGCCTCGAACTCACAGAGGTCTGCCTGCCTCTGACTCCCTAGTGCTGGGATTAAAGGCGTGAGCCACCACCGCTCGGTCCACAGCAACTCTTATAAAGGAAAATATATAATTGGGGTGGTTTACATTTTTCAGAGGTTTAGTCCATTAGCATCATGATGAAACATGGAGGCATGCAGGCAGATGTGGTGCTGGAGAAGGAGCTGAGAGTTCTACATCTTGATCCAAAGGCAGTAGGAAGTCAACTGTATCACTGGGTGGTATCTTGAGCATATATGAGACCTCAAAGCCTGTCTCCACACCTATAACAAAGCCACAGCTCCTAATAGCGCCACTTCCTGTGAGTTTATGAGGGCAATAACGTTCAAATGACTACAGACAGTATCATAATGAAAGTCATTATTTTATACACTAAAAAACAGCCATTAAAAATAAGTTAAAAATCCAGGCATAGTGATGCAGCTCTCAAAAGGCAGAGGCAAGTACCTTAACATTAAGGCCAGGCAAATCTATGTAAGAAGTCTCAGGCCAGCCAAGACTACATGGTGAGATCCTGTCTCAAGAAAAGAAAAAAATAAACAAAACTCAAACTAATACCACAAACACATTTTTGGCTGTGGTGTGTGTGCATGTGTGTGTGTGTTCTTGATATATGTGCTGTGTGTTAATTTGAGTGCATAGGTGTCATGGTGCATGTGTGATTGCCCAAAGACAACGTATCTCTGTCCTCATCTTTAACATCTTTCACGTTATACGAAACAGGGCCTCTTTGCTTTTCACCACTTCCGATGCCAGGCAGGGTGGCCTGCAAGCGTCTAGGGGTTGTCCTGCCTCAACCTTCCCTCTCACTGTAAGGAAATTGCCAGTACACATATGGAGTACCTACGTCAGGGTCGGGCTTTCACGTGGTCTGGATTAGGTAACCATACTTGCGCGGCAGGCCCTTTATGAACTGGGCCGCCCCCTCTCCCCCTTGAAATAGTTCCATTTCAGTTTGGAAAATCTTTTCTCACTCCCTTCAAAGCCGTAAATATTCTGCTTTGTGTAAACTATTTATTCAGGGTGTTCTTGGGGCAAATGTATGTTGTCAGTCTTTGCCATTGAAAGCGACAAACAATATTACACATGTTCTTAAATTATAACCAGTACTAAACCAGCTTGGAATTTGTCCCTTGTTCAAGAGAATTTCATCATTTCTTTATTAATTGTTAATTGTACAGGACCTCTGGGTCTGTGGACGGTAGGTGAGGAATCAGTAATGGTGTCTCGGAAAGAGTTCTTAGGAGGTTTCCGCAAACATGGTCATGGTCACCACCAGAGGCCTCATCATCATCTCTGGCCTGCTGCGCTTCTTATTCTAAAAATGAAGATGACGGGGGGGGGCGGGGAGGGTGAATAACAGCTCCTGGAGAGAGAGGTTGCGTTAGGCTTGGGCCCCCACAAGTTGTGGTGTGCGATCCACGATAGGGGTCAGATGCTTGTGGGCAACAGAATAAGGGCCAGTCTATTACAATGACTTGAGAATGATAGGAAATGGTGAGACTCAAGGGTGATGTGAGGGAGGCAGCTCTGATGGGAATCACTAGCTAACTTGTGGTGGGTGTGGAGGCATGGTACCCACCTGAGTGGCTGCTGGATTGAAAGAGTGGAGAGAAGTCCACATATCAAGAATACTTGTCAGCTTGTGTCAATAAACGATGCGATGCCTCCATCCTCCACTATCCATACATGCCTTTCCTACAGTCCTCAAGACTGGCTAGTAACTTAATAACGGAGGAGTCTCCAACCGTTTGCCATATCTGAAACAACTGGGTGGATGGCTCTGAGGAGTATAATTAGCTTTCCATACGATTCGTTGCACAGGCAGAAGGAGACAGAATTAATAAAGGTAAAAATTAAAATGGATCACATTGGCACGGACTGTGCACCAGCAAGCAAAATGTGTGTCTAGAGGAAAGCACCAAGACTAATGCACATGTTCTGTGGAACTGTGATGAGATTTGCCTGCATTCCTAATGCTCTGATGGTGGAATGAAGACAAACGCAGGCACGTGCACACATGGAAAGATTTCTCCTTCAGAAGAGGTGGAGAAAGGAAGCCAAGGTTTTCCTACAGGAGCAAAACCATGGGAGTAGAAACCGCGAACACATTCAGTGTCCCTTGAATTTCAAGGTGCTTCGATTACATAGACTGATAACAATACACATTCCAGACAACCCGTAACAAATACAATACCTATTATGAGTAGAGGAAGTTTGAGATGTCTGGGAGTGGCTTTTATGTACGGAAAGGATTATAGCGACTCTCTAGGCCTAAACTTTATACACACATGAATATTTTAAATAAATTTGGGGAAATACTTACCTCTTCTGTTACTCTTTATTTTAAAATAATTTGAATGTAAGAAAAATGGAAACAATAGCACAAGGACCGTCGTGCATCCTTTAATTAGATGAATCAATTTTTATAATTGCTTTGTATACTTAACTTATGATTCTTTTGATGGATAGGTGAGATCACACACACACACACACACACACACACACATGAAACATTTTGAGATACCTACAGCTGAACAACTGAACACACATGCTCACACACACATTCACACTCACCAAGCATTTTAAGACACCTACAACTGATTCAAAAAAGGTCCCTTTATACTTAAATACTTCTCTTCCATATTCTAAAAGCTAGGACACTCTGTTGTATAAGCATAGTATACATTGAAATAAAGACATTAAATAAATAAAAAATAAATTTAAAAATAGAGACACTTAACATCGCATACAATGCTATCATTGATTTCACTTCCTATATCCAAATGTCAATTTTGTTCACATCTTTTATTGTTCTGTCTTTCTCTCTGGCCTAGGAGCAACTCCACAATTTTATAACACTTAGGTGCCATGTATCTTTAATCTCCCTTCATTTGGAACAGTTTTTCTGTCTTCCCTGCCTTAAAGACCTTGACATTTTTACAAGCACAAGCTATTAATCTAGTATGTACTTCATTTTGTGTTTGCCTATGTGTCCTCAGGCCTAGATTCAGGGCGTGCATTTTTGGTAGGAACGCTACACGAGTGATGTTGCCTTCTTACCATATCATAGTAGGAGGCAGGTAATGTTCGTCTGTCCTGTTTTAGGTGTTGTCCCTTTGAGTCTTGGTCTGCAAGAATTTCCCACTTGGTATGTAGTTTAAAACATTATTTTTGTTAAAGGTGTAGGTCCAACATAAACACCTTATTTTCCGTGTATAAATATAAACAGTTTTTTACAAAGTACCTTTCTGTGGCGAGACATATCTAAATTGAGAAACCCGAATTCTCTTGTTCTAATATACACTGTACATTAAATGAGCTTTATTTGTAAGCTTCTAAATGTCTGACAGAAAAGTCTTTCACCACCAACCAAACCAGCATCCAATTCAAGTGAATAGAAACCAATTTGCAGTTCATTTAAATTCTCTGAATGTTCTAGTGCTACGTACTCTGTGGCCCGAGTCCAGTTTTCCTTATACCACTCATTCTGAATATACATGTAAGAGGATAGCATATCCCACAAATTAGGATCCAAGACTTGTCTAATTTGGTAATGTGCCAAGTTATTCAAATATTTTTCTTTAAGCATGCATAGATGACTCATAAACTACAAACGTATATTAAAAGCCACAAATAGGTATGTCTCCATGGTAGAGCACTTGCCTACCGTGTGAGCTGCTGATTTCTATCACTTCCCTGCAAAATAATAAAATAAACCTATAGATGAGGTTCCCTCTGATAGTTCTTGGTTTCTGTCTAAAATTCCCTAGGCTTTCAGGAGTATTTAGTAAGAGAAGGTTTCGCAATAGTGCAATCCCAGTGCATCCACATGGCACCAAGGAGGCATTGGGGATGGCTGAACTCTGATCTCGCATTCCTGGGGATGACCAACTGAGGCCCATCACTTCCAGCCTCCTAAAGTTCAGCAAAGATGTCCTACGGTGACTCAGTTTCTCTGTGCACCATGACATATAAACCCTTGGGCATTACCACACTATGGAAACACTTTTATCATCACATGGATTGAGGTTGCTAGTGCAATCCCTCTCCATGTAAAAATTCCTACATGTCGTTGAGAAAGAAATCTCACTACAGGTCACAGGAGGACAATGACAACCCCTTTTTAAAGGCAATGTGACAACCGTGGGCTCCAAAACTTTCACATATAACTGATACCATGCCTTGTGTTCTTGGGCTCAATTAGCTCCTTTACCTGGGTGGGCTCCCATAGCAATAGTTTTGCCTGTTATGTTGATATCATTATTTATCAATAGCACCCTTCCCATCTTCACAAAAAAGGCCTGATGAGTAAGCATCATCTTTCCATCATAGTATTTCTAAGTAGACTGATTATTCATATTTGGGTTGGTGCAGTTCTTCGTTATGTACAACCATTCATCACTTTGTAGTGTGCCCAGTCATTGTGATGGCAAAACAACCTCAAGCTGCTTCCAAATACTTCCCAGGGAGGCAGTAGAGAATCCCTCATTCTCTGCACGGCCTGAGCACAGCCTGGATTCTTTTCACAGTTTCCATAACTGGCAGGGGCCAGTTCTTATCAATATTTTTAATGGCCTTAGTTCATACATACACTTCCTAATTTGTCAAGCCTCTAGTCAATTCAATGTCTCTTTCCTAGCAGAAAGTACTGAACATATGATAAGAGCTAGCAAATTAGAAGATATGTTCCCAGGGTGGAGAAAGATGCTCTCCTGATTCACTCACAACTCCTAGGACATTCTCAGCTTGTAGATGCTTGCAGTTCGTACTGAAACATCATGACCACACCATGTCTTGGCTTCCGGCCATCCACACCTCATCTGTCAGGAATAGATGGTGCTGATGGCATACAGCTGTGTTTCTCTCAGGTTCCTACTTGCCTGCGGCCACAGAATTCCATGATTGAGGTAATTCCTCTCACAGAGGAACAACTGGGCCCAATGACTGGTTGAGGCAGACAAACAAAACCCAGTTCTCCTACCTCCATATGGGAGCAGCTCTGAAAGTCATCCCAGTTTAAGAGCCCCTTGATAATCCACTGGGGCCTTAGTTTCGATCGCAGCACAGTTCAGTTGATTCCCACCTACCCTCTTCACTCCCTTCTGTTAGATCTGTCATGAGAAGTTTGCCAGGTGCCCCCCGCCCTGTACAGCATGCTCCATATTGGAGACTATTGCCAAGGAAGCTTTGTCTAAATCCTTCTTTGCATACTATAGAAATGAAAGCAAGAGAAATTTTCCCTTTGACCTCAGAGCTATTTATCTCTTGTATGATGACTCTGGGATTTTTATCTATAGTCATGACTATACCTATAAACGCCAGACTGTTGTAGAAGAGGGCCTGCTTGTTTGTTCCGGCTGCCCGACTTGCTTAGCCCCAAAATAACCACACAGAAACTATATTAATTAAATTACTGTTTGGCCCATTGGCTCTAGCCTATTATTGCTTAACTCTCACATCTTGATTTAACCCATTTCTATTAATCTGTATATCATCATGTGGCAGTGGCTTACAGGGAAAGATTCTAACCGGCAGCGTCCATCTCAGGCAGAGGATCCATGACTTGTCCCTGACTCTGCCTCCTTTCTCCCAGAATTCAGTTCTGTTTTCCCCACCTACATAAGTTCTGCCCTATCAAAAGGCCAAGGTAGTTTCTTTATTCATTAACCAATGAGAGCAACACATAAACAGAAGGACTTCCTACACCACCAGACCTGTTGGCCCAGATGCCTCCTCATGCTTTCATGTAGAGCTCTCATAGCCCTTTTCTAACTTGTCCTGTCTAAGACAAGGCTCCTATTCTAGCCACTGTTGCTAGTCTATCACAGTCTAAAAAGTTATTTCCCCAATCTGTTAATGGGAACTCTGTTCTTCCGGTCTCTCGGCCCTCCACCTTGAAACACCTTTTCACCCTAGTTTGTTCATATGTGCAATCATTCCATTGGCAAAACTATTTGTTCTACCTCAAAACTCTATCTAGAATTTGCCTTTTCTTCCATCTCTACATTTAGTGCTCTTGTCTGCAACGACTAATCCATACTGCCAAATCACTACAATACCTTTAACTGGTCTCTCAACTCTCACACTTTTCCTCCTTGTAGACTATTCTCAACACACAAATTAGGTTTATCATGTTAAGGCACAATCAGATCTCGCCATTTCTGGCCTTAACAATAACCAGTGGCTTTTCCAAGTAAAAGTCAAAAGTCCTCCTGTAAGTCTACCAGGACCTACACCATCTAGCCTGCAGTTCTTCATCTTTATGCCTATTCCTTCCCCCTCCTCTTTGCTCTGTTCCACCTTTATGTTACTTTCTCAATATCCAGGCAAATACAGCTTTGAAGCATTTTATGTTTGCTGTCTTCTCTGCCCAATATTCTCTAAAGCAGTGGCATCTACTTCTGATTTCCCAATTCCTTGAAGTTGTTACCAAAAGAGGACCATCTCTGTCAGATCCATGCTAGCCAGTATTTGAAACTGAAACCCCAAGCCATTATCTTTCCCTTTTATTTTTCTACTTCACAGTTACTACCAGCTGACAGACTATGATTCTTCAGTTGTATATTTTATGTGTCATCTCCTCTCCAAAAAAGAATGTAAAGTTTGCAAAGCTAGGGATTTGAATAAATTTCTTTACAATACTACCTCAAAGTACCTATAACTCTGAGTGTAGAGAACATGTGCAGAGTGAGTAACTGAGGTAGTAAGACACTGTAAGTACATGGGAGTAATGATAGTTAGAGATTCTACACAGCAGCTCCTCTTTCTTGTACATCAGTCATGTTGTTTTTATGGGTGGTGTTCAGAGCTCCTGGATAAAAAGTGACAGCCTAGGGACATTCCATCAAAGAATCAGGAATATGAGTGCTTAGAAATAAGAGTCTTAAGAATATATAAATAGAACAGGATTTTCATACATAAGGAAAAAAGTCAGACAGATGATTTAATATCTTTCATTGAAGGGGATGACCAGCTGTTTTCCTTCTCTACAGAAAAGACCTGAAGAAAAATAAGAGCTTGAAGAATTTTGGTGGCTGAAAAGTGGCTCAGCAATTAATAGTGAATATTGCTCTTACAGAGGACTCAAGTTCGGTTCCCAGAACTTATATTCAAATTCTTCTTGCATACTCTTCCCCATTTTGTCCAGGCGCTAGTCAATTCTTTAAAATGTATTTATGCCTATCCTAGGTGAAAAGAATAGATTTGAAATGAAAACTAGCTGCTTACAATTCCCTGTAACTGTAGCTCCAGTGGCTCTGCCACCCTCCTCTGGCCTCCAAGGACACCTGAGCTACCATTCATATAGTGCTCTCCCACCAACATGTGATTTAAAAATAAAAATGAGTCTTTGATAATTAATGAGATAATAAATGAAAAGAAAATGACCACTATCCTCGATAGTAAGAAATGTATGCTGTGGTAATTTGAATGAAAATGTCCCCTATAGACACATGCATTTGTATACTTGGTTCCAGTTGGTGGAATTAATTGGGAAGGATTAGGAGGTATGGACTTGTCAGAAGAGGTGTGTCACTGTGAGTTTTCGGGTTTCAAAAAACCACCAGTAGGATTCCCAGTATTTTTCTCTTCGTCGTGGTTGTAGATCAAGATGTGAGCTCTCAGCGGTTCCTTTACTCCATCATCAAGGGTGCTAATCCTCCAAAACCATAGGCCAAATTAAATGTTTGCTTTCTAAGTGGCTTTGGTCATCTTGTTTTATTGCAGCACTAAAAAAGTAATACTGGTATGGGAGGTACTTCTGTGTTATGTGTTGCTTTTATTGGTTAATGAATAAAGAATCAGCCTTGACCTGTGATAGGGTAGAGTAGAGCTAGGCAGGGAAAACTAAACTGAATGCTGGGAGAAAGAAGACCAAGTCAGGAGACATCATAGAGCTGGCTTGTGGAACCCTGCTGTTAGACCATGAGCTTTGTAATAAAATATAAAATAATGAAAATGGGTGAATTATAGATGTAGGAGCTAGCAGGAAATATGCTTAAGTGATTGGCCAAGCAGTGATTTAAATAATATAGTTTCTGTGTAATTATTTCAGGAGTTTGGGTGGCCAGGAAACAAACACACCATCTCCTACAACAGATCAATGATGTGAGAGGTACTTCTGTATATCTGTTGCTTGTATTGGTTAATAAATAAAGAATCTGCTTTGCCTGTGATAGGGTAGAGTAGAGCTAGGCAGGGAAAACTAAAATGAATGGTGGGAGAAAGAAGGCATAGTCAGGAAAAGTCATGTAGCTCTCTGCCAGAGACAGATGCCAGATGGAACCTTGCCAGTAAGCCACAGCCACATGGCAATACACAAACTAATAGAAATGGGTTAAGATAAGATGTAAGAGCTAGCCAGTAAGAAGCTAGAGCTAATAGGCCAAGCAGTGATTTAATTAATGCAGTTTCTGTGTGTTTATTTCGGAGCTGAGCAGCCGGGAACAAACAAGCAACCTCTGTACTACATAAGACAATTAATTTTATCTTTTCTGGGTGTTTTTATAGGAGGACAGAATTCTTTTTAAGTTTGGTTAGATTTGATAGCAATGTAAGCAAGATAAAGCTAAAACAAGAATTTAAAAAGATTTTCTTACAAGCATTTCTTTATTTTGACACTCTCTCTTTTGCTGGCCTATTTGACTAAATATCTTGTCTAAGCCTGGTCCTATTCACATGATAGACCTCCTGTCTCAAGTATAATAACAGTTTTTACCAATGGCCCTTTCTAGCATTTTTGCAAATGCAAGCCAATGCCTCTGCCTTTCAGGTGGTGCTAAATCCTTAATTCTTTTTTTCACCTCCCCTAATTTCCCTATTATGTTTCTCTTAAAAATTGTTAGCATCAATAATGGTATGCAATGCACTGATATAGTGATAGAAATCTTGACCTATTTGTAATGGGTGTTATATAAAATTGATTTAAGTTTACAACTGTAAAGGAGCTGTTATGTGGATTTTCTAATTCTGAAATCACAAGTCTAAATGCTAGTATCAACATTCAGAAAATAAAGGTGCACTAGGTTTCAAGTTCAGAGCAGTTGCTGAGGATCTGAAGTTACAGAGGGATTGTATATGTAATGCTATGGACCTCATAGCAAGCTAGAGGAGTTAGGTGGCAAATTATTGACACAGATTACAACATACTAAAATAATAGCACAAGGCAGAGGTATTATTCAGATATGTAAAAATCAGGAAAAGTTTCAAAGCTCAAATCCTCACAATGGATAGAATAATTACATCCACAAGTACCCTGCTAATACTCCTATGTGTCTGGTGTTTGCAAGAGGCCTTTCCTATGAATTTGATCTTCTGAGTAAATTAATGCTCCCTGCAGTGAGTGATAAACATGAATAGATCCTATATGGATTTATCAGCCAGATGTCTAATAAAGTATCATGCAGCCCAAGTATTATAATTGCCAATAAAAAATTCTACATTTCTGGTCACATTTCGCAAAGCTTATTTAACAGATGAACATTACAGAAGCAGCCTGAGTCCACCAACATCCCCACCTGAATACCAACCTAAAAGAACACAGCTGTAGAACACATTATACATACTAGGTTATAATTAATTTGTGGTTGGACTTGATTCTTACATAAATGAGTCAATAAATTAAACACATAATATATTCACAGACTTGATAGATTTGTCTAACTCCCCCTTTCATTAGAAAGGCAGGGTATCTGGAGCTTTCTACTAAACATAACAGATTTCTGAACTATGAAGAAGAAGAAATGAAAGATTCATATTAATAGTAAGAATTGTTATGTTAATTATGAGTTATTTGTACTCTGTACTATTTTTTGCTTTCTGCTGAACAGTCATTATCTTACTCCATGTTTCTCTTTCAAATCATTTGGAAAATACAAAATGAAGAAGCTGAATAAGGAGATACACTTCGACATCTGCATTCTGAACTGTCAAATTAAAATGACCATGTAAATGCTGCCCACTCAAAGCAGAATTACAAAAGTTTCTTTGAAAGATGATACAGGCAGAAGAAGCTATCAATAACACTAGTAACAAGCCGGCCACAAAATTTTTAATCACTATACCCAGCACCAGTTTATCTCTATATCACAGTTCAGGTTCTCCAGATTTTGTACCACCATTTCAGAGGCCTTTGCAGCTAACATCATGAACCAGAATGAAGATATATTAGGATACATTAGTAAAACAGACATATGAATTCTATTCATCTTCTCATCAAAAAGAATTCAGCCAGAACTACTTCATTACTTCACAGCCTAATAAAAAAAGTAAAAGTAGGGTATATGTGTATATATATATATATATATATATATATATATATATATTACATTTTTCTGCGTCCCTAGGAAAAGGAATTGGGTTGGTCAGCATCTAAAATAACTTAGCACACTTATTTTCAGGAAAACAACAGTCTATATTATGGTTAGGTTCCCTTTGCAACCTGTCTGAAATGCAACTGATGAACAGTGCTAGCCGAGTAACACCGCAAAGATTTTAATGACACTTCTGCAGAGGCTGAAAACTCATTAGCAGTCACAACAGACATTATGCATTCCACTAACCCATTCGTCCTTCATTGGACAAAACATTCAGCCTACCTGTGGTAAACACCATTAAAGGCATTGAGCAAGCAGAGATCTATTTTTTCTTTCAGTAACAATTATGAGATGAACCTCTTGTCAGGGAAAAATAAGGGTCCTGGTACTTTCAGGAACTACATTGGCTTGAACATTCTAGGAAAGACAGATTAAACAAGGGCCGAAGACCAAAAGAGGTGGTGGGGGAGTACATATCAAAAGACCTTGTGTGTGTGTGCCCTGTTGATAACAGTTTAAGCTCTAAATGGGAACCCTCTGAAAAAATAAGCACAGAAGCAACAAAACCAGATGGATGTTTTTAATATCATTCATTCTGCCTGTTGTATAATGAGCCAGCAAACTGCAAGGAGAAGGATGTAGCTAGTTTATGGCTGCCATTGTTTTACCATGAAGAACATTTTAATACAGCCATTTTAGCCAGAACATTTTGACATGGGACAATTTTGAGGCAGTCTAAAAGCAAATCATTTCCCATTTACTTTCAAAATGAAGTGTTTTGTTGTTTTTCTCCTTCTGATTATATGTTCACTGTGAAATATTCAGAAAATACATGGAGGAAAAAGAAAAGTAAAAATCACCCATAATCCAGCACTTAGGGAAATTGCTGCTACCGTATTCTGCGTCTATGCATCCATATCTTTTCCTATACATACCTTTTTTTCTCACAGAAATATGATAATGGCACAAATTCAGGTGAACTTGTTTTCTTTGTTTAGTGATATTCTCCTACCACTTTTACAAAGCGGCAAGCCTGTAATTTTTAGTGTCTCTCTCTCTGTGTGTCTCTTCTCTCTCTGTGTGTCTCTTCTCTCTCTCTCTCTCTCTCTCTCTCTCTCTCTCTCTCTCTCTCTCTCATGTGTGTGTGTGTATGTGTGTGTGTGTATGTGTGTGTATGTGTGTGTGTATGTGTGTGTGTGTTTGTGTGTGTATGTGTGTGTGTGTTTGTGTGTGTGTATGTGTGTGTGTGTATGTGTGTGTGTTTGTGTGTATGTGTTTGTGTGTGTGTGTGTCTAAGTTAGAAGACAGCTCTGTAATGGTCACTCTTCTTTGCACCATGTGGGGTCAGGTCATCAAGATTGGTAGCATGTGTTATTCTTCATACCTTGCCATCTGTGGTTTCATGGTTTTTTTATGGTTAAAGATTAGTCCATTTGTTGTCTATTCTATAATGTGTTCTTGGAGAGTGGTTTATAGCTTAGCCAGATTGTCTGGCTTCAAGTCCTAGCCCATAGCCAAGATACAACAAGCATGTTTTGCTGTTGTTTTTTTCCCCTGAGAGGTCAAATAATATTTTGAACTTTGTTACCTAATATAGTCAGGGTTCTTTTATTTTTAACTCGATAGATGTCTTCTATTTATTCTTTGCAGACTTTAGATTTTACTTCATGCATCCTGATCCCATTTATCTTCCTGCCCCCCCATATCCACCCTCCACCCTTGCAACCTCCCCCAAAACAAAACTAATTTTAAAAGAAAAGCCAAAAACCAAAGCAGTCAAACCGAAAGCAAACCAACAAAAAAGAAGAATCTTGCCATAGAAGATGCGGGGCGACTAGGTGAGTCACAGAGTCCACCCTCTAATCCTCTTGCCTTCACTTGGAAGGGTTTATTGCCGTGAATCATTGACCTGGTTCAAGGCCTCTGACCTCCTATGCCATCCATAGCACGCTCTTACTGGTGTTGTTCTTGGACATCCTGTTGCTGTCCTCTGTCATGGAGATCCTGCAGTTTGGGATCTGTAGGTTCATCCCCTTCACAAGTCCGTATGAGGTAGAAGTTGGAGTGGACCAACTCCCTTGTTCTGGGCCTGGGCTGAGCTGGTCAGAACACCAGCTGTCCCTTCTCCTAACCGTCCAGGTGAGCTCCCCAGCACTGCCTCTGTGGGTCCACCCAATACAGTCTGCAGCAATAAGCGAGGCTAGTTCTCCAACTCTCAGGCCCTCAGGTCCTGCTCACCCACACTTACACCGTCTGAGGCAGTGTCGTCCTCTTGCCTAAATGAGCTATAGGGCCCTCTCTCAAATTTCTGTGGGGAGGGGTGTACAAGTGGAGGGGCGAAAGGTCAGCTCTCCTGCTCTCACACCCTCAGAGCTGACTCACCTATGCTCCGCACAGCAGGCTCAGCTCTAGTGTGCTGCCCAGGTGGGGTGAAGTGTTTGTTCTTTCTCCTGTGAGCTCCAGTTGGGGAGGGGCAGGGCTAGTTCTCCCACTCACCTGGCCCTGGGGTCAGCTCTGTTGCCCACCATGGGGAGCAAGGGGGAGGGGGGCATCTTCTCTCACTCCTGCCACTATATGGCGACAACAGCCTGGAGAGGGGGTGAAAAGGGAGCTGCTCTGCTGCTCTCCTGCCCTCAGGGCTGTTTCACCTAAGTATCTGACAATGGGATCAGCTCTCAGCACCACCATGGCCCCAGGTGACAGGGTTGGTCATTAAACCTGCATGGCGCCCCATAGTCAGGGCTCTTAATAAAAAACAGAATGTCTAGATAAAGAACCAGTGCATGTGGGTGACTGATATTAATCTACTTTAAGAAATTCACTTGTGTGACTGCAGAGACTAGCAAGCATAGACTATGCAGGCTAGGCTAGAATGTGGAGACCCATGGAAGAGGTACAATTTAAGTCTACAATCGGCTGACAGAATTTCTGCTCTCTCTAGGGAAGACAGTGTTCTTTTTCTTTCTTTTTTTTTATTTTTTTGTCTCTTAAAACATTCAACTGACTTAATCAATAACCCATAGATTAGGATTTACTCAGTCTACTGAGTTGAATCTTAATCACATTTAAAACACTTTTGTAGAAGCATCTAGAATGATATTGAACTGAACTGCTACTGGGGCCTAGCCACATTGGTACATAAAATGAATCATCACCCGGGCCAAAGGGCCTCTGTTGCGATGTTGACTTCAATGTTCTATACCATAGCACATACAAAAACAAAACCAGCTGCGTGTAAACAAATACATGTCACCGTGTTCCAGTAACGCTGCATTTACAGAAACAGCTATGAGACTGGACCGGATCCATAGTCAGAGTTGGCTGACATGCATCCTCAGCCACTTTCTCAGCAGGTGACATTGAATAGGTGAGTTCTTTAAGCATCACTTCTTCGATCTCTGACGAATGTGAATGATAAGCAAACTCAAAGGTTGGGATTACAATTGAAAACAGTATTTGTGGGCCATTTAGCACCATATCAGACACAGGCAATTTGCGTAATAAATATTTCCCTTTGTGTGATTTCCTTAATACCTCTTAAGAGTTTAACCCCCAGTACCACTTACACCTGTGGCTTTGCCCCATCTGAGATAGCTAGGAAGGCGCTATTGGCTGTTTCCCCTTTCCTCTGCATGGCCCTTCTGTTTTTCCATGACTTCCATCTGCCATCGATTTTATGATTTTTGATACTTTCTCTTTCTATTTTTGGAATACAAACTACTACTTGTTGCTATGACTCTTCTCATGACTCTTCCCATTCAAGAAATTGCAATGAGGCAACTACTGAGCCATCATCTTATCCTGAAAGCTCCTGACATTTACTTTCATAGTAATAAATTAACCAGAAAGTAATAAATTACCCAGTAATAACTCTGGGAAAGCAAACAGGTACAAACACCACCCAGCTTTAATATATTCACTAGAAGACTTTAATTGGACTGCCAAATCAGTTTAGGTTAGTGTACTAATCTACAAAATGGAATTATACTTTGTTTTTATTGAGCTATATATTTTTCTCTGCTATGCTTCCTTCCTTCCCCCTCCTCTTCTACCCTCTTCTATGGTTGCCATGCTCCCAAATTACTCAGGAGATCTTGTATTTTTCTACTTTCCATGTAGATTAGATCCACGTATGTCTCTCTTAGGGTCCTCATTGTTGTCTAGGTTCTCTGGGATTGTGAATTGTAGGCTGGTTTTTTTTTTCCCTTTATGTCCATTGGTATTCCTGTCTGTTTTATTCCAATGCCAGACTGTTTTCTGTACTGTAGCTCTGTAGTCAAGTTTGAAATCAGGGATTGTGATGCCTCCAGAAGTTCCTTTATTGTACAGGATTGTTTTGGCTATCCTGGGTTGTTTGCTTATCCACATGAAGTTGAGTATTGTTCGTTTGAGGTCTGTGAGGAATATTGCTGGGATTTTTCTGGGTATTGCATTGAATCTGTAAATTGCTTTTGGTAAGACTGTCATTTTTACTATGTTAATTCTACCTACCCAAGAGCATGGGAGATCTGTGCCTTTTTTGATGAAGAATTTCATTCTTCAAAATCAAACAGGTCTTTCACTTGTTTGTTTAGAATCACTCCAAGATATTTCATGTTATTCGTGGCTGTTGTGAGAGGTGATGTTTCTCTGATTTCTTTCTCAGATCATTTATCATCTGTGTACAGGAGAGCTACTGATTTTTTTTGAGTTAATCTTGTATCCTGCTACATTACTGGAGGTATTTATGAGTTGTAGAAGTTCCTTATGTAAACTATCATATCATCAGCAAATACTAAGAGTTTGACTTCTTCTTTTGTGATTTTTCCCCTTGATCTCCTTATGCTGTCTTATTGCTCTAGCTAGACCCTCAAGAACTATACTAAATAGATATGGAAAACCTTGTCTTGTTCCTGATTTCAGTGGGATCACTTTGAGTTTCTCTCCATTTAGTGTGGTGTTGGCTGTTGGCTTGTTGTATGTTGCCTTTATTATGTTTAGGTATGTTCCTTGTATCCCTGCTCTCTCCAACACCTTTATCATGAAGGGACACTGTATTTTGTGAAAGGATTTTTCAGCATCTAATGAGATGATCATGTGGGTTTTTTCAGTTTGTTTGTTTATATGGTGAATTACATTGACAGATTTTCATATGTTGAACCATTCCTGCATCTCTCGGATGAAGCCTACTTGGTCATGGTGGATGATGTTTGTGATGTGTTCTTGGATTCAGTTTGCCCATATTTTATTAAATATTTTTACATCAATGTTCTTAGGTGAGATTGGTCTTAATTATATTAGTATTGTCTTTGTGTGGTTTGGGTATCAATATAATTGGAGCCTCGTAAAAAAGAGTTTAGCAATGTTCCTTCTGTTTCTATTGTGTAGAACAATTTAAGGAGTATTGGTATTAGCTCTTCTTTGAAAATCATGTAGAATTATGTGCTGAAACCATCTGCTCCTGGGCTTCTTTTGGTTAGGAGACCTTTAAAGACTGGTTCTATTTCTTTAATAGTTGTATGTCTGTTTAATTTGTTTATATGGTCTTCATTTGATTTTGGCAAGTGATATTTATCTGTAAAATTGTCCATTTCTTTTAATTTTTCCAATTTTGTGGAGTGCAGGTTTTCAAAGTATCACCTGATGATTCTCTGGATTTCCTCTGTCTGTTGTTGTGTTTCCCTTTTTGTTTCTGAGTTTGTTAATTGGATATTTTCTCTCTGCCTTTTATCCAAGGTATACTTTGTTTTTATTCACATCTTTAGTTATGGTCTGTTGGGGTATCTTTCTATAAGACTCCTTTTACCTTCATTCCATATCAAATTATTTGTATATATCTTATAACCATTTTTCTGTTGTATGTTTTGTACGTTTTCTTATTGAATTGTAACATATCTTGTTATATTAAGGACAATAGCCTTTTACCATATATTACAATTATTTATATTATATATTACAATTATTTCCTGTTGCTTATAGTAGATTTGTTTTCTTAAGATCATTCATCCTCTAGAGTCCCTGACTTACAAAGTTCTCTCTGAAGATTCTATAAATAACTTTTCTTTTAAGATTAACGTAATCTGCTTTATGTCTTCTCTGGGGAAAAGCCCATAATAACTGAAAGTTTAATGGTTTGTAAAATGTACTCAAAGGTCTAAAATTGCCTTTCTGGTGAGATGACAATGGAGTAAAAATGGTTTCCACTGTAATTTCTGAACTTTCATCTCCTTGCTTTATGCACTTACTAACTCTCACTTTGTTATTGTCTCCCATGCTTCTGAATGATAGGAAGGGAGATACATTTGTTGGCCTGAAGAAGCCAATGCAAGAATATAGAGCCCTTACTTTCAAGCCACAAGATACGTTTCTACCAATTTTTGGACAGAAGTTGGTAACCCAAGGAAGTGACATGAGGAATAACAGAAACATTTCCAGAGGCATCATGGGCAGAGTTTCTATAAATTTTATCCAGTATCTGGCATCAGTGATGCCTACTAAGGCAGGATTGGGATTAGAGGAGCATTTTTGCTAGGGAATTTTAATTAAGTGGTGACTATCTGAGTAGCAGTTATCTGGACATTTTCATGTACTTCAGTGAGTCTCTTAAACTGCCAAGAGGGACTCAGCACCCCGCAACTTCTAAATCTAGCTGAAAGTGAGACCAGAATAGTATAATGTCTATCTGGATTGATTTTGCTGGCCCGGCAAACTTAAAATAAGGGAGTATCCACCCCAGAATGAACCCCTCTTAAGAGATTTTAATAATGATCTTTATTTGTGCTCTGTTAGCAAAATTAGCTAGATTCCATTCACCAAGCCATAGTTACTACCACCCCCCCCCCGCAAACCATCCCCTCTCTAACTGGTCCAACCCTGAAGCTCTTGCTAGTTACACAGTTGTGGGAAGGAAAGATGAGTAGGCTTTGTCACTAATGAGGCTGTAGCAGCAGACATGGGGGCAGGAATCAAATTTCCTATAGCCAGATAAAGAAAAGAAAATGAAAGTGGTTGTGGTAATGTTAGAAATAAGAATTTTCTACACACGCTTGAAACTCATTTGGTTGCTTTCGCATCTGAATTCTTTGACAGAGATCCCGAAAAACAGGGTAGTATCCAAGGAACTAGAATTCAAATTAAAAAAAAATCTTCTAGAACATGAATATACAGGACATGATTAAGACACACGGTTCCATTATGTTGAAAATATGACTCATTCTCTTATCCTAAGAGTATTAATTTAAATATAGTCTGTTCCAGGGTATACCTTTTAGCACAAAATTCTTAATTTATTCTTAAAAGGCAATAAGTGAGCATTTGTGAAAAATCATGGTCCTGTCCCAACAAACAGACTTTTCATGTAACTATTAACCATAGTACATATTAGATTCCGGGAAAACTGAGGAGAAGTTTATTTTTCCAATGGAAGCTGTATTTAGCCTATCCTATCTCTAGGAAATTGACTTAAGGGTGAGGTAATACCTTAGGAAAACAACTTAGGAAGTCTATCCAAATTGTTCAAAGTGCTTTGCAGACATGAGCTAATTCAGTCTTGTAAATAAGTTTCTGTAATTGGATTCGTGACCACTGTGCCTTTGAAACTGTCTCGTGGGAAACAGTTGGCTAAGGAAAAGGTGTTTGTGGAAAGGCAAGTTGATTCCCAACCTCAGGGCACCTTTGGAATTCCCAGATAATGTTCTCAATTTCGAATGCTAGATCTCCTTGTTATGGTATAATATCTTCCTGCCATGGTCTTTGAGAGTTTCCAAATGAGGAAACAACAGGGAGGATATGAGTGGTGTGTGTGTGTGTGTGTGTGTGTGTGTGTGTGTGTGTGTGGTATGTGGAGGGAAACACCTGGGGGAAGGAAGCTGGTGATTGTTGGGTTCCTTTTGAAACATCCTGAGACCACACAGATTTGGGTGATTTCAGACTTTATATTCTTTGAACTTCAGAACTCCTGGGTAATGTTCAGAATTTAGTTGAGTAGAAGTGACTGCTTTGGATGTTCTCTTGGAACAAATGCAAGACCATTTTCATAGAAGCCCATTTTAAGATGACTGGCAGCAGCCACTGTGGTAGGTATGTCCATCTTATTGCCCCTTCATAACATTTTTCTTGCTGGTTTCTGGAAATGGTGTCTGTCTCTGAAAAATGGCTCTGTTCTTGTCTGGAAATTACCCTCACTGGAAGATAATTATTTTTCCCAAGCTATGGATCCTTAATGGTGTACAGTCCTGTCAATAGCTTGTCAATGAGGAATTGATAGAAGCCCCTGACCCTTACCCCAATGTGAGACAGTCTTAATAACCGTAGCAATTCTAAAGCTGACTGCGGAGCTAGCTGAGGGTCTGTGTCTCAATTAGGTTTTCCATGTGCCCTATCCTGCTTCCTTTAGTTCCTCACAGATGCCGTCTCTATAAATAACACTATTCCATGAACTTCCATCTCAACCTCTGCTTCCAGAGAACCCAACAAAACATACCCACCTAAAGTACAAGGCAACATCTAGAGAGTCAGAATAAGGGTCATACAGTCTTACCTACCTTACTTCTTATACATTTGTAGTGCGTAGAATTAAATCACCTCTGAGGGTCGTTCTGACTAGGCCTGCCTGCTTGACTGGTAGTTATAGCTGCCAAAAAGTGGTTCCAGGAATGGTATTTGTCTCCAGAAATGCCAGCAGATTTAGAAGAGGATACAAATGTAGTCACTCCTGAGGAAATTAGTGTCAAATGAGACTGGAAGAAAAAATAAGGAAAGAGGAAATAAAGATGGAGCACCTACATTACAAGTGATGGAGAACTGATGAGAAGAAAAGTGAATAAAGCTCCTCCCTCATGCGTCTCCCAGTCTACCTGGAGAAACAATTGAAGAAGGAATGAGAAGTTAGATCAAGGCAGTCTACCATGCCACAGCAGTACACAGCCAGAACAAATGATCCGGACAAATGCAGGTTAGGACAGCAGAGATAACCAAATGTATGTATATATGGACGTGAATGAGTAAATAGTGAACTAAGTGCATGAGGCTGTAAGGAGATCAATCCAAAAAATTATAATCTGCAAAAGAAGGAATTTGCAGGAAAATAGTCTATTTATAATGCTGAAAAGACTGGAAACAACACAAGTGTTCAACAATAGGGGAATGATAATAATAGGAGACTATAAAGTAGTTAAAACGAAAATAATAAATATTGCATCAATTTCTGAAAATGTGATGAGAAATGATTAAATGAGAAAATCAGAAATGTGGTATACATTCTCTTGTATAACTATAGGAAAATATGTATCTTTATAAGAAATAATTTTTAAAATCTATGCTGCAAAGGGACAGGACTCATATTTTCTTTCTCTTCTGTTGTCTTGGTCAATTATATCACCTTCCTGGTCTAATTCCTGTAAGCTTTTCTTTCCTCTATTACAAAAACATTACCTTTGTACATGTCATCCTAAAACTACTTACTAACCATCAAGTTATACAAAGAAATCTCTGCTCTTCACAACAGTAGTGAAAAAAAACCATGGTGATATCATCCAAGGGGAAAACCATCTTAGAATATGTATCCAGAAGTGAGGTGAACATTTGAAAATATTGTAAAAGATAGACATATAGCAAAATTATAATCCTTTTAGAAAGCATATTTGATAAGTCAATGTCTTCTTAAATATGCACCATCTTTGATGCAGTAATTATTATTCTAAGCTGTAGCTAGGAGTTGTGGTAGCAAATATTTAACAGCCTGTAGATGAAAGTTTTTGTCCCACCCAGACATGCAGCTGTTCAGTCCCAAAGAAACACACAGAGTCATATATTAATTATAAACTGTTTGGTGGTGTGGGAAGTCCTTCTGTATATGTGTTGCTTTTATTGTTTAATAAATAAAGAAGCTGCTTTTGGCCAATGGCTTAACAGAATATAGCCAGGTTGGAAAAGATAGAGAGAGAGAGAGTAGGCAGAATCAGAGAGATGCCACGTAGCTACCCGCAGGAAACAGATGTGCTGGAACCTTGCCAGTAAGCCACTGTCATGTGACAATACACAGATTAATAGAAATGCATTAATTTGAGATATAAGAGTTAGCCAGAAATATGCTTAAGCTACTGACTAAACAGTATTTCAGTTAATGCAGATTTCTGTGTGATTAAATTGGGAGTCTGGGCAGCTGAGAAACGAAAGAACAGCCTCCAACAACAGTTTTGCCTAAGAACTCTTACAACTTAAATTAACCCATAATTATTGTCTATGTTTAGTCCCACGGCTTTGTACCTTCTTTTCAGTAAGGTATTCTCATATTGCTTCCTCTGCATCTGCCTGGTGACTGATTCTCTGCTTTTCCTTTTCTCAGAATTTTCCTACTCTGGATGCTCTGCCTATTCTCCCTGCCTGACTACTGACCAATTAGTGTCTCATTAAGCCAATATGAGTGACAAATCTTTACAGTGTACAAGAGCATTCTCCCACAGCAACAACCACTCATCTGGGGAGAAGCATCTTAAATTTGTAAAGTTTGCCAATTCGTAGGCTGTAACTACCCCAGTCTTAATTCCAGGCTACCAAGGGTACCTCAAGAAACATGAAATCATGGCAGTCATATAAAGCTTTCATGTAAATGTTTGCAAGACATTTTTTAACAGTAGAAAAGCAGAAACGATTCAGATGTCCATAAGCATGTGGGCAGTAAATTACAATATAGGTATACAACAGAATATTTCTCAGTGGTGAAAAGGGATAACTTAGTACTACATCAAATGCCCAAGGAGTCTCAAAATGATCACGTTGAATGAAAGGCGAAATCTGGGACATTTAAAGCACTGTAACAGGAAGACAGTAGTTGTTTTGGTCTTGGGGGGGGGGATGAAAAGACTATTTTAAAAAATCTCTTGGAGAGTAATGACTTTGTTTATTCTCATCTCTTTTTTTCCCTTTCATTGATACTGGGTATTTCTAGTACTTATAACATATGTCTGTTTAAGAAAATATATTCAATTCATACAGATAAACACCACAGTAATACTTGTGTCTCAACTTCCTGAGTCTTGGGACTACAAGAATGCACTATCAAACTCAGGACATTGTCATTTGTTATTAGGCATAGTAATAGTTTTTTGACTAGTCATATGCTAAAATTCTTATCTGTACTTTTAAAATAGGTACAGTTTTTTGTGTCATCATAACCTTAATAATTGATTTTTAAAATTATTTTCCTTATTTTTGAGATTAAAACTGCATCATTTCCTCTTCCTTTCCTCCCTTCAATTCCATCTGTATATCCTTCTTGCTCTCTGTCAAACTCATGGCCTCCTTTTTCATTAATTATTGTTCCATTCACAAACATATGTGCACATATAGATACATATATTTCAGTTAATCAGTTTGCTATGTTTTTGTCTTAAAATTTTTCTGCACCCAGCCTTAATTCAAATACCTGACCCTTATATCTATGTCAGGAGTTTGCCCTTGGGCTGCCAGAACTGACGCTGCACTACAAGCTAGTGAGAATGCCTTCGCCAGTATCGCCACCCATCTGTGCTTAGCCTTACTCATTCCTCCCTGGGCAGCGCTTGCTGTCTGCTGGCATGATTTTGAGTCCAGCTTTTAATACTGATCAGATTAAGTTCTTGTTGTCCCTAATGGTAGGTGGCCTAATAATGAATGAGCTGAGGAATACTTTGTTAGCATTTTTTCACTCCTCTCTGACCATGTCTATGCACTAAAATACACTGCATGCACTCCAAACCCTGCTCCAAGGTCAGCTTCTGCAGAAAATCAATTGAGACAGGACCAAACATACACTGAGGCTTTTCATCTGGAAAACTGAAGTGAAACATGGATTTAAAGACTTGAGCCTCAAAACAGTGCCCCACTCTAAAGCTAACACAGGGCCCAAATGATTTTTCACAGAAGTGGACAGACATATACAAAAGAGCAAAGACATCAAAGACAGGTCACCATGTTGTCTCTTATCTTCTTGAAATATAATGTTTGAACAAATGCGCAAGTTACAGGGGAAAAAGTACTAGTCAAAGAGTTCAAGGTGTGTGTGTGTGTGGGTGGGTCAGATTTGGAGGGAAGAATAGGATCTCACCTATTGCTTCTTCCTGGTTCAGTGTCTACAACAAGCCAATGATCTCAGGCACCCTATTTCAGTCACATATCTAGGCTTAGAAACACAGAATTGGAAATGAAACTTTACTCATAGAGAAGGTAGATTCTAATAGTGGGAAGTATATAATAGCAGTACACACAAAAATACCAGATTTAGGAGATTCGGGAGATACCTGAGTAGCTAAGAGCACTGGCTGCTCTTCCAGAGAACTTGGGTTCAATTTCTAGGTCCTAAAAGCTGTCTGTAACTCGAGTCTCAAGGTATCTGGTGTTATATTCTGACTTCCATAGGCACTGTATGCATGGGCTGCACAGACATACATGTAGGTAAAATACTCATGCACATAAAAAATAAAATGAAAAACAATGCCAGGCTAAAGAATAATTTTCAAAAAATTAAAATTTTGTGAGATAAAAATAAGAGTGTGTGGGTCTCCATCTTCTGCACGCGCATTTCATCCTCTGGTCTGGCCACCAGACCTTGAGGACAAAGGGAGCAGAAGTGGCTAGTAGGCTTTTGTATGGCCTGCGAGTCTGCTGGAAACAGCTTTGGAGTAGAAAGGTTCAATGAGATAGCTTAGCTTTATTCCAGAGCAGGATAGGAACAGCAGTTGGGGCATCACCTAATTTACATGTGGTGACACACACCTTTCATAAAGCTCCTAGTACAATGCCTAGTTACCATATGTGGCAGCAAGGTCCTAGCTTAAGGCTCCTAGCACGCTGTCTAATTACCATTTGTGGCAGCAGAGGGAAAGCGCTTGCAGGGAACTGTGTCACAGGTCATGCCTAAGATAAGCCAGGCATCCAGGCTCAGGGACAGTCTCCAAATAAGGTCAGGCAGAGAACAGGAAGCCCTGTTGGGGGAATGGAGTCCTCTATCTTGAACCTTGCTCAGAGAGGGCTGTCCGGACATGCGAACTTTAACTAGCAGGGCCTTTCAATAGATACAGATATTTTAGAATAGGTCAATGATATACTGGACTATTGCTTTACAAACGTCCTTCTTCACACAAAGAGTAATTCTTGTCCCCATTTTTGTGAGCCATGTCCAAAATATGTACAAATGAAGGATAGAGAAGGAAGGGTTCTTTAGGTCTAAGTCGGGACCTTAAGAGGATTGGGGGTTTTAATTCGCTCATCTGAGAAGGCAATCTAGATCTTAATCTCAGACAGAGAGCAAGACTGCTTCAATCAGGCGTCAGGACTAAGATTACAGGAACTAAAGCTTATGGATTTAAGCCACTGAGTTATGAGGCTGCTTGTTGTGAAACATTACTGTATCAATATCTCTCATCTGTGAGCTCAGAGAAGCCCTTCTGCGGAGATGGTCATTAGGCTAAAAGGAAGTCAGTCTCACGATGACCATTCTAGGCATGGAGACTATTTAACCTGGATTATGCAATGATGGAAATATGTTTGCTATGTCCAGGAAACTGAGAGGCAGTGTATGAAACTGAACTCTGCTAGTGACTGAGTGGGTGAGTGACATAAAGGAAGAGCAAAGGGGACAGAGGCACAAACTCCAGTGTGTGCAGGTTTTCCAGATAGAATAATTAGTTTCGTTTTCATTCTGACCACACTGGAAGGCCCCAATATGACTGTCTGAAGAAATAAAGATTACCCTGTTCACTGTGTAGAGACTAGATTCAATAAGGGACACATAAAACTTTTTGTTAAGCCGTTTGGCAGTCCCAGAATCGTCCTTAGCAGAGACCCTGAACTATTAAACAGAACGAGAGACTAAAAATCTATGAGACCACATCAAGTCTGGGTGGTGATAGACACCGAGATAAAAGACATACACTAAAATACCTTCAAGTAACATTTTCCTTCTATATAACAAACCATCCCCAAATTAGTGCTGTACCACAACTATTTATTTTCTCAAACGTTTCCAATGTGGGACGTGATAAAGAGGGACAGCGGGTCTCTGTTCCATGTGGAACCACCTAGAAAGGACACAGGCATGGAAGATTCAGTTCTCATCCACGGTATGGCTGGTAAACAGAGGTGGGCTATTATTGGCCAAGGTACCCTTGTCTTCCATGAAGACTTCCACATGGCTGCCTTCACTTTCTTGGCTTTATGGGCAAGTGTGCCAAGACGACAAGTCCCAATGTAAAAGTCATTCAAACCCACTAATTTTCATAAGAGATTTGTTCTGTGGAGGGAAAGACTATCTGTGTGGTCATAGTAGGTTTATTAATCAAAATCAGTTGCAGATTTCAGGATTTATCTCAGTGGTAGAGTCTGTGACTAGAAAACACAAGGTCCTGGTTCACGGTATTGAAAGGCGAAACATCCAATTTTAAATGCAGGCTTCTTTTTCGTAGCACTGATAACAGCTACATTTAAAACCACCTTCTACTCCAGGCTGGAGAGGTGACTCAGAGGTTCAGAATGTTTGTTGTTCTCTTAGAGGATGCAGGATTGGTTCCCAGCACTGACATGGCGGTTCCCAGGCATCCAGAACTGCAGTTCCAGTAGATCCAATCCCTGCTCAGACCTCCCCAGGCGCACAACAGGCATGTAGTGTGTATACACACACTCATACAAAACACTCATATAGTAAATACATGTAAAATACATTCTTTCATAATGTACGTAAAACTACAAATAACATGATATAAATAGAGAACATTTCATAAGCTACAAAAATTAAGAAATTTGATGAATAAGAAGGAAAAGAGAAGGCATAATGCCTCATAACATTCCAAAGAATGATATCAGAAAATGGTGAGATTATTTCCTTTCAATGTAATGAAAAGTTTCAGATTCAGTTAAGTGCCTATTCCTTGCTACTTCAAATTTTCTATGGGATTTCTTCTTTCCCTCATTCTTTCTACACAGTTACCACTGCTTTGGCCATGCCTCATGCAGCTGCTTTCACCAGCCAAATCTATGTAAGTCATTGCACATGAATGACAGGCAATACAATCTGTTTTTACCACCTGAAAGATCTGTAGTTTGGCTTTGATCTGCCAAGGAATCGTGTATTTAAATTGATCATGAGCAAAGAACACTTGTGTGCCCTCATGGTTTCCACTATTATGAGCTAGTAACAGCTAAGGAACACCTGGCCAACTCATATGGAGGAGATCTGAACCTGACTGCAGCTCTTCTGTTTGTTCCTTAGAGCAAGTGAAGCTGAGGGGTGAGACCCGTTCTCTCAAAGTCCAGCTCTTCCACTGCAGCAGACAGCTAGGGGCAGAGCCAGATCTCCCAGGACCAGTGAAGGGCAGGCCAACTCAGCATAGCCCTTGGTTTCCAACATGCATGGTACACGTGATCCCAATGATAACATGGGCCACAGACATCAACACAGAACCCATTTGCAGTAAGATCATAGACCCAGACATTGTCCTCAGCAGCAACTCAGTCCAGATGACACCGTGACCCTGTTTGGCAGCGCAGGCCACTCAGATCAGCATGGCATAGTGGCAACATGGCTCTCAGATACCAACATGGTGCCAGGTAGCAGTCTGGACCCCAGGAATTCCCCCATGGCCTTCGGTGGTAATAGTAGCCATGAACATCCACACAGACCCTGGCTGTGGTAGGACCATAGGCCCACATGTAGCCCTTGGCAGAAGCCTGGACCCATTTATCACCACGGTGTAAGGTAGCCCTGGTGGTGGCATGGCCCTCAAATACCAACATGACCATAGGTGGCAGCCCAGACCCTGAGCAACCATTTGTTCATTGGTGGCAACATGGGCCAGGGACATCAACATAGACCCTGACTGTGATAGGGTCATGGACTCAGAGGTCCTCGACAGCAGCCTTGGGCCAAGATGTCACCATGGCCCTGGGTTGCAGGTCCATATGGTGCATTGGCAGCATAACTCTTGGACACCAACATGGCCCCAGGTAGCAGCCCAGACACCATGCATCTTTACAGCCTTTGGTGGTGACAGAAGCCACAGCCCCTGGCTGTGGTAGGACCACAAACCAAGACACAGCCCCTGGCAGCAGTCTGGGTCCAGATACACGATGGCTTCAAGTATCAGGCCAGGCCACTAAAATCAGCATGGCCTCAGCGGGAGTATGGTCCTTGGACACCAACATGGCTCCAAGTGGCAGCCCAGATCCCTGGTATCACACAATGATTGATGGTAACGGGAGATATGGACAGCAACCCAGACCCCACCCTAGCTGTAGTAGAGCCATTGACTCAGACACAGCTCTTGGCAGCAGCCCATACCCAGGAGTCACCATGGCCCTAGGTGGCAGCACGGGCCACTCAGAGCAGCAAGGCCCTGGAGGTGGCATGACTCTTGGACACCAACACGACCATAGGTCACAGTCTAGACCCCAGGCAACTATGTGACCTTTGGTAGCAATACAGGCCACAGACATCAACATAAACCCTTGCCAGGGACACAGACGTGGTCCTCAGCATCAACCAGGACCCGGATGTCACCATGGCCCTGGGTGGCAGCACGGGCTGTTCAGAGTTGACCCTGATGTTCGAAGGAGAGCTTGCTGGCTCTGGTCCTCGCTTGAGGGAGGCAGCCCCAGTGGAGGCCCAGAATAACCATCTCAGCTACCACCTAGGACCCCATCCAGTGCTTTGAGTTGGCCCACGCCAACATTTACCCCATCTGTCCCCTGCTTTAGCATGTTAAGGGCCTGGCCCTATGGAACCAGAACTGTAGAATCTCCATGACTTGGGGCAACAGCAGAATATCCTAGAGTACTTTCAGACAGGGTTCAGTATTGATGGTGTGCCAGAAGCCAGAGGCCTTGAACCAGACCAATGACTAATTACGATGAACAATCGCAAGCAAAGCTATTTGGACAGAATGGTCTACTGCATGACTTACCACAGCTCCCATTGCAGCTAAGAAGAATAAGGTGGAGAGGTGGAGAGATGCAACAGATCGAGGAGAGAAGTGTTTTTTAAATTAGTATTATTATTTTTTATTTTCTTTCGGGGGGATGCTGCAAGGGTGAAGGGCAGATAAAGAGGGATTGAAAAATAATTAGGATTAGGATGCACGATGTGAAATTCACAAAGAATCAATAATAAATATGTTTAAAAAGACATAATTGTGCTTTTAAAAATTGAAGCGTAAGTTGCATACCATAAAATCACGGAGTTAAGCATGTAGTTTGATGATTTCTCATATTGCAACCAACATTTCAAGCAAATAATAAAATACTCATTTTTCCTTTTATTGAATAGATTTTTTCTCACCTATTACATCCTAATTACAGTTTCCCTCCCCTCTACTACTCCCACCTTCCCCCCTCCCTCTCTCCCTCCCCATCCAGATCCACCCCTTTCATTCTCTCATGAAAAACAAATGGACTTCTAAGGGATAATAATAAAATAAGATAAAACCTAAACTAACACTCAGAATAGGACAAAAAGCAAACAGAAGGGAAAGAGTGCAAGAAAAGGCATGAGAAACAGATACAGATGGAAAAACCCACTTATTTGCAATATTAAGAATCTCATCAAAACACTAACCTGGAAGCCATGATATACACAAAGGATCTGCAGAGTTAAAAGAGAGAAGCTATGTTAATATATATATATATATTAATATATATTATGATATATTATTAAAAGAGAGAAGCTATATTAATATATATATTATACATAATAAAAATGAAAAAAATTAAAATAAGGGAAAAATTCTAACATGACATCATGAGACAAAGAACCTCCAAAGATGTTGACTTCATCTCCTGCTGCCTATCTACTGCCGGGCATGCAGCCTACCCTTAACAGTGGTTTCCCAGCAAGACTCCCCTTGAGGAAACTACATTTTCATTTGCAAGTGGCTAGCAACTGGAGATGGCTTCTGGGTTAGTCATGTGGGCAAATGTATGTCTGCAACTCTTCTCACCTTGAAGACACCCATCTGGCCTAGACTCATACAGGCTCTGTGCGTTCTCCTTCGGCCTCTGAGAGTTCACATGTTTGTCGACATTGGTGATTTGGAAGGCATTGTTTGCTTGCTGTCCTCCATTCCTCTGGCTTTTACACTCTTTCTTCCTCCTCTTTCCCAGGGTTCCCTGAGCCCTGAGGGGAGGGATTTGGTGGACACATCACATTTAGAACTAAGTGTTTCAAAGTTTCTCACTCGCTGAGTCATGTCTATCTGTGAGTCTCTGTGTTTTTTCCCCATCTTCTGAAGGAGGAAGCTTTTCTCATGATGGCTGAGCAAGGCACTGATCTATGAGTACAACAGAATGCCATCAGGAGTCATTTTATTGCTGTTTCTTATTTTTTTTTCTTTAGAACAGTAGTATTTGGTTTTATCCTAGGTCCTGGATAGTCTCATGTCATACTGGTCACTGAAGCAATATCCAGTATGGGTTTCATCTTATGGAGTGGGCCGTAGTCAAATCGGATATTGATTGGTTATTCCCTTAGTCTTTGTGCCACCATTGCACTAGTAGGTCTTGCAGGTGGGACACCACTATAGATCAAACAGTTTGTGGCTGGGCTGGTGTTGATGTTTATTCTTGGAGAGCTTGCAGAGTACCTTCCTGTACCAAAGACGCCTTCATATAGGGATGAAGGTTCTGTGTAGGAACCAGCTCACTTCTCTGTGTTGAATGAATTTTGTAGGTGTTGTCTTCAGCAAAGGGGCCTTGTCTTCAGATTGGAGAGCAAACTATTGTCTTGACAACAGTCTGGGTAGTCTGGTTGCTCCCATAGGATCCCTTTGACTCAATGAGATGTAACTTAATCCCAGTACTGGAAGCTTCATTTGGTGACAAGAGATGGCCAGTTGGTGCTTTGTCTGCCCCATTGTTTGGCGATTTCATTTATATCAGCTTTATATGTGGAAATATTTTTAGGAAGTTTCAACTGTATTAGGTTTCCATGTTACCCTCCAAACGCCCCCTAATTTTATCTGTCTCTTTCCTTTATCCCCTCCCTCATTCCCCATATTTTATCCCTCAATTTCCACTTCCCTGTTCCACTTGATCCTCCAATTCCAATAGTCCTAAACATCAATCCATAACTATTTTATTTCCTTTCATAGGGAGATCTATATTCCCCCAGTTCATTACTCTTTATCCGAGTGAATATGTATCATATTTGTCATTCTTGGTCTGAGTTATCTCACTCAGGATGGTTTTCCCAGAAAATTCTGGAATATTTCTATTTATATGTCTATAGAGTCAGTTCTCTGCCTAAGGTGAACATTTTGTGACATCTTTCACCATAGTTTAGCTAGGACAGTTTTAGAACTTCATATAAATGAAATGGTATTTGCATGTATTAGGTTTCTATCACACAACACACAGTTCTAAAAATTCACTCACTTTGTTGAGATACCAGTGGTGCATTTCTTTTTATTTTCTAGGTTTTCTTTTAATTTTATAATATTGACTTTAGAGACGAGGTCTCATACTCTGGCTCACACTGGCCTATAACTCAATTTATAATGCGAGCTGGTCTCAAAACTCATTGGAGTCCTCCTACCTCAGACACATGAGAGCTGAAACATATCTGACTTAGTTGTATATTACTTGGGAGGTATATTTACATAAACTATGTTACTCAACATAGTTTTTATTGAAAATCTCTTTTTTCTACAATACATTCTGATTATGGTTTTCTTTCCTCTAACTCCTCCTTCCTTCCCACCCACCCACTTCCTTGCCTTTTCTTTCTCTTCCTCTCATTTTAGAAAATAAACAGCCTAGTACAGCAAACAGACCAGAATTAAAAACTTAAAAGAAAATTACAAGACACACATACACACACAACCCATAAAAACACAAAATTGGAAAACATAATATACAAGCAAAAGATAACTAAGACAAATGATGTCCAAATAAGGCAACATAAAACAAAAGTCTCCCCCAAATACCATTGAATTCCTTTTGAGTTGGTTATCTACTGCTGGGCATGGAGCCTGCCTTGCAGTTTGGTTAATATGCCCAGTGAGACTCCATTGAACAAAGCTAATTTTTCCTTTGCAAGCGGACAGATGTCAATTGAAGATAGTTCCTTTTTTAATTGACAGTAATTGCACATATTTATGGGGTACATGCAATGTTTCAACATATGTATACATTGTGAAATGATCAAATCAGAGTAATTCATTTATCTATCACTTCAAATATTTATCACCTTTTCAACTGGGACCCTTTAGAACCCTCTTTTAACAGTCTGAAATAGTTGCTTATACCTGCCTGTAACCCTAGAAAACACAAGACTGAGCAAAAGGGTTGCAGTGAGTTGAAACTAAGTTTGGGGTACAATCTTTGACTCCATGTCAATCCCTTTTCAGATCTGCTCCCAGCTATTTTGTACACGTGTACTTTAAAATATACTGTATTAATAGTGCTGTAGCATTGTTGATTAGATTCCCTGTACATTGCATCCGAACACCCACATTTATTCCTCTTATGGAACAAACTTTACATCTATTGTCCATCTTCTCCGCTTTATCTGTTTCGCCCCCACCCCAGCTTCTAGTAACCATCACTCCACTCTACTTCCATGAGTTCGAGTTTTTAGATTCTCACCTAACCAAGATTATACAGTATTTGTCTGTCTGTGTCTGGCTTATTATAAATAAACTTATAATTTTACCTAAATTCACACATAGTTTCACAAATGGTAAAATACTCTTGTATTCTTTCCTTCATTCATTTGTGGTGTTGTCAATCAAACTTGGAACTCGTATATGTTAGACATTGGACAACTGAGCTACACCCCAGAACCCTGCATGTTATTAAATGCTGAACATTATTTAACCATTTATATGTACTAAAGTTTTGAACCATTTATTGGTTGGTGATCATTTTTGTTGTTTTATATCTTAGTTATCATAAAAATGATGTAAGTGACAGGAAAATGCAAGAGTCCCTTGGTATTACTTCTTTTTAATGCTGAGTAAGATTAACTTATGTGAGTGTAATAGAAGTTTGTTGCTTTTTTTAAAGTCCACTGATCTATTGATGCATATTTGGATTATTTCAAGGTTGGGATTTTATGAATGAATTTATTATGAGCATTCTTGCACAGTTCTTTCTGGGCACGCATGTTTTCTTTCTGTTTGCAAATACTTAGGAATAGATTTTGGAGGTCAAAAGATATATCTGTGTTTAACTTTCCCTTAGCTTTCCCAAAGTGTATATATTTTTGTTGTATGCTCAACATTGGCATTGCATTTTAAGTATATAAAGACTAGATGGTACCTAGCTGATGATACATTGATTCATTGCCTACAAAAGCAACCTAGCCAGGAAGCAGGAGGTAATCTGTGGGGAAAAAGACAAAAACAAACAAACAACTTCCTTTTGACCTGCACACAGGACCAGATTTGCAGTCACATTCAGCTGCTATTCACGTTGTATCTGCATGACAGTCCATAAAGAAAGGGCTTATAAGAAATTTGGCACCATACTATATTCAGTAACTGAGATACCTTCTGCCTTAAACTTGCTTCTATCATGAATGTTGTTACAAGTATTGACTCAAATATATGATATATAACTAATAAATAATCAGAGCCTAGCTAAAATCTGCTTCAGAGTATTCTCTATAACATCCCCCACTACAACCTCAAAATTCTCTGGTGAAATGAAACCTATGAATTTGTCACCACAGAGAAAGCTAATGGATCAGGTGAAAATTGCAAAAGACTCCTGCTATGTGTTTCGCAACATACCAGCTGCTCACATCATGACTTGTACTCAGATTTTGTAAACCAGCCACTGTCCTTGTCTATAAAATGACTGTATTAAATCACAGGCAGCAGGGTAGAAATATTTGATGAGAAATGGTTAAATATATATATATATATATATATATATATATACTCTTGAAAAGTATTTTCTTCACTATAAAAGACTGTCATTATTTTTAACCACATCACAGCTACATTTTAATTTTATTTTAAATAAGAGGCAAAATAAATAAATTTTACAAGTGAGAATCTATAGCAGTTTCCTTTTCTCTTCATTTCATAGTTTGTCACTTGTCCAAATAATATTTGTGAAGCTCATAGTTAATAAAAGTAAAGTCCATTGACTAAATTTCTTCCTTCTCTAACCAGGGACAATATCTAGTATAGTGCATTCTTTGAAGAGTATAGTCCAAAGCTTCCTAGGGCCAAATAATAAATAACTGAAAGCATATAACAAAAGATAAAGTAAGAAATAGAGAAAGTAGGGGTGTTGTTTTTTTCAGGTGAGATTCGACAAGCCTTAGGAACTACAGCTTCTGTATACAGCAATGAATTACACTGGGGAGGATAGATTTACCTCAGGAACGCTGGTGTCTTAGTACGTTGTATCAACCGTCTCTCAGTGGAGTCCATGATACTAAGGAACATAGCCATGCACCTAATAAGGTTCTCTGTACCCCCATCAACTATCAGCAGAATTCATTTTTGTTTCCAATTATAAGTTGTGAGAGCTTTGGTATAATACTGTGGATTCAATGTTCCAGAGACTTCTGTGCTAGAGAACATAGGACACATATCAGTTGAGGTCTTCAAATTCTTTCAACTTTCCATTCTGAAGACACATATTGATACTCTGAAACCATATCTGCTTTAGTTGGTAATCCATGCCACCTGAAGAAACAGAATTCTGCTGTGCTCGTTAATTTCATATCTACTTGACACAGGCTAGAATCATCTGAGAGGAGGGAACCCCAATTGAGAAAATGCCTCCATAAGATTGGACTGTAGGCTAGCCTGTAGAGCATTTTCTCAATTAGTGGTTGACAGGGCTGGGCCCAGCCCATTGTTGGTGATTACATCTCTAAGCTGGTGATCCTGGGTTCTACAAGAAAACGGGCTGAACAAACCATGATGAGCAACCCTGTAAGCAGCACCCCTCCATGGCCTCTGCATGAGCCTCTAGGTTCCTGCTCTGTTTGAGTTCCTGTCCTAGCTTCCCACAGTGATGGGCTCTGGAAGTGGAAACATAAGCCAAATAAACCCTTTCCTTATTAACTTGCTTTTGGGCATGGTGTTTTGATCATAGCAATAGTAACTCCAACTAAGTAGTACCAGTGTGGTAGGGTATTGCTGTGACAGATCCAACCATGTTGTGTTCCGGAGGATTGCAAAAGGACTTTGGATCTTTGGGCTAGAAAAGTCATTGAGTGTTGGGATCTCAGTGATTTGTTTGGTACAAACTTCAGTAATAATAGTGTTGAAAGCAGCGTGGCAATGATGTTGCATGCTTTTTAATCCCAGCACTCAGGGGGCAGAGGCAAGTGGATCTCTGAGTTCATGGCCATCCTGGTCTACAGAACAGAGCAAATTCCAGGAGAGCCAGACTACACAGAGAAACCCTGTCTCAAAAAACAAATAGCAACAACAACAAAATAGTGCTAGAAGCAGTGCCAACAGTGGAGGCCCAACTTGAACTTCGATATTTTCAGAGGGAAGCAAAGACTCTACCCGGACTTTTGTGTAAAAATTCTGTGGTGTCTGCTCAGCTGAAGCTGGAGGTAATTAACAAGAGATGAGAACCGCTAAAGTCAATCCTTTGTTTTGCAGTGATGATAGATGCTGGTCAGCTGGGGCTTAAAACCAGCTGGGATTAAGAAGAGACCACCGTCACTGAGGTGAAATCTCCCGAGTGGTGCTTCCTCACTGTCAGCACATGCAAGCTGTGCTCAGAGGTGGCCGAGGGTGTACATTGTGCTGGTAGCCAAAGTGGGTCAGGTGCAAAAGTCTTCCAAGTAGTACTGGGTTTGAAGGCATTAAAGGGTTATGGACAGCACCTGAGGTTTGTCACTGGGAGAGGCTAGGAGAGGCCATTGGTGAAGGTGCAGCTGGAATAGTAGTGGAAGTCCCAGGATTGAAGGAATCATGGAGAAAAAATGAGGTTTTGCACCATAAGGAGAATCCAGGAGAGGCTATTGATGGAAGTGCAGCCTGGAAGCAGCAGCAGACCCCAGCACTTTAGAGATGCCAGTTCCCCGGGGATGCCCACCGAGACCAGCCGCAGCAGCAGGACTCCAGGAGAGCCTGCTCAGTTCGACAGGACAAGCTGTGCGTGCTGCCGAGGCAGAGCCAGAAAAATCACCCAAGCTCCTTGGAGAAGGCCGGAAGATTGTGAGTAAATTCCAGATGTTGAACAGTGAATTATTTACACTGTTGGGCTTTGGTTTCTCTTTGTGCAGATTGCGACTGCGCCCTGGTTCTTCCCTGGTGAAAGAAGAAATATTTAAGTAATTTTTGATTTTACAGGAGCTCACAGTCGAGAGATAATTTAAATTTTTAAAAGAGATTTCGGGTTTTAAAAGAAACTTTGGGTTTTTTTTACAGAGACTGAACTTGTAAAGTGTTTAAATCGGTAAAGGCTTTGGGATTTTTAAGTTTGTCGTATGTTTTGTTGTGGGATTTCTTAGTCTGAGATCTTAGGGAAGAACCAAGTGAAAGAAAGGTTTATATTAGAAAGTGTTGTGTGTCAAGTTGACAAGGGTTCAGTTCTGCTGGCTGATTTTGTCAATTTGACACAGGCTAGACTAATCTGAAAGGAGGGAACACTAATTGAGAAAATGACTCCGTAAGATTGGGCTGTAGACAAACCTGTAGAACATTTTCTTAATTAGTGATTGATGTGCGAGGGCCAAGCCCATAGTGGGAGGGGCCATCCCTGGGCTGGTGGTCCTGGGTTCTATAAGAAAGCAGGTTGGGTAAGCTGTGATGAGCAAGCCAATATGTAGCACTCCTCCATGGCCTCTGCGTCAGCTCCTGCCTCCCAGTTCCCACCCTGTTTGAGTTCTTGTCATATTTTTCTTTCAGTGATGGACTATGGATGTGGAAGCATTTAAAAACCTTCCCTCCCCAACTTGCTTTTGGTCATGGCTTCATCATAGCAATAGTAACCCAAACATAGACACCTGCTGAGCAATCAAATTAAGCAAATTTGGGCAATGAAATATGACCAGACTTTATATATGTCACTTCTCCATGGAAACCTAAGAAGCCATCATGCAATTAGCTATGTTAAGTTCCACCACCCCAGTGATCAAGGAAGGTGTGTGTAGACAAGTGGCATCATTGCTTTAGATAGCTGTCTGCGAATAACGAATAAAGAGTTTTTTACACACGGTATGTGTGCAGTTTAAGCAAGAACTTTACTTGTATGATTCTGAGAGAGGAAATCCCAGTCACTGCACTTGCTTCATCCTCGTCCTGCCCCCAAGCAAGAACTCAATCCTTGTGTTAAGACTGAGATTCCAGGGAGTTCATTTGTCCCTACAGCCCACTGCAGTCCATTTGTATGGACCGAAGACTCATCCAGTAGCCTGTGGTGAGAACCAATGAGTCTATTCAGCAGCCCTGATGTTTATAAAACAGACTTGAGCTTTCCTTTACCTAGGAACTTCCGCTCGGTTATTTGTTCACTTGTGTTGTTGCTGATTTGGTTGACACTACAAATATATATAACGAACCAGTGCTTGCTTATTTATTGATGTAGAAACTCATGAATCTCAGGACGGTCTCAAGCTTAGTATATAAACAAGGATAACTGGATCACCGTACCTAGCCGTGCCCAGCATGGCTTGAACCTCTAAAACTGACTGGGACAGCAAGGAAATGAAGAAATGACAGGCACACATATAAAAAGTGGGGGTCAGGTGAGCTGTGAGTACTCTGATGGAGTCACGCCAGCTACAACAACCCCCAACTCTAGGGTATTTACTATAGACCGTGTGGAGTCGGGGAATATTAGCTAGTCTAAGCAGGAGAGGACTGCAGGCAAGCAGTCTGTAAACATCCGGAGTAGGAAGCTGCCGTTGCTAGTTTTTGCACACACTGGTCATTGCCTCATGAATCTCAAATTTGCATACACTGTCAACATTCACACTCCAACCAAAGGAAGGCCTTGACAATTCCGAGCATGATCTTTATGGGCAAGACTTCGCAATTCCCATGTCTGAGGCATTGGGTCCTTGACATGCCCGTGCCCTTGTCAACAATACACATCCACTCAGGACTTTATTTACTATTTGTAAATTCACTCAGGGCTCCCTTGAGGCTACACAATACCTGACTTATGCTGTGCTGGTTATGAAATGCTGTGGACTTTATATATACTTGGCAAACATTACCAAGTAAGCTGCATTCCCTGCCCCTGTTTATATTCTTGGCCATGACATTTAAGGAAGTACCTTCCTATTGAATAATCCAACAAAGTAAACTTTCAAATATTCATATATGGAATATGCATGGTCAGAGCATTTAAAAGCAAGAAACTAAATGATAGAATTAAACTTTTGTTTGATGGGGTAGTTGAACATAAACAGAAATCAACGGGTTAAACAAACTGCTGAAAATTTAAGTCAGATGCTTAAGCTTCCGTTCAGGGCCCATGAAAAACTAGTAAAATTTCATTTATAGCACACACAAAAACACCTCCCCAGCAAATTACCTCCCGGGGTTAAATCAAGTTGTTCACATACACAGTGATAAATATAGGTAACTCTGTCAGCACAACAGAGAAAGTCTGCAATGGTCTTTATTATAGCACTTTGGATGCCTGCTTAAACGCATTCCATTTATCTTTCAAATAAGCACCTAGTTAAGGAGCATGGACTATAAAAATGACTTCTTTGGAATCCCATCATCATGATGAGACCAGATATTTTCTTAAAAATCAAAGTAAATTTCCCATTGCTACAAGCCTTTAGATGCCTCCTATCATTTGGATGACTGGCAGATTATGTAGCCTTATGCTGGGAAATTGTTCAGGTGCTTGGAGAGTGGGCCTAATAAAACTAACACAGAGCTTATGCCCAGGTGGGCCAGTTAGCTTCATGCTGAGAAAATCTTTCATAGCCACGAACTGTACTCAGAATGGTAGTCTCAAGACAAATTTTGTCAAATTAGCCACAAAGGAGTCTGGATAAGCATGTCTATAGCTCCCCCAAATCCATTACTGCTAATGGAAAAATAAGTCCTAACACCAACTCTTACTGGGTACATCATCTCTCCAGGGTCCTGAACATATCATGATATGTTTCAGATCATTCTCCCCTAACATATTACTCTAAAGCAATAAATACACACAAAGAAGATTCAAGTCTTCCCCAAGTCTTCTATTAAAGTTTTTGTGTGGGTTGAGCTCCTCCCCCTGAACTCAAACCCCTCTAAGAACTTTCCTATAGGGCAATCTCCCTTGGATGACTCGAGACACAAAGGCTCAGCTAAATCCTAGCTCACATTTTCTACAAAACTTCTTGGCATTCTGCATCAAGAGTATTATAGACTGTTTAATTAAAACTCCCAAACCAGAGAACCCTGGCTTCTGTTGCCTTCCTTCAATATCCACAGCTTTCTTTCAAGTCTATTTTCTCTCTCAATGACACATGTACTGACCCTTCCCATGTACCTCTTGCTACTGCCTATTCCCTATACTCCTAGGCATTATGGAAGTCTCCTGACCATTTTTTTCTCTGTAATCTCATGCTTCTTCACCTTGATCATCCTTCTTGACAGACTCACGTGTCTAAGACAAAAATCATTTACATTCCACTCGTTTAAAAAATCCTAAGTGCCCCAGGACCAGACCTCTGGATTTTCAGATATTTTCCAAGACCAAAGATTCTTCTGTAATCACATGCCATCCACTGCAAATAGTTATTGTTGTTAGTCTGTTTGTTTTGGCTCCACATTCCATCTCATACAGGATCACTAACTGGAAGCTCTCTATTTCAAGTTCTGCTAGAAATTATCTACTCGTCCACTCAAAGGGTATTTTTTGTGTGTATTCCTGAGCATTCTTTATCATTTTCATTTTCCTGTGGGCCCATTTTACTGATCAATATTGGTGACCTTGTGTTTCAAAGTCCTTTTGCTGTTTATCAACTTCCTTCCTTTACAAATCAGAGTTACTTCAACCAAAGCTTTGCTTTGTTATCCCAAATCTCATGCATCCATTGCCTTACTACATCAGGCATTGCTAACTAGCAATGTCAACACGAGCTGCAGCCATCTAGGCCGGGAAGAATGGCTCACTCACTCGGTTGGTACTTGGTGTTAACTATTGTCTAAGAATCCCTCCCCCATTATACTCCCTCATGGTCGTTTTGCATGTTTTGACCCTCTCATAACATGGTGAGTAGTCTCATAAAAGTCGCATCCCAGCAGAAAATCTAAGTGAAGGAAGAAAGGGCATTCTCGTGGATATAGAACACTTTGTCTATGACACTCCATTGGCATGGAAGTCGATGGTGGACAAAGTAAGTGCCAACAGCAGAAAGGAGGATCAGGGTGTTTAAACACGGCATAGAAGTCCAGGCATGGTACCTCATGCCTGTAATCTCAGTGCCCAAAAGACTGAGGTAGGAGAATCATGTGTTCAAGGATAGCGTAGGCTATAGAGTGAGTTCCAGCACACCAGGGAACATATAGTGAAACTATGTTTTGTAAGCAGTAACAACAATACCATCAACAAAAACAGAACAAGGGGGGGGGGGGAGAAGAGAAAAGAACAAGGAAAATAAAATAATGAAAGGAGAAATTGTTGGGCCATTCTTTAGTGAGTGGTTACCACGTAATCTTGGTTGGTATTAACTCCACCTCTAAAATCCAGAAAGACTCTGAAGATTGTGCTTTACTCACACGTTTAACACAAGTCCTCAAACATGGTACTTCGATGCTTAGCATATGTGTTCCAAGTTATTAATCTAATTAAACAAGACCACTGTTTGCTCGTTTAACAGAAGAAAAGAGGTTTATTTTTACACCCAGTTCTGATTCAAAATGGCCTAATTCTGAGGAGGCATGATGAAAAGAGATAAGTGTGTGTGTATGTGTGTGTGTTATGGTGTGTGGGTGCTATGGTGTGTCTGCTGTGTGTGGTATATATTTTGAGCCCTTACTCCAGGCTAATCTATCTGATTAGGTTCTGTGCAGTTGAAGAAAGTGAATTTGCTCCCCAGAAGCTGATGAGTCAGGAACAGCACAGCGCTAGAGGGGCAGAGCAGATAACAAGATGATTAATAGTTTGAGGTAATTACAGACAGAACATCAATGGGCAGACCATAATTGATTGTCATGCTAATTGTGAGGGCACTGATACTATAGATTTTTTTCAGAGGAGGCTGTGTTGTCTTCACATAGAAAGGTTTTAGATAGAAAATGAAGTTGGTTTTGAGTCTGAATAGCCAGCTGAAATGGGATCTAAGCTGGGAGAAAATTATAACCAAAATGGAATTTCAGAAGCAATTACACAAATTATATTATTTCACATGCTTATACATACACAAAATGATAGGACCCCCAAAAAATATCCCTTTATTATATGTAAAGATCAGGGAGTCAATAAACAACTCTGAGAAAAATATGAATTCTAAGTAAATGCAAATAAAAACATGAGAAACCAGTAACCAGGAGAAAAGGGTAATATGCTTCCCTTCTATATTTACAGAGTACTTTTAGTTTGGTTTTGGTTGAAGCATAGGACTTCTGGTCTAAGACAGTGAAGATTACACAGAACTTCTCATGCCTTCTGCTTCCTTCCTTCCTTCCTTCCTTCCTTCCTTCCTTCCTTCCTTCCTTCCTTCCTTCCTTTTTTTTGGTTTTGTTTGTGTGGTTGCAAGTGAGAAATTCTGAGCTGGTAGAACGGAAGGATAAAATTTAGTCTTGATATGTAAGTTGACCATTGGCAGATAGAGATCAAAGATAGCTGGCTGCTTCTGACTGATTATGATCAAGAAGTAAAGATTTTCTCCAGTGTCACCAAACGCAGCCTGATTATTATACCCAGTGTTCTGTGAAGGGATGGGATGTCACATAATATGATTTATTCATGCTATGCCCTATGTATAAAAGATATTAAAGAAAAAATAAAATCTATTTTTGCTATCTACAGTTGAGCACTATACTTTCCTTCCTAGAAGAACACTCTTAAGCCAACGATGTATAATTAGTCAGCATCCATAATCTCTTATACACATTGTCTGGGTTTACACAGTGCTACACGTTGCTATATAAAACACCCTGCAAAAGCTATAACCATGGGCAACAGAAGGCAGGTAGAGAAGGACTAGGGGTTACTTGAAATAAACAGATATTTTTTCAAAACTTAATATCATTTCCAACAAGACATTTAACGGTAGTTACTAATGAATAGAAATGACTATTTTCTGCTGCAATCCTCATTCTAATATATCAACTAATTAGATGAGAGTTAATCAAAAGCATGGTAACTCAAGGGAAGAAGGGAGCCAGAGAAATACACAAGATAGAAAATAGACTTGAATCTCAAGTGATAGTTCCACCTATATCACTTTCTGTTGCCAGAGACTGTCTTAGATTAGATACTTTATTTTTCTGTCAGTTCCATTATTCTCTGGCCTGAAGGAATTTCCAGTTTCACACTGGTTCCTGGGTTGCCATGAATTTCTTAGACTATGCATTAAACTTGAACCAAAAACTTTACAACAAATTTCCTTTACTGAACAGTATTTATCGAAGTTCTATGTGCTGACCCTGAGGAAACACTTTCCAGAAGATTCTGCCTCAATTATAGTGGTCTAATCTTAATCACAGCTGATTCTCCAGCCCTAGCTTATCGAAACCACAAATTAAAAAACACACATACACACAAATGGCCTTTGCTTCTCCTCTGAAACCTCATGAGTCAAGCCTCTGTAACTTGCATTGCTCTCAGCACTATCCTTTGTCTTAGTTTAAGCTACTATTGCTATTAGGAAACACCATGACCAAAAAGCAAGTCGGAGAGGAAAGGGTTTATTTGGCTTACACTTCTACATCACTGTCGTCCATCATCGAAGGAAGTCAAGATAGGAACTCAAACAGGGCAGGAGCCTAAATGAAAAAGTTAATACAGAGGCATGAAGGAGTGCTGCTTACTGGCTTGCTCATCATGGTTTGCTCAGTCTGCTTTCTTATGGAACCCAGGACCACCATCCCAGGGAGGGCCCCCACCCACAATGGGTAAGGCCATCCTGCATCAATTGCTAATTAAGAAAATGCTCTACAGGGATGTATATAGCCCAACTTACAAAGGCATTTTCTTCATTGAGGTTACCTCCTCTCAAATGACTTTAGCTTATTCAAGGTGACATAAAACTAGCCAGCACATCCTTCAAGTGCCCACAATAGCACCACATGATTGGAACACTCAATGGCTTTTCTAATCCAAAGTTCCAAAATCCTTTCACAATCCTTCCAAAAATATATAATTAGGTCTGTAACAGCAATTCCCTATGACCTGGTACGAACTTATGTCTTAATTGTACTTCCTATTGCTTTGCTAAAATACTGTGAGCAAAACCAACTTGAGGAGCAAAGGGTTTATTTCTGCTTCCAGTTCCATGTCACAGTCTACTGCTGAGAGAAGTTAAGGCAGGAACTCAAACAGGGCAGGAACCTGAAAGTAGAAGATGATGAATAGGGCATGGAGTAATAATAGCTTGATCCTCATGACTTGCTCAGCCTGCTTTCTTATAGAACCCAGGACCACCAGCCCCGGGATGGTAGCACCCATAGTAAAGTGGACCCTCCTGCATCAATCACAAATCAAAAAAGCACATAACAGACTGATCTTATGGGAACTTTTCCTCAATGTATGTTTTCTCTTCCAAATGACTCTCTCCTATGTCAACTTGATATAAAACTATCCAGCAAATCTACTCTAAGAATGAACCTACTTCATCCAAAAAGTAATGTCTTTAAACAGAAAATAGAGGTGCCTCTTAATTATCTGGAATGATTAAAAGGAACTGAGAGAATTAATATCCAGGTTTATTCTCATCTTGCTCTCTCATCTTCTGCCAGGGCCTCCCACTGGCTGGCCCTACAAAACTAGATCACACACTGCTAATGGATAAAATTGAAACAGGTCAGCCATCCTCTCTTAGATATCTTAGTAAGATGAAAAACAGAGAGTAGTCCTACAAACTCAGAGAGAGGCAAGCCAGCACACTGAACGAGGCTGAAAGTTTGTCACCTCAAAGAGAATGCATATTTAAATGAAAGAACAAATACCAAACTTATACATAACCCACACATAGCATGAACATATTTTAAATTCAGTGGCCATCCTTTTGTTTTTCTAAGATAGTGATATTCACAATGTCAGAACAGTGAGGAATTGAAAGCTGCAAATTTTTCTATTTCAGAATATAGTGGTGTCAGTACGAGATACATCTTATTAATGTTCACCCAAGAAGGAGCTGCCATAAAACTTATCTATGGCCTTTGTGCCTCAAATACTCCCTGTATTAGAATATACATAGTTGTATTAAAGCTATCTTATATCTAGAAGCCAGTCCCGGATACTCAGTATACTTCCAGTACCCACAGATCCCAACTCTCCTTCTAGAGGTATGATTCAAGTACCATAAAAATCCAGGTGAAGGGATTAGTCATGCTGACCCCCAAAACTCAATGTCTAACTCCTTCCTCCCAGGATGAATTTCACCTAGATCACAAATCACAGTCTTTCTGGTCCCTATGTGCACTTGTCACGTTCCCACTTCTCATCCCTCTGACTATCTTCTTTCTACGTCAAGAAGCTTTCACCTCTTCTTTGGTTCTCAAGTGGCTCTGGTTATGTGTAGTTCCTTACTGGTCACCCCTAATTCAATGCCATCCTCAGTGTGTACCAGCATCCTTTCAACAGTGACTACAGCCTTCTGCCTTTGAGTTATCTCAACATGGCCTGCTTTCTAACCATTTGCCTCCCCTGTTGGTTGCCACTGCCATCTTGCATCCCCAACTTGCCCCTACCTCCTTTTTCTCAGACCTGTTATAAATCTACACTTTACACCACCTTGATGTCTGTGCCTTTAGGTCTCAAAGAGTTTTGTGGAATCATATTTCTGATGAGCACCCTATAAAAGTGTTGCATTTACTAAGTAAACTTTTGTGGACTCTGTGATCCTAATGGAACAGGTATGAGGATTGGCAGTGTTAAGTTATAACTGAAGGATTGAAATTAAAATCATGATTCTTATATAAATATAAACTGTGTACAGGGAAAAGATTAAGTATTGTGGAAATTTGTATGATATTACACATGTGGTCTGGATTTAGTGACACATGCCTGTAATCCCAGGTATCAAAGGGGCTGAAGAAAAGTTTCATGAGGTCAGGGACAGTTTGAACAATGTAATGAGAAATTGCCAAATAACATAAATGTTGTTACAAAAATTGCTCAAAAATGCTCTCAAAGAGTTTGTGTATAGGCAATATGGAATGTTGAAATGAATGTTCAAATAGAATAAATACAAAATGATTCAAGAATTAATTGCATTTCACTAGACAAATCATTTGCATTTCTGTGGACAACATTCATTTGCATTATTAGTTTTTCAATTTACAGTTAAAAGATATCTTGAAGTCAATGAGAAGTGGAGATACTCAGAAAGTTATTTTAAAAAGGACACACAGTAAACATTTTTTGATTATTTTTTAAATCTCTCACCATTTTTCGCAGAAAGTCAGAGGCATGTTCTTATCCCAATAGGAACTGCCATCCAGTCATAATTAGCACAAGTTTTCTCTGTGATCTTGGAATAGGCATTTCTGCTTGTGATGACCAATACATGTGTCTTCCTTGTCTCTAAACCTTGATAAGAGATGGCTGCCTCCTTCCTTTTAGAGAGTTGATACTCAGAAGTCTGGTATTACTTGAAATTTTACTTACAAAATTGGCCCCTGACTAAAATTTAAACAAATATAAAGGATCCAGGACCTAAGTTAGTTAAAATATATCTGTATTTATGCATCAAAATGTTAATATAATAATATCAGTATTATTTGTAAGTAAAATTTTACCCATATATATATCACCAAGAGAACTGGAAATATACATCTTTACAAAACTTGTACATAAATGCTTATAACAGCATTAGTCATGACAGTCATAAAATTAAAACAACCTAGATTTCTATGAACATAAAAAGTATTGATAAAAGGCAGTCCGGTCCTACAACAGAACATTCTTCAGCAATGATAAAGAGATAGAGGTTAAAGTCAAGTGAAAGAAATGTACACAAAAGCTATATACAGTGTGATTCTATTTATTTAAAACAGTCACATGATAGCCCAACTAGCTCAGTTGGTAGAGCATGAGACTCTTATTCAAAATAGTCATAACAAGCACATCTATAGAAACAAAAAAGATTAGTGGTTGTAAACCTATAGAAGAGGCAAAATGGGCAGTGCCTATTCATGGAAATGGTTCCTAATTTCAGACTGATTGAAACATTCCATTAATTGCTGCCATTCTGATTGGAGTAAAATGGAATTTCAAAAAAAAAAACAAATAACAAACACGACAAGGATGTGGACAAAAGAGAATGTAAAGTAGTCTAGCTACTTGAAAGCCACTATGGAGATACCTAACAAAACCACGAAAAAGTACTCCAATGACCTAGTTATACTACTTTGGGGTAATTTACCTGAAGGACTCTAAGTCATCACATCACAGAGATACTTGCATTTCAATGTTTATTGTGGCAGAATTCACAATAGTCAGGTTAGGGAATCATTCCAGGTATCCAGTAACAAAGGAATGGATAAAGAAACAAAGTATTTTTCAGCCATAAAGATTAATGAAGTATTGTTCTTAGGAAAATAGGTACAGCTGGGGAAGCGAATTGAGCCAGGCTCGGGAAAATGAATATGGTACATTTTCTCTTGTTTGTCGTAGCTATGTTTTATAGCCACACATGAAAGTAGAGTAGGGGCTGAGCAGGAAAGGGGAACAAAGGTGACTAACAGGAGAGGGACAGACGGGGAGGGAGAGTCAGGACATGGTAGAAGAATATGCTCTATGTACAGTGTATAATTGTATGACCTATTTTTAAATAATTAAAATTGTTATATAAATTATGCATTTTACAAATTTTAGTTTGATGATGATTACAAAATACAAAGAATATAGCATCCCAGGATTGTCTTGAAACAAATTCCTATGCTTCAGTCTCTTAAATGCTGGGATTATAAGGCATGCAACTCCATGCTGGACTCTACAGCATTTCATTGTTGTTGCTGGATTTGTCTTATGATTTCAAAGATTTATTTTTAATTTTTTAAAGTATGTGTTTGTGTAGGGGGTGGGATGTGGGGGTATTTGCACTAGACAGCAGGAGCCTTCAGTGGACAGAAGTATCAAATGCCTCTGACGCTGGAGTTACAGATGGTTGTGAGCTGCCTGACTCACATGCTTGGAGCCAAACTCAGGTCCTCTGCAAGAGAAGTATATGTTCTTAATAGCTGAGCCATGTCTTTAGCCCACGAATTTGATTTTCTTTTTATTATTTTATTTTGTTATTGTGTGTATGTGTGTGCTGGCTGGGGCATGGCACTGCCCAAGTCAAGGCACAGGGCAAATTTTGAGAATCATTTCTCTCCTTCTACAAGTTCTGGGGATGGAACTCCATGCTCTTAATTTTTTAGAAATATCTGGTGTGTCAGCATTGGCAATGATACACAGCCATTTACTTGCTCTTGACCTCTCCCTAAGAAAGGCAGATGCAGGCAGATCTATGAGTTTGAGGCAAGTCTGATTTACAGAGCAAGTTCCAGGACAGTCAGGGGGCTGTTACACAAGGAAACCCTGTCTCAAAAAACCAAAAAAAAAAATGGAGAAGAAGAAGAAGAAAAGAGATAGAAAGAAAGAAAGAAAAGAAAAGAGAGGAGAGAGACAGAGAGAGAGAGAGAGAGAGAGAGAGAGAGAGAGAGAGAGAGAGAGAGAGAGAGAAAGTTTTTAGTATAGCCATCGTCACCGGTTAAGGTGACTAATTCTTTAAGATATGAGATAATGGCGTCACATACGAAAAGAACTACTTTAATGAAACAGTCACGATTAGGGGATGTTCAAATACTTTTCCTTAAAATTAACTATCCACACAATTTAAAAAACTTGGCTGTTTATTCAGAATTTAAACGATAGTATATCTTTAAGAGGGTCAGCCAGCGCAATGCCTTCTGGGTTACTGTGGAACAGCTTTGTTCCTTGACCTTTGACACCGGCGGCTCAACAGCCTGAGGCACCGGCCGCCATTGCTGTCTCCATCTCTGTCTTCAGGGCACTGGTTTGGGCGGTTGCCGCTTCTGGTCCTGCGTCAGAGCCTGACCAGAGCCCGAAGCTGGTCCTGTCTGGTTTCACAGCTCCTCCTCCCTTTCCTGAAGTGACTGTGAGGCTCCGGCAGGCAGTCACTTTCGCCAGCTCCACAGCTCGGAGTCAGGTACTCCCTTCTAGCTCCGGCTGACAGCGTGAGAACCCTTGCCGCCATGGCCTCTCCTCTTGCCGAGATCATCCAGCAGAATTACCTGTCTGAGAGCAACGCTGCCCTCAACTCTCAGATCCAGTTGCAGCTGTACGCCACTTACGTCTACCTCTCCATGGCCTTCTTCTGCAACCGAGACGAAGTGGCCCTGGAGTACTTTGCACTCTTCTTCCTGACTATGTCCCAGAGGTGGATGGAGCGCACCGAAAGGCTGTTCCTGTTGCTGAGTGAGCGCCATGGCTTCCTTACCCTTGGGAGAATTGCCGATGAAGGTCGTCACGACTGGATCGATGGCTTCATGGCGATGGAGTGTGCTTTCCACCTAGAGAAGACGCTCAACCAGAGTCTCCTGCAGCTGTACGATCTGGCTAACAGCAACGGTGATATCTGCCTGTGCAAGATCCTGAAGCGCCATTTCCTCCACCAGCAGGTCGAAATCATCAAGGAGATGGGTGGCTACCTGACCAACCTGCGCCAGCTGGGGGCTCCAGAAAATCATTTGGCTGAGCACCTCTTCGACAAGCTCACCCTGGCCGAGACCACCAAGGAGAACTGAACTGGGACTGTCCCTACTATGGTGGGGTCTTCCTCAGATCACCGGGCAAGGGGCTCACGTTATATGTCCAGAAGTTTCCCTAGTTTTCCTATCTGGCCTGTTTGCAATAAATTTCTTTCTGAGCACATTGCTACCTGTTGATTCATATGTGTCAAATTCTCACCTTTAAAGAATGAAGACATTCCCTTGCATGTCTAAAACGGGTATCTGGGTGTCTCTTCACACACCCAAGTCGGGTTTCCTTGCAGCTAAGAGCTCAAGTAGGTGGAAGGGAAAGGCTATTCACAAGCCCTGGGGGGAGAACAAATTAGCTTTTTCTTACAGTGTGAGCTTGGGGGCGGGGTGGGAGTGAAGTGTGGGTGAGGTGAAGTGAAGTGGTCGGCCTGTAGCCGCGGTGTTCGAGCATGGGCGGTGTTCGAGCATGGGAAAAGTGTAGATGCGGGTGGGGGGGGGTGGGGGGTGGGAGGTGGGCTGGAGGAACGGGTAGCAGATATCCTGCTAAACACGAGAGTTGCCAATCATATATCCTGCTAAACACGGGGCGGGGAGGGGGGGCTGGCGGATCAACTATCCCGCTAAACACGGGGGTGCGGATCAGATATCCTGCATATCAGATATTTACATTAAGATTTTAACAGAAGCAGAATTCCAGTTATGAAAAAGCAACAAAAATCATGTTATGGTGGGGGGGGACAACACTACAATGGGAGGAAGTTTATTAAAGTGTTGCAACATTATGACGGTTGAGAACCACTGAATTAAAATGAAATGAACTTTACCTAAAGCCCATTAACTTACTAAAAGATGGAAAACATTAGCATTTGCTGATGCCAGGTAAGACAGTGCGACCACCTAAAAGACAGCAGAACACTTAGGACATGCTTACCCTGGGAAACAATAATAATAGGTAAGCAAAGCCAAAATGACTGTTTTTTTATAGCCCCAAGGTTAAACTGAAGTAACAGTGGAACTTTGCAGGTCCAAGATTGTTCATTCATACTATTACTATATTTCCATAAGAATCTCAGGAAATAGGAAGGGTAGGAATTTAAAGGGGGGCTACAAGGGGAGTTAGAGACTTGGGACAGGAACGTAGTTCTGATCCCCAGAACCACACTAGGAACATAGTTCTGATCCAGTGTGGTCTCTCCTACTGAGGGTATCAATGAGCTAGGAAGCAGGGCGTGGGTAGACTGGGAATTCAGCCAGATAACCAGGCCCAGAAGGGAGGGAAATTCCCCAAACTGGTGAAGACAGCCCTGATCACCGTAGCCTTTCCCTTAATTACAGGTATGCCTTCCAGCCTAGGGTAGAGATGGCTTCAAAATGTCAGCCAAAATCCTCATATGATGAAAGCCTTCAGAATTAGAAAGAGACTTGTGAGAGGCAGTAAGTAAGGTACCACCCAGACAGGTAGTTCAGTTCTCTGTTCAGGCTTTCTCCCCCGTGCAGACCCTAACTTGATTGCTCTGGCCGCCAGGGAAGATAAGGGGGTTTGAAATCCCCAGAATGAACTAGTACCCAGATTTCTGCATTGAGAGTAGCTTCCTTTTAAGCACAGTAAGTAAAGGGTGGCTACAAAACACACATTGGCTTTACCTGCAGTTCCAGCTCATTTCAAAGCCTGGGGGGCGGGGGGGGGAAGCAGCTTGCATGCTTGCTGGACACAGCGCACTGGAATTGGGCACTAAATCATTTTCTGTGGTAGTCCATTCATGGGACCATCTGTAGCTCACCCCAAACTTGCTCTGTGTTGGTTGACACACCTCCCTCTTTGTCCTGTCTGTCTCTTTTCTTGTGACTGACTTTGCAGGGAAATGAAGATACACCAATTAAGACCTATGTCTAGGCTTTGATTTTACCTGGAAAAGTGGTATTTCCTCATCTGCGAAACTCAAAGGCTAACAATGATTAGACCTGAGTGCCCATTACAAGCCGCTGTTGCTCAGATCACGTTTTACAGCCTTTCTTTTAAAAAAAAAAAATCTTGGCACAACAGCAACCACTCAATGGTTTCTTTTTTTAAAAAAATATACAGTTCAGTTTTAGTTGTGTGTGTATGAGAGAGAGAGACAGAGAGAGAAACAGAGAGGGGCTGTGAGAGGGAGAGATCCTGGGCTTTCACAAAAGCCAGCAAACAGCCTCAGCTCCTCTGAAGCTGGATGAACAGATAGTTGTGTGATAACAGGCCTGGGCCCGGCAGCCAACGGATGGATCCTCTGCATGAGCAGAGTGTGCTCTTCACCCACTGAGCTGTCTCCAGATTCCAGCCCCACTGATTTTATCTTTGTTTTGCTGAGAGTAAAACATGCATGGTCTAAGTCCCTGCCCTTTGGCTCAGTTTTGGTAGTCACAAACAGGCTCTGGAATCTGCAAGACAGTTATGACAATGGATAGGAAACGTTTAGCCTTTTGAAAGATGCTCCCCTTTGACTTTCTAATGTCCAGACTTTGGCCTTTCCTAAAAGTTCCCAGATTTTCCCCTCTTGCGACACAACGGACAGAAAGGTGGAGGTAAACTTCTTCTGCGTATGCCACCTTCTCCGTTCCTGGATAAGTGCACTTTAAATACGTAATAGTAAGATATGACTAGTTCTTTGAGCCCCGGCACGTAGCACCCTGAGACACACAGCTGCATGATTGCCAGTCACTGGCCATGCCCTGCTGCTTGGATGAATGATGTCTGAAACAGTGGCTGTTGCTATGGGTACCAGGATCTCAGGCAATGATAATAGCTGGACAGACTAGGGGGAAATGGTAAAATTGATAACTTCATCTCTGGCTCAAACACGGATTCAAATGAACTGTGCTGAACAATTTACCTATACGGGGAAAAATCATCCCTGTATCACAGAAGGAAATTTCCTAATAGATGGTTGTCACCAACAACTTGTGCTTCATTTTCTAGGAAAAGGAAATGTATTTTTCTTCATAAATGTGTGACAAGCAGTACAAAGCGGCCTTTCATTTCTCCGAAACTTTTCCTTGTCTAGAAATTTGCCTTACATTTCTGATTTGTATATTATACTTTATTTTTGTATCAGTTTCCAGCGATTCTAGTTTATTTTCACAAGTCCAAGAAATATAACTAATCAACGGTCAGTAGAGGAAGGCCTTATAAGTCATATATATATATATTGATATATAACATATGCATATATTGATATATGATAAATTGAAGGGAAAGCAAATATAATGCTTCATATTTTAGAATTATATTTTATACAAAGTGTGTGTGTGCGCGCACACTTTGAGTTCAGCATCAGAGGCATATTGATGAATTTGTTTCAGAAAACCTGGAGTAAAGGGCATGGCTTAGAAAATTATATTAGAAAATATTACTTAGAAAGGTTAAGATGAAGTTTATATCTGATTGACTAGTGGAAAGGGAGCAAGGGATCAGGGTGAGGTATGCACGGAAGGAAAGTGGTAATTACAACATAGTCTTAAAAGCCTTGCCTCAACTGAAGTCAGTTTAGGTTATGAGTTGTAACAAAAGCCAGAAAAACAGGTTTGAAAAGTACAGGTTTCTCTGCCATAGTGGAAAATGACAGAAGGAAACCAGTTCAGGGCTGCTATGCGACTTCCTGTCACATTTCACTGACTCCAAGAGGCACGGTTTTCTTCATATTTTCACATCTTTGAAATAGGGACGTTTAGTGTCCTACCATCGCTGTTGGCTGTGGTCGGCATTGCCTGAGCATGTACTTCAAACTTAACTCTGGCCTTATCGACTGAAAATCCTGAGAGCTATTGAGGAAAACTCTTAAGAAACCGCAGTATGCTGGGTGGCGGAAATGAAGGTATGCAGGGTCCCACACGACTCTGAGTACAAAAACTGATTTAAAACATTTGTGCCTGAAGAACTTTTAATAGTACTTCGTACCATTTCTTACACATTTTATTTAGTCTAGTTGTACTTTACAGTATATTTATGTCTCTCCTATGGGTGTGTAAAATGATATAATGATAAACATTAATGCCAAATAAGTGTAAAGAGCTCTTTCAGAAGGCATAATTTAAAAAAAATCATAAGAAATGCATGAGCTAAGACAACATTGTGTTCTAATTTAATTGGTGACCTAGCTTAGGATTTCCTCACACATAAAGTGATGGTATGTATTTAAAAATCACCTTGCTTTCTTTGATAACAAACATGCCTCTTCCACTGCTGAGGGCTTCCAGCTTAAAGTTATTTCATGGTCCAACATAGCTACTGTAAGTCCAAAAATCACATTATTGTTGAGAAATGATTGGGACATTTGTTAGGAGGAAGAGAAAGATTGGAAGTCCAGATACAGTGAACGGAAGATTGAACTTTGAGTTAAAATCGTGGCGGAGGGGTACTGATTGCTATCTGTTGCTATTCAGGAGAATGCTGCAACAAGAGCATTTCTTTTCTCTTCAAACCAGAGGATCTAAGAGAAGCTCCCAGAACAGAGTCATGGTAATATGTGTCTTAGTTCAAAGTAAGGGCATTTTTTGAGTAAACTTTTAATTTTAGAATAATTATAACTGTGAAGTTCATAAATGTAAATTTATCCTTTTTAGCTTTTTCTCTTTTTCTTTTGTATTATGATGTTTGTGTGTGTTCACATGTATAGTTGCATGTATCTGTGTATGTTTATAGAGGCCAGAGTTCAACGTCTGGTGTAATCCTCTATTTTCTATTTTCTATTTTTTTCTCTCTCTCTCCTCTCTCTATCTCTGTTTGTCTGTCTGTCTTCTTTCTTTCTTTCTTTTTAAACGTTTTTAATCTCTTTAAAAACATAACTGCATAATTTTTCTTCTTTTCTTTCCTCCCACCAACCCCTTCCATATACCTCACTGGTTTGTTTCAAATTCATAACTTCTATTTCTTTAATTGTTGTCACGTGTGTGTGTTCCAAAATAAATAAATACAACCTGCTTTGTCTGAATGTTATTGCATTATATAATTTCAGGGATGACTACTCACTATTGGATATCCTATTAGGGGGATGCCTTCCTCTGGCTCTCAGCATTCTTTAGTTGCCCATGATTCTTCATCTAGGGTTGAGGCACTGTGAGAGTTCCCCTTTCCATATTAGCATGTCTATTGGCTAGCTTTTCTTGAAACAGGATCTGTTACTCAACCTGTAACTCACCGATCAGCTAGGCTAGCTGGACAGCAAGTCCCAGGGATCTTCCTGTCTCTATCTCCTCAGGGCCGTGATAAATGCTTACCACCTTGTTTGACTTTTTACATGAGTGCTAGAGATGGGAACATGTTTATGATGTTTTTGTAGCAAGCACGTTACTAAGACATCTCCTCAGTTTCTGAATGTAAATTAAATAAGTAAATAAATAAATAAACCTTTTTCCCCCTATTTCATCTGACAGTAGACTCTTAAAAACCGTGTTGTATCTGTCAGAAGTAAGTAATTATAATGGGCACATCACTATTAACTAGCTTCATGTTGCATTCAGATCTCAGTTTTTCAATCAATACCTTTTTCTTACTCTAGGTTCAAATCTTGGATGCCATATTGTATGTCATGTTTCTTCAGTCATTACTTAGCCTTTTTATGATTTTTGTTAATTTTAAAAATTATTCTTTACATATTTTGTTGAAATTTTCTCAATTTGGATTTCTCATGATTAGACTTGGGTTCTGGCCACAAGCGGTGATCATGGAGTTGAAGTTTCTTTTCCTGACACATAAAATCAAAAGTATTTTGTCCAACAATTGGACAGCACTGTCCACCTATCCTTTCTTACTTAGTTATAGTAAACAATGTTGGCCAGGCTTTTGCACCATAAAGATGCTATTTTTTCTTCCTTTCCAAACTCTATTTTTAATGTAAATCATTAAATCCAGTTTATACACATGAAGCAGGAAAGAGAAATTAAGTCTTATCATCTAGATAGAATGATTTTCTACCCATAGTATGTGAAATTCTTCTATAAGGAAAATGTGTAACTTATAACTGATTTATTCAATCAATTCTGTTTCTATATGAACCTATTTATATTTATTTATTACTTTGTTTTGTCATTCTAGACTGCAATTTTGCTCTATAGTTTTTCTCTATATTTTGCCCTTGAAGAGACTCTTAAAATTAACTCTTCTGTCCCTTTGACATATTCCATCAATTCATATTCTCTCTCCTCCTGTTCCCACCCTACTCCCTCTCTCACATTTGTGTGTATATATATCACACAATGCACATAAAACATTTTTTTAAAAAAAACCACTTTGTATTGATTGTTGGCTTCACATCATACAAGCTGATCCCATTCATCTCCCCACCCCTTTATATCTGTCCTCCGCTCTTGCAACCTCCCCAACCCAAAACAAAGCAAAATAAGATTTAAAAGAAAAGAAAAAAAAATCTTGCGCTGGAATCTGCAGTGCAATATAGTGAGTCACACAATGTACCCTTCAGTCCATACATCTTTACTTACAGTTGCTCATTGCAATGAGTCTGGTTTGAGGCCTCTGACTTCTGCTGGGCCCTTACTGGGACTCCTCTTGAATATCCTGCTGTTGCCCTATGTAACAGAGATCCTGCAACTCTGAATATGCAGGAAGGGCCCCTTTAAGTGCCCCAGCAGATCATTGATGGAGTTGATGTTGACGTGACCCTACTCAAAGCCCTGGTTCTGGGCCTGGGTGGTAGCTGTGTTGGTAAGCCTACCACCTCTCTCTCATCCTCATCACCAGGATGAGCTCTTCAGCGCTGCTCAGCTAGCTTACCCAATGAGAAAAGTAGCAATGGGCTGAGCCGGTTCTCCTGCAACCATGCCCTTGCTCCAGCTCACCCACACCTCCATCATAAGCGTTAGCTCTCCTGTGCTGCTCAGGGGAGGTGCATAGGCCACGCTTCCGTATGCTGCAGCTGGTGAAGACAGGGCCAGTCCTCTCACCTGTCAAAGGTAGCAAGAGCTGAGGAGTGGGTGGTGCGGGAGAATTGTTAATCATGCTTTAAATAAACACTGATTGGCCAAGCAGGAGGTGTAGGCAGGAAAAACCAGACAGGAAGTGGAAATGATACAAGGAGAGCAGGAGAATTCTGGGAAGAAGGAAGCTGTTTCCTCCTACTCCTGCCCAGATCACCAAAGCAGCAGGATGTGAGCTGCCCCACTGAAAAAGGTACTGAGCCACATGGCTAACATAGATCAGAATAATGGGTTAATATAAGCTACAAGAGCGAATAAGTAGCCTCACCTAATAGACCAGTCAGCTTTATAACTCACGGAGTCCTCTGTGTGATTTTCTTTTGGGGCCAAATGGCTATGGGGCACCAGGTGGGACAGAAAACACAAACAAGCAGGCCCCCTCATGTTACAGTGGGGAAGGGTATCTTTCTCTCACCCATGCCATTGCCTGGCAGAGGAGGGGAGATCAGGGTCAGCCCCTCGGCTGTTACACTCTCAGGACTGGGTCACCTCCACCCCCACCCCCACCAACAGGGTTAATCTACTTTCTTATGTAGTTCCAAGGCCCACAAATCCTCTATGTTCACAAGCTCTATTTCGTGGCAAATTTCCAACAGACTGTGGTGTGCCTAGCTCTAATGGATACATCTGCATCACAAGTACTGCAAGTATGGATCAGTGAACGTCACAGAAGAGGAAGCAAAAAGATTGCAAGTACCAGAATACCGGGAAGACTGCTAAGAAACATTCTTCAAAATTACTCCAAAAACAAGATAGGAACAGTGGTAGTATCAAAAGACATGCTAACATGGAAGGGAGAAATTTCATGGGGTCTCACCATTAGGCAAAGAGCTACAGCTAACTGATGGCCAGTAGAAGAGGAGGAATTAACCTTTCCCAAGGATGAGACCCTTATTGGTTATTCAATACAGAATGGTCAACCATGAAAATATATACACACAAACAACAAAGGCCAACTAAGCAAGTTTTAAATATTATAGACCTATGTGTGTGTCTGTATATATATATATATGTATGTATACATATGTGTGTGAATACATATGTAAATGTTATGTAGCAATAATAATGAAACAAAAAGAGGCTATCAATTTGAGAATGGGAGGCACATTGGAAAGGTTGGAGGAAGAGTACCTGGGAGAGGCTGGAGGGAAGTAAGAGAAGGGAGAAAATGAGATAGTTTTATTTTAATAAAAATGTATAAAATTTTAAAAAGCCTTACTTTCTGTGCTATAAAATGCTCCAGACTCATAATATGTTTCTCTTGTTCTGGAATTAGCATTTCTCCAAAGACTTTTACTTCATTTTTTTAGGAAAATAGTATTTAAAAAACAAGATGTTGGCAAGTTAATGAGTTTTTAATTGGGAGAGCTTTCATAAAACTCCATATTTCTTGTTTCTCTTGAAAATACCATATAAGACCCTGTCTCCATGGGAACCCTTACATGGGACTTAATTTTCTGCTGCCACATTAAAGCATGTATATTTTTCAGGGCACTACAATATGTACCATTCAAACAATATAAAACTTAGTTACTCTAAAGTATACCTATTGATTCATAGCCCATCGTACCTAGACATTTTATCCAGGTAAAGGGGAGTAAATGAATAAGTAAATTAGTATGGCTCTCATGTTCCAGATAAAGAATAGTTCTTGTCCCTTTTGTTCATGTCTCCATTAGTCTTAGAGTCCCTGATACTGAAAGGTGGCAAACAGGTCCTTGGTTTTTGATTTCTGTTCAGATAAGTGCAGATGACAGTTTAGTATGCAGGTGGCTCACTTCCTCAACCCCTTATTGGACAAACATTCAACTTATTTTACCTTTTATAAAAGTCTATGTAATACGAGGTACTGGCCACCAGTGTTTTGTATCAAGTCTGACTACAACTTCCAAGAATTTTGCTTGAGAAACCCAGCCCATAAAGCATCTTACAGCCAGTAAGGGACCTGGCTTTCCCTTATTTGGCTGGCCTATGTAAACTGACAGCTCTTAACCTCATGTCACTGCAAGCTGTCAAGCTCCAAAAATGACTGACCTGGTATTATATGCCCAATTGTGCAACAGTGGCATGACAATTACGGGAATAACCAGCCACTTTCTTATTGGATTTAAGACCCACTAAGTAAGATGGAAATGATGCCTGGTACTGTTAACTGTGCCCCAAACCCATGGCTAGATCATAGGTTCTAGGAAAGAACCTAATAAATATTATTATTCTGTTAGATGGACATAGAGTTACACTGTTCTCTGAAGTCTTATCTTTAAACCCATAGTTAGGCACATCTGCCAACCCTCATGATTGAAGCTTCTTTTTGCAGTAGGTTAGGGTGCTTTGCTCTAAATGGCACATTTGTGCCACCACCACCAAAGTTCAATGATCATTGTGGAAAAGGGAGCAAAAAGATTCTAAGACCTAGAAGTAGTGGATATTTGCAGTGAACCAATATATGCTGGACATTACAGGGTTATTGCACTCTTGAAATCATTGCAGCTGTGACTATATACACAAGACTTGTATCAGATAAGAATGGCCAAAATTCCAGCATGGACATGGAAGGGGCTCATAAAGTCCCACGACTAACTGAGGAGCTATTGGCAGTTGATGGCTTTGGAGGTAGGGGTCAGTTCATTTTACTCAGGGATATAGCCCTTGAGATGCTCCCCGCACTCCAGTGAATGGTCCGCACCCATGCACATACAGGCAGAACTAAGTGGTCTCAACTCAGTGAGTACATGATGTTGGAATATATATATATATATATATATATATATATATATATATATATATATATATATCAGGGAGAGTAAATGGAAGGTTTGATCAAATACTGCATATACATGTATAAAAACAATAAAAATAAGCTAAAGACAAATACAGATGATTTAATATACTAAATGTATATGTGTAGTTCATTTTCAATCTCTTTGCCAATAATTGATTAACATTTGCCTTTTAGATGGCCATTCAGTCTTGGTATTGCAACATAAGGGCCTAACTGTTCTCAGTCAGTTTTAAAGTTGCAGTTTTGTCACCTCTTGTTGCTGAATTAATCCTCATGTAGCTCCTCCAAGCACTGAGAGATAACATTTTCCTTTAGATCATACATGCTTGAAAATGTTCATTTCCTATATCCTTGCATGTAATTTGGACTGAACATTTCCAAATTATCATATTTTTTTTTGTTTGAAGATTTTGGAGACTCTGCTTCAGTGTCTTCAGATTTGAATACTACAGTGATACAACCTTGTGTTCTTTTTGTATTATCAGCACTTAAGCCTCCTCAAACATCTGTGCTTTGCCTATATTTCAAGCTCTTTATCAAGGAATGGCTCAGAGATGGTCATTTTTTATACAAATATATATTTAAAAGGTGAGACAGCTTTTTCCTTGTCACACTTGGAAATTACTTTGATGACTCTTCAGCCTTCAAATACATTGCCAGTGGGGTATAGAAGAAAATAAAAACCAAAGGCTCAGATAAGAAGGTAAGATCCCCAAATCATACAGCTTATTAAGTGATTTAGAAAATGCAATGAGAAGTATGCAGAGAGGGAGAAGAAGAGAGACAGAGGAAAGTCGCAAGATGAGAGGACCACACCACCTATATCCCCTATCTTAAGATATTTCTACATCTATTACTCTCTTCACTACTTTAGACTTGCTCACTGAAGCCAACACACAGCTGCTATACTAGAGAGGCCTAGGGACAAATTTCCCTGGGTATAGCTTTAACTTTGAACAGATGCTAAACAGAATTTTTAAATAAAGAAATATGAACCTGGTAGTTATCACTACACTGTAACAGGTCTGGTAGTTATCACTACTCTGTCACAAATACTTAATTTGGAGTTGGTCTTGTGATCTCTTATGTTCAACAACTGTATTTTGCCTATTTTTTTCTGCGTCTAAAATGTTTCTCAAGCACTTTCAATACTTCATTTTACTTATCTTCTTTCTTCTATTTTCCTATTACATATCATTAAGTAATACAGATTAGGAGCGTAGTCAGTGACAAAACAGTTGCCTCGCAAGTGCCAGGACCTGAGTTCGTTTAATCATTAGCACCCACAAAAACAAGTAAGTAGTAAACAAGTATGATGCTCCAAAAGCATCTGTAATCCTGGTCCTCAGAGATTAATTGGTGTGAGAAGGTGCCGTGAGTCTTTGCAAAGCATGGCTGGTATGTTTATCGCCATTGCCTTGTGGACTGAAACTGTGATTGTCCACCTTCATGACGATCTGAAAGCCCTGTCGTTGGCATGTGCAGCTCACAAAGAAGGGACTGTAAACTCTGTTTTATTTAAATATCTTTATCTCCTAGACCTAGCCCCCAGAACTTCATCAGCCTAGAAAACAGAAACATAGTCTTCCTTAAATGTGGTGTTCTTTTTTCCTTCTAGTTTTTATGGCTTGAGGACAATTTTATTAGAATTTTAAAGAAAAATCACAAGGCAGACAAATATGAATCTCAATGGATATTTAGAGGAGAAGAACAGAGAAAAAAAAGAAAAAGCCATGCAGTTTAGGTTAGCATGGAGATCAACCACATGGTAGACAAGCAGCCTTGTGGTGGGTAACATTAGGGTTTCTACTATTGTTATAAAACACCATGACCAAAAGCAACTTGGGAAGGAAAGATTTAATTTCCACTTACAGCTTGTAGTCCATCATGTAGAAATTCAAGGTAGAAACCTGGAGGCAGGAAGTGAAGCAGAGGCCATGGAGAAATACTGCTTACTGGCCTGCCCCACCCAGGCTTATTGGGCCTGCTTTCTAACAGTACCCAGGATCACCTTTGGTATATTCCTTGACTGCTGATTGATGGTTGAGGGCTCAGTGCAAAATGGGTGATGCCACCCCTGGACTGATGGTGCTGGGTGCTTCCAAAATAACTCTAGCTCTATAAAGCTGTCGTAAAACCATCCAGCACAGTGGGGATGGGTGGTTTAGAAAAGAAATTAAGCCCGTGGTGTTAGAAAAAGCATCCTTAGAAGAGCGATAGCTGCATGTCTGTGGCTCTGAAAGAGACTGTACCAGAGACAGGAATTCTAGGGGGATGACTATTCCATTTATGGCTTAAGATAGAACTGTGTTCTAGAAGAGTGATTCCAGTTGACTGACTGACTGAACTAGACCAACTTCCAGGGAGAAAACAATGACATGTCTCCACCCAGAGGTTGTTTTTTTTGGGGGGGGGCTAGGAGGTAACAGCTTTTCTTCATCCCTTAGTGGGCCATGCATGATACTGCATTATTACTCTCTCTGAAAAGACAACCCTCACATTACTTAGGAAATGGGCTAAACTTGGGGAATACATACAAACCACTTCTTTTTTTTCCCCCAAAATCTAGAGATCCAGTTCCAAAGATGTTCATTAGAAGGAAATAATATATGGACTGCAGTTTTAGTTCCCACCCTCACATACAGCCTCTAGGCAGTTGTGCTCATTTAGGAGGAAATAAGAAACTACATTTATTTTTGGCTAAAGAACCAATGACATTTCTGGAATGGTTGCTTTTGTCTGTTTACGGTAAATGAAAGTATTGCTGGGTATAGCAATCTGGGATAGCATCTGTGGTCTCTTGCATAATGGTTGACCAGGACCTTCTGGCTTTTGTTGCTTCCATTGAGAAATTAGTTGTAATTCTGATAGAGCTGCCTTAATAAGTTACTTGACCTTTTTTTCCTTTACAGACCTTAATATTCTTTCTTTACTCTGCATGTTTAATGTTTTGATTATTATATGGCAAGGGAACTTTTTTTTGGTTCAGTCTATTTGGTGTACTGTAAGTTTCTTGTATCTTCATATGCATATCTTTCTTTAGATTGAGAGAGTTTTCTTATATGATTTTGTTGAATATATTTTCTGTGCTTTTAATTTGCACGTCTCCTTCTTCCATCCCTATTATTATTAGGTTTGGTCTTTTCATGGTGTCCCATATTTCCTGGATATTTTGTGTTAAACTTTTACTAGATTTAAAGTTTTCTTTGACTGATGAATCTGTTCCCTCTACTGTTCTATTGTATCTTCAGTGCTTAAGCTTCTCTCTTCCATCTCTGTTTTCTGCTTTTTATGCTTGCATTTGTGGTTTCTGATCATTTTTTCCATATTTTCCATTTTCAGATTTCCCTCAATTTGTGTTTTCTTTATTGTCTCTATTTCAGTTTTCAAGTCTTGAATAGTTTCTTTCATATGTTGATTGCTTTTTCTTGGTTTTCTTTAAGGGGTTTGTTGATTTCTTCCAATTTTTTGTTTGTCTTTTCCTCCATTTCTTTGAGGAAAGTTTTCATTTCTTCTTTAAGGGCCTCAAACATTCTCCTAAAGTTGTTTTTTTTAGGTTATTTTCTTCTGCTTCATCTATTGGGGTGCTCAAGTCTTGTTGTAGATCCTCTAGTTTTTGTTGGTGTCATGTTGCTCTTTGTGGTATTGCGTGTGTTCTTACCTTGTCTACCCATCTTTTCCTCTAATTGGTGTAGTTGAAGCTGTGTTTGTGGTGATCAATCTTCCATGTGCTGGTGGATCCAAGGCTCAGAAAGTTTTTCCTCATGGTGCAGTCAAGGCCATGGTTCCAGTCACCCCAGAGGTCACTTGACATTCCTGGAGGTTGCTCAGTGCTCCTGAGGATAGGGGGCATTGTTCTACAATACCAGTGGTCATTCGGGCCTGCTCCCACAGAGGTCGCTTGCTTGGGCCTGCTTGTGCTGAGGTCACTGGCTCGGGCCTGGTTCAGCAGAAGTGGCTGGCTCGGGCCTACTCACATGGAGGTCACTGACTTGAATCCAGCCCTGCAGGCTCAGGCCTGCTCCCTTGGGAGTCTCTCCCCCATACCTATTTCAGCAAAGGTCTCTTACTTGGGCCTGTTTTGGTAGAGGTCCCTCATAATTTTTGCTTTTAAGGATGTCCCTTCCTTATCTCTGTCTAACCAGCTTCTCTTTCCTCTTCTTGCCATTCATGCCTCTAAAGAGCTAACTCTAGCTTCCATTTAGGGAATTTGGGGCATTGATCTATTTTGATTCTTTGAACTGAGTGGGGTAATAAGATGTGGTAATTGATGACCCTAACATGGGCATTCTTGTCTACTTGTCCTGTTTTTTCTTGGGGTCTGACACTTGCAGTAAGTTATTAGCTTGAGAAGGCTCTTTCTTTGAGGGGAGGGGTAAGGGAAAATGGTGTGTTCCATAAGCTAAAAGTATATGGACTAAGATGTGGAGAGAAGCATACAGAGGTATAGGCACAGATACAAGGAATATCAGGAAGGCTTATTGAAGTTCATTGTGTAGCTGTTCATAAGAAACACACAAAGGAGTATCCTGGGAGTGATTAAATGTGATATCTGAAATGATTCAATCTTCTTTGAAAATTTTTCTCAGGCAAGTATAATCTAATCTGTAATGAGCATAAATTGAGTAGCCCAGGGTGAATAATTCTAGGAAAGTAAACAGTAAAACCTTTGCTCATTTCTCAGAAAAGGATGCATCCCTGTTTCCTCTCGTGGAAGAAAGCTATTAGCTTTACAACTAGACAGAAGAGCTACCTTAATTCACAATTGGTTCTGGAAGGATCTCTTCTACATAAGCAGATTTATTTCTCCACTGGGAAGAATCTCTACAAGGGATCCACTGGAAGGGACTAGAAAGGGTGAAAAGGTGACTGAAGCTAAGAAGTACTTGGAGTCACTTCATGTTCTCATTAGGAGTGATAGAACAGACGTTCGGTACAGAAGGGTTGCTTGCATAAGACAACTGAACGCTGTCTGCCATGGTATCAATTTCTGGTGACACAGTCACAACAGGCCCAAGGGTCGTGGGTGACGGCTCCTGTGATTTTATACTGTCTGGATCCTAGGGATCCTCTGATATCTACAGTAACCTCATACCAGTGTTCCAGGGTTCCCTTGTGACTTGCCAACTTAAATGTTACTAAAGAGAAATGTGTGGCAAAAAGTGATTTTCAGGTGGACAATATGGGAGCTTTCTCCTATCGCTTTACATAGTGATCTTGTTATCACAGACATGTGACTTCATAGTACTTCAGATAAAGAAATCTGGGAGAAAAGGAAAATGCCAAACTTGTTTATATTTATTTTTTAAAAAGTCTTTTAGAAAGAGAAGTGGAGACCTGAAGGCAATGGGAAAATGGAGAATCCAAACATTACCTCAGTATGGGTCATAAAGGCACTGAAGTTTGCAAGGAGTTAAGCTGTCTAGAAAATTTTCACATATTGAAGACACAAGAGGTCTGCATTGGACAAAACAACTAAAAATACTAAAAAATTATTTATTCTCCTATTCATTCTTCAAGTAGTTATATAAATATGTATAGAAAGACAGTAAGGAAGTGAAGGCAAACAAAGTTCATGAGTCAAAAAGTAGTGAGCTGGGCCCATTTTACACAATACTAAAATTTATGAGAAAAATCAGTCTTGACAGACAGGAAGCAAAAACAATAGGAAATAGACTTTCAAAACATCTGGAAAAGAGGAAGCTAGGAGTGATGGCGATACAGCATTCATCTTGTATGAAAGGAAAGAGGAGTGTAACTTAAGGGGAGATGAAAAAGGGAAGTAATGGGGGAGAGTGATCTCATTTCAAGGCCACGAGGACTGCACATTTGGATCTGGATTAGGAGTAGCTTGTCAAATATCTTCTTGGAAAACCGTGGGATGATGCAGGTATCCAGTGACAGACACCGGGCACAAACATGAAAACATTAAGCCAATGACCCTGAGTTTGCAAACCCAAGAGAGAACATTCATCTCTAATGAAATGAGTGGCATCGAAACGTTCTGTGTTGTCCCTGTCCTTTTTCTTTTCAGAGGAGCATTTGACTGCTGTTTCAATTTGCTGCCTCAGAAGAGTACGAGTCCAGATGTCAGGATGTCAGAGCGTGAGGCGAGCATCAAAGTCCCTGGTGGTGACAGCACAAGTGTTTTTGAGCAGCAGCAAAGAAATGCGGGGCTTGTCCTCATCATATTAGAGAAAGAGCATCACACTCAGCTCTCACACTCATCATCTCAGAACACCAACCTCAGCTCTGGCAGCCTTTGCCCCCCTTGAAAACTCATTCACTGTTTTTGTCAGATGTTTGGCAGCAGGAAGTTTATCAGTAATCCCTGAAGTTTAAAAAATGCCAATGTTCCTTAACTAGTCAATCTTTCCCATGGGGTGCACATATGTTAGGTCAGAAGTCAAGAATGATGGTGATGTTCCACATCATGGCCCTTACCCATATTTCTAGTAACTAGACATGTGTATCCTTCCCCAAAACTCTTGTCATTGTAGACAGATGTGAAAAAGATCCACTGAAAATCTGTCAGCCCCTCCAAACCAATAGTATCTCCATTACTATCTGCCCTGCAGAAAAAATACCTAATGTCAAATTGCCTCTTATCCTTACTCTCATTTATCACCACAAAACCTACCACCAATCCCCAGAATCCACATTGCCAAAGACACAACTAAACCTCCACCTTTTTCTTTAACCTTCCACCATTCCTCCCCAACTTTTGGACTGTTTCACATGTGCTCTGTGAGAGCCACATATAACAATCTACAAATTTTCCTGTGCTGTCAACCACTAATGTGAACATTTGCTTCACCTTCTTTCAACCACAGTCTGGAATTCTCTCCTAGACACTGCTTCATTGACATGACTCTCTACAGTAGCACTGGGCCTGGGCATGAAGCTGTCAACTTTCTTCCTTATTGATACTTCTAAGTCTATTTTTCACATTCTTTGCCCTATTCTTCTTCCCCGAAAGCTCTACTTTAAAATCTAATGTCGCCATATTATTTCCCTCTATTCCTATTAGGGTTATCTGGAGACTTCCACGTAACATTTCTACATCAGAGAAATACTCATGCAGATTTTCTCACCATAGCCTCTCATGGTTCTAGCTCACTATCTTTAGAATGATGATACTTGCTGGACCCTCACTGTTTATTTCCTTCCTTCCTTCCTTCCTATAATTCCTGGTCAGGAACTACAATGGCTTTGGGGAACAAGACAGGGAACAGTACCTGTAAAGTGTAGCCTGGTGGTAAAATGCAGTATGGCAAGGCACAGAAAAATCTTTAGAAAGCACCAACTTTTGAACTGTTGCTAAATTAGTATAAAATTTCAGGTCTTCTAGATATAAAAATGGTGGAGACCACACTATTTGGACAAAATCATGAGCTTTCGAAAAATCAGTTTAAACAATTTGTGATTATAATTTAAAAACATTCCCACCACCCCATTCCTTCCTCCAAACCTTTTTATATACCCCTCTCTGCTCTCCTTCAAATCACACCCTTTTTTCCCACTAATTGTTACTGTATGCATATATGTACATCCATAGCTATTCCTACAAGTAATATTATACAAGCTGAATTGGTTATTTTTAGAAATCATGAGCTATCATATGAATTTTGGCTCTTAAGTTTATTCTGTTTTGTATATGAACTCTATATTTGTCCTTTTTCATTAAAAACTCTATAAATTGAACATTTAAACCACCATGCTCATAGAGTTTTCTGGTTCTAATTGTTTCATCAAGAACAAGATTTGGCATGTTGAGTTGCTATTCTTATGTTATATCTCTATGATACCACTTCCTCAGTGATTGTTTATATCTCATTTAGAGTTTCCAAACATTACAAAGAAAGGTCTTGAAGCCTATAGGTGGTTTAGAGAAAAAAGTCCTTTAAATCTTATGAGACAGACAAGGTTACTGCTTAGTCACTCTTTCTTACAAAAGAGTTCAGTGATAATGGCCAAATTAGAGCTCTGGCCAACCACAGCTAATGATGGACTCTATTGATGGGTGCCCTTGGCTGGACCTGAAAGTGATGTCCTGAGAAATGATTACTGTTCTGCTCTATAAGCCAAAGGCACATCCATTAAATGATGAACAGAAAGGAGGAATAAAGGTATAAATGTAGCCTCTTAATTACAGCATATTATACCTCTTAATCTCTGTCATGAGGCCTAATATATCTATCAGATGCCTTTATGTGCATGTGGTAATGTCAATACCATACTTGATGTCCTTATAATCTTATAAAGCATACTCATATATGTAAATCAATGAATAACTCCAAGGACAGGCATGTGAAGAAACAGGATTGCATGTTATTTGGTTAGGCATTTGGTAATTATTTTTGAAGACCTCATTCTGACTGGGTACTATGCTAAACGCTAGATAGTCTGGTTTCAAGATGTCCGTATTTCATTTGGGAAAATCACACTTAAAATTTGTACTTAATAACTGTGAGAGAATACATGGAAAAAAATGGAGATATTACCCAGATTTAGGAATGAGTGATATTCGGCAGCATCACTGAAGGCTGAACAGACAATGATGCTGGGAAGAGACAGGACAGCACTTTAGAGGCAGAAATAGTGATGCAGCCTTGATGCTACATCTCATAAGTAAGGTCAAGTTACAAGGAAGAACAGAACAGAACAAGGAGCAGAAATGATGCTAGAAAAGGCACAGCACAGAGCAGAGAAAATGTGGCAGTTCAAGTACAAAGTACTCATCCTGTGTGAAAAGTAAGGGAATGTTATTGCTAATTTTTCATGAAATGATCACATTTACTCTTCAGAGCAAAGACAAATATAGATGGATAAAATAAGTCTCCAAGTGTTGATAAAGACTCAAAGCCTGAAAGCTTTTAGTGGACTGGTACAGAAAATTTAGAGAGAAATAATGAAGACGCAACTAAGGTAGAAAGATAGAGAAGACAGGATAATGCGGTGCATTCAAGATTAGAAACCATAATTTTTGGTGACCAAATGAGCAGAATAAGAGAAAAAGAGGATTTCAGATTACAATATTTAACTTACAGCTTTATGCATCTTGAATATATGATGATATCCTTGTGGAATTATATGTAGCAATTACATAAAGCACACAGAATGAAAGAGTTCATGTCCTCCAATGTCCTGATGGCCAGGACCTAGAGACTGGATAGCCCAGACAGGTAGAACCAAACACAACTAGTCTAAACAATTCAATGAAATGATTCCCAATGATATTCTGTTATTCTTATAGATCAGTGCTGTATCTAGACATTGTCAAAGAGGCTTCCTCTGGCAGCAGATGGGAGTGGATGCAGAGACCCACAGTCAGACACTATGTGGAGAGTCATTATAAATTAGAGGTCTCCATCAGGTCCCTCGGCTTAGAAATAGAGGAACCCCAAAGAAGGAGGGGATAAGAAAGACTGTAGGAGTCAGTGGGGATGAAGGACACCAGGAGAACAGCCCACAGAATCAACCAAGGACTCATATGGGCTCACAGGGACTGAATTGGCAAGCATGGGGCCTGCAAGAGTCTGCACCAGGTCCTCAACATACAGGTTGTGGCTATTAACTTGGTATTCTCGCCGGACTCCTAACACTGGTAGTGGGTGTATCACTGACTCCTTTGCCTGCTTTTGGCACTCTTTTCCTCTTAATGGGTTGCCTTGTTCAGCTTTATATAAGAATGTTTGCCTTGTCTTATTGTATCTTGTTGTCTCCTGTTTGACTGTTGTCTCTCAGAGGCCTGCTGTTTTCAAGAATAGGAAACAAAAGGGAGAGTGGACCTGGGGGAAAGGGGAGGTGCTGGGGAAGCTGGGAGGAGTGGAGAGAGGAGAAATTGTGGTTGGCTGTATTGTATGAGAGAAGAACCCATTTTCAATTTAAAAAAGACTTTTAAGCAATCAGCTATAAGAAGAAATTGAATCACATTAAATGATTTGTTGTTTAGGAATATTGTCTGGTAGTAGCATCAAAGAGGAAACAAATGTACAGAAGTTGGATTCAAAGAGATCTGGTCAAGAGATGATATAGGGACTCTTCAAGCATCTCCAGGTGGTTTGTGAAGGAGTCAAGAATATCCAGGAGGATGAGGAGGTGGCTCATTATAAGGTGGTAAAGTGCTTGCCACATAAGCATGATGACCCAGCTTCAGCACCCCAGCAACAATGAAAACAGCCAAGTATGGTGGCTTTTACTTATAGCCCTAGTGCTGGGGGCAGTAGAGACTGGAGATACACTGGAATTTGTTTGGCTAGTAAATGTAGACAAAGTAGAGTTCCAGGTTCAGTCAGTGACCTTGTCTCGAAAAGAAGGTAGAGATCAATAAAGAAAGACATCCAACATCTACCTCTGGCCTTCTTATGTGCGTGCATGGAGTCTCTCTCTCTCTCTCTCTCTCTCTCTCTCTCTCTCTCTCTCTCTCTCTCTCTCTCTCTCTCAGGGTTTCTACCATGACCAAAAGCAATTTTGGAAGGAATGAAAGGATTTATTCATCTTACATTTCAACATTGCTATTTATTACCAAAGGAATTCAGGACAGGAACTCAAGCAGGGCAGGAACCTGGAAAAAGGAGCTGATGCAGAGGCCATGGAGGAGTGCTGCTTACTGGCTTGCTCTCCAGGGCTTGCTCAGTTCTGCCTTCCTATACAACCCAGGACTAACAGCCCAGGAATAGCCACCCATTATGGGCTGGGCCCTCTCTTCTTGATCACTAATTGAGAAAATGCCTTACAGCTGGGTCTCATGGAGGCATTTTCTCAACTGCGGCTCCTCTAGTTGAGACACAAAACTAGCCAGTACCCATTCTCCCTCTGTGTATCCAGGTATCCTTCTGCCATCATTAGTCTCCATCATGAATAATAAAGCACTTGGATGTATGGTACTGAAAATTTCTGCCTTACACCCCCTCAGAAGAGACTGAGCCCCAGTCATGTTGGAGCCTTACAGCCCCTCAGAAGAGACTGAGCCCCAGTCACCTTGAAGCCTTATAACCCCTCAGAAGAGACTGAGCCCCAGTCACCTTGAAGCCTTATAGCCCCTCAGAAGAGACTGAGCCCCAGTCACCTTGAAGCAACAGGATGAGATCTGGGAGTAACTTGGCTTTTTGACAGAGAAATAAAAATAAAGCTTGAAGTAATGACTATTTTTACCCAATTACACATACATTCCTAAGTGTCACAAATCCCCTGAGCTGGAAGGTGTGATCTTCTGAGTCGGCTGCTGTGTTGGGATGAGAGGAATTGCTCACTGTTGATAACACTGTTGGATGTTGCTATTGTAATTACAGTTTCCCAGACTGCTCTCCAGAATTAAGGTTCTTGTATTTTTCATTTACCTTTCCATTTGCAGAAGATAATAATATCAAAGTCCACACTTGCTTGCTTTGACTTTACACCGAGTTTTCACATTTTCACTGTGTCTGCTACTGAATGGATTGAGTTTTTTCCATTTGTCTTTGAAAATATCATTTTCTCAGCAAGACTGAATTCACTTAATTTGTTTAGTCTTCCAAAGCAATGTTTTAAAGTAGGAAATGGGTCATGATTTTAGATATCTATTCATACATAGATACATACATACATATGAGCTTATATATGTGTATGTAATGTAAAGTCTATATGTATAATATAAAGAGGGTGATTTGAATAATGAACACCAAAAATAATCAGTCATTGTGTTTAAGAAATAAATGGAAAAAGGAAATTAACTAATAGGACTTAGATACTTGAGTCTAAATGAACTTAAGGTATTATGGAACTCTGTCCTTCAGGCACAAAATGGCTACTGTCATCTTGAAATCAGAGAAGCTGTGATTTACTCATATGAGACCCTCATATGATTGGACCCATTTACATTCTGACAAGGAAAAGAGGTTAGAAGTAAGAGGGCCTCCTCTTCCCTGAGGCCATAAACGTAGTTAATAGTTGTGGAGCAAGGCTGAGGAGATGGGAGTTACTTTCTTTCATGTTATAGTCACTTGTAAGTTGCCCATGCACCTCTAGGTAACTCCTCACTCATGTGTTTGGACTAACCCCAATTAAAGTTCACCAAGCTAGATTTGAAAGAATTTTTGTGACGTGTCATTGGTGTCCTGTGGTAAATGTGGACACTTGAAAAACTTCGCACAAGTATTTATATTGGGTGTTTCATTTAAAAACTTAATTTAGTGAATTCTATTGTATCAGGAGGGTTTCATATTGTATCATAGTCATAGTTTTCTTTTCTTCAGATTCTGACCTGAAACTCACTGTGTAGAACATGCTTGCTTCCAACTCACAGACATCTGCCTGCCTCTGCCTCCCAGGTGCTCTGATTAAAGCTGTGAGCACCACACCCATTATTAATTAGTTAATATAGAATTATGCATACTTGTGGGTTATCATGCTATGTTTTGATGCATGAATATGTTGTACAATATTGAATTCAAGGAAAAACAAACTTCCTTGAAAGTTTGTCAATTGTGGTAAAAACAATAAAATTCTCTTTTATTTTTAAATATATTGTACATTATTCCTCCCTGTAGTCATTCTTCTTTCTACTATATTATTGTAACTTTGTGCTTATTAATAAACTCTTCTTCATCCCTCTCCGCAGCCTCATTTGAGAACCCGTTCTGTTCACAAATTCTGTGAGTTCCACCTTTTTTTGATTCTGTACAAGTGAGATCATGCAGTATGTTATCATTCATGGCTTATTTCACGGATGGTCTTCAGTTTCAACTATTCTGGCTCAAATGATGGGATTCCATTCTTATTTATGGCTGAATGCTATTCTGCTGTATAAATATGCCACAGTTTGTGTCCATTAATCAGCTCAGGGACACTTTGATTATTTCCATTTCCTGGTGATTACACATAGTGCTGAAGTGAACATGGGAAGTTAGATGTGCTTTTCACACAAAATTTTATTTACCAGATTATATGATAGTTCTGTTTTTATTTACTTATCATTTGGGAACTCTTTACACTGCTTACCACTGTGTTTCTTCTCTCTGTGTGCTATTTGGCAACAGTCTTTGTCTTTTTTCTTAATAATAATATTACTCTGACTGGAGTGAGGGAATAATCTCATTATGAGATTTAATACCTATTCATTAGTAATATTGTGTACTTTAATTTTTAAAACTTTTGTAGGGTATATGTGTGTGCACAAGTGCACACATGCCACTGTGCATATATAGAGGTCAGAGAACCACTTTTAGAATTCAGCTCCTTCTTTTCTCTTTGTTGTGTCTCACTTGCTGCTGTTGTTGTACTGTGTACTTCAGGACAGATGGCCCATGAGCTTGTGGACAGTTCTCTTATGTCCACCTCCCATCTCACAATAGACATGCTAGGATTATAGATGTGTGTCCCCTCATCTAGATTTTTATATGGGTTCTAGGTGTCACACTTAGATCATGAGAGTAGTACAGATAGTTCTTTTACCCACTGAGCCAACTCCTCAACCTCCAAATAATTGTCTCTGTGTGTGTGTGTTGTATATGTATTTACATGTTTGTATGTGCATCTGTGATGGCCAGTCTCAATTGTCAACTTGATAAGATCTAGAATCACCTGGGAGATGTACTTCTGGCATGCCTCTAAAGGATTGTCTTGTTTAGGTTCATTCAAGTAGGAAGCCCTGACCACAGTGTATTGTACCATGCCCAAGGTCCTGCTCTGTATAAAAAGGGAAAAGTGAGCTAAAGCCCATGTATTCATTATTCTCTGCTTCCTTACTGTAGATGCTTCCTTACTGTAGATGCAAAGTGATTCATTCCCGCAAACTCGACAACGCCAAGTTCCATGATGGACTATACTCTGGACAGTGAACTGAACTCAACTTTTCCTCTAGTTGGTGGATTTTGTCAGGATATTTGATTACAGCAACAGGAAGATAAACTAATATAGTATCTATACCTGTGTGTGTACGTGCATGTGAATACTTGTATGTAACTCAGACACAACATTTGGTGTCTTTCTCAGTTGCACTATACCTTTTTTATTGAGACAGACTTTGCCACTCTATGTAGAACTCATTCATTTGGCTAGACTTGCTAGTCTAAAGCTCTGGGGATGTGTTTGTCTCTGCTCCCACATAGCTGTAATTATAGGCACATACTTCTGTGTCCAGATGTTTACATGGGTGATGGAGATCCGAACTTAGGTCCTTGTGTTTGCAGAGCAAGCACTTTACCCATTGAGTCATCTTCCTACCCCAGTAATGTGTATTTTTCATACAACTCTTAGCCATTTGCCGTATCCCTTTCTTTTAGATATATGTACCTAAGTCTGTTAGCCATTTTTTTCTCTGAGGTCATGTTTCATTATATAGCTCTTGATGCCTAGAATTTGCTGTAGGGACTAGGCTGGCTTCAATCTCATAGAGTTATGTCTGCCTCTGCCCCTCAAGTATTGGAAATAAAAGCATGTGCCAACATAACTATCTCTGCCACCCATTTTTCAGAAAATTGACTTTTTTTTTGGTTTGTTGAGACAGGGTATCTCTGTAGCTTTGGAACCTATCCTAGACCTAGCTCTTGTAGATCAGGCTGGCCTCAAACTCATGGAGATCTGCCTGCCTCTGCCTCCCGGGTGCTGGGATTAAAGGTGTGTACCACCACCACCCGGCTCTAAAAAATAATGACTATTTTTATTGCCATTGAATTTTTGGCTCTTTATATGTTCTGGACATTAACCTCTGGTCAGATTATCTGCTTTATAAATATATCCTCCTCTACAGTATATTGATGGTTTCCTTTGCTATATGAAAACCTTTTAGTTTGAAATAATTCCATTTGTCTATTTTTACTTTTGGTGCCTGTGTGTTGGAGAAAAAAATATGTATACCTGTATCTTGATATATTTTCTGGTATTTCCTTCCAGTAGCTTCAGGTCCAATATGTAGGTCATTGATTTGTTTTGAGTTAATGCTTGTACAGAATAGGTGTCAGGGATCAAGTTTCAGTCTACTTCAGTTTTTTGGAGGTTCAGTTTTTCCAGCACCATTTCATGAAGAGGCTGACCTTTCCAATACCTTTGCTTTTGGTGCCTTTGTTAAGAAGCAGTTGGCAGTCACAATATGGGCTCATTTCTTGTCTCCCTTGTTAGTTCCCTTGGTCTATATATCTATTTTTATGCAAAAAACTATTCACTTTACTCTAGTTTTGTAGTATATGTTGAAGTCAGGTGTTGGAATACCTCTTGTTTGTTTGTTATTACTCAAGATGATTCTGTCTATTTGGTTTTCATGTTTCCCAATGAATTTTAGGATTGCTTTTTCTAGTTCTGTGAAAAAAAAGTCATCGATCTCTTGATAGATCACTTTGAATAGTTTGCATATTTTAACAGGACTGATTCTTATAATTCATGAACACAGAATGTCTTTCAATTTCTTTATATTCTCTTCCATTTCTTTTCTGAGATTTTTTTATATCATGATTACTATAGAAGTCAAAGCCTAGTGCATAATAAACAACTTGTACCACTGACCTACATTCTCAGCCCTTCATATTCTGAGATAGAATACTGCTGTGCCATTCCTTCTGGTCTTGAACTCAAGATCTTTGTTTCCCTGCTTTGGGCATACTGGAATTCCAGGCATGGTTTACTGTACCAAGCATAATAAATACTTTATAGCATTCATTATACATATCATCTACCTCTTCAGTTAAATTATTTTTAATTTTGGTAATTATTGTAAATAGTATTTCTTTTATTGATTTTTCAGAAAATTATACTTGCACCCATGCAATTGCCTGTGCATGCATTTGCCCACACACACACACACACACACACATACACACACACACACACACACACACACACACACACACACTACTGATTCTTTTATGTTGATTTCTAGGAGGTTTTTGGTGGAATCTGAGGTTTTCTACACATCAAATCATATCATGGCAAACAATAACAATTTGGATTCTCTTTCTTTCTTTCTCTTGCCTGATTGCTCTAGCTAAACCTTCTGATGCAGTTGTTATTTTAAATATATACAGGAGTGACCTAATACAACTAATGAAAATTTCTCCTACATGCTGCTTTGAGCATCATGGATGATTGAACTTAACTGAATTTCTGCGTGAGAGAACTACAAAATACCATTAAAAGATTTAGAAATGTCCCCATTTCTTATCCTATGCTATTGCCTGTACATTTGGTACACTTATGAAAGCCTTCTTAAACACCTTACTTAATTATTATTGTGTCGTTACTGTTGAAAACTATAAATTCGACAAGTTTTCTACTTTATAAAAGTAGAAATGGTTTTAGAGGCAACTGCTTTAAGTAACATCTTTAAGCATATAAAATGTATGAGTAATCTGAGAACCTGTGAGCACATGTAGCATATCCAATGCTCACACGTGTACACAAGCTCATGAAAGCCTGGCATTTACATTTGATCAGTTTATAGAATGGCCAAAATGGCAAAGAGGAGAAGGACTACAGGAAGGAGGAAGAATAGGAGGAGGAAGACAAAAGAAGAAGCAAACAAGCAGTAACCAGTTGAGAAGTTTCCCCATCTCATCAGCTTGAGATGACAATGTTTAATAGTGTGACTTTGGAGATGTGGGAAATAAAAAAGAAATTTTAAGGTAATTTCCAGTTTATATTTTTTCCTTTGGGGGAAAATAGGCAGTTGTCATAATATTCTTTTCAGTTCTTCATTATCCAAGACGATGAGACTGTGTGTAGTTAGAAGCCAGATTTCTTAGCTTCCTATCCATTTTTGAAGTGAATGAGACCTTTATCTATTAAATGGGGATAATTATCTTGCTTCAAAAAGCTGATGAAGATACAGAATACTCTGCCTGCCAAGGACAGGGTAAATACAGATTTGGAAACAACAAGAGCTTAACAACTAATGTTCTGTCTTTTGTACCAACATGGCATGTTTCATGTTGTCAAGGAGTCCCAGGATTCTAATTATATTGACTAGACACCCTGGTTTCTCTCTGACAATAAGAAATTTTCAGCGATTTCTATCAAGACTCTCCAGAGTCTCCCTGAGTTCATTCATGATGGTTTGTTACACGCACATGAAAATGTTTTGGTTCCTGTTGAAGTAAACTGAGCTGCAATGCAGTTCTGCAAAATTACAGCACCCACATTCCCAGGGCAGATGAACCCGTGCTACCCAGCTCACCATGTTGGGAATAGGAGTAGAGTATGATGTCCGGCTCTGGATGTTTGCTGGCAAATGGAACAGTCTAGAATGTCGATAACATGGGAAACCATGACACACGAGAATCAGTTTTGAAAAAGATAGAGATTTCTGCTTTAACAAACTATAACCTAGAAGATTTTGCAGAACTATCAGAGAATTGCCCTAAGCTGGAAGCATTGTAGATGTTCAGGAAGTTACTAGAGTTAATGGGTGGATGTTTTGAGCAAGATTGCTCAAAACAGGGCGTCAAGTTCTTGAAATAGCAATACTAATATTCCTACTACTAAAAGAATTCATGAAAAATTTGTATACCCTACTTAAGTGAGTGATTTCGATATTTTCCATCCTTGAAAGGGAAATTTGAGTTATAATTGCTAAATCACAGAATCAAAGAGTTCTTTTACTTCTGTTTCAATTCCAAATTAATTTCCATATTGCAAATAAAGTTGCATATGTGTCTTTTCTCCCCAACCTGCTTTGATATAAAAGTAATGTCTGTGGAGAACATAATCCACAGCCTTGAAAACTGGATAAGCCTTCCTTCTCAGTTCTAAAAGTGCAAAGATATCTACCCCAAGGGGTTAATTACAACTCTTGAAGAAGTTTATATGATTTTACATTTCTTACACTTAACTGAACTTTTTCATCTTTTTTTCTGGCCTTGAATTCTCTGGAAAAGATACACCATTATATAGAATAATAGTTCTATGAGGATTAAGCATCTCTGAATTAAGAGGCATTTACAGTCTGTTTATGCATTTTATGTCATTTTATCCTTTGGCAGAGCTGGTACTATCATTATTTTTATTTTGCACATGAGGTTATTAGGATTTAGTGGAGCCTTCCATCCAGACCTCTTGACTCAATGCCAATGGGCCTTCTATAGAGAAGGAAAACGCAAATCATCACCAATAAGCCTAAAATTAGCTGGAGCTAAAGCCTCAAATAGAACAGCAGGAATACAAAAACAAGCATAAGGAGAGATTAAATACAAGAACACTTCTAGATGCAAAATTACAATTAAACATAATAAAATAACAAAAAGACACGCGAAGGCAGGTGTGGAAACTAGTGTGGGAATGAGGAACAATCGTTTTGGTTTTATACATTGTCGGCTAATGGCACTAAAATTCAGTTTCCTTTCCCTTGGGCTAGTTTTCTTCCCACTTCACCTCCCTCTGAGCGATCCAAAAGGGAAATGCAGAGGGTGTGAAGGGGATAAGAAGTCAAGCTGCATAATTTAATGTGTTTCCAAATGCCATGGTGAGAGCTTTCTGCAGTCGACTTGGTATGGAGCATTTGCTTTGTAACTGCCAAACCATGATCGTCGTGATGATAGCACAAGGTGGCATCAGTGTGGGGAGGACAGAGTCACATTTGGAAAATAACTGAAATGCCGCCAATTTGCTGCTTGTGTATTTTCTTTTCAATAATAGTTATGAGACCATATCTAACATTATATTATGATTTTTACATGGATATTTTGAAAAGGAAGTTTTAGACTCTGAGATTTAAAAACGTTACCCAATAACCAAAATGAGAAGAATATTAACATATATATTAGTATGAACCGAGAGTCCTTTGGACTCTGACAGTGCAGATGATCCTAACATACATCAGCTTCCTCCAAGACATGTTGAAGGCCCGAGGAAGGCAACCTGATCTGCTCTTCACTCTTCCAAAGCTCTGATCTGTGGGCAGCCTTCCCCAGCGAGCAATGTCCTCAAAGAGTATCCACAATCAAATCATTTCTCTCCAAGATTTATACTGGGCATTTTATCCACAAAGAAAGAATGCGTGTGTATATAGAATGGCAAAGGAAGGAAAAAGCAACAAAAATGAACAGGAAAGAAGTCACATGAGACTGAAAATGTGACCAGCTATGTAATGGTAACTTCCTCAAGCTCAGAAACCTTAGATTTCTGTGTGTAAAACCAACATAAGAATGGCACTCACCTCTATAAGGTGTAGTTAGAATTCCACAGCTTACCGTATGAAACACTTTTTAATGCAGTGCCAAGCACGGCACCTAGCAAGTCTATGTCTAGCAAGTGTCCATTTCTCTGCTCCTACTTTCGCCTTTTCTTCTCCTCCTCTGCCACCTCTTCTAGGTGATGCTAAGGGTTGGACACAGGGCCTTGTAAATGCCAGGCAAGTACTCTACCAGCTGAACTATATTCCCAGCCCTTTCATTATTTCTTCAGCAAAGATTGGGTGAATACTTACTGCCTATCAGGTACTTTGCTGGGTATTTGGAATACAAACTCGTATAAGTCAAATACCTTTGTCCTGTTAGGCTTTATATGGCGTCACGATGGTTGGTATTAATTGTAAACTTGACAGCATCTGCAATCATCTGGAAGCTCGATCCCTGTGTGTGCCTATGTGGAATTTTCCTGATTGAGCTCGTTGAGGTGAGAGGGTCTGCCCATTGTGATGGCACCATTCCATGCTGAGGATCATGGACAAGTGGAGCATGGGTCCTGAGCTGCACTTTGCGTCTGTCTGTCCCTGCTGCTTCCTGACTATGACTGCTGCTTCAGTCCCTTGTCCCTTCACTTAGCCTCTACAAAAGACTATATGCTTCAACACTGAAGCAGAATAATTTCTTTCTCCTTTAGCATTTCGAAATTAATTGAAATTATTTTTTCGTTCATTTCCTTCGCGAACACATTTGTATTTGTAGCATGTCTACACCACAGTCTCCTTCTCTAACTCTTCCCATGTTCTTTCCACCATCAACTCTTGAGTTCCTGATTTCTTTTTCTATGATGATTGTTATATATGTGTATATCTGTATATATGTACATATACATATACGCATACACATAAACTACAAGGTCCAACTAATGGTGCTCAAATATAAATTAGTTTAGGGCTAACTACTTAGGATTGGGAAGCTTCTTCCTGAGGAAAACTAATTCTCCCTTAGCAATCATTGACTGCTTACAGCTTCTTATTTATGGATGGATCATTAAAACTTCCCTCCTATTCATACTGGAATATCCATGAGTATGGTCTTGTGCGAGTCTTATGCAGGCAACCAAAGGCAATGTCAATAGCCTATATACTTGAAGGAAGGTGTCCCTTGCCTGGCACTGGGGATTTTGTTAGCCTTTGTCTGAACATTTTATCACAGAAATTAGAACAGAAAAAATACAACAGTAAAAAATATAATACAAAAACTATTATCCAATGTTAATTGTATCTTTGATGAACACTATGAAGAAGAAATCCAAGATGCAGAAGGCAGTGTAATGAAACTACTCGATCCAATCCAATCCATAGGTTCTCAAAGTAAGGCTTTGCTAAATTATAAAGGATGACGAGGAATTGACAAGAAAGAGTGGAAGAAAGGTGGTTGGAGGTGAGAGTAGAAAAGAGAAGGAACAATACATATGAAGGCTTGGAAGCCGAGTCTGTAGAAAGCAGATCACCGAGGGAGACTTTGCTCCTTTCTGTGTCTGGTATTTTATTTCACTTTAACCAAACTGCCTTAGCTCTAATCCAAGAAGAAAAGATTTAGAAGTCTTTTACCCTTCTTGGAGGGAATAGCCAGGGAAAATTGGAACAAAACCTTTCCTCTCTCATCCCACACCCATAACTATCTTATTAAAAACAAGGGGTATGATAAAGCTTATTCTGGAATCCAAAGTCGGAGTGCATTCTGGAGGCAATATACATTAAGGCTTTTACTTTGATTTTATGCATGGCAGCAGTATCCTGTCTAAAAGTTCAGAGGTGAGGAACTGTTACGCTACCTATTAAAATGTCTTTCATGAAGAAGAGAGCCAGCATAGTAAATAGAGGTATGCAGCAGCCTCACCCTGTGCTGTTTCGTTAATGCTGCTAGCATGTTTATATTATAGACTTCATCTGTAAAGCTCTAAGGTTTGGTCATAAAATCTCTTCCCAGCTGAAATGTGACATATAAATAAGGTCTCTGCTTAAGGGCTGAATTGCTCTGCTGCTCTTTTAAGCTGTCCTTTTCCTAAATACAACGCTTGGTGCCTTTTTAAAGCTGTTTGACACTACCATCCATTTTTAACTCTTGGTGATTAAAAAAATGTGCTACAAAAGCCACCTTATCATTACAGCTTAGCACTTAAAGTGTCCAGAAAATTAGAGTCATGTATAATGAGGAGGAAAAAAAGACATTGTGATCCGAGAATAATTTGAACATTGGATTTCTTTCAAATCTTTCCCTTTCCCTTTAATACTCTAGTGCATAAGAACTGTGGCGACAACATGACATATAGCCAACCCAAGAAAGAGGAAAAAAGAACCTAGGCTGCTTCTGTCAACATTCGTTCTAGTGGTGAGAAAAGTAATGAATACACCTCACAAGTGTTTGAAGAAAATCTCCGTAATGCCGATTTGTGTTGCCGATTTGCGTATTCAAAATATTTTATATCTTATGTCACTTCAAAATCTAGTTTCTAATCCAAGCAATCAAATAGGGAATTCAATATTACTGAAGGCTTTCCATTAGTTTTACCAACACAAATTATGCTTAATATTCTGGACTGGGTCTACAATTTTTATGTAAATGTAAAAAGTGTGTGCGTGTTACATTTATTTATTTTGGTGTGTGCATGTGTACATGCACATGTGTATAGGCCAAAGGTCAAAGCCAGAAATACTCCTTAATTGTGCTCCATTTTATTGATCGAGAGTGTCTCCTTCTGAACCTGGAGTTCACCAAATGGCTACGCAGGCTGGCAAATGAGCTTTGGAGATCTGATCTGTTTTCTGTGGGTGCTGAGCATCTCAATTCAAGTCCTCTTTCCTTCATGACAGTAACTTTACAGCTTGAGTCATTTCCCCAGCCCCTTGATTTCTTGCAAAACAGAAGTTTCATTTTTAAATAATTATACATTTTCAGGAAGCTGCAGAAATAGAGAAGGTCAGTGTACTTGTCACACAGCTCCGCCCAATGGTGACTTAATACAAAGCAATCGCATATTGTCAAAGCCAGGACTTAAAGTGCACAAGGTAACCCACCATACTTCAGATCAACCTCTGACTTCATGAAGGCACCTGTTTTCTCCTGTCTGTATTCAGTGTTTGTGAAACGACCACCACAGTCAAGACACAAAACTATTTCATTACCACTAAAAAGCTCCTTTATACCACCCTATTCCTGATCGTATTGTCTCCTCTCCCCTACCTTTCCCTCCCCTTAGCCAAATTCCTATCTTATCTCCATCTACTGTATTTTTTCATTTTAAGGATAGTATGCAAATGTAACTTTTTGATATTATATTTTTTCACTCAATCTAGTAACCTAAAAATCCATTGAAACTGTTACATGTATCAGTAGTTTATTCCTTTTTATAGCTGAGTAATACTCCACGGATGTATCATACTTTCTTCAAATTGATGAATGACATTTGTGTTATTTCTCATTTGCAAGTACTATATAAAACTACTATAAATAATCAGCTGTACATTTTTATGAGTATAGGTTGCAATTTCTTGAAAATAAATGTTCAGAAAAATCATTGCTGAGTTACATGGTATGGTTGATTTTTTTAAAAAAATTAAACTTATATACTGTTTTCAGAAAGTTTGTATAGTACTTTATATTTCTGTAAGCAATGCACAAAATATAATTACTGCATTATTCTTGGCAGGTTTTAATGTCAAGAATTATCAGTGATTGTTATTGTAGCTATTGAAAACTAGTGATTATCTCATCATGATTTTAATATGCCTTTCTCTAATTGCTAGTGGTGAGTGTGTTTTTGAAATTTATTGATCATTTTCAGTAACGTTTCTGTTCAAATCTTTTGCCTATTTTGTTATTAAATTTGTTCCTTATAGTTGGATTTTTACAAAGTCCTGTATGCATATTGGATGAGTCTTTTGTTGGATACATGGTATAAAAACCCTTCCTCCTTGATAAACCACTTTTTCCATCCTTTTAACAAGGTCTTTGCCAAACATGTTTTGATATTTGACTCAATCCAATGTGATCCTTTTTTTGGGGGGTGAATCATGCTTCTGTTGTCTTATAGGAGCTGAATTTTCCTTCAGTGCATCTGCTTGTGTACATAGATATGAGTATCAGCACTTAGCAGGGCCTGAAAACTGAGCCAGTCTCTTCACAAGCATTATCTAATTTCATCTTTGACTTACCGTTTTGCAAACGAGGTTTCTAAATCTAAGCAGTCAGTCACCTTCCAAAGCTCATTTAGCAAGTATTTTGTCATCTGCTTTCAAGTTGTGATGTGTCTAAATTCCAGGTATGCTGTTAATGTAATTAGGGGGAAACGATATGGGAGTTGCCCTGGAGAGGCGTGGAAGAGGTGGAAAGGGCCATAAGGCAATGGTTGCTCTGCACTTCAGCTATTCAAGAAAACCCTTGCAAATAAGGAACAGCTCCTATCAAGGATAAGAAAAAAGGGCAAGCCAGCAGTTGGCATAAACACAATCCACTAACGAAATGCCAACTTTGATCCAGCTCTTTAGTTTCCAAGAATGAACATGTTCATCCTCTTCACTGACATACTTTCTGCCTCCCAAGAGATATAAGAAAGGGTTCTTTGGCACAGCATGAATGCAGCAAATAGAATGCTTTTCTTCCACCATGAACTGAGCCTGAATTGACTATAGTGAAAGAATTCTCTATGGAATGAAAGAGACTCTGGACAAGCACTCTACCATGGACCAATAGCCTCAGTTTGTTTCATCCTGTTCTAGTTTGCTTGCTTTTACTTTATCTTATTTTGTTATTATTATTTTTCGACGCCGGTTTGTTTTCTAGAAAGAGAAAGAAAATGTGTGGATTTGGGTGGGTAGGTGGGTAGAATCTGGGAGGAGTGGGGGAGGGGAACTGCCATGTAAACAGAATATGTTCTATTAAAAAAATCAGTTTTCAAGAAAAGAAAAAAAGGGGCTTCTGAAGGGTGTACACTTTGGTTAAGAGGTGGAGGATAAATAATGCTGCAGGGAGAAATGAAGCAGACCGAGATACCACAGATGTGGCATTATTCTGACGTGCCGTACGTAGTCTAAAAGTGAATGGACTATACCGTATTTATTTACTGTATTAAGGCAGGGAAAATGATTATACAGTATCATTTGAAGGGAGTGAAATTAGTTTCCATACACTGATCCAAAAGGAATAGAATAGAAGCCTGACTTCAAATTTAAATGATCATGATAAAAGAGTACATTTCACAGTGTAGTCCTGGGACCAACAACCTGAGATTTTGAGCAATGTCAATCTTCAGGTCACACCCCAAAGTTATGAACTCAAACCCCGGAGGTAAGGTTCAGCAATCTGAGCTGTAAATTCTTTTAGATTCTGGATGGTGGCTAGAGTTTGAGAATCTCCGTAGTGTGTAACGGGAGCTTTACATTTGTATCAGCTCGGTCTAGTTTCAACCACACATAAAATGTCAACTCCAAAAACGGATTGCAGGTATAGCCTCTTTATTTGTTTTGCCCAGAGTATGCAGGTAGTCTGACCGGTGCTGGCATGATAGTAGCACACATTCATGAGAAACCCACGTTCTATTGTTCGGTTTTGCCACCCTGAGCACTGGTTTTCCTCCTCATTGGTGCCCCATATTCCACAGGAATCAAGTTCTAGCTCTCACATCTCACATTGAAGGAAGTAGGAAGGAACCATATGAAAAGAACAGGAGGGATCTGTGCCGAGCAAGACAGTGTCATCTTTTAGCATCCGTCCCAGACATCCTACCACATTAAAAAAAATGTATTCCACAGTTACATGGCCACAACTACTTACAAGAGAATGTGAGAAATGTGGTCTTTTATATAATTATTTTAAGGAGCCTTTGAAATCATCATAGGATTCTAGTACTAAAGAAAAATGGAAAATTCCTATCAGGTTACATCAAGAAGTCTACTTCAAAAATTCTTAAAACTAAAGATATTTGGAGTTAGCCAAATCTTTATCTTTCTATACTAACATTCTTATTCATTCTTATTTATGGCATTTCTAATCATAGATGATAAATACTAGGATCTCCAAATATATATATGGAACAAAAGAAGTTGGATATAATGTCCTTTTATACCATCTATCTCCCATGAGAAGCTAGTTTGTGGTCCTCCTAAAGTTTCAGAATGGACGTCCTTCTTTATTTATCACAGAAGCAAGTGCTTGGTTTCATCCAAATAAAAGTTTGCTCAAATGAGTCATTCCTCGTTGGTTGTTAGTTGACTTAATTAAGATAGGTCTTACTACATAATGTAGGTGGACCTACACTTCCAAATCCCCCTACCCCACACTACTGCTGGGATTATTGATAAATGATTAGAACATGCAAAGCATGTTCCATTACTGCTACACAAGGAAATTTCAGTCTTCACTTTCAAGTAAAGGAAATAATTTGCCTTTATTGATTCCCAACCCTGAGGTTCACAAGGAACCTTAGCTTTGCCAACCGCGGGTGGAACATGGAAAGTGAGGAAGGCCCAGTGAAAACAGGTGAGATGCCACAGAGACTGACGATCATTATCTTTTGTCTGATTTTCTCAAACATCGGTATAAGAAGCTCACTTGGGGGAAGTTATTAAAATGCAAATTCTCACACTGTAAGCGAAACAATTTTAGTGCCACAGAACCCAGGAATCTGTTGGACATTTTCCCCCTACCCAGTTGATCCTAATGGACCTTTGGAATATCTAACTATGCAAGAAGAAATCAGACAAACACGATGCTACAGCGGGCAACATACAGAACAAATTCATTCAAAAGCTGAGGCTTGCATCTTCCCTTCCAAACACAAAGTTAAAACAGCTGGCTGATTTGATGAAAAGGAAAGATTCAGCTGTTTGACAGCAATTTTTGGCACCTTTAGTTAAAGCAAAATCTGGAAAGTCTTTAAGCCAAGTGCCCATCATTAAGGAATGGCATTTTTTTAACAACAATGTTGATGACAACAGCTATGACAAAAGTCTGATCAAATGCCAAGGGCTGTTCCATGTTCCATTGTGATCCCCTTTCTCTAGCCTGAGTCCTCTTGCTTTCAGTAGTAGGTGATGTTCCTCTTCCACCCAACTCTACAAAAATGTAAGTTTACTTTTAGGTCCTTTATACAAGCCTGTGTCATTGTGTTCGTACCTCAGTAGCCTTGCTAGCAAAAGAAAAAAGTAGAAAGGTGCAGTCTGACCATAGAAAAAGAAAGATTGAGGAGGAGAAAGGAAGAGAAGAGGAGAAAGAATCCAAGGCTTCCAGGTCTTCAAAGGAGCCCCGAGCACACAAGCTTGAATGCACACACAAAATTCTCATTATTTCCTAGGTGCCGTACATCTAGACCACCTGCTCTCAAGACCTGCATTTCTGACACGAGTCGGAAAAGTATATGCTGCAGTGTAGTCGAGAGTAGATGTTTTGCTTTGTATTATACCAGCTTCCAACTACTATTTCACTGCAGCAGGGAGTGGAGCAGGGGAGTCCTGACAGGCAGGAAAAGCTTCCCCATCCTAGGAGCTGCATCATGGTTTAGCATAAGAGATGTGCTCCATCTACTGGTGAGATGACAACCACCGACAGAGATTCACATTCCGGAAAATCAAAGACATATATTATAAATTCCATTCTGATTGTTTAGATAAGAAAGGACACTGTTTTATTAGGAGCGGGGAAATGACAAAAGGAACGGAGAATGAAATCTGCGAATTTCCCAAGTCGTTATGAAGAACAGAAATGAAAACAGGCTGGACAAAGAGATAATGAACAAAGAAACAAAAAGCCAAGAAGGAAGCACTGGAATCGGAAGACTGCAGGAAACAAGCCATTTGCTCGCCACTTTACTACAGAAGCTTCAAATCAAAGCCCCACAGGACCTGAAAATAATACACTGCATGCCATATTTTATAGCCTTCCTATACATTACTATAAACAAATGTTTTACAGGGATTTTCCCCACATGGACGCAATTAATTCGAGTAAGGCTAAGTCTTAATATAGAATCATTATACATCTTGTCATTGTCTGGGGATGTACAGACGATAGTGCTGACACCAAAAGTTTGCAGTAATTGGGAAAAAAACTGGAGGGGGTGAGGCATGACCGGCCCTTCTGTGCCTCTCATCCATAGAGTTGGTCTCTAAGGACAACAGCTGTTACCTACCAGGCCTGTCACTGTTTCCAGTCATGATTCGTAGGCATCAGAAGAATCCGATATTTTTTCCCCTCAAACAGATGCATGGGTCCTTTGAAGCACTGATGAATATTGGAGCATCATTTCTCACTTACGAGTCTGACAGTGCAATTCTGCAATACCTTGCAGAAATATTTTTTCTGTCTTGTAGACTCATCTCTCTAATTGATCCTAGAGAAGGGCTATTTGTTGCGGTTCTTCTAGGCCCTGCACTCAGTGCTTTCTATATTCTGCTTTTAATATTCATAGCAGCCTTGGGAGGGTCTTTTCTTTCTATCACTATTTTGGGATATTTTGAGAAGGAAAATGGTAACGTGGGACAATTAAATACTTGTCTAGATGCTGGTAACTCGGGTATTTGGAAAGCTGACCAAAGGAATTGTTTGCGAACTTTTTTTCTAGGACATGGAGTGTGTCGTACTGACACCAGGCAATGTGATAATAAATCTGTATAAGCTGGTGTTTCTTGACATATGGAGCTTAAGTCACTTGCATCAGGATTCCTGGAATTATCTGTGGAACATGAAAATCCCTCAAGTGCTGGTCTGTGTTCCCAACATTCGAGAAGCTGAGCCAAAAGAACCAATCAGGGAAACAATAAGATCCTTACACAGAAAGCAAATGGGAGCCCCCAGAAAATGTAAAATGGACAAAAGCAAAAAAATCCAGACTGATCCCTGCTCCTCAGCAGCCTGACTGAGTGGGAAACTGCTAGGAGAATCTGGAGTCAAGCATCGCAGCCATTTCTGAGGTAAATCTGATCGCTATTGAGGATCTGCCTGATACACAAGCAAAACCAAAACCAAACAACCAAAAAAAAAAGTTCTGAACTGCTGAGACTGTGCTTTCTTTTGGACGTAGCACTGTAACCAGCTTTCTCTATTTTTGCAGTTTAGGCTGCTGCGGTGTACGGACAAGAATGCTGCTGTTTGTTATTTGGTTGAGCCCTTCAATTCTGTGAGCCAGCTTATTCAGCTGTGAAAAAGGAACATTGTTTCTGCCTCACATGGCTGCAGTGCGGATTAACACATGGAAAGCATACAAATTTCAAATGGCCTTATGATAAATGGAAAATTTTGCCCTAATTGTCCATGTCACTACCATGCAATATTAACCTTTCCCATTTCCCCAGCCTCAATGTGGCTGGAGCATTTTCCTCCACCCTCTGCATTTGTGTCTTATGGCTGGGATAAAAGTTAATGAAACCCTAATAAAGGCTTGAAAGCCCTTGCATAGTGAGGGATTTCCTAGTTTTTGTTTGAGATATTGAGCCCACCATGGAACTGAAACTTAGTCAGACTTCTGGAGAGCAAGAGGATTCCACAGTTAGCCGGCTACCAGCCAACTGCCAGCCATGAAAGTGAGTGTCTACTGGATCATCCAGCTATCAGGTGAATTTCCAATTGACTTCAGACTGATGAACAGAACCAGCAGAAACTGGAGGAGGCAGTCTAGACTAAAAAAAAACTGCACAGAAAGCTCACTGAATTATGCTATTTATAACTCAATGTTGTTTTAAAGACCCCCATGTTTTAGAAATGCTCCTTGCGTGGTTGCCAAAAGCTGATGGATCCAGGCTGTGTGCTGTTAGCATTATGTGAGTTGTTTGCTAGGAATTCCATGTCTTTTTCAGGTGCTGACCAGAGGTGCGCACCACAAATAAGTAGACATCCTTGAGTGAATTCCCACACAAAGCTTTTCATCGTGTGGGTACAATGCATGCTGGAAAGAGTTTCACAGTCTGACCTGACTAAAGCATCCTCTAGAAGTAGCAAGGAGCGAACATGAAAGAAAGTCCTCTTAATTCTCTAACTCATTGTTTCTAGAAAGGCCATTCAGCAGCTTGCTGCAAAAGGATATATTAAATCTCCTCCGAGCTCAATACTAATCTTCTAACGGTACAAAAGCGTGTGGAATCCACTGCACACCTTCCCACATGCACACTCTCGACATCCTGCTGCTGGCACTAAGACAAATGACTTCATCAAAGGCAGTCAAGGAAGCTTATGACCTGTTGAGGCAGAAAAGCTTCCTGGGGGATCAGAAACATCCTAATGCCCAAATCAAGCATTCTCACTGCTATGTGAAGCATCACTGTGCAGAATATATTAAATAAACCTGTGGTGGTGAATAGGGCAGAATTGTGCAACCCAGTCTCACCCTCGGAGTCTTTATAACTATGATTAAATTCCTTTGATAGGCACTTTCCAAGTGCGCTGCTCCTCTTGCTAAACATGCTTTGTGAGACTGTCATCTGGAAAGAGTATCTACGGAGTCTCATTCAGTGGACCAGGCTAACATGTTTTTTATTAAATTCATATTCATCTACCTGAAATATAAGCTCAAAATCAAGATTTTTAAACTTCCCTCTCCTTCTGTAAGAGATTTAGTAATTGTGCAATGAATGAATATAGTCATTTTACCATTCGCTTGACATACAGCACACTGTAACTCACTCTGAGAGCAACTGGCTCTTTGCAAGGCTGATTCACAACATTCCAATCACATACTCATTCTGCATCCAAAGCACACTTTATTAGATGGTTATGGCGGCTGCTGTTGTTGGAGGATAACCACAAAATGCATTTTCTTAAATCTATCTTTGAGCTGCCTTGAATCAGAATAATATCACAGAATGCCCCCTGGGTAACCCAAAATAAGTTTCAGGCATCTCTGCTTATTGTGCATAAGCTTTATTATGTTCATTTGCACTGAAGAATCTCAAGTGGTTTTTAAAATGTTAACAGATTTCTCTGGATACAATTTCAACTTTCATTCAGTAAATTAAAACTGGCCCATATAAATAAACATCATTAAGACAATAAATATGAGTTGTAGAACAAGCTTGTACTGGAAATTTTCTTATTCTAGGCCAACTACCTCTGAACTCTAGTTAGTTAACCGGATTGTATTTGACAAGTACTTAATAAAAACCAGCTGAAGTTGTGGTAGTATATTTAGGTGCTGGATACAATCTTGTGGTTGAAAATAATCCGGAATGAAATGAACAGTCAGTACAGAAACGAGTGTAAAGGAAATAATCATGTGAACACACTGTCAGAGAAAAGAAAAGCAAGAAGATGGAGCCATGGACATGGCATTTGTAGAGCAATAGATTGCCGGGGGCATCACGAAGAGAATCATCCATGTTCAAAGTGGAGGCTGAACATGCAACTGAAAATGAGTAGCCAGAAAATGACTAAACCTGAAGGGGTTTGTTTTACTGACCTAGGCCAGAGAATTTTTCAACACTAAGAGGATGATACCAAGAGAACAAGTACTGATAGCTATATGGAGTCCATTGGTTTTTACAACAAATACAGAGGAGTCCAGGATGTAGCTCAGTGGTAGGGCACTTGACTGACATACTCAAAGTCCTGGGTTCTTGCCTTCGTATGGAAGGAAAAGGGGAAAGACTATATGATGAGAACTCTAAAGGTTCAAGCAGTGCTTTCTAGGTGGGGAATGAGTAAAGTACGAGTATGGAAAATCCCTTGTTTTTCAAGTTTCACCTCGAAGAATGCGAGGGAATGGAAGAGAGAGAGAGAGAGAATGAATAAGTAATGAGAAGATGGAATGAGGAAGGTTTTTTGAAACTAGGAGAGTATGTTTTGGAGAAGGAAGAGTGCCAACCAGAATCCAGCAGGCAACACAAGGAAAGACAGTTGGGGATGGAGATGAATTAGGACAAGCTTTAGTGACCTGAAAATGCCTTGGTGAAAACCCATTACTCTGTATGAGAAGGATAGTTAAGAGGAAGGGAGAGGAGAGGGCAATAGAGAAAATGAATGGATGGATGGAAGAAAATGGATATAAACCCAGATGGGGTAGAATGGGCTAAAGAAATATAGGATTATTCACAAAGAGAAAAAGGATACAGAAATATTTGCAGACCTGCAAATCAAAAAGATTAGGGGCTTCCACCTGATGACTTTTCTTAACAGTGAAATAGGCACCCTATGCAGAGACTGGAGAGGCAAGCAAATCACTGGAGATATCATATGAATAGAATTGGTTTGAAATAGTCATTGTGGAAACTGAAGACCAAGTTAATGATCAAAACATGGAAGTATCCTTAGATACCAGGGAAGACCACAAAACATGAGCAATATATACTAGAGAGTATGAAACGGAGGTAATATTATTGCAAGACATTACTGGCTAAAGAGAGAAAAGGTCTCTTAATTTTAACCAGTACCTGTAAGAGCTACTCCACATAGAATGAGAATGTTAAGAAGACTGTGATCAGAGTAGGCTCTGTGAACACCGAATGTCGGAAATGATACAGTTCTAAGAGTCCCGTGGCCCAGAAGGTCATATGGTGAATGAATGGAGGCTGCAGATGATGACCACAAAAGAACAGAAGGCCCACAGCTTGAAATGCAAGGGATGGCTGTGGTCTATATAAGCAGCTGGGTTCGGAGGATGTCTAGGGTATGATGGTCATGAACTTAGGGTACCCGTGGAACTGGAAGATAGCATAGTTGGGGGAATGTCAAGAGTAGTGTAGGTGCACTTTGGAAATCCCCAAATTCTGGAGGGTGGAGAATGATTCCCCAGGAATAAATGAAGCGTGCAAATCCATATGGAGGCTTGCTCCACTTCCCAATATGATACTTTCCCCCTGGGAGAAAGAGTAATTCCACTTGTGAGAGGATATGAGAAAATTTACTGTGGGAGAGGAGTGACAAATGGTACAGTAGAAAGGGCAGGCTATAAGTGACAATGAGTAGAAATATAGCCAGAAGGATTCACAGAAAAACAGCCCAGTAAATCTGGGACATGTGATATGGATGCGTTTGTTAGCAAGAGGTTTTTAAACGAACACACTCTGCCCCAGATTTCCTCAGCTGGCTGGGGGAAGGATGTGCTGTAGTTGGCTCTCCAGAAAGCTAGGTATCATGTAGATCTCCTTTAAGATCGCATATGAGCAGCACTTAGTTTCAAATATACAAAATTGCTACTGTCTACTATTTCTGGCCTGCAAATGGTGGTATTATGTGGTGCATTCTTAAATCTTCTATAACTAAGGGGATTGTTGATATTTTTGGTAGTGTCCTAGGCTACTACTTCTGCTTATTTCAGACTTTGCCCTCAGGAGCTTCAAATGGAGACATGCTTTCTCACATTTCCAAAGCAGAAAGTGCAATTCTGAAATCAGAACATGTTCTACTCTGCCTAATATGTCTAGCAATGGAACTTCATCAGAGAAGCTCGCTTTCCAGTGATAGACACCAAACTTCTTTTTTTGCAGGGGAGGCGCTGCAATGAAATATAAGATGTGTGTGTCACATGAGGCAAGCCCTCTACCACTGAGATACTGCCCCAGCCAAGGGCCCTGCTTCATAATAACTGCAGCCCAGTGATGCAACTGGAGAGGAAGTGCTGTGACAGAATCAGGCATCACCCTGATCCGACCGAGATTCACGAGGGAGACGGGCCTGTGGGCATGCCCACTCACTGTGGGTGATACAGGTTCCTAGGCTGGGATCCAAGACTGTGTGAAAAAGAGAAAATGAGCTAAGCACAGGAGCATTTATCGTCCTCTTCTTCCAGACTGAGTGAAATGCAGCCAGCAACCTCAAGCTCTTGCTGACTTGACTTCCTGCCCATGGTGGGCTGTACCACCATCGGATCGCGAGCCAAAAATAGATGCTTCCTTAAATTGCTTTTGTCAGGGTATTTTATCAACAGCTGGAAAATAAACTAATACCATCACCCAAAACAGAAGGCCTTTATGAGGATTTTATGGCAGACAGAGAAGTAAAGGATGGATGTGGGTCAGAGGCAGAGGAAGGAAACGGGAGCTGACAAGAGGCTCCGAGGAATGAGAACAAAAGAAGGAAAAGGATACAGAGCTACCAACTCAGAAATGGCCTCTTAGCAGAGCCAGCATCGCCTTTCCCTAATAAAGAAAGGGTCGCCTACCCACAAGCACTTACACTGACAGCAGAGGGAAGGCCCAGCACAAAGCTGACTGTTCTCCCCCTAACTTTTGCATCCCGGCTCTTTGTGAATAGACCACAGTCAGGTTCCTGGATGAATGCAGATCCTGGTTAAGCATTTCATTCCTATGCCATCCCTACCCCTGGGTCCATCTGAAGAGAATATAAACGCTAGGCAAAACCCTTTGACCTGCTTGTGGCATCTCCTTTACCGAATATTTATGCAACTGTTCTGGCAGTCAGAGGGGTACAATATTCCTTCCCTTAATAAATGAAATTCCCAGGAATCTACAAGGATGACCCCAGATAAGACTCCTACTAATAGTAGTGAGGGTGTCTAAACTGACCATGCCCTGTAATCAGATTGGTGACTACCCTAATTGTCATCATGGAGTCCTTGTCTAATACCTTATGGACGCAAATGCAGAGATTCACAACTAAGCATTGGTCTGAGCTCTGGGAGTCCAATTGAAGAGCGGGTGAGAAGATTATATGAGTAAGGGGGTGGGGATTCAAGATCATGATGAGGAAAACCACAGAGATAGCTGACTTGAGTTTGTAGGAGCTCATGAGCTCTGGACAGACAGCTAGGGAGCCAGCATGGGACCAACATAGGACCTCTATATCTGAGAGACAGTTGTGTAGCTTGGTCTTTTGTGGGGCCTCTGGCAGTGGGACCAGGACCTGTCCATGATGCATAAGCTGGCTTTTTGGAACCTATTCCCTGTGGTGGAATGCCTTGTTCACCCTTGACGCAGGGGAGAGGAACTTGGTCCTGCCTCAACTTGACATGCCACACTTTGTTGATTCCCATGGGAGGCCTTACCCCTTCTGAATGGAGACAGAGGAGTGGATAAGGTGGGAAGGGGGACAGGGGGGAAAAGGAATGGGAGGAGAAAAAGGAGGGGAATCTGTGGTTGGTATGTAAAATAAATAAAGAAGACGAATGAAAAAAAAGGAAAGAGAGAAAGAAATAAGCCTCTCTGTGTTCTCAGTGGTAGTTCCATTCTTTATATATCTGCTTGTTCCACTGTTAAATAAAACAACATATTTAAGGGTGACATATTCTCTTAACTAAGGCCTTGTCTGGCCCACGTGAGTGCTAAAAATGGACGCCAGTGACTGCGGGTTCCAACACTAAGAAATAGTTTACTTTTATTTTGCTTCTTTCTATTACCAATCACAAGAACAACGCTCGTTTTTTCCCCAAAATCCTTTAACTATTAGAAAGGCTCAAGCCCATCGGAAGCAGAGTTTCCAGGAAATAAATATTCCTGTGAGTCACACACATATCCTGATCTTGTGAGAATTAGCTTAACTTTGGGAGTCAATGTTTTTCTGGAGTAAAATCATTTTCACTTAAACTGCTTATACTATTACACGTTGTGTAGACTGAAGAAACCCACGGAAAAATGGATAATTTAATAAAATTGGGTGATCTAAGTCACACAGGGACAATCTGAATTATTGTCTGTAGATAATTCATTATGCACATATTTCTAGCAAGATCCTTAAATCAGCAGGGTTTCTTAATCAGAGACTTTCAAATTTCGTCTGTAATAACTGGAGACTTGACCCATAAATCAGTGAACAGGCCAGCAGGCTCTCCACACGTTTCCCATTTCTTCTTGGGAGAAAAAGACAATTATCCTGAGGTCACAGAGGAGGGAAAGAGGGACATGTAAAGTTACTGAGAAGGGTATAGCAAAGGCTAACTAATTTCATCATTTTCTTAAAAGCAAATTTGGGTGAGAACAGGTGACAAAACTGAGAAATTGAGTTAGTCGTTTTATACACGATGCTTTCGATGCTTACAGGAACAACATTACCAATTACCACTTCCCTCCCATTTCCAGGAAGATTATTGTCACACATAGAAAACGTGAAATTATACTATTTCAAAAATTGCATTTATGTATTCTTTGGGCTCTGTGTGCATGCATGTATGTGGTGAGTCATGTATGTATGTGGAGATCAGAGCGCTGCTTGTAGGAGTCAGTTCTCTCTTACCATGTGGATGCTGGATATTGAACTGAGGTCATCAGTCTTGGTGGCAGGTATCTTCATCTTCTGAGCTAACTTGCCAGTGACTTAAATTTTACCCTTTTTTTTTTACTACTAGCACTTTTGAAGACCTTTAGGTCTTATCCCTCTACCTACCAGAATTGCAGTCTGAGTTTCCTGAAGGGCTTTATATGGGTCTTCTAGTGAAGTGTGCAGGGAGAAACTCCATGTGATGCGTTTCCTGAAGGGCTTTATATGGGCCTTCTAGTGAAGTGTGCAGGGAGAGACTCCATGTGATGCAGGAACAGAAGCCTTGAGTTTCAATCCCAAGGCTCCACAAACACTGAGCAGCAGATGGTACTGATCGCAACCCAGATCTTTTTCCTCTGACTGGTAGACATGTCTAGCTGTGGAAGTGTAGGCAGCTCTCTATTCACAGATTTCCTCTCATCCCCAAATTGCTCTCAGGAAGATGAGAAATCCTTCTCCCAATAGATGAGGATAACGACCCCCTCCACCGCAGAGGGATAGCTGCTGACCAACGACTGGCACAAAGGTACAAAAGGCTAACCATGGAAACAATTTGCTGCTGGTGCTCTACCACTTTTGTACTCATAGGCATTCTTAACATCTGGCTGACATCAGCCTCAAGCCTACACTGCATCCTTGCCTAACTTCTTTCCCCTGGCCTATCCTGTTTCTCTTCTTCCCCTTCTCTTGACAGCATTTCCTCTATGAACCACTTGAATAAGAATCTCCACTCCAGGCTCTGCTTTCAAGAGGTCCTGAAATCTAAATGCAAGGTGAAGTTAGACACTCACTTGATGTGTTTATGGGCAGTTCCTCACAAGTGGAATGAGGAGAAGGCGACCCATTCCACAAGATTGTTGACCAGGCTAAAATGGAAAATTCTGTAAAAAAAAAAAAAACTTTTGCTCAACAAAATACTATTCCAATTTAAAGAATTAATATGACCCAATGTAATATAAGATATTTTGTATACTACTCTCACAGATAGAGCACAGGAAGAAGGACACCTCTTTTAATGAAAAGAGTTTCTTCACTTGGCTTTAGATTCTCCTCTTACATCACTAAGTCTCTGGGACAGACACTTAATGCTCATCCCAGTTCAAATCTAGGCAACAAAATATCAAGGAAGGTGTTAGGCCACCTCCTTCAATTCTAAGCCTATGTGGAGATGCTCCAGATAGTCAGAAGTTCCAGCTCTAAATCTACAGCCTCTAGAACACTCCAGAACTGCGTCTAGAATGCCAGCATCATGGGGACTACTGTTAAGTGAGTAGATAGCCATGTGGAAATGTAACATGATTAACCTGATCAGTTTCTTAATTTGTTTTGTGTTGCTATAACAGAATACCACAGGCTGTGTAATTAAGAATGAATAGAAATTTCTCAGCACTGTGGAGGTTGAGAAATTCAACACCCCAAGATGACAGATAACAGAGAATCTTCTTGCTATGTCATCTCATGTTGGAAGCCTGGTGTGCAAAAGAAGGCACATGTGCAGGAGGTGAGAGGAGCACCGCCAAGCTCATCTTTTTGTATGAAAGCCCTCCTTCTATAATTAACTTGCTCCTGCAATAACATTAATCCATTCATGAATGCTGAGCACTCATGGTCTAATCACCTCTTGAGGACCCCACCATTTAACATCATTGCTTTAAGAATTGTGAACTTTTGTGGACACATTAACATTAAAGAATGGCATACACACACACACACATACACACACATATTAATAAAAGAATATTGACTACATGAACATAATACTTAGGAAATAAAAGTGGTGTGATATTTTTATTAATAATCAGTTCATATTACAAAACAAATCACTTCTCTCAATATCTTTTAAACTAAAAAGTAATAAAAGATCCATTCTAGGATCATATGCTTCATTTTTTTCTATCTGTAGTCTCTCTCTCTCTCTCTCTCTCTCTCTCTCTCTCTCTCTCTCTCCCTCTCTCTCTCATCTTTTATAGCACTGACATTTTGTGGAGAATATAGTAAGTAGTTTATAGAATGACCTTCAGTTAGAACTTTCCTCATTTTATGTATGAAAATTACATGTATTTTAAATGATTAAGTAAGAGTAAACCCTAATCTTAGAGGAAAATTAAGACAGCGTTTGTGATAACCATGGTTACTGATGAGAGCTCATGTTACAAGAAGCCATGAGAGTCTGTTAAGGGTTCCCAAGAATTTATGTAGGTATAAAATAGGGGTAAAAACTCACCAATACAGAACAGCTTAGTTGCCACTTCTGATCCTCCTCCTCTCATTCAGTCGTTTTGTCCATGGTTGAAGAACAAGGCACCTGCTCTGCTCTGACCTCCCAAGAGAGCATGAGAACAAGAGGAGAGATTTTCTCCCTAAGCTTATAAAGTGTTATACCCATAGACAAAACTATATCTGAAGATTCATAATCCCCAAAAGACATTGACTAAAGGGATTGAAACCCTACAATGGTTCCCCTTTTTTTTCTAAATAAGAAGATTATAATTCTAACAAAAATTTATATACATTAAGAACAACAATCAAGTATTGTGCAGAAGAAAGAGAAGGTAATACATAAGCAAAGCTGAAACTACAACCAACGAGAACAACATCAAGCAAGAAACACATTCTAAATATCCAGGTCATATGTAATTGAGAAATAACAGAGATTATTCTAATAGCTGTCTTATGCCAAAGAGTCTAAGTCTTGTACCTAATATTCCCTAGGTACAATATGAGAGAATTGTAACTGTGACTATCTAGTCTTCAACCCCAATAAAGACCTGAAAAGGAAAATAACATTACCTGAGTAAGCAGGAAGTTCAAGCAATCAACTTTCCAAGGCTGTAAGAAATGATAGAAATAGATGGTTTCCTGGACAGGTACCCAAAATCTCTCTGCAACCTTGGGGAAACCAGCTTTGGCTATAAGCCTAAGATATCTGACATACTATTTTCAGAAGGAGGAAAATTTGAAAGACTGTCCTACACTGTCTTAGCAAGGTTCAACAGTCATTTTTCCTTGTATCCTGCTTGTCTGGATTGGACAGCATACTTACTGTCAGCTGTCGAGGCAAAGGCACTTCTTTGCCAAATAGTACAGTTTTACCAAGAGGAAAACAAGCTCCATGTGGAGTGTCTTTGGGACCCATCATTTTCTTAGGAGTAGATCAGTGCTACCAGATACAATTCTGCCTCAAGTCAACAGAATTCTAAGTTATTAAAATATTTAAATGCCACATTCTGAAGATCTTTGAAGTGTTTAAAGATCACCTAGCCATAAGAAATAAATCTTTGTACAAATATAATTGGAATATTAAAGATTTTCAAGTCATTTTGAGACTATAAGAATATAAATCTTTTTTGTTGTGAGCCTAGTTTTTAATGGTTAAACCATCTCTAACAAAATAACTTTCTGTGGTATAACTAGAACATCAAACTAATCACAAAACCTTCTATCTATAATCTATCCTGCATGCAAAGTGTGCTAGGTAATGGAAGCATAGAACTTGTGGGAGTGGCCAACTAATACTGGCCTAATTTGAGGCCCATGCCTTGAGAGGGAGCCTATATGTGACACTGTCTGGATGTCCATGAACCAGGGGCTCAATAGTAACGGAAAACAAATCAATAAAGTGATTTTAATGATATTCTATTATACTCAGAGATCAGTACCTTGCCTAATGTCATTAGAGAGACTTTATCTGCCAGTTGATGAGAGCAGATGCAGAGACTCACAGTCAGTCATTACGTAGAAAGAGAGCCCTAGTTGGAGATCTCCATCAGATTGCTCCCCTTGGAGCTTGGGGAATACCACAGAAGAGGGAAAAGAAGAATTTTAGGAAACAGAGAACACAGCCCACAAAATAAGCAGGGTTCATAGGGGTTCATAGAGACTGAACTGACAATCACACAACCTGAATGGGTCTTTTCTAGGTCCTCTGTATATATTTTGGGGCTATTAGTTTGGTTTTGGGGGGGACTCCTAATAGTGGGAGTAAGGGGTATCTTGAACTTTTTCAACTGCTTTTTGGACCCTTTTCCCTCTACTGGGTTTCCTCTGCCAGCCCTGATATGAAGGCTTGTTCCTAGTCTTATTGTAACTTGTTATTCCATATTTGGTTTATATCCCTGGGGGGCTGTTTTTTTTTATGAAGGGAAGTGGAGGAGTAGATCTGGGGAAGAGGTTAGGTGAAGAACTGCAAGGGGTGGAGGGAGGGAAAACTACAGTCAAGATGTATTGTAGAGAGAAGAATAAAAAAGAATATAGATCTGCATGCTGTTTCAAAACTAGAGAAGTTAACATAAAGTTGATGTCTATATTACTGATAATGAAATTATGTATCAGTGCCATTAAGTATGATTTTTATTAGCCATGTGGAAATTGAGAAGCAAGTGACCAAAAACCCCTTCATAAGGAAGATAAAAACAATTTGTGTAGTTGACTCATGATTTTTATGCTGAACTAAAATTTCAATGTATCCCCACTGAAGTAGCCTTCATTAATAACAGGGTGTGGTTATTTGAGGACATGTGGAAAAGATAACAAAACAACTTGGTCGTAGAATTGTTGAATGTCAAGACAAAGTTAAAGATGAAATACCTACATTAGCTCATACAACCATTAGATCTGTGTATGGCAGAGAGAAGATGAAAGAAGACACACAATAGCATGAACTAGATCCAATAAATGTTGTTTTGATAATATTTTTTCGAGAGCCTTGTGCTGCATCTATCTTTGTATAACCTTATGGGTTTCTTGTCCCCTAGAATTCAAGGAATGTGGATTCTTGTGATTCCCAGGATTTTTCTAAAAGCACAAAGTTGAAAAATGTATTTTCTGTATCTATTTTCTCATCTGTTTAATAATACCTACTTCACAGAGTTGTCATAATACAGTCATTCTCAAAGTTTGGCAGAGACCAGAAGCAGGCTGATCACCTAAGCATGGGATGAAAGAAAATTTTTCGACCCCATATTACTTCTACTGAATCAAAAACTTGAAGGATGTTACCCAGATATACTTTCTCTAACAATATCTTCCATTGATTTTGTGCACATTAAAGATTAAGAGACATTTGCACAATGAATGAGAAGCTTCAGTAATGTAAAAACTCTGGCAGGTAGTCATACCATAGCGCCATAGCAAAATAAGCATTTGTTTCTTCCCTTTTAAACTTTCAACCCATTGCACTACCTCAGAATGGACCAAATACAATCCTGTGTATGTGCACTTTTATGTTTGCACATACTTAGACATACTCCAATGGTAGCTATTTGGAAAAATATACATGAGGGGGAGGCTAGTTTTCCAAAATTCAGTCCATTAAGAACTTGACCTGCTGGGTCTCATAGCACACGAAAGGGTAATGCCTACTACATTAGATACGAAGGCATGAAGATTGTTTCAAGTCTGTTTAGGTTACATAATGAGTTCAAAGCCTGCTTGGGTAATTTAATGAAATCCTGTCTCAAAATAAAAACGTAAAAAAAGGAGAGAGGTCTGAAGATAAACTGATTAGTAGTACATTTTCCTAGCATTTGGGAAACTGTAGTATCTATAGTACAAAACAAACACACACACACAAAATCCAATTTTACACATACCTATAAAACATTAAATGGTTCAATAGAACCAGTAATGTCACCATCTTCACAGAATGCTCAACTGATAACTGGAAGACGTCAATCAGTAAGTATTTACCATGTACCCAACTTTGGTTTATAGAGAGAACACTGGAGATGACATTAAAAAGGTACAAAAGAAATAATTGTTTCTGTCAGAGATCTTAGTGAAGGAAAGAAATTAGTACTGATTAAACACCTACTTCAATTGGGACTGATGGGGCAGAACATCATTTTGGTGAAATAGACTCTAAGGATACCATCATCTGGCAAGCTATCCCAAGGAAGAAGAAACAGAAAGTCTCACAGACAAAATTATGATTTTTAAAACATGTACTTTAGTTTATTTAAAATATTTAGTGGAAAGTAATGGGTTAAAACATTTGGCAGAGGGTGTAAATTGAATGGAGAAAGAGAGAACTCTCTGAATCATAGATTACACAAGTTTACACAGCCTACTAAAGATGTAGTTAGAAAGATGAGAACAAAGAGAATAAATAAGCTAATGTCACTTGGATACAACATAGTTTTGCTGTCAGAGAACCATGGAGATCATATGCCTAGCCATAGCTGTATTTTGCCAATAATCTGCTGAGCAATCAACAGTATTATCTATGTTTCTCAAATAGGATAAGCGTGACCAGAAAGGGAGTTACTGGTGTGTAGCTACTATAAAACAATCACCAATTAATATGGACATTTGATTTGATATGGTACTGCCTTGAAGTCAAAATACATTTTGTTCAGAATATATGTTCTACTTATCTTATAGCTCATATGTTCAAAAAATCCATTGCTATTCCTTCTCTATTATTGTTTATTTTTCATTCTCCATATGCTTGGAAATGGATACTCTTAATAATGAAACAAACATATATTTCAAATATTATGTAGAAGATTCTGTGTATTTTTTCTATTAATTTTTATTTTTTCAATCTTTTTCTCTTTATCCCCCTCCTTTTCCACCCCCACCCCCTTTACTTCCTTATTTTGCTTTTGTGTGACAGATCTAATGTAGCCCAGGTTGGTCAGAAAGTCACTATTTAGCTAAGGGTGAATTTAAATTACTGATCCCCCTGCCTCAATTCCCAGGTGTTGATATTACAGTCATATGCTAACATGACCAGCCTTAATAGTCTGCAATAGAAAATAAATTAAGTGCACAGAACAACTTTGAAATAACACAAAATGTTATATAGTCAAGCAACAGTCTGATGGTATGAAAATATATGCTTTAGGGATTCCGGTTATAGTTAGATTTATTTCGTGAAGGGTTTATGAAAGAGTCATTACTTCATCAGGCTATAAAGAAAGAAAGAGATTCTACTTGAAAAAAATAGGTCATAAACGTTACTAGAGGAACAGGATGGAAAGGTCTTGGAAAATCTTATGATTACTGATGGGAAGGGAGCTTCATATTTGTGTATAAAAGAGATGCAGTCAATTAGGAGAAAGCAAAAATAATAGAAGGAGAAGGATGGATTATCCCAAAAAAAGTCACACCTCATCTTCTAAGCTATGGTCCTCAAAATACACTCCCTTCTATTAGCAAATATTGGAGTGCATCTTTTATTTTGATAGTGTTGTTCAACATATTTGCTGCTACTTCCTATTAAGGGCTCTCTAATCACACCTAGCTAATGGCTAGTGACATTGACTGATAGTGATATGCCTTGCTTTTGAAAGAGTGTTAAAGAATCATCATGTGATTCTGACATACGTATCCCTCAGGAAATGTTATACTAGGGAACAATCTCTTCAGCTTTGATTCTGGAAGTAAAATGATCTCCAGATTATATCCTATAACCAATCCAATATGGACAAGAATCACAGATGAGAAGTAAGTTTTCTATTATACACCAGTGAGGTTTGTAGACTTGCTGTTTCCACACCATTACTCGGCTTCCCCAGCCTCTAGGCAGTATTATTTTAGATGAGCCATCACTGTAATAAGACCAGAATTTCTAAAGACTTTTGTCTTTAGAATGGTATGGAAAAACAAGTACTTTATGTTTTTCAGTTATATGAAGGTCTATACATAAAATAATATTTGAACTAATAAGATAGGCTGGCAAGATCACTGAGCACATACAGAAAATTTTTTGAAAAAACAATAGATTTTTCTATGTTATAGACGTTATAAAAGGGGTTTTAATCATTCTCTCTCTCTCTCTCTCTCTCTCTCTCTGTGTGTGTGTGTGTGTGTGTGCTCACAAGCCATGGCACCCTTCTATTTGAAGGTCAAGGTTCAGCTTACAGGTGTCAGTTCCTTCCTGCCATCATGTGTAACCCAGAGACTCAAGCTCAGGTCGTTAGGTTTGGCAGCAAGCACTTTACCCAGTGAGTCATCTTGTCAGCCCATCTGCAATACTTCTTTTTAAAGTTATTTAAATTATTTCCTTTATTGTTGTGACTATAATATAATTACAAAATTTCTCTCTTCCCTTTGTTCCCTCCAAGCCCTCCCATCATATACCCCTCCCTGTCTCTTTCAAATCATGACCTCTTGTTTTATTAATTTTTTGTAATGAAATTAAATATGAGCACATATTTGTAGCCTAGTCATTCCATCTCTTAAAACATATACTTGAAAACTTCTTGCAAATATACTAGGAAACCAAAACAATGTCAAATATTTAACAGCATAATAGTTAAGACACTGTGCTATTGGCAAAGGGATTCCTACATTTTAGCAAAGGGGAGACTTTAAAAATGACCACAAACTTACAAAAAGATACTGAGCCTAATTACCATCGAGGTAAATGCAACTTTAATCCACGGGGTATTATTTTGTACACATCACATTTGCAAAATTCAAAAATCAGATAATAATAGCAAGGGAAGGGTTGACAAGAACTAAAGACAATGTATGCATCTGTGCCCAGTTGGCAGAAGTTTGTTGACTTTAGGAGGGGAAAGTTGAACCTGTAAATATCTGTATCCCAGTAATTTCATCTCTAAGAATATACACTTGAGAACTTCTTGTATCTATGCCAAGAAACAAAAAGAAATACTCACAGTGGCCTTGTTCCTGAAAGCAACTAACTCACCATGAGCAGCAAAATAAAATAAAATAGAGACTGGGATATAGTCACATAACAGAATGTTAGAAAGCAGTGCACACAAACAAATTACTGCCTCGGGTATCAACTTTACAAAAGGGTAAAATATAGGGTTCATAGGAGTCCCTGAACTTAATCCTACCGCTTAAACATAACTTTGTATCCTTTGTTCAATATCTCCAGATTCTGGCCTCCCTCCGAACTCTCCCTGGGTAACCACCCTCTCCCGTGAGAACAACATAAGCTTGGTGTCTATAGTTGGCAGAATAGATTTTTCAAACAGCTAGGAAAGAGGATTTGAGTGTTCTGCTACAAAGAAATGAAAAATGTGCAAGGTTAGGCAAATGTGATGGTACCTGCCTGCAATCTCAACATTCAGGAAGCAGCAGCAGGGAGATCAGGATTTCAAGGACAGCCTGGGTACATAGCAGGTCCTCATTTTAAAAAAAATCAGCAACAAAATGAAGTGATGCCTTGATATTTCTACACAGTATATCCATATATCAAAATATACTTTACCTCATAAGTATGTTCCATTATTATATGACAACAACAACAAAAAGAAAACAAAAACAAAGTTCACTGAGAGGGTCAACTCTCCAAAAATGTATAGAACTTGAATCCAATCTTCTCAAATTCTTATTAGGAAAACCTAAATGTTTAGCAATATATTCACATGTCACTAAAAAGTAAACCTTGCTATCCACATAATGGCTTCCTCAATCAAGAGATCTCTTTTCTTACTGTTGCTCTCTGTCCTTCCCCTATCTCAGCCATCCAGTTTCCTCATGTTCTCCTCCCTTCTTCCCTTCTGCTTTCCCCCTCCCCCCAACCCTCCGTTCTCCCACTTCTCATTGTTGTAAGGAAGGCCACTTGTTCAACCGGGCCACCCAGAACTGAAATAACCACACAGAAACTGTATTAATTAAATCACTGCTTGATCAATTGCTATCTAGCTCTTACATCTAGAATTAACCCATCTCCATCATTTTAAATTTTACCACGAGGCTGGTGACCTACCACCAAGGTTTCAGTGTGTCTGTCTGTGGCAGTGGCTCCATGGCTTCTCCCCTGACTCTGCCTTCCTTCTCCCAGCATTCAGTTTAGTCTACCCTCCCACCCCCATTCCCTACCCCCACCCCCTACCTAGCTCTGTTCTACCCTAGCAAGCCAAGCCAGTTTCTTTAGTAACCAACAGTATTTTCAGCATACAGAGGGGAATCCCACATCACCCCATGATCCCAGTTTTCCCAGATCTTGTCTATTTTCCCTTCTTGGGGGGATCCATGTATATCTATCTCTCTTAGGGTTTTCTTTGTTACCTAGGGGTTTGTTTCTCTGGGGTCATGGACTATATGCTGGTTATCCTTTGCTTTACATCTAATATCCACTTATGGGTGAGTACATACCATGTTTGTCTTTCTGGGTCTGAGTTACCTCACTCAGGATGGTTTTTTCTAGTTTTATCCATTTGCATGCAAATTTCAAGATATCATTGTTTTTTTTTTCCACTGAGTAGCAGTCCATTGTGTAAATGTACCACATTTTCTTTATCCATTCTTTTGTTGAAGGGCATCTAAGTTGTTTCCAGGTTCTGGCTATTATGAATAATGCTATGAATATAGTTGAGCAAATGTACTTGTGGTATGAGTATGCATCTTTTGGGTATATGCCCAAGAGTGGTATTGCTAGGTCTAGAGGTAGATTGGTTCCCAATTTTTTGAGAAAATGCCATAGTAATTTTCAAAGTGGCTGTGTAAGTTTTCACTCCCACCAGCAACGGAGGAGTGTTCCCCTTACTCTGCATCCTTTCCAGCATAAGATATCATTGATGTTTTTTGATTTTAGCCATTCTGAATGGCATAAGATGGAATCTCACAGTCATTTTGATTTGCATTTCCCTGATGAATAAGGATGTTGAGCAATTCCTTCTGTGTTTTTCAGTCACTTGAGACTCTTCTGTTGAGAATTCTCTGTTTAGTTCTGTAACCCAATTTTTAATTAGATTATTTGGTATGTTGATATCTAGTTTCTTGAGTTCTTTATATATTTTGGAGATCAGTCCTCTGTCTGAATTGGGGTTGGTGAAGATCTTTTCCAATTCAGTTGGCTGCTGTTTTGTCTTATTGACTGTGTCCTTTGCCTTACAGAACAAGAGAAATTCCCAGGAATCCACAAGGATGACTCAAGTTAAGACCCTAAGCAATAGTGGAGATGGTTCCTGAACTGGCTTACCCCTCTAATCAGATTGATGACTATCTTAATTGTCATCATAGAACCTTCATCCAGCAACTGATGGAACCAGATACAGAGATCCACAGCTAAGCACTGGGTTGAGCTCCCAGAATCCAGCTGAAGAGAGGGAGGAGTGATAATATGAGCAAAGGGGCCAAGACCATGATGGGGACACCCACAGAAACAGCTTATCTGAGCTAGTGGGAGCTCACTGACTGGAATGACAGTGGGGGAATGTACATAGACCCAAACTAGACCCTCTGAATGTGGGTGACAGTTGTATAGCTGGGGCAGTCTGTGGGACTTCTGGCAGTGGGACAAGGATTTATTCAAGTACTAGCTTGAGCTGGATTTTTCAAGCACATTCTCTTTGGAGAGATACCTTGCTCAGCCTAGACATAAGGTCGAGGGCCTTGGTCCTGCCTCAAAGTGATATGCCAGACTTTGTTGACTTTCCATGAGAGGCTTCACCTTCTCTGAGTAGTGGATTGGGGGCAGGGTGGGGGAAAGGTAGGGAGAGTGGGATGATGGGAGAGAGAGAGAGGTAACTGGGATTAGTACATAAAATAAAAAGGATTGATTTAAAAATAAAAAATATCAAAAAAGATAAAAAAAGGTAGTAAATCTTATGAAAGTTAATACACAATATCAAAACCAAATCCAGGATAATCTCACCAATGGATTTAGAGAGAATCCAGGGAATGGAGAGTAATGGTAATGTCTTTTGCTGAAAATAGGTGTTGGTCCATTTCGTGTCTGTTACTTTTCAAATGCAATGTATACAATTTATAGCCTTTGTGTCTATAACATATTTATAAACAGATTTTTTTTGCTATTTCTTTGAAAATCTGTTGGGGGGAAAGGGTTGCTTGTTCGTCCCAGTCACCCAGCCATGAAATAACAACTCAGAAAACCATATTATTTGCAATACTGTTTGGCCAATAGCGTAAGTGTATTTCTGGCTAAACTCATATCCTAAACTAACCCATCTCTATTATTCTGTATATTTCCACACGGCTGTGGCTTACCAGCTAAAGGTTCAGAACATTTGTCTCTGGTGGTGGCTCCATGGCTTCTGCCTTTCTCTCTCCCAGCATTCAGCCCAGCTTTTCATGCCTAGTCTGTGCATCACCACGAAGCAAATTCATGGCTTCTTCTAACTCGGTCTTTCTCCTCCCATGCTATAGGCCAAGCCAGTTTTCTTTATTCATTAACCAATAAAATCAACACATAGACAAAAAGACCTCCCACAACAAAAATCTTGTAAAAAGTGTGTTGATTACCTTGATCATCCCACACATTCAAAGTACATCCCCTCTTACACACTCAAATTTGTGTTCTGTTTATTGAAAAGCCCATAAAATCCAATTTATGCTGCTCGCATATTCTTAGATGTTTATCTTTCTACTGAAGCATTTCAACTCACCAAGGGCTACACTTTGAAAGAACACAGAATGTCTGTCTCCAAGAACCTGTCAATTGCTGATATTTCTTTTGCTATTGGTGGAACTCCATGCTCACCTCCTCATGCGGTGCTTCGATTTGGTCTGCCTTAAACTTGCATAGGCCTAATGCATGCTGCCATAACTGCTGTCACTTCATATGTGCATTGGCCCTAGTGTGTTTAGAAGATACTCTTTCCTTGTAGTCCTCTACCACATCTAGTTCTTACATTATTTCCACTCCCTCTTCTGCAACGATCCTTACAAGGAGGGGTATGAAACAAATATTCCATTTAGGGCTAAACATTCAGCAGCTACATTCTCTGCTCCTTGTTCAGTTGTGAGTAACTATGTCAATCACTATCGCCTGTAAATCGATGCTTCTCTGACGCATGTTGAGTAATGAGAGAGAGATCTATAGGTATAAGATAGATAACTAGAATTCAGTTTATTGTTATGTCCATTTAGCAGAATAATTATAGTAGGTTCTCTCCCAATGATTATGATCCAGTGTAGTCATAGGTTCTTGGCCTTAACATGGAGAAATGAAGGTAATATTCACCTAGGCTTTATACCTAATGGTCAAATAGTGTTTAATGAAGGGGGATAACTCTGTGAAAAATACCACAATGAAATCCATTATTCTGTATGTACATCTAAAAAGGTTAATTCACACTTACTTATTTATTATGGTGGGGACAGAGCAGGACTACATGCCATGCCATAGGTGTGGAAGTAGAAGAGAACATTTGGATGTCAAGTCTCTCTTACATCATGTGGGATTCTGGGATCTGATTCAGGTCGTCAGCTTGGTGAAAGGTGCTAAGTCTCTCTTACATCATGTGGGCTTCTGGGATCCAATTCAGGTCATCAGCTTGGTGGAGACCAGCTAAACCCTAGTCTCCAAAATAAATTATAAAAATGGCATAGATATGTGTCTCTGTAAGAACATGTATGAAATTCTGTATATACCTATTCTACTAACACATATGAACTATAAAGGCAAAAATCAATTATTTTGGGGTTTCCATTTTTCTAAATTTTAAGCAGTTAAAAAATATTTGTTAATATTTATGTGTATTGGTGTTTTACCTACTTGTGTTGTCTGTATTTATGTGTATTGGTGTTTTACCTGTTTGTATTGTCTGTATTTGCAGTGCCCACGAAGGCCAGAAGATGACATGGGATCCCCTTAAGTGGTAGTTACAAAAACTTGAGAAGTGCCATGATGGTGCGAGCAACTGAACGTGGGACCTCTAGAAAAGCAGTCAGTGCTCTTAAGCACTGAGCCATCTCTCAAGCACCTGCTTTTAACTTTTCTGAGAAAGGGTCTCATTATGTATCCCTGACTGGCCTGGTACTTGCTATGTATGTCAGGTTGGCTTTGAACTCACTGATACCTGCCTGCCTCTGCCTCCCAAGTGCTCTGATTAAAGGCGTGTGCCACCAAGTCAGTAAAATCAGCCATTTTAAAATGCAGAAAGTAAAACATAATACAGTTATTGTTTTGTTCATGAATAAACAAAGACTCTTCTATTATTGAATTGTAGCAGTTTGACTGCATGTTTCGAATGCTCAACCTTTAATATCTTGATAAATATTATGATTTGATAGTTATTATTAACTAATAAACACACAAAGTATTGTATAGTCTTAACAAAAGTGGGTACTTATTAAATTACCAGGTGGTTTTCTTTAGTACTTTCAATTTTGTTTTATTAATTCCCACTAAGTTTAGCATTATCACTATTTTTCCCATGAAATGTAGCTGATGAAGACCTAGTTGTATATGTAGGAGGAATATCGTAACCTTTGTTCACTTATATTGGTCTTGGTATTTTCATCTGTCAGAGGTTTCTTTGTCATTTCTTGAGGTCCTTATCAGTGTTTTCAAAGCTCATTTAAATTTAATTAATTGACAATTCTTCTCAACTAGATCCACAAATTGTAATTTTTATATAATTTTCTATTATGCATCTCTCTGATATATGTTTAAAACCATACATTTATTAGTAATATTGCTCTGTATTAAAATTGTGATTCAGGAACTTTGGATAAGATACTGTGGAAAGAACTCATCTCTATTGTTCATTATTTAGGACTATGACTTGGATGCCATGGTCCGAATGATGGAGCCATGACATAGACCAAGTCACTTCTCCATTCAATCTTCACGCTGGCTAGCTTACATTTCCTCACAGCATGCTTGTCCCAAAGTTCTAAGAGAGCTATATATAGGTTATTATCATCTTTTTAAAAAAATATAAATTGGGCATCTCCATCAAATACTTTCCCTCAGATCTCATGGAATCCTGGGGAATGGGAAGCAGAAAGGTTTTAAAAGCCAGATGGAATGAAAGACATAGGAAAACATAGTCCTGTGAGGGAGCTAAGCAAGGTGCATATGAGCTCACAGTGGCTGAAGCAACAAGCTCAAACCCTGCATGGGTCTACACCAGTTCCTCTGAATATAGACTAAAGCTATTAGTTTAGTGTTTTGTGGGACTCCTGACTGTGAGAACGAGTGTGTCTCTGACTCTTCTGTCTGCTCTTGAGAATCTTCGCCTCTTGTTGGGTCAATGTATCCAGTTTCAATATGATAGCTTTTGTTTTTATCATTATTATGTTTTTATTTTGTTACGTTTGGTTGTTATCTTTTAGAAGACTCTTTTTTTTTTCTTATATTCTTGGTTGTGAGCCTAGCCTTTAATGGTTGAACCGTCTCTCCATTCCTGAACCCTGTTCTTTTCTAATGAGAAACAGAAAAGGAATGGATATAGAGGGAAAAGAACAAGGGGAGGAATTGGAAGGAGTAGAGGGAGGGGAAACTATAATCAGGAAATATGAAGAAGGAAACTATTTTCAATAAAGGAGAATATATTTACAATTTTTACATCTTACAATATATCCTAACTGGTCTAGATAGCATCACTTCCCATATTCTCTCCTGGCATGTAAGTCATTAAGGCTGGACAAGATTTAAGAGATAAAGAATTTCATACATGCTTCAGAGAGGAAGAAAAGAATTGACTGTGATGTTCAATCTATCTACTATCTATCCATCATCTATATCTCATTTATTATTTATCTATCATTTATTATCTACCTATCTTATCTTTTTATTATTTATCATCTAACATATATATCATCTAGCTCTCTCTCTCTAACTAAAATGCAGCTCTTATAAACTCTTCCTCATTGTAAAACTCCAAGTCTTCTTCAGATACAGAACATGAAGATATCTTACACTGATGAGTTTTTTAAGTCCATCAGTTATTAGTTATTCAATAGTAACGCATCTTTCCACTCTCCTTTCACAGAATATAAATTAGATCCCTCTCATCTCTGTGGGGATGTCCTCTCTTCCTAAGTAATGGTAAGCAGTGCTAGGGATGCTAGAATAAGAATGATCACACTCAACTGAAAGATATGGATTGTGATTTCCTGTGGCTCCAAAGCCCATGCAGCAGAGTTACAGAAATTTGAGCATTCGAAGTAAATGTTGTCAAGAGGCTTCCAAGTGCCGATGTCTTGTTGCATGCTGGCATGGCTTCCAGTAGTGTGAGACTGGGAGCAAGGTGCAGCTTTTGCAGTCCTGCTGCACATGCTGACAGGTGGATGGGTTCCTTTTGCCCGAGCCAGAGGTCCCACAGCTGCTAATTGTAATTATCCTTGTCAGCAATGCATTCCCCTCAGGAAACTCCTGCTGCTTCATTAGGGCTAATTGCCAATAGGCAGTGCAATTTCCTAGAAGAGGAGGGGCCATAAACCCTCAGGGAGTTGACGGAACAGCTGTGTGAGCTCGGGAAAGCCAGATGTGGCCATGTGCCATTAAAGTGTGGCTGAGAGCTGCTGAACTCACTCAGCCAAGTCCCGAGAACAGAAGAAAATACTTTGGTGAGGTATTCCACACTCCTCTCTGTCTTTATACCCTAAGTGTTTTGTGAGAGATATGAATTCACCTTGCTGGACTTCCAGTGTGAAAAAGAAAAAGGAAGAGGAGGAGGAAAGAGAAAAAGAAAAAGAAAAAAACGAAACAAAAAACCCCTCTCACTTTGCATGTATATTTCTTAACTTACATATGACTTGTAGTTTAAATAATTTCCCTGCATCTAGCTTTACTCACTTTTTTCCCTTTTCACACACACACACACACACACACACACACACACACACACATATATATATATATATATATATATATATATATATATATATATATACTCTACTCTTTGTCTGGATCTATGCCTGCACTTACAGCGAAAGATGAAGTGCCCTGTCCAGTGATAGCAAAATCATACATAGAGTATTATGGTCAATTTACAGTCAATTAGGGCTGCTATAACAGATTCCTCAGACTGGGTGGGTGACTTGTTAAGAACAGAAATTATTTCTCACAATTGTGTAAGGTGGAAATCATACACTGGGGTGACAACCTGCTTTAATTCAACTGAGGGCCCTCTTCCAGGGTGCAGACTATTGACTTGCTGTATCCTCACAAGGCAGAGATCAAGGAAGAGAAGAAAATTCTCTTGTGATACTTGAAAGGACTCTAGCCCCATTCATAAGAGCCTTATCTTCATGACCTCATCAACCCTATACACCTCTCAAAAGCTCTGATTACTCACACCATCACACCGAGCGAATAGGGTTTCAGCATAGGAATTTTTGGTGTACTGAAATATTCATTCCATAAAATTCCATAATTGGCCCCTTAAAAATCAAAACCCTTCTGACAGTGACACACATTTCTTCTATCCCTACAGCCCCAAGAACCTTAATTCATTCAAGTGTTACTCAGAGGTCCAAAGTTGTTGATATATAGACTTGATTTGAAATATTAGAAGTTAAATGAGTTCACCAAGGAAAGGACTATAGATAGAAGAACATAGACAGAAAGAAGAGCATGCTATGACCTTCCCCCACTGGGGGAAAACAGGAATAAGTGGGAACAACTTAGAAAACTCTATGGAGCCTGTAGGAATCAACTCAAGGGTGTAGCATTTCCAATACTACCAAAACGAATTTCAGCTAGCAGATGAAGCTACTCAACTCTCTAATAATACCTAGAGGTGAGGAACCATGAGAATGAAGAATTGATGACTGGGGAGTTGTCCAGGAACCTCTCAATATCTATCTATCTATCTATCTATCTATCTATCTATCTATCTATCTATCTATCTATCTACCTACTAATGGTGAATCAATCCCACACCAGTTATGTTTTAAAGGGGTATTTATTTTGGGGGGTAAAACTTACATACACCATAACCCGTCAGGAAGGGAGCCTAGTCGCTGGAGCAGGAGCCGGGAGCAGTATTGGCTGACGAAGCAGAAGGCGTCCCCCCCCCCCACCGCAGCGCTGTGGGCTCGTGCTTCAGCGACTATTGGCTGAAGCAGTGGAAGGTACTCCCGCAGCAACCTACCTATAGTCTATCTATTCTTTGTATGCTTTTACATTTTGAAAGACGCTAGCATTAACTATCCCAGACTTGTCTTAGTTCCTTTGAAGTCTTCCTGTGTCAGCCTTCCAAGTGCTGAGTTTCCATTTATAAGCTACCTCACCCAAGTTAAGCTCATTATATTTTTGATTTTTTTCTAAATTTATTTATTTAATTTCATGTGTAGGAGTGTTTTGCCTGAATGTATGTTCTGCATCACTTGAGTAGGGAGAGGGGATTGGATCCCTGGGGGCTGAAGTTTGGGTGGTTGTAAGCCACAGTGCCCGTTCTGGAAAATGAACTCGAGTCCTCTGCCAGAGCAAGTGCCTTTAACCACTGAGATAGCTCTTCAAACCCGCAATATTATTCTTTTTCTTACAACCCGGCTGCAGTTTCCCCTCCTTTCTCTTCTCCCAGTCCCCCTGCACCTCCCCTCTGTACCCCCCCCACTCTTCTGTTTCCATCCATAAAGGGCAGGTCTCCCACGGAAACTTGGCATATCAAGTGTCAGTAAGACTAGGCCCCTCCCTTCCTATCAAGACAACACAGTATGAAGAAAAGGGCCCCAGAAACAAGAGAAAGCGTCAGAGACAGCAATTGCTCCCACTGTTAGTGGTCCTTCCTACAAGACGACCAAGCTACGCAACTGTAACACATATGCAGAGTGCTAAGTCAGTCCCGTGCAGACTGCTTGTCTGTTCAGTAGTATCCGTGAGGTCCTATGGGCTCAGGTTTGCTGGCTCTGTGTGTTTTCTTGCGGTGTCCTCGACTCCTTTGGCTCCTCCAATCCTTTCTCTCCCTCTTCAGCAGGATTCCCCGAGGTCTGCCAAACATTTGGCTGAGGGTCATCAATTGTTTCCATCAGTTGGTGATGAAGCCTCTCTGATGACAAACGAGGTAGGTAACAATCTACAAGTGTAGCAGAATTTCATTAGGCATCATTACATTGACTTTTTTTGCCAGTTGTATTTGGTTCTATTCTAGGTCTCTGTGATATCCAGCCTCTGGGTCCTGGCCATCCAGACAGTGTCAGAGGTGAGCTCCCTCTCACCGCATGGGTCTCAGGCTGGAACAGTCATTTGTTGGCAACTCCCACACTTTCTGCACCACCTTTAGGCCAGCACATCTTGTAGGCAGGACAAATTATAGGTCGAAGGTTATGTAGCTGGGTTGGTGTCCCAGTCCCTCTACTGGAAGTCTTGCCTGGTTGAGTAGGTAACCAGTTCATGCTCCATATCCCCTATCACTAGACGTCTAAGCCGGGGTTACCCTTGGAGATTCTTGGGAGTTTCCATTGCACTAGGTTTCTACCTCATCCGGTAATGCCCCCCTTTTCCAGTTGTGTCTTCCTGTACTTTCTCCCCTCTGCCCCCACCTGAACTCTCCTCTTCCTTTCCCTACCCATCTCCAGTACACCCTTGAAAGCTATACTATTTTCCCTCCCCAGAGTGACTGAAGCATAACCCCTTGAACTCTCCTTGTAACCTGGCTTCTCTGGGTCTGCAGATTGAAGCATGGTTATCCTTCACTTTATAGCAAATAGCCACTTATAAATGTCTTTCTGGGTCTAGGTTACCTCACGTAGGATGATTTTCCTAGTTCCATCCATTCTCCTACAAATTTCATGATATTGTTTTTAACATCTGAGTAATACTCGATTGTGTAAATGTGCCACATTTTAATTCTCTATTCTTTGGTTGAGGGACATCTAGGTTGCTTTCAGCTTCTTGCTATTATGAATAAAGCTTTTGTGAACACAGTTGAGCAAGTGTCCTTGTTATATGATTGACCATCCTTTGGGTATATGCCCAGGAGTAGTATAGCTGGGTTTTGAGGTAGATCGATTCCCCATTTTCTGAGAAACCATCATACTGATTTCCAAAGTAGCTATACATCTTGATTTACATTTCCCTGAGGGCTCAGGAGTTTGAATATTTCCTTAAGTGCTTCTTGGCCATCTGAGATTCCCCTATTGAGAATTCTTTGTTCAGATCTGTGCCCCATCTTTTAAATTGGATTATTTGGATTTTTAATGTCTAGTTTTTTGAGTTCTTCATTTATTCTGCAAATCAGCCCTCTGTCAGATGTAGGGTTGGTGAACATTTTTTCCCATTCTGTAGGCTGCCATTTTGTCCTATTGACAATGTCCATTTCCCCTACAGAACTTTTTCAGTTTCCTGGACAATTGGCAATTTATTAATTGTCAATCTTAGAGACTGTTCTATTGGTGTTCTGTTCAAGAAGTTGCCTCCTGTGCTAATGTGTTCAAGGATATTTCTCACTTTTTCAGTAAGCCACAGTCTCGTGGCAATACACAGATTAATAGAAATGAGTTAATTCAAGGTGTAAGAGCTAGCTAGGAATATGCCTGAGCCATTGGCCAGTGTTCTAATTAATATAGTTTTCGTCATTATTCAGGTCTGGGTGGCCAGAAATGAAAGCACAGTCTCCATTTACAAAAGATCAAGTGTTCATAGGTGTGTGGATTTATATCTGGGTCTTTGATTTGATTCCTTTGATCCACCTCTCTGATTTTATGACAATACCATGTGGTTTTCATTACTGTAGCTCTGTAGTAGAGCTTGAAATCAGGAATGGTAATATCTCTAGAAGTTCTTTAATTGTCCAGAGTTGTTTTTGTGATCCTGTATTTTTTGTTTTTCTGTATGAAGTTGAATATTGTTCTTTTCAAGGCCTCGTAGAATTGTGTTGGGATTTTGATGGGGATTGTGTTGAATCTGTAGCTTGCTTTTGGTAAAATGGTCATTTTTACTGTGGTAATCCTACTAATCTATGATCAATGAAGATTTTTCCAACTTCTGATAACTTCTCAGATTATTTTCATTAAAGTCTTGAAGTTCTTCTCATATAAGTTTTTTACTTTCTTGTTTAGAGTTACACGGTAATATTTTATATTATTTGTGGCTTTTATGAAGGGTATTGTTTCCATGATTTCTTTCTCAGCCATTTATATCATTTGTGTATAGAAAGGTTAGTGGGGTTTTTTTTGTTAATCTTGTATTCAGCCACATCCCTGAAGGTATTTATCAGGTATTTGAGTTCCCTGATAGAATTTTTTTGGGGTTACTTATGTATACTATCATTTCATCAGCAAATAGCAATACTGTGACTTCTTCCTTTCCAATTTGTATCCTCTTGATATCCTTTAGTTGTTTTATTACTCTAGGCAGAACTTGAAGTACTATTTTGAATAGATATATAGAGAGCGAACAGCCATGTCTTGTTCCTGGTTTTACTGGAATTGCTTTAGTGTTCTCTCCATTTCATTTGATGTTGGCTACAGGCTTGCTGTATATTGCCATTATTATATGTTTTGGTATGTCCCTTGTATCATTGATCTCTCCAAGACTTTTATCATGAAGGGGTGTTAGATTTTGGCAAAGTCTTTTTCAGCATCTAATGAGATGCTTTTTATTTCAGTGTCTTTATGTGATGAATTACATTGACAAATTTTCATATGTTGGACTATCCTTGCATCTCTGGGATAAAACCTACTTGATCATGGTGGATGATCTTTTTGGTGGGTTCTTAGATTTGCTTTGTATTTTATTGAGTATTTTGCACCAATATTCGTGAGGGATAGTGGTCTGTAATTCTCTTTCCTTGTTGAATGTTTGTGTGGTTTGGTTATTAGGGTGACTGTGGCCTCATAAAATGAATTTTGCAACATTTCTTCCATTTCTATTTTTGTGGAATAATTTGATGAGTACTGATATTATCTCTTCTTTGAAAGTCTGGAAGAATTCTGCCTCCAAATCATCTATCCCTGGGGTTTCTTTTTGGTTTGGTAGACTTTTAATGACTGTATTTCCTTAGGGGTTATATTTTTAAGCTGTTTATCTGATATTGATTTAACTTTTTAAGTAGTATTTATCAAGAAATTTCTTAATGTTTTAGATTTTCAAATTTTGTGGACTACAGGTTTTGACCAAATGATTCTTTGGATTTCCTCAGTGTCTGTTGTTGTATCCCCTTTTCATTTCTGATTTTATTAATGTGAATATTCTCTCTCTGCTTTTTAGTATTTTTGGATAAGGGTTTGTCTATTTTGTTGATTTTTATCAAAGAACCAACTCATTTTGTTCATTAATTTTTATGTTATTGTCTTTGTTTCCATTTTATGTATTTCAACCCTAAATTTGACTCTTTCCTGCCCTCTACTCCTCTTGCATGTGTTTGCCTCTTTTTGTTCTTGAGCTTTCAGGTGTGCTGTTAAGTTGCTAGTGTGATGTCTCCCAAATTTATTCATGAACATACTTATTTCTATGAACTTTCATCTTAGTAGTGCTTACATTGTGTCCCATAAGTTTGGTATGTTATGAATTAATTTTCATTGAATTCTAGAATGTCCTTAATTTCTTTTTTTTTGTCTTAACCCAGTGGTCATTCAGTAGAGAATAGTTTAACTTCCATAAGTTTTTAGGCTTTCAGTTGTTCCTACTGTTGTTGAAATCTAACTTTAATCTCTGGTGTTATGTATGATAAGATACAGGAGGTTTTTCAATTTCCTTGTATCTGTGGAGACTTGCTTTGTGACCAAGATTGTGGTAAGTATTGGAGAAGGCTCCATGAGATGCTGAGAAGAAGGTATATTCTTTGTGTTCCAGTGAAATGCTCCATAGACGTCTGTTTGGTCAATTTGAGTCATAACATCTGTCAGTTCCATTATTTTTCTGTTTAGTTTCTGTCTGTATGGGAAAATGTGTAAAAACCCCAATTGATAACTTTTGCATTTACGAAGTAAGACATTTTCTGAAACAAAATCTATCACCTTGTTGAAACTGCTACTACAGTCTCGGGTATTTTCTGTGTTTTTATGAGAATAACTAACCTCTTTAGGTTGGGATTTTCCTTCTAGAACCTTATGTAGGGCTTGCTTTGTAAATAAATACTGCTTAGTTTGTTATGGGATATCTTGCTATTGCCATCTATGGTGAATGAAAACTTTGCTGCATATAGTAGTCTGAGCTGGAAACTGTTGTCTCCTAGAGTCTGAAAGACATCTGTTCAGGCCCTTCTGGCTTTTAGAGTCTCCATTGAGAAGTTGGATGTGGTTCTTATAGGTCTGCCTTTGTATGTTACTTGGCCTTTTTTTTCTTTGCAGCTTTCAATATTCTTTCCTAGTTCTATATATTTAGTGTTTTGATTATTATATGGCCCAGGCCTTTCTTTTCTGATCTAAGCTGTTTTGTTTTCTGTAAACTTTTTGTACATTTATTAACATGTCTTCCTTTAGGTTAGGAAAATTTTCTTCCATGGTTTTGTTAAATGTATTTTCTGGTTTTTGAGCTGGGATTCTTCTATTCCTATGATTCTTAGGTTTGGTCTTTTCATGATGTCCCAGATTTCCTTGATGATTTGTTGGTAGTTTTTTAGATCTATTGCGTCTTCAACCCTTAAGAGTCTCTCTTCTATCTCTTGTATTCTGTGGGTGATGTTTGTGTCTATAGTTCCTATTTCCCCACCTAGATTTTCCATCTCCAGTATTCCCTTAGTTTGTGTTTTCTTTATTGCTTCTATTTCTGCTTTCATATATTGAACAATTTTGTTTCCTTCAACTGTTTGTGTTTTCCTGGATCTCTTTAAGGGATTTGTTAATTTCCTCTTTAAGGGCCTCTATAATCTTCATAAGGCTTGATTTCTTGAGCTTCAGCTGTGTTGGAATATCCAGGTCTTTCAGCAGTAGGATAGCTCACTCTGGTGATGCCATATTGTCCTTGGTGTTGTGATTGTGTTCTTATGCTGGCCTCTAGTCATCCGTGTTTGGGGTTATTATAGGTTTAGGTACTGATATCTAAGTTGTCTTTGTTATATTGATGTTTTTCCCTTGCTTTCTGTTTCCTCTCTGGTCTTCTGGCCTGAGCAACCTATGAGTCTGCAAGTCCAGTAGTAGGTCACCCTGGCAGCCTGTGTGACCTCTGGGGGTTTCGGTGCTTGCTTTGCATCTGGGGTTCTGGGTACTGGTGTGGCCCCTGGGGTTCCAAGCACATGGGGTTCCTGGAGTGCCTAGTACCAATGTGGCCTCTGGTAGAATGGGCCACAGTATGGAGCCCAGTGGAAGCAAACCCTCAATAATTAGTATTTCATGTCTTTTTAATATTTGCTTTTAACAAAAAAAATCCTCAGTGTTGATTTGGGATAAGATATCAAATAACTACTAATCTGGTTTTTATATCCCTTCTTCACAGGTCTAAAAAGTGATGGTGAAGGTAAAAAGTAGAAGCCTTTTAATTTGGAATGGTTAGGATGTGTTAGAGATGAAGAATGTGTTGTCTAGATTAGCTGAATGAGCACAGTATCATATATGCCTAGTTCCTAGTATGAATATCTCCATATCTCTTTAAGACAAGTAAACTTCTTTTTGTAATCCCTGTCATTTCACATGTGTAGAGCCACATTTATGGATTCCTCAGAGCCTTCTGAATTCAAAGATGAAAAACAACTTGCAAATGAAGTGTAATAGCTTGGAGGCTGAATTCTCATTCATCTACCCAAGTTGAAATCTAAGCTTTGCCTCTCTATTGATCAGTTGACTTCATTAGGTTAAACTGTCTAACAAAGAGAGGCTAAATTATGAGCCAGGGAAGATTATTTTGCATATGAGAGTGCTTGGGTGAGGACCTGAGTTAAATTTCCCAGTATCAACATAAAAGTTGGGCACAGTCATGTACACCTCTAACCCCAGTGCTTTGGAGAGCAGAGAGAAGAAGATTGTTGGGACTTGTTGCCACTAGGCTTGCTCCAGGTTCAGTGAGAGATCCTGTCTCAAGGAGAAAAGACTGAGAGTAATAGAGCGGGAAACCCGATGTTCCCCTCTTATCTGTACATGTGCATCAGCATACATACCTACACGCACACACACACACACACACACACACACACACACACACACACGAGAGAGAGAGAGAGAGACAGACAGACAGACAGACAGACAGACAGAAAAAGACAGAGACAGAGAGCAACAGGGAGAGACTGAATTATAACAACAGGTTTCTCCTTCATTTGCCCCGTGAATGACTACAGGAAAGCTCTTTTGAATATACTATGGTTCTAGGCCATGGTGGAGCCTATACTGGCACTGCTGTTGCTTCTCCTCTTCTACCACCACCACCATGACTAGCATCTGTCCTCCTCTTTTTTCTCTTCCTGCAATTTTGTTTTAGGTCTTAGAGTGGTATCAGACTCAAGAAGCTTCTGTCTCAGCCTCCTAGGTGCTGAGATTATAAACATCTTCTTGACCAAGAAGCAATCTTGATCTACAAAAGGCCTATTTTAGTATAAGAGAAAAGAGATTCCAGCATGATATGAAAACCCACTTAAGGCTTCTATTTGAATTTCATGAACATTTATTTTCTTTTGACTAAAGCAAGGTGTGTGCTATGGCTTCTGTCTCCACATATGATCACCATCTATTTCACCATTCTCTGGTTGTGATCCTCTGCCCATCAAACATGGATCTGGTCAGTTGTGGTGGCTCATACCAGTAGGATTTGCTTAAGGAGGCAGAGGCAGGAGGATCATGAGTTTGAGGTCAGCCTAGGCTACACACTTTTAAAGGGGCTGGAGAGATGGCTCAGTGGTCCTCTGCTCTTCCAGAGGACCTGGGTTCAATCTCTAGCACCCACATGACAGCTCACAACTGTCTATAACTTCGGTATTAGGGGACCCAACACCCTCAGAGAGCCATACATGCATTGGCCAATGCCAATGCACATAAAAAAGGAAAATAAATGGAACTGGTATCTCTTATCTTCCACTAATGGAATGTAGCAAGCCAATAGCAGTATTTTGACACTATCAAACTCAAGTCAAGAAAGATTAATAGCTTCTGCTTCCTTTGTCTTCAGACCCAGTTATCATGCTGAAAGAAATAACAATCTGTAGTGCAGAATGAATAGAAACTATGTGCAAGGAAATAATGAAGGATAAGAGGTCATCTTGCACTCCCAAGTTCTAACTAGATCCCAGTTGAATGGAAATGATGATACTTCAAGCAAGACTAACAGAACCTCAGCAAACCAACTGAATTCTGGAAACTAAGAGGTGGATATTCTATGCCAATTAAATTGGATAGTATTTAACACTAAAGAAGTGAAATTCATTGGTCAAGCCAGGTGTTTTATCTGCAAAAAGGTGTGGAAGGGGAAAAGTAGGTATTTTCAAACAACTTTATTTTAGGACAACCCTTCATTGACTTTGTCAACTTCCTATCCTGTTACTTCCTTTACTCATCTGTAAACTTAAGGGATTTTATCTTTCTATAGCCATCTAATTTAATAAGGAAATGAAGTTCAATAAATGCACAAGATACACTAAAATCTGAAACAGAACATTTATTTGTTGTTGTTGTTGTTGTTACTGTTTCTTGTGTTAATTTCCCTTGTGGCACCAAAATAGTGTCATTTAATTTTATTTAAATTTATTTGTGTATGAAGCTGGGTTCTAACTCAGATCCCAACAAACGGTAGGCAAGCACTCTATCCCAGAGTCACACCTCAGGATAAAGAGTCATTTAGAAACTGGTTTTTGTTTGTTTGTTTGTTTCCATCTCTGTAGGCCATGCTGTTCAAAAGAAAGGATGATACCACCTTGTTTCATCCACAGTCTCTGTTAACAATGTACTTTATGTCAGAAAAGACTTTCAGCCTGGACCACAAGCACTGGGTAGAAGGATTATACAGGGGTGGAGAGATGGCCCAGCACTTAAGAGCACTAGCTGCTCCTGCAGAGGAATCAAATTCAGATCCTAGCATCCACATCTGGCAGCGCAAGACAGCCTGTAACTCTAGTTCCAGGGGATTGAGTAAGTGCCCTATTCAAGCTTTTGTGGAAAGAGGGCATGAACATGGTACAATCTGCACATGTAGGCAAACACTTGTACACATAAAAATGAACAAATATTTAAAAAGAAGCATCATGTTATTGGGCTCCAATTACTTTTAAAACATTCTTCCTTTCAACAATTTGCTTTGCAGCTACTGATGCCCTCGTCACTGAAAAGCTCTTCTCTGAATTACTTCAAGCTAGTAAAGTGCCATAGAAGGTCACTGATTCGCTGATTACAAAAGATCCATCTCTTTCCAGGAACATTCCCAAGTACCATGAGACAATTTTGACAAGGCTTACCATGATAACAGTAGTGATTTGATTCCAAGTTTCACTTGCCCATTCGCTATACTTAATGTGGATTTAAAAATCACTTTTTGCTGTAAGAATATATTATCGATATCTAGAAAATAATAAATCAAAGAAGAAAACTGTTAGGGCTTTGAATAGAAATCCAACATGGGGGATGTGGAACAATGTTAGAGCAATTACCTAGCATGTTTAAGACCCTAAGGTCCATTTCCGGTAACACACACATATACACATACTCACTCTCTGTCTCTGTCTCTCTCTCTGTCTCTCCCTCTGTCTCTCCCTCTCTCTCTCAGTCTCTCTCTCTCTCTCTGTCTCTCTCTCTGTCTCTCTCTCTCTCTCTCACACACACACAATTAGTATGTTAAAGCAAGATTTAACCATACTATCTTATTTACTACTGCAGATGTTTTGTTATCAATTTCCTTATCATTTATCAAACATTGGTGTTGGAGTCCCTACCTATTTGATTAGAAGAAAGTTTTTTACCAAACTTTTTTTTATAATTCATAGGGATTCTTTTTTAAGTGTGTGTGTGTGTGTGTGTGTGTGTGTGTGTGTGTGTGTGTGTGCACGCAGGTGCGTATGGGGGTGGTGGGCCACATGTACATCCCAGCAACATGCGTAGGTCAGAAAACAGCTTTGTGGAGTAAGTTCTCTCCTTCCACATTGATGTCCGTTCCCAGTCATCATGCTTACATGACAAGAGCCTATGCCCACTAAGCCATATCACTGCTCCCGGTTTCTAGGAATTCTTTTTGTCATGACATAATTTTTTTATTGAATCCTTGGGAAATTCTTTTTAATTGTTTTTATTGAGCTATATATTTTTCTCCTCTCCCCTCCCCTTTTGCCCTCTTCCATGATCCCCATGCTCTCAATTAACTCAGGAGATCTTCTCTTTTTCTACTTCCCATGTAGATTAGATCCATGTCTGTCTCTCTTAGGGTCCTCTTTGCTGTGAATTGTAGACTGATTTTTCTTTGCTTTATGTCTAAAAGCCACTTATGAGTGAGTATATGTTATATTTGTCTTTATGGTTATGGATTACCTCACTCAATACGATGTTTTCTAAATCCATCCATTTGCCCACAAATTTCAAGATGTTATTATTTTTTTTCCTCTGTGTAGTACACCACTGTGTAAATGTACCACATTTTCCTTATCCATTCTTTAGTCGAGGGACCTTTAGGTTGTTTCCTGGTTCTGGCTATGTTGTATGGAGGTCGCTTGTTGGTTCCCGGCCACCCAGCTAGCTTAGACCCAAAATAATCACTCAGAAAACTGTATTAATTAAATCACTGCTTGTCCCATTAGTTCTAGCTTCTTATTGGCTAACTCTTATACTAATTTAACCCATTTCTATTCATCTGTATATCACCACGTGGCTATGGCTTACCAGGTAAAGCCCCCAGCTTCTATTTTTAGCAGCTCCATGGCTTCTCTTTGACTTCATCCTTCTTTCTCCCAGCATTCAGCTTAGTTTTCCCTGCCTACTTAAGCTCTGCCCTGCTATAGGTCCAAAGCATTTTCTTTATTCATTAATAGTAATCACAGCATACAGAGGGAAATCTCACATCATAGCTATGAAAAACAATGCTGCTATGAACATATTTGAACACATGTACTTGTAGTATGATTGAGCATCCTTTGGGTATATACCCAAAAGTGGTATTGCTGGGTCTTTAGGTAGGTTATTTCTTAATTTCTGAGAAATCACCATAATGATATCCAAAGCAGCTATACCAGTTTGCACTCCCACCAGCAATGGAAGAGTGTTCCCTTTATCATACATCCTCTCTAGCATAAGTTGTCATCAGTGCTTTTGATCTTGGCCATTCTTATATAGATAAGATAGAATCTCAGAGTTCTTTTGATTGGCATTTCCCTGATGGCTAAGAATGTTGAGCATTTCCTTAAGTGTCTTTCAGTCATTTAGATTCCTCTGTTGAGAGTTGTCTGTTTAGGTCTGTACCCCATTTTTATTGAATTATTTATTCTTTTGATGACCAATTTCTTGATTTCTTTATATATTTTGGAGATCAGTCTTCTGTCTGATGTGGGATTGGTGAAGATATTTTCCCATTATGTAGGCTGCCATTTTGTCTTGTTGACCATGTCATTTGCTTTACAGAAACGTCTCAATTTCAGGAGGTCCCATTTATTAATTTTTTCTCTCAGTGTCTGTGCTACTGGGGTTATATTTAAGAATTGGTATACTGTGCCAATGCATTCAAGTGTGCTTCCCATTTTCTTGTCTATGAGGTTAAGTGTGGTTGGTTTTATTTTAAGGTCTTTGATCCATTTGGACTTGAGTTTTGTGCATGGTGATAGATCTATTTTAATTCTTCTACATGTTGGTATCCAGTTACGCCAGCACCATTTGTTGGGAATTTCATATTATGCACCCCAATCTTACTTACCTTCTAGTCCTTCCATATCCTCCCTTCATCCCTGCAAGATTTCCCCTACAAACCAATTAAAATCAAAACAGAACAAAAAACTACCTTGCTTCCCCATCCTTTCAACACCTCTTCATTCATTGTAGGGGCATTTGGAGCTGCAGTATGTCACACAGTGTACCCTTTTGTCCAATCAGCCCCACCCACAAAATGCTCATTAGATAATTCACCAGTCTGGTTCAGGCCCTGTGGCCTCTGGCATTACTCAACACTCACCAAAACTCCTTTCAGGTATCCTACTATTGCCCCAGTCATGGGGATCCTGTGATTATTGTTCTGCAGGATCAGTCACTTCACCTGCTTCAGCAGGTCATTGATGGAGCAGATGTTAGGGCAGAAAAACCCAAGGCTCAGCTGAGCTTGTTGGTCTAGGCCTCTAGGACCATCACTTCAGGTGAGAGGTATCCTAGGGCCATGCCATCATGGTCAGATCATGGAAGCCCTCGGTAAGGGGTGGCTGCTAGTTCATTTCCCGACAGCCCACCAGCTCATACCCGAAATAATCACACAGAAACTATATTATTTAAAACACTGTTTGGTCAATGACTCTAGCATATTTCTAGCAAGCTCTTACATATTAAATTAACCCATTTCTATTATTTCATATTTTACCACGAGGTTTGTGGCCTACCAGCAAGGTTCCAGCTGGCAGCTTTCTCCTCTGGAGGCTCTGTGGCATCTCTTCACTCTGCCTTCTTTTTCCCAGCATTCAGTTTAGTTTTCCCTGCCTAATTCTACTCTTTTGTCCTATCACAGGCCAAGATAGTTTCTTTATTAACCAATGGCATTCACAGCATACAGAGGGGAATCCCACTTTCGTGGGTCTCTATTTTATGAGTATGGGGGAGGGGCAAAGCTCTTACATGGGAGACTGAGCCAGCTCTCTTGCTGCAGTGATCAGCAGGGGCAGAGACAGATATCTCAGGACCAGTGAGGGATGGGACTGGCTGAGCACTAACGTTAAATTTCAATGCCCATGGTTCCTATGACCCCCCCACTGTGGCAACACCTGCTATGCACATCACCACAGACCCCAGCTGCAGCAGAACCATGGACCCAGACATGGCTCTAGGCAGCAACCCTAGTTCTGAGGATTCTTATCAGCATAATTTAATATATTTTGATAGTGTTATTAGCTACTTTTCCATTGCTGTGATAGACCATCATGAACAAGGCAACTTATAACAGAAAATATTTAATTGGTCTAATGGTTTCAGAGTGATAGAGTCCATGACAGAGGGCCAAAGGCATGGGTGTCTGGAACTGTTGAGAGCTCCCATCTCAAAATCACAAGCAGGAGGCAGAGAGGTACTGGTGATAGTGGGAGGCTTTTGAAGCCTCAGATCCCATCCTCATACTCCCTCCAACAAGGTCACACCTCCCAACTTTTCTTGAACAGTTCCACTAACTGAGGACCACGAATTCAAACATATGAGTCTATGGGGACCATTCTCATTCAAACCATCACAGATAGTTTCTGCTTTTTACATGCAGAACAAATCTTCCCTTCAGTTGTTTAGGCTTTAGTCAGAGTAAATTATATAAATCCATTTGTGTAGATTCTTTGTGACCTTTTTTTGACATGTGTAAAGTCTCACCCGTAGCTACAGCATTTTATTAAAAAGCAAGCATTTTATTAAATTTATTTATTTATCTATTTATATTTTGTGTTGGGGATAGTGTATGTTTGCCATGGTGGTGATGGTCAGAGAACAACTGGTGGGAACTGGATTTCTCCTTTCACTGTATGTGCCCTGGCAGTTGAACAGGCTTGGCAGCAGGTACCTTTTATACCCCTGAAATAGCAGTGCCTACAGGAAGCAAGTATTAAATTCAGGTCTTATTGTTAAATAAGGTGAGCCCAATAGGTCAAGAGAGAATCACCACTGAAACAAATGTTATTCAGATATCGCAAAAGGATTATTAATCAAAGAAAAAGAAATGAGCTGCACCATGCAAGTCTACGTGAAGACAAACAATGGTCAGTCAGTGTGGTATAAGTTAGAGACACTTGGAGAGAGGTCCCCTCGAATGAGAGATTGCCCCTGGCAGAATGGCCTATTGATATCTCTATAGGTCATTTTCTTGGTTTCTATCAAAGGAGGAGTGCATTACCTACCATGGATGGTGTCACCTGCGGGTAGGTGGTTCTGACTTGTGTAAGAAAGGTAGCTAAACCTTAATCTGGGAACAAGCCTGTAAACAGTTTAGTCTAAGCTTATGCCTTGGCTTCCCTTGGTGATAGACTGTAAAGAATAAGGTAAATAAACCATTTTCTCTGCAAGTTGCTTTTGGTCATGATGCTTAGAGTAAGAGAAAGCAAGCTAGGGCAGTCAGTAAGCAGAAGAGATGAGGGACATAGCATTTATAAGCTTCCCATTGGTAGGATACAGTATGCTATGCTGAAGACTACAGGGACTACCCAGAGCTCCCCCATACCTGGCTTTGGTGTGATTAAAGTAGGAGAATATTGACTTGGGTATAAGAGCCGAATAGAACATTATATGCGAAAGCTCCCTTACTTTAGATGTTTGCTGTCTTCGGTAACTATGTATCCATGAGAGGAGCAGTCATTTTGGTCAATGGTCAGTGAGGACCCAGATGCCAGACCAAAAAACATAAGAGAAAAACATGAAAATAGAATTAATATGAAAGCCTTTGTTAGGGACATTCTGATATATTAGACAATTTTCTACACCCCCTAAACCTCAATAGTAGAATAGTGGGGACCTTAACTAATAGTAGCATACCTTCAGATTGACTGACATGTAAATTTCCAATTATACACCTTGACTGAAATGAATTTTATTCATTTTTCTCAAGAACTGCATTACACTAGCATGGTCTTTCCTTCATTCCTTCCTTCTTTCCTATCTTCCTTAAAAGGGTCTTAGCCAAGGATGACTTTGAACTTCCCATCCTCTTACCCCTACTATCCAAGTGCAGGATTACAGGCATGTGCCACCTACCATATCTATTTTTTTGCAGAGCTGGGGATTCAACTCAGGTCTTTGCACATGCTAGGCAAAAATTCTGCCAACTAAGTCATATACTGAACCTTGTTGTGATATTTTTTTAAACACATTTCTGCAGTTTCTTGCTCCTGTTTCTTTCCTTCCACTGGGCTATAATTATGTTGAATCAGAAAGAATGACTATCCTAAATCACCCATGTATCTAGATGTACAGAATGCTAATTAATGTTTTAACATTTGTTAAATAATGAACTATTGAATTAATTGTGGAAATTGAATATCTAGAGAAAATGTTGTATAAATATATATAATCTCCTCTCACTATTTATGATCCTTATACTTTTATCAAGCAGATTTAGTTTCCAATACTGTAGTGCTTTTTCTTTCCCTAGGCCAGGATTAATTTTTGAGAGGCTTTACTGACAGATCACTTACATACTTTAAAATGTACCTATTTAAATTACCCCGACTCAATAGTCCAACAACTACCATTTTAGAATGTTTTAATAACCTCAGATAGAAACTTCTCACTGTTCCTCAGTTTGTCCTGCCTCTTTTATTATCTTAGCCTTTGACAGCCAATAATTTCTCATTGTCTCTATGGATTGGCCTACTATAAAAATTTCATATAACTGCAACCATACATTATGTGGTATTTTGAAACTGATTTCTTTCACTTTGCATGTTTTCACAATCTATTAATTTTATAACAAGTATCAGGACTTCATTTCTTATAATGTCTCAATAATATTCCATTATATAGATAATACACATTCTGTTTATCTGTACCCTGTTAATGATTACTTGGATTGTTTCTACCCTTCGGCTATTGTGGATACTACTATATTCACATTTGTATATAAGTTTTTGTTTCAAAGCCCTCCAAAACATTTCTCATATATATATATATATATATATAGATATATACATATATATACATATATATGGCACAGAATAATTTATGTTTAGCTTTTTGATGAATTTTTAAACTGCTTTTCTATAGTGGCTATATCATCTTACATTCTAACCTGGAATATATAATTCCTTTAGTTTTTATGAACACTTTTTTGGTGTGTGTGTTACTAAAATAGTCTCACAGAAAAGAGACTAAATGAAAGGAAGAAGCAACTAGACGATTTGTTTAGAAAAAAGATTTCAGCAGAAGAAGTGGTGATGAGACAGAATAATAGGGAATAAAAGAACTAAAATGCATCATGTAAATGTAGGAAATTGTCAAAAATTTTAAATTTTGAAAAGGAAAGAAAAAGTTTATACAGGGATCACAGCATCTTCCTTTTTATGATAGGTTATTTTGTTACTTTGATTTGCCCCAAGACCCTGTGTTAAGATGGGGTCAAGAAAGCTATTTGAGAAAGAAATATCTTGATAGAGAGAGCCATTATGGGATTGGGGATGGTGTGGGAGAATTGTCTTTATTCTGTCAATCATGTTTTAAATAAACACTGATTGGCCAGGCAGGAAGTATAGGTGGGTCAACCAGACAGGAAGTAGAGGCGGGGCGATGAGAACAGGAGTAATCTGGGAAGCAGGAAGCTCGCTCTGCAGTTCTGCCCAGATCACCGAGGAAACAAGATGTGAGCTGCCCCACTAAGAAAGGTACTGAGCCATGTGGCTAACATAGATAAGAATAATGGGTTAACATAAGCTACAAAAGCTAATTAGAAGCCTGAGCTAATGGACCAATCAGTTTTATAACTTATGGAGATCTCTGTGTGAATTTTCTTTGGGGCTTGCTGGCTGTGGGGAACTGGGCAGGGCAGAAACCCCAATATGCCAGCCTTCATGATACATAGGGAGAAACTGGTACCAGGGAAGTTCCCAAAAATCCATAAGAACGACCCCAGCTAAGACTCCTAGAAATAGTGGAGAAGGTATCTAAACTAGCCTTCGCCTGTAATTAGATTGGTGAATACCCCAACTATCCTCATTGAGCCTTCATTCAGTAACTTATGGAACCAAATGCAGACATCCATAATCAAGTACCAGGCTGACCTTCTGCAGCTTAGTTGAAGAGAAGCAGGAGGGAATATATGAGAAAGAAAGGTCAAGATCATTACCAGGAATCTACAGAAACAGCTGAACCAAGGTTGTGGGAAGTCATGAACTCTAAACCAACTGCTGTGGAGCCTGCATTGAACTGAACTAGGCCCTCTGCATGTGGCAGAAAGTTGTGTAGCTTGATCTGTCTGAGGGGCCCTTTGTTGATGGAAGTTTCTGTCCTTCCTGGTCCTAGAGTCATTCAGTCCCAAATAAACTCACAGAGACTTACATTAATTATAAACTATTTGACCTATTGCTCAAGTTTATTACTAACTAGCTCTTACAACTTAAATTAACCCATAATTCTTATCTATGTTTAGCCATGTTGTTTGATACCTTTTTTCTGTAAGGCATTCTCATCTTGGTCCCTTGAGTCTGGCTTGTGACTGCATATCTGCCTTTCCTCTTCTCAGAATTCTCATAGTCTTGTCACCATGCCTATACTTCCTCCCTGGCTACTGGCCAATCAGCATTTTATTAAACCAATATGAGTGACAAATCTTTACAGTGTACAATATCTGTTGTCTGAGGCTTCTGGTTTGTTCCTGGCCAGTCAGACTCAAATAATCACACAGAAACTATATCATTTGCAATACTGTTTGGCCAATATCTTAAGCATATTTCTACATAGCTCTTATATATTAACCTCTTATATATTTCTATATATAGAAATTAACCTATTTCTGTTATTTTATATTTTACCATGAGGCTCATGGTTTACCAGTAAATCTCCCAGGCGTCTGTCTCCTTCAGTGATAGCTACATGGTGTTTCTTCGTCTCTGCCTACTCTCTCTCTATATATAGCCTAGCTATGTTCTGTTAAACCATTCGCCAAAGCAGCTTCTTTATTAACCAGTGGCAATAAAACATATTCATAGCATACAGAGGGTAATCCCACATCAAAAAGCATCATTTCAAAGCACTCTATAATGTTTAGAGATTTATTGACAGTTGACAACTGATGGGAGAGGGAACCAGTTTTTTCAGGGAGGTGGCCTCTTTTAGGGCCATGCTCTAGTGGCTGACTGACATTCATCCCATGGGAGCAGCTATAATTGATTTCAGTAAGTTATAAAGGAGAAAATATTATGAAGTTGGGAGTGGTATGAGGAAGAGTTGGGTGAAGTTTGAAGGGGAGGAAAGATGTTATCAAAATAAATTGTATACTTGTATGAAATTCTTAAAGAATAGTTAGATAAAACTTCAAAAACAAAAATTTTTGTCCTAAATTAAAATGTATATGCAGTCAGATGTATCAATAATAAGAGAACATATTGATAAATTTTAGCAGATTTATGTACCCAGAGAAACACCACCATGTTTGAGATACAGAATAGTCTCAGTATCTTAGGATTCCCTTTGGTTTCCTACAGTCAATAGCTGCTCTATCATCTCTAGTATTGTTTTGATTTATATTATTACATTTAATATATATTTTAGAAAATGATATAAGTAAACTCATATGTACCCTTATAATTCACCCATTTAATTCACCACAATCATTTAATTTTATCTTGTAATTTTGAACAGTATATTTTGGCCAGGTGATGATGGTGCACACCTTTAAACCCAACACTTGGGAGGCAGAGACAGACAGATCTCTATGAGTTCGAGGCCAGCCTGGTCTATAAGAGCTAGTTCCGGGACTGTTCTAGGATAGATATCTAGGGCTGTTACACAGAGAAACCCTGTCTCAAAATAAAGTATATGTTGATCATATCAACCCCAACTTCTCATTTACTCCTCCCAGATATGCCCCAAACCCCTACTCTGCTAACTTAATGACCTAATTTTCTTAAAACTTAATAACTCATTGACTGTAATCTTTACTGTCTATATATTTTTGAGAATGGGGCCAACTACTCCAGTGTGGTTTACCTATCAGGAGTCACACCCTTAAAGAAAACTGATTCTCCATCCCCTCAAAGCATCAACAGTCCATAGATACTAAGTTGGAAGTAGGGGCTCATGAACCCCTTTCCGTATTATTCTAGAAAGTTGACTGGCTTGTTCACAGGCAAGCAAGCACATGTTTCTGTGAGTTCATGAGTCCAGTGGCCACAAGATATTGTTTTGCTCCTACTATTCTGTTATATGAACATGTTATCAAATTGCCCTCTAAATTTGTGTCTCTGCCCATAGTTTAACGTGTAGCTCTCAGACATCATCAGAAAAATTTCTTTGTGCACAAAACCTCACAACTGGTCAAAGTGTAGTGACTGAATATCCCACAAATGGGACATCTATATCATGCTCCCCCACCCCCCCCAAGACTGAGGGACCATCCTGGAAGAAGGGATGGAAAGATTTCAAAAGTCATCCATAATCTTGAGTGGTCAGTGAGCCTGTTCCTTTTTTTTCTTTGCTTGATGACCCTGTCAAGATTTGTTCATATTAGTCTTCTATTGATAGAAATTTGAATTGCGGACAGTTTTTTAGCTATCTAAGGAAAACTTATAAAATCCGTTACAAAATTTTTGTGGATTTTAAGTTTCTCATCTTTAATCTCTTTGATATATGCAGTTATATCATTATGTTGTCTCTTTTATTTGTTGCATATATCTTGTTGAAGGCAGTAAGAGGAACCAGGGAGACGCAAAGGGAAAAGTCAATCTCTGTTTACCAAAGAGTTTACTATATGCCATGGTCCAACTGGACAGTTACCTGATACACACACACACACACACACACACACACACACACACACACACACACAGTTGCATAAGAAGTAGTCACCATACCATCTTAAAATCTGCCCTCTATACTAAAAATATGAGCAACTGACAGCTTTAACACTCACTGTTTACTTACCATATACTCCAAGTACATATCACTTTCAGTTTCTACTAAAAGTTTAGTTTCTTAATTTCTATGAAATTTTAATTTCTTATGAGCATGTATTACTTTATTATAAGAAAAGCAATGAAGATTTTTGTCTTTTCAGTATGAGTGAGTCTCTGAGAATATGTCTTGTCTTTGAAAATCACCACCATGAAATAATATCATGATATCAAAAACTATATTGATATAGAGGTAGGTGAAATATATATGATATATCATATATAGTGTTTTGTTTAAGTTGAAATAAAGTTTACTTAGTGCTGTCTGGGGGACCAGCCTTCAGCAGCACAGCACCTTGACAGAAACCCATGGAGTCGGTGAGGGTCCATGGGTTTCTGTCTGAGGGGGTTAGAAAAAAAAGGCATTCACAAACTCTCTTGATAATTTCCTTCTTTATTCTTTTTCTTCTTTATTCTCTCTCCTCTATCTCATGCTGTTTTACAGCTTTTATACCTCAACAGAATCTTTCATGCAGTACAAGAGTCACAACAATTATATTCCATTTCTCAAGTGAATGATTACAGGTAAAACCATGTTTTTCATCTCCCTCATATGATTAAACATTTTATGTATTACAGGTGAAAAACAAATTATCCCAAGAACCCACATACATTCGTGCCCAAGCAACTTGTTATAGACTAACCGTGTGGCAAGCAAGGTATTTGTGTCAGATTTTTTACTGGCAAGCTGCATTTTGTAGTTTCAAAGAAAGGGCCAATTACTTTATTACTTATCTTGAAAGGTAATCTTATAAGGATTTTTTTAAAAAAATCACAAACCTAAGCTTTTATATATGAAAAAGAACCTGTTAGCTCTACTTTAAATCTTTAGGGTACATATCCATTAACTGTACATTTTTACATCAGGAGATTGAGGACAGAAATGGAATGGGTATAAGAAATTAATCATCACATTTGGTTATCAGCAAAACCCAGCAAGGAGAGCACGCCAGCCAACCAGTAACACTTGGGCTACTTTGTTCTTGTTCCCTGGTCGTAATGAGTTCTGCATTCAACTCTGTGCCTTTCTAAAACTTTAGATTGTCTTCCTGGGCTTTTCACCTCAAAGCTGTTTAACAAAAACATCTTAGTCTAATTTTGTTATTTTCAAAGTTTTGTTTCATCTGTGTTGTGATCTGAGACCTGTGAACACGTCTCCTGATACTAAGGTTAAAATAATTTAAACTACTTGAGCTACTGGGTTAGTCATTAACTTGAACTACAATCCAGGCATCTCCTTAGGTGAGACTCACAAATCTTGGCTATATTTATTTTTATTCATCAATACTCTGTATAAGCTATCGTTATTATTATCAAATCAACTTAGGGAGGGGTCATCTTCTTGACAATCCACAAGTAAAAATGCCCAATAGAACAGGATGCTTCCAAGAGATAAGCACACTATATTACAGGTAGTGGAGATCTCCCCACATTCACTCATGTGGATACCAGAGAGAAAGAGCCACAGCAAACATGTAAAGGCACAGCAGACGCAAAAGACATTCCGTCGTCTTTAGTTCAATGGCCTTGCCTAAACGAGATTAGCCCATCAGAGGATTCCCTTCTGGTGGGCTGACACCTGAAACTTCAATTGCCACTCACTGCTCCTCTGGCATGGCCCATGGTATTTACTTAACAGAAAAAGTTTTGAACTGCCTGGGATTGAAAATAAAGAATGAAATAATAACCAGATCCCTTCTCTCCCTGAAGACTAAAATATAACCAAGTAAGATGACTGTAACCAGAAAAGTACAAATAACAGATATTTTTAAACATAAGGCTCATTATAGCCATTATTTTTCAGCTGTAATTAGACGATAGGCCATGCAGATCAATAAAGATCTAAGTGCTTCTTCAGCAGACATTTGATTCCGGGGTGTTGTCTGAACTTCAGATTTGCTTTTTTTGGCTGTTATCCAGCCTCACTGTGGGTCCACTGTTGGCTTGATAGGATTTTCCTACTGCCCTAAGGGTCATTTCTTGCTCCCTAAGGCTGACAGCTGCAGTTTGCTAGCCCTGCCACCTCCACTGAACCCTCCAGTTCTTGTGACCTGAACATTGACTCTCTTCTGACCTTCCAGTTTATGGTGGATTAACCCACTGGGAAACAGTTATAAGCCTCTCTCCCTGAGAGAAACATTGTATTTCAGCAGTAGACTTTCAAATGCAAGTCCTGTACCTCAATAGTCTGTTCCAAACTGCTCTTTGAAAAGGGAAGGAGTTGAGGACTTCTACAAACATGGTGTTTTGGTTAGGGTTATTTAAGGGCCAGGGAGACATTCAGTAACAGCATGCAGACAAGCACTTGTTTCCGCTTATGGCTTGTCCTGTCTTCAGTATTTATCCTCAGGGGTGAAGGTCCCAAGGCAGAAAATTGGGAGCAGCATTTTTTAGCCGCTGCTGGCACACAGCGGAGAATTGACTTGGTTCTCACTGTGGAGCCAGGATGTGTCATGCTTGGAAAAGCTATTGCAGCAGCAGGGTGATCTCATTAAAATCAGAATAAAGTAAAGCAATCAACACCGCATCCTTGGAAAGCTGGAATAAGGCAGGACTGAGATATTGCTGGTAGGCAGAGAGTTCCTTTTTCATGTACTAGAAAAAAAATGTTGGCTTCTCTTCTCCCACTTGGGTGTCTGAATTCATGTGCGCTTGCCTGATCACATAACTTGCTTTCTTGGCACTGATGTCTATGAACTAATCAGTCTTGATACATTAAAAACTCGCTTTCACCCAGCAGTTTTTATCTTTATTCTGTGCCCAACAGAAATACTTACAAATTTTTACGAAGGCGTGAAAGAGGCTTTTTTTATAGTAGTTATGTTCATGATAGCTGCAACTGGAACCCACAGAAACAGCCATCAATGGTAGAGCAGATGAATCATCCAGTAATGAGACTTAATGACTTTTGACTTTATATACAATATGGCTAGATCTAACTACCACAATTGTTGCGTGGGAAAAAAAAGCTAAATGGATATAAGATGATACAGATAGTTTGATACCATTTCCATGAGGCATACAAACAGGAGCTTAATGAGTATCTAGGGCTCAGAACAGACTTGGGATGGAATCGTGGTGATTATAATGTATGTGGAAGGGGCCTTCTGAAGTGTAAAACATGCGTGAAGTTTTGACCTGGGTGTTAATTTCATAGGTGTAATCAATTTATTAGACCTCACAAAGATGCACATTTAAGATAGATGTTTTTGTAGAATATTGTTAATTCAATTAAATAATTAAAATCCTCAGCAACAGACTGTAACGGATGCTTAATGAAGACAGTAAAGAGACTCTACAGCAAAGTGAATTTGGATGAATAATTTGTGATATATTCTCTATATTCTCTACCTGTTGAAGAAAGAAAATGGAAAGTAGAGAGAAAAGGGAGGGAAAGTAAATTGAGTTTTCCTAGGTCTTTTCTTGGAGAAATCAGGATTCACCAAGCAAGCAAAAAAAAATTTCATTCTAACTCAAAACTTGCAAAAACTCACCTATGGCATTTCTTTCCTTTGCTAAAGGTTATTTTTAACAATCCATTATGAGTTATTCAAAGAATCCAGAATTTCACATATTTCACTTTATTTGTCTTCCATTATTTATTTTAAAATGTATTAATTTTGTGTGTCTGTATGTTCACATGCCACAGTGAGTACAACATTCTGTTGTCTGCTCTCTGTTTCCACCATACAGCTTACAGGGATTAAGCTCAGGTCACCAGGCTTGGTGGCAAGCACCTATACCCATTGAGACATTTTACCAGGTCTGTATTTGCTATATTTTTGAGACACAGAATCACTATGCTGCCTAGGGTGGCTTTGAACCCTCCTGTCTTGGTCTGGAGTGTTGGAATAATTGGCATAGGACACCACATCTGATAGAGCTAAAGAGTTTTCTATTTGATTTGATTTAAATAACATTTTTTTCAGTTATTTTACATACCAGCCACAGTTTTCCCTCCTTCCTCTTCTCTGGTTCCCCCCCCACAGTCCACTTCCACCCCTCTCCCCTTCCACTCCGCCTCAGCCTCCATTCAGAAGTGTGCAAGGCTCCCATGTGATGGAACAAAGCACGGCACATCAAGGAACAAAACATGACACATGAAGTTGAGGTAGGACCAAGCTTCTCCCCTTGTATCAAGGGTGAACAAGGTAAGCCAGCATGGGGATCAGGTTCCCAAAAGCCAGATAAGCACCAGGGGACAGGTGCTGACTAATTGCTAGGAGCCTTACAAAGAGAACAAGTTACAAAACTGTCAAACACATGCTGAGGGCCAGGTTGGTCCCATGGAGGCTCCCTAACCATTGGTCCAGAGACCATGAGCTCCCAGAACATCAGGTCAGTTGTCTCTGTGAGTTCATCCATCATGAAGCCCCTGGAACGTACATTCCCTCCTCCCTTTCTTTGGCAAGACTCCAGGAGTTCAGCCCAGTGCTTGCCTGTGTGTGCATATGTGCCCACGCCCATGCACACAGCACACACACACACACACACACACACACACAGAGAGAGAGAGAGAGAGAGAGAGAGAGAGAGAGAGAGAGAGAGAGAGAGAACATGCACTCAGGGGGGTAAATCTTCAAGTACTAATAATAGAGGGAATGGGGGAAAGAGATTCAGAAATTCATAATTGTCTTAGGATACCTGCACATTTTGTATACATTCATAAAGGGGAAATATTTGGGAACACTATGACAAGGATGATGAAAATATATTAAGTTAACTTTCCTCCAATGAATAAAGAACCAAGGAAACAGCATAGGTCCAAACTAGTTTCTCTGAATATGGGTGACAGTTATATGGCTGGGACAGACTGTGGGGCCACAGGCACTAACACTAGGATTTATTCCTACAGCTTGAACTGGCTTTTGGGGAACCTATTCTCTTTGGATGTATACCTTGCTCAGCCTAAATATAGTAGGGAGAGCCTTGGACCTTCCACAAAGCGCATTGCCTTATCCTCTCTGAGGAGTGGATGTGGAGGAGGAAGGTGAAGGGAATGGGAGAGGGGAGGGAGTAAGAACTGAGATTGGTATGTAAAACGACAAAAGATAGTTTTTTCTTTTTAAAAAATAAAATAAAAAATACAAAAAAGAATAATTTCAGTAGCTTTGTACTGATAGTAACATATTTGGAGGTCCCTTTATCCTAGAGTATAACACAATGTAAGGTACTATGAATTCTAAAGGGATCTTGAAAAATGCAGATTACTGTGGCTTGAATGTTTCTTCCATCCAAAACTTGGGTTGAATTTATCATTATAGCATTATTAAGAGGTAATATCTTTCAGGAGATAATGCCATGAACCATTGTAAAAATGGAGATCAACCCTGACCTCTCTCACCTTCTCATTCCGACATTAGTTGATAGAGAAAGAATATCCTCAGGAAAAGTCTGATATGACACTGTTAGAGTTATTTTCAGATTTTAACATATACCAGTGATCTCTGAAAAGACAAAGATACTCTCAGCAGTGACAATGGGGGCTAGACACTGCCTTATAGATGAAAGGGATTGGAGAAAGATTCTTTTCTGTATAGTATTTATACTTGTTTCATATAAACCACAGGAAAGCATACCCATCCCAGAAATGAAATAAATAATCCAAAAATGGGAACTTTAAAAGACCCCGAGGATTCATTTACATCTGATTTGTTCCTAGGGAGTAAAAGAGATAGTGTTAAAATGGACCTCAACATTTTGATTCATTCTTTTATTTGGTCTGCAGAGCCAGCTCCATTGTGCAGGGAACTAATTAGTATCCAGGAAACGCTAGGCTTGATCAAAAGGGTCTCTCATCTTGTCCTACAGGTATTGATAGTGACCACTGCCAAGGAGATGTATGTGGTTTCGGTGACTAATAACTGATGGAAGGCTGCATATTTCAATGCAAACATGTATCCAAGCTACAATTTGTCAAGAAGATAAAGAAGCCTATTAAGGCTACAGCTTCTCCCAAGTAATGGCCTTTCCAGCATTATGCACAATCAAAGCAAAGCTATTAAGATCAGGAAGAGGGCTAACACATACACAGCCATAAAGTATGATGGAAAATGTGAATTTTGGAGAAGGGTGGGAATCCATCCTTTTGCTGAACAACCGACTTGCAAATACAATTTCAAACAATGATTGCTAGGTCTTGTGATGTATTCCGAAGTAGACAGCATGATTAAAAGAGTATTTATGTGTGTTGGGGATATAGCAGCAAATTTTAATCAAATAGAAAATACAAAGGAAATTGCACAAATCTTAAAAATATATAGGCAAATGAACTTTCCCAAAATGAATACACTCGAGCAAAATATTGAAGAACTGGAACATTCTCAGCACTCCAGAAGTTTCCTGCACGTCACTTTTTAGTGACTAACCCTAATCCTAAGGTAATCTCTGCTTTGACTCTTAGTACTGTAGATTCATTTTGTCTGACTTTGAGCATTGTGAAATGAAATCACACACTATAGTACTTGTACGCTTTTAATTAGCACTTCATGCGCCCCTTTTCTAATCAGTAAATTGCACCTCTTTGTCTCTGTGCTCAGAAAGGGGTTGTCATGAGCGCCCAGCTGATTAAGTCATTGATCAAACTACATCCCCCAACCACTGTTTTTTCTTTTTGTTAAGAGTTGTGTGAAATCATTACCCTCATCCCCCAAATTACAATACCTTTCTATAAAATGGCATGTCCCAGGGCACTGTCTTTATCTCGATTCTCTTTCCAAATCATCAATTTTAAATTACCAAGTGACCCAGGGGCACAGCAGATTCCAAGCCTGCAATTCTCTTAGCAGTCAGGAGAAAGAGCATAGAGGATAAATCTTCAGCCTGTCAGCAAACTCTGAAACAACAATATCCCTGTTAACTTTGTTATGAAGAAATCCCTTTCTTTCTTACTCTAAGGAGGAGAGGTGATACAGCCCCTGGAATTAGATTGTCTCCTCTGTTGGTGTGAGATAGAGCAAGACCTATCTTCATTTTTGGATTTAGCCAGTGACTAAATGGGGTTCCTGAAAGATCTCTTTTGGGTGAAGATACTCTGGGAAGAAAAGAGATATAGAGTGGCACAAAGAAGGCTTCAGAAGGAAATGTTATAAAAGCAATTGATGATGTTTTTGACAGAGCTGAGACTTGGAAACCTAGTTACATAGTCGGGATGTCAGCAGTTGGTTCTATTTATGACCATGTGGAGGATAGCGGTACCAAAAGAAGAGTATCATCTTTATGTTCCCATTTTTCCGTTAGAAAATTTCTCAGACTGAAGTCTATCTTACATCATGTAAAACCCAGTAAGAAAGAAGTAATAATAATAGCGTGGGAAAGGATTTAAAGAACAAGCCCATTTTATCATAGCAGGAGAACAAAAAAAAACCTTCATTCTCAATACAGCATACAAATATTTTGGCTCTAGTGTGTAAAGACTTAATGCTAAATGTTTATACAATGCAAACTCATCTAATAGCATTTAAATATACATAACACCACTAAAATCTTAAATAAGTAGAATACCATGTTGTTTTCAATCCTCAGAAGCCACTTAACAGTGTCATGGTCCATAAAGAAGACAACTTAGCCACTGTGAATCGTTGAGTCAGCAAAATCACAGGGAATTTCCTTCATACTTGCCTCAGTTGAGGGATATTCCCTGGTCTTAGGGAACTTACTGTTAGGGTAGGTGTCTTAGCTAGGGTTTCTATTGCTGTGACAAGGCTCCATGACCACAAAAAGACTCTTTTAAAGGGAAAAATTTAACTGGGGCCGGCTTGTTAGTCCATTATTATCATGATGAGATTATGGCAGCATTCAGGCAGACAGCATGCCAGAGAAGGAAGCTGAGAGTTCTACATCTTGATTGGCAGACAGCAGGAAGAGACAGTGCCACTGGGTCTAGTTTTGAAACCCCAAAGCCCACCTCAAGTGATACACTTCCTCCAGCAAGCACATACCTGCTCCCAGAAGGCTACACCTCCAAATAGTGCCACTCGTTATGAGCTTATGAGGACCTTTGCCTTCAAACCACCCTGAGAGGTTTTTAGCAGTGGAGCCTAGGTCCCATCTCATTCCTGAGTCAGTATCTGTTGGATCAACCTCCTTCCATCAAGGACACCTTTCCTGTCTTTGACCAGTGCTCCAAGGTAAACACACAAATATAAAGATTCAATGCTAAATCCCACATGAGTAAGACCATTCAACAGTTGTCTTTCTGAATCTGTAAATCTGGCCAAGAACAAACGGTCTGGGAGCTCAAAGGTCCCAAAGGTAAATCTACTACTACTGTTCTCATAAATGAACATAAAATCAAACTGCCCTCCAAATTTGTATCTTCATTATCCATAGATTAGTGCAGCACTCAGGCTTTATTAGAGAAGTTTCTTTGTGTAGGATACAGTGTTTAAAGCAGAAACTCACAACTGATGAAAACACAGAGTTAGTACCAGTGAAGTGCTCAGCCTCAAATAAAATAGCTCTATGATTTTCACCTCAAGGCTTAGAGATAATCATGGAAGAGGGGTGGAATGGTTGTCAGAGTCAGATTGGAAGAACCAGAGAAAACCAGTGTCTTCTGGACATGATAGGACCACCGCACTCATGACCTCACAGAAGCTGTGGTTGCCTGAAAAAAAATCTGCCCAAGGTCAAGCCAGTCAATATTCTAGTATGAAGGAGAGGGTGCCTCACTGTCCCCCCACATGCCATTATTTAGTGGCTATGAATAATCGAGGGCTTCTTTAGGAAGGAGGACCAGCTTTCTTTCAGAATATAGAGATCAATGAAAAGAGAAATTCTACTTCAGTAAAATTAATGGGGATTTTATTTCATGGAAAGCCATTGGTGGGTTTGGGAACATTCAATATCTCAGCATATGGTAGTCTACACCAGTAATCCCACCCCTCTAGAGACAGAGGGAGGAGGCTCAAGAGTTCAAGACCACAGTTTACACAGAGAGCTTGAGACTGGCTGGAGCTAAATGAAACTTTGCTCAGAAAATAATAAGAATGAAACAAAAATCAAACCTTAAGCCTCAATCTAAAATTCTGTTCTTTTTTTTAAACTTTCATCCTCCCTTACACCAATAAAAACAACAAAAAATAATTTCTTTACAGATAAACTGAGAACATGTTAGTAGTGTCGTTTAAAATGAAAATTTTTGTTAGGGTCACAAGATTCGCCAAGGAAAGAAAGTTAAATAAACTTGTAGTTGCAATCCTTAGCTGCAAGGCTGGATGGATGGCCCAGTGGTTTAAGAACATGTACTTCTCAGCCAAAGCTTGGGTGCACAATGGGGAATCCTGGAGGGGGAACTATGATTGGGCTGGAAAAATGAATTAATAAATTAAAATAAAAGAACATGTACTTCTCTTCCTGAGGACCTGGGTTTGGTTCTCATCCCTCACATTGGGCAACACAGAACTGCCTATACCTTCAGCGCTCCTGACCTCTGCAGACACTGTCCTCATTCATACCCTTAATACAGATAGGCAGATATGCACATATAAATGTAATTAAACATAAAAACTTCACTAAAAATTCTTTGCCATTTTAAGGATGTCATATGGGAAGATAGGGACTGAGGTATACACCACCTTTTCATGGAAGTAGGAACATTTACAGGGAAGAGAACTCATACTGCAGACTTCTTAAGATTCTCGATGCCGTATTTCCAAAATTTATTTTATTTAATACTATTCTACAAGACCCTCATGGACACTCATCAAGGGAAGTCTTTTGATGTTTGTTTAATGAGATTTTTGTAGAGATTGCATAGTTCATGTCCTTATCCTGAAATGGACCTGTGTCACTTATCCCTTAAAATCACAACTTTATGAAGGGAGAAGGGAAAGTGCAAAGTTTAAAAAAGTGTGGGCACTTCACACATTCTCTGTCTATCTTTCTAATTATTAACCATTTAATATGAAAGAATAGGTTTAGGTGTGTAAATTCAAGGTTGAAAGCCATGATATAGTCAAGAATTGGTAACCAAGACAAACATTTGGAGGATCAGTGAGTGATTTTCAAAGTGGTAAATTGTTTACTGGCATTTTAATTGGTATCTGCTGATTATAAAGAATAATGAGTTCCATTGTGATATTTTTATATATGCACATAACATGACATATTTTTGTCATATCCAACTCCTTGATTACTATCTTTTTATCTGTCCATCTCCGATGCTTTCCTGCCTCTCTTATGGGGTTCCCTTGTATTTCATAGCCTCTTTTCTCATTAATTCTGCATATAAGGGGAAAATGTAGTATTTTTCTGAGTCTGTTTTAATACACACAATACCATGCCATCAAATTTCCTCCATTTTCTTGGAAATGACATAACATTGTTCTTTATGACTAAATAAATCTCTGCTGTAGATATATAGATCTTATTGTATCTATTAACTTATCCCTTGATGGGGGACCCTAAGGTAATTCCATAACTTTTCTGTTATGAATAAGTTGGCAATAAACATGATTATGCTGACATCTCCATTGTACACTTGGATTCCATTGGGTATATATTCACCAGTTGTATAAATGGATCATAAAATTCTATTTCTTAGGTTTTTATTATAATTATATTGGGACAAGGGATGCAGGAATGGCATGGCATGTATACAGAGGTCAAAGAACAGCTTGCCAGAGTCAGCTCGGTCCTTCCACCATGTGTATTGTGGGTATTAAACTCAAGTCATAAGGCTTGGTAGCAAGCACCTTTACTTGTTGAGCCTAATAGTTTCTTGAGGAATGTCCATATTGATTTCCACAGTGGCAGAACTAATTTATATTCCCATTAACATAGGAATATGTTTTTCCACTGTATCTTTGATTGGATTTTTTCTTTTTGAATTAATTAACTTGTACTAAGGATTGAGCCCAGGGTCACATACATGCTAGGTGAGCACTCTACCACTGATCTACATAACCTAGCTCTTTTTAAAAGATGCTTTTACTTTGAGATAGTCTTGAACTTACAACCTTCCTGCTTTAGCCTCCTGAGCACATACTTTTAGACCTATACCACCAAGCCCAGCCTATTTCTGCTATCTTTTTCTTTTCTTATTAGTTCTTTGAAAATTTTTTATACTGAGCTTTTATTATCTTCACTATTTATCTTCTTTTTATTTTTGTTTTTTTTTTTCGAGACAGGGTTTTTCTGTGTAACTTTGGAGCCTGTCCTGGTCTCTAGACCAGTCTGCCCTTGAGCTCACAGAGATCCACCTGCCTCTGCCTTCTGAGTGCTGAGATTAAGGATGTGCGATACCACCCAGCTCACTACTTATCTTCTAACTCTTCTCAGATCCACATTCTTCCCTTTCTACCCACCTTCTGTCATCACCTGTCTCAGTTAGGATCTCTATGGCTGTGAAGAGACACCATGACCATGACAACACTTATAAAGGAGAATATTTAATTGTGGTGGCAGCTTACATTTCAGAGGTTTAGTCCAATATTTTCATAATTGTTGGAAGCAGGGCAGCATGCAAACAGACAAGGTCCTAGAAAAGGAGTTGAGAGTTCTTGCATATAGACTCACAGGCAAAAGGAAACAGTATGTCTCAATGCATGTGGCTTGAGCATATATGAGACCTCAAAACTCACCTTCACAATGACATACTTCCTCCAACAAGACCACATCTATGCCAACAAGGCTGTACTTCCTAATAGTGCCACTTCCTTTAGGGCCCTTTTTTTTGTTTCAAACCACCATACCACTCCGACTTTAAGGTTAATTTGTTTGTGCTGGCCAAATGTTCTTGAATGTGTGACCTTCCACTGCAGCATGGTTAACTAATCAGCTGCTATACTCTTAGAGAAACTGACACTCTTCCAGGTGACAACTGTGAATAACTCCATGGCAGGGAGTAAAACATCATACCCAGTCCCCTTCTCTCTGTTGGTATTTGATCTGGCTTGGGCTTTCACAGGTGTCATGAATGTTTTTATAACTACTATGAGTTCATATATGCAACTGTCATAATGTGTTTAAAAGACATTGTTCCTTTTAGTAATCCAGTACCTCTTGCTCGTATACATTTTCACACATTTTCTCTTCCATTATCTGAACCCTAAGGCATGAAGAGTGTGTGAGCGTGTGTGTGTGTGTGTGTGTGTGTGTGTGTGTGTGTGTGTATGCGTGTGCGTGCATTAGATTCTCCCTAGGACTGGGCATTATGCAGGCTTTTGCTGTCTACAAGATGGCCTGTGATGGGCTTCAGTGTTGATGATCATTTACTGAAAACTGAAACTTCTCTGATGCAAGTTGAGATATGCCTTAATCTATGGGTGAAATAATAAATCATTTGGAGTTGACTTAATACTGTGCCTATTTAGCAGAATAATAGTAGTAAGAGTTTCCCTGTCTAGTCAGTCATAGGTTTTTTAGCCCATTTCACTGATGAATAAGTGCTGTGAAATAACTGTGTAAACAGTTGTCACTCAAATTGGTTTAATAAAACACTGATCAGTCAGTAGCCAAGCAGGAATTATAGGTAGGACTACCAAACAAGAAGAATGATGGGAAGAAGGGCAGAGTCAGAGAGCCACCAGGAGATGCAGAGATAGCAAGCTGAACACACCATACTGAAAAAAGGTATCAAGTCATGTGGCAAAGCATAGATGGAAATATGGGTTAATTTAAGTGTAACAGTTAGCTAGTAACAAGCCTGAGCTATCGGCCAAGGATTTATAATTTATATTAAACCTCTGATTTATGTGGGAAGTCTTTCTTTATTTTTCTTGCTTTTATTGGTTAGTGAATAAAGCTGCTTTGGCCTTCAGCAGGGCAGAATAGAGTAAGGCGGAAATTCCATGCAGATAGAGGAGGAAAGAAGGTGGAGTCAGGGAGATACCATGCAGCCACCAAAGGAGACAGTCACCTGGAAACCTTATGGGGTAAACCACAAGCCTTGTGGTAAAATATGAAATAAATGAAAGGGTATAATTTAAGGTAGAAGAGGTAGCTAGCAATATGCTTAAGCTAGCAATATGATTGGTCAAGCAGTGTTGTAATTAATACAATTTCTGTGTGATTATTTTGGGTCTGGGCAATCAGGAAAAAAACCAAGTAGCCTCTGTTGACAATATTATGTCCCAAAGTTCGGCAATGTATATCTATATAAGCCTAAAAAGCTTGAAAAAAAGAAAGCTTTTAGACCCACAAAACAGGAGCCAAGCAAAACTTCCTGATAGCCACATTTTTTTTAGATGGACTCTGTTTGCTGGGTTCCATGGCTCCTTTAAGAAAGATCTTCCTGACACAGAGTTGGCAGCAAGAACTGTGTGGCTCCTTTAAGAAGGCTTCTTGGTTCATGTTAGTTGCAAGAACAACTCTGGCTTTTGCAGGAAGCTGAGCACTTAAATGGGGTTTGCGCTCAACATGTTGCAAGTTATTTGGTGGCAGCATGAGCCAAATGCTTACTAGAGTTGAGATGGTGAGCATGGTTCCCACTCGACAGTCCCAGAACTGGCAGTAAGGTACCTACCTCTGCCATACTTAAAGTCTGAGAGAGGCAGAACCAGTATCCAGAGCTGCCGCAACCAAACCACTTACCATTTTAAAGTGCTCATAGTCAAAAAATAATTACAGATATGCAATAAAGACAGATTCACAAAAATAAACCTTTAAATGGGTCACAGTGTGTTTTAAAAATGTACATAGACTTGAGAGAGAGAAGAAAAAGAATAAAGAAAAATAAAACAAAGTCTTTAAAGAGACAGAGTATAGACAGTCACAGATTAAAGGAGTAAAGAAAACTAAACCACATAAAGATGGAAAATACACAGAGAGTCTGGATTGTGGATATTATTGTGCTTTCTTTAAATTTTTTGACTGAATGGGCTAAGTACAGAGAAACATTTCATTGTAGAAGCTGCTAAGCTAAACCAACATACATACTTTAAAGGTATCTTGACTTCAAAATTTGGGTCTAAGGATGTGTTGCTTTGGAAAAAAGGTTCTGCTTTTGTTTCAACAGAAGAAGAGAAACTGTGGACTCCTTCTAGACTAATGTGGTTTGATGGACCAAGACCCCTGAAAGGTCTCCGTGAACCCCCAAATACTTTGCCCAAGCAAAAGCAGGAAGCAGTTTGGAGAGAACTATACCAAAATTTCAAAATATTGTTTATAAATTATTGTTTTCAATTAAGGGGGGTTGATTGTAAGTGATTAAGGGTCACAGTCAATTTCTCTAAAAATGAAGGATATGCTATATAGATGAATACTTTGCATTAGCATGAATCTTGGTTTATTGATACAAATTTAAGTCAATTTTGTTATATGTATATTTCTGTTCTTGATGAAGATATTGTGTTTGTGCAGCTCATTTTAAAGTGCAATGCATAATTAAGAAATACAGGTTAATAGTCATCTATAATAGTCAAGCTTGTAGTCATTTTAGTTAGGTTTTCTAGATGTGCAGAGATATATATTTCAGATAGATAGGTATTCCTCAAATCTTTCAAAGACTAACAGAATATGGCATTTTTAAATGTTTTAAGAACTTAGGACTTTTCATGACAATGAGATGCATCTGCTCCTGGCAGCACCAATTACTTCAAGAGAATGATAGGCATTTAAAAGGCTCCTTATGGAATTTGTTAACCATTTGGGCAAGAAACTGCTCTTGCCTGGACTGCTTGATGGTATGCTGTATGAACTGGACATGCAAGACCCACAGAAAATTGACTGCTGAACTTACCTAAAGGTAAGATAGTCCTTCAGGGTTCCTGCTTCATGAAAGAATCTGCCAGACATTCTGCAGGACACAGAAGTGATTGACAAACTGCCAATATAAGTGGAATTCTCTTTTAAATTTCCTGTTTTGTAGGAAAGTCTGCCAGATATTATGAGCCTGTAGGCTGAACATGGAAGCTGAAACATTACAGAAGAACTTTGGGTAACTGTCTAGGTAGTGAGATGTCTCTGTTCTGGCTAGAGTTTTGGAAGTTGCTTACAATGCACTTCCTGTGAACTTAGATAGTATTATATCTTGGAAGGCAGAGGAAGGAGAATCTCTGTGAGTTTGAGGCAAGCTTGTTCTACAAGAGCTAGTTCCAGGACAGGCTGCAAAGCTACAGAGAAACCCTGTCTCAAAAAATAAATCAAAAATAATAAAATAAAATAAAATAAACCTTGTTGGAGGAACTGAAGAGATCCCCCCAGAGTTATGGAGAGGAATAAGGAAAAGCTTTACTAATGGGACTGTAATAGCTCAAACTTATCTTTGAAAGTTAGAAGCAGCAATACAATTGGAGTATATGAGGAAAAAAGACACAGAGCTTGGTGTAGGAGGGACTTCTTTCTATGTTTTGCTTTCATTGATTGAATAAAGAAAACTGCCTTGGCCTTTTTATAGGGCAGCCCTTAGGTGGGTGTATTAAACATAACAGAATGCTGGGAAGAAGAATGGCAGTGTTGCAGACACCATGGCTCTCCTCTCCAAGCTGGACGCTGGTTAGACTCATGCCGGTAAGCAACAGTCAAGTGACGATACACATTAATGGAGATGGGTTAAATGAATATGTAAGAGTTAGTCAATAAGAGGTTATAACTAATGGGCCAGGCAATGTTTAAATGAATACAATTTGTGTGTTGTTATTTCGGGGTATAAGCTAGCCAGGCAGTGGGACACAGCCTGCTGCTTGTCCTACAACAAGAGCTCACCCATCATAGAAACATTTCCTTGCTCTTTTATTATAATGAAGTTAAGAGAATTGTAATTTGACAAATTGTGTGTTTATTGTTAATTTTCATAATGAATTATGGTACTGACCTGTCAATGTTAGGAACCACTTTTGTTCACTATTAAGATGTTACTGGATAGAAGAAGGTTAGAGCTTATCCAACAAAAAATTGACATGATGCAAATGAGTCCTTAGATCTGCTGTTTAATAAGACAAATTTGGATGTTGATGCAGCTAAAAACTGTTCAAGATATCCTAGACCAATTTAAAAAGGCCTTCCCAACTTGGTCATTATCTGCTTCTTTATTAGATGGTTTTGTGTCCATAGAAGCAGGTGTACCACAAAGCATTATGTCCTTGCTTATGTTTATCTAGCTATTTGTGAACTCTCTTGATGGAAAGTTAGCTCAGAGGTACATGGTGTCTAGCTATGCATTCTCCCTTTACCCTTTATAAACCAAGGCTGATAGTCAGTGGTGGGTAAGATCTTTTTTCCCTACAGGCAACCTTAGACAGGACTTGCATGATGGAATATATGTACCAATGATGGGTAAGTCTGGAAGGTGGAAGAAGACAACCTAAGTCAGACAAAATAAACTGTCTTGTAGCAGGACACAGGCTTCAATAAATTAAAAGATGGGGAATATATCATAGATGTGGATCTGTTCCACCCTGACCAAAGGTCAGAGAATCCAAGTCTATTCTTGCTCCTTCAAGGTTATGGCAGGAAGTTTGACCCAGGCTGTAGCTGCCTACAGGATGCTTGTCCTAAGGTGTGGTCACCACATATACTTCCTAAACAACAGAATACTTAACTCAGGATATAGTTACTTGATGTTTTAGGTGTTGAAAGAGGTAATTACTCTATTTGCTCTATGTATCATGGTAAAGCAGTCTTTTGCCTTTTTCTCCCCTCTTTTGGATTGGGGTATATAAAGTATATGGAAAATAAGCACAGGTGAATTTAGTATTCACTGGGCTGCCCTCCTAACTCTATTCTGTGTCTCTGTTATTTTCTTTTGTATCCCTGTTTTTGTTGCCTAACATTTCTAATCACACGCACACCGACCTGGGAACATATGAACCTGTTGAGGCTGGATACCAATACCTAGTAAAGCAAATTCTAGGGAAGCACAGTATGACGGGAACTGTTTAGTTATTGTTACCTCATCTAGCATTTGCTATTTAACGCATCACTCCTAAATGTAGTGGATTAAAATAGCAAGCATTGATTTTTTCCTCATCCTGTGTGTCAGCCAAGAGGTTTTTTTAAATCTTTTCTTGGTCTGGGATATCTAGCATATTTTCATTTGTTTGGTAGTTGGCAGAGCTGTTGGACTGAGGGACTGCAGCTGGGATGGCTTGTCTCTTTTTGATGGAGTCTAGTAGGTTATCATGGAATACGTACACAAAGGACTCAGGATTTTATGAGCACCAAGAGAAGGCAAAATCCAATGGCCAGGTGCTATTCAAGATTCTCCGTGTGTCATATTTGCTATAGTTCATGGCTAAGTCTAGAATCAAGAGATAGGGAAATATATAAATGCACATACAATGTGCAGTTACCTTGCAAATGACATAAATACAGAATAGGTATGAACTCTTTTGCATGGTAAAACAGTCTTTTGTCTTCTTCCTCCCCCCACTTTTGGATTGGGGTTTATAAAGTATATGGAAAATAAATGCAGCTGAATTCAGTATTCACTGTATTGCAATCAACCACATTATTTGTGGCAGAAGAAATACTCTCTTGTATACTTTGCATAGAGTTCTTTATGCATAAGCCTCTGTTCTCATCCCATAAACAAAATGCTATATTCTTCTTCCTTATTTCCCATAAGTTCCTACTTTGTCTTTTAAACTATCAACTCTCAAACATTCATCATCATATTTTGAAATAAAATTCCAACAAATGTTATTTTTTATATCATACACTTACGCGTATAATTATATCTATATACTAATTGTTATATTCTTGAGGATATTCATTCATATAACAAGTAAAGTTTTAACATATATTTATTTTTCTATTAAGAATATTTTATAGCAAAATTTTACTCTGAAATCCTACTTGTTGGCAATAGCTTTCTGTCCAAGAGCAATCTTTGGCTTAAATGTAGCAAATTACCATGCTACATGAGAGGATGGTACTAAATTTGAAAAATAATGAAGTAATACATTTGTTAATTAGCTATATTTAGCCATTCTAAAATTCATATATATTTCAAACCATTAATCTGTACCTGATTAACATGTAAAACACTGTAAGCCAATTAACAGAATTAGCAAATTCAGGTGGGAATGTAATGCTTGGCTGACTTGATTATTTGTAGCTTAAATGTCAGACAACCCTAGAATTTGTGGAGGAGAATAAAATATCAAGTGTTAGGAAGATTCAAGGATTTGTTATACCCTCCACCAAGTAATGAGTCTTTACATTAAGCAGATGACTTTCCATAATCACCTATGAATTAAAATATATATATTTCCTTCCTGCACAAAAGATGCATAGACCTTTCTCTTTTATTAAATTCTAAAGAATACAGAATGGATACTGACATATCACTTACATTGTATTAGTGAATATGAACAGTCTGGAAATGAAGATTACCATATACCATATGAAGATTGACATGTGTAGGTGGGTATGCCTAGGTTGTTTACAAATACTATGCCATTTTAAATAAGGAACTTGAACAGGCACAGAATTTGGTTTTCATGGGGGATGTTGGAGTCATTTTCTTATAGGTACAAATTAATGAGTATATATTTCACACATATTTAAAGGACATGTTTGCATTTACACTTCAGTTGTCTAAAATAAGAAGGCTTAAATAAAAACAAAACAAAAAAAGGCTAAAATAAAAAGCAATTTGCCAATATATTTTCCAGGGTGTAAGCTACACAAGTGACCCTGCCCCTCCCCCGAGGACCTCTAACTGCTGGTTCCACCCACAGAATACTCTACTGCCCTAACTATTGTGCCCTGTCTCAATCAAACAGAGTTTTAAAAATCCAACTTCTGGACATGAAATCCCACCAATCTCCACCCTGGAAAGCTTCACACTGAAAAGTTCCACCCACTTCCCAAAAAGATCTATATAAGCTGTACCCTGTTCAGTTGCTGCTGCTTTTCACTTGAGTAGAGGCAGTGGCCACCCTCCTGGTTTTTTTCCCCCAATAAATCTATTATGTGAAATTTGCTCTGTGATATGACTTTGTATTATTCCTTGGCTCACAACTGCCAGGATACCTTTCTCTCCAAGTTGTAATGCTTACATTTGCTTCTGTGACTTGGACAGGCTCTCCTAGTGCTTGAGTTTCTCTTCATGGTCTAAGCTACACTGGGGTCCTATCCCTTATCTTCAGTCCACCCACAACCCACTCACCTTTTGGTACACTGATCTTCAGCATCCCATCTACTAGCAGCTATTAGGTAAGTTTCCCCTTTGGTTAGTGTAAATGTTTCCCTGAGTCAGAAGAAGTGATCACTGAGTATCCGGTGCCCCTTTACTCTTGGAGGCAGAGGTATGCCCAACCATGGCCTTTAAGGTTACAGCTGGTGATCTTCACCTGACCTAATCTCTTACCCTTTGAACTGCAATCCTGCAGTTTCTTGAGGCCAAACCAGGCAACTGTGCCCCTCTTTTCTCACCTTCTCCTTAGAGCTTCCCATAATCCCATCACTCCTTTAGGCCCTCATGGCTTTTATGATCTCATTCCCCAATCCTTTCCAGTAGATGAGACCCCTCCTCCTAGAGCATGGTTTTCATTTTTGCCTGCTCACCCCTATGAAAGCCCTGGTACCAGGTACAGAGTCTCCTGACCCCTATTGAGTGTGGTGATGATCCACCAGGATTGATAGTTAAAAATCTATTTATAGATAATCTTAAAGGAAACATGTGGCTTGTTGCCACCTTAGCTGCTGTTACCCCACTGGAATGGATGTAGCCTGGGTCCAGATATCACCATGGCCCCAGGTAGTGGTACAGCCACCCAGACCAGCATGGCCCCAGTGGCAGCGTGACCCTCAGACACCAACATGGCCCAGGTGACAGCCCAGTCCCCAGGAAACCAAATGGTACCTCATGGCAAATTTCATTTTTTTTAATATGGCATGGAATATCATTCTTTTACACACATTTTGTAACAAGTCTGTTAAACCATTTGTGGCTTTTGGACTCTACAGAAATGCGAAGCCAGTCAGATATTTCCCTGGAGCCAGATGGCCAACTTCTTCCATGATGAATTAATTAATACAGCAGCTGTCAGACAAAAGAAACAGAAATTCCAAACCTATTCCAGACTCTCCAGCACCATTTTGGCATCTATGTTTCTCCTATAAACATAGTTCTCTGTGAACCCTATCTAATCAGATTTTAACAATTCAGCTTTTCTATAAGACTGCAGAAAAGAACTGCTTTTGTGTGCGTCTGTATTTTTAAGTGAAAATATAAGCCAGGTGAAAGCAAATTAGTTTCTCTTTTGTCATGTTTGTATACAGTTGTGTAGGTTTAGGTCTTTATTCTTTACAGAGCTTCAGATTTCTTTGTCTGTGTGACAGGACGATGTTCTGAGAATTTGTCACACATAAAATAAAGCACTAAGTTGCAGAACAAAGTTGATTTTGATAATGGTGGTTCATACCCCATCTTAGAAACACAAAATCCTTTCCTTGAAGACTTACCATTAGGCATTATAGTCCCACTCTTCTATTGTCTTTGATTACAGTGTACCATGACGACCTGTGTTCTGGCTGATCTTTTTTTATTTTCCAATTTATATCTCAAGAAGTACATAAAATCAATGTCAGCTTTTTTTTTTTACAGTGGTAGTACTTCAGACTTTTTTCAGCACTAAAATAATAACTTCTGTTCACCTAGGCTCTGATGATACCTAGAACATGTTTCATGGTGTTTGAATTTATCTCATTGGCTTAAATGTTTCTAATGATTACAAAGATATCTGGATGCCTCCAGGTCCAGATAAAATTATTTCAAAATTCATTGTATTCTGAATAAATTAGGCAAGTCTAATGAATCATCCAATGTAATTTTGCAATCCAATGTTTTATGACTTTTGGTGAAAATATTATGCTAGTCTTTTTAGTTATATATTTTATCCTACATAATGTTTGGATACTACTAATCAAAAAGTTATACTATCAGTTTGTACTAGCATTTGAAGGCTCCATTGGAATTCTATTTATATGTCCCATCATTTCTATGGTATATAAGCATTTACCACATGTAATAAAAAAAAACATGGATCTGTATTATTCACTTTATTTCTTTCCTTCCTTAGATGAGCCACAAATTGTACAAGTTCACTGCTTATTGGGAACTTACTAGATACTAAATGCATGCCAGGTATTTAGGAAGATATACCAATGAATGAGATGGGCCCAATCTCAGAACATTTACACTTGCTACGAGAAAGAAGAACTTGTAAACTCTTAACTACTAAGTGGAATAGGGGTAAAGTATGCAGACTGAGTTTTAGAAGCAGGGCTGTAGTAATGGAGGGTTTTACGGTACTAAATTTTATTCTCTATTTCTACTCATATTAAAAGAGTGGCCTGTGGAGGTAGCTAAGGAGTTGAGTAAAAGCATGAATGAAACCTTGGGTTTCAAAATCAGGAACACAAATGCACACACACACACACACACACACACACGTTAGAAGGAACGGCAGGCTGCTTTTTGTCTCACCTGGCTCCTGGCTGCCTGGCTGGCTTTACCCAAAATAATTACATGGAAACTGTATTCATTTAAACACTGCTTGGCTCATTATCTGTAGCCTCTTATTGGCTAACTCTTACATATTGATTCAACCCATTTCTAATAATCTGTATGTTACCACGAGCTCGTGGCTTACCAGGAAAGATCCTAACCTGAGTCCTTCTTGGGTCTGAGAATCATAGCGACTGCCTGCCTCGGCTTTCTTTCTCCCACAATTCTGTTTTGTCTTTCCCGCCTACCTATGTTCTGACCTATCAGGCCAAGCAGCTTCTTTATTAATTAACCAATGAAAGCAACATATAGAAAGATGACCCTCCTCCATCACATACACACATACACAAGAGGGTGAAGTAGGGTGGGCAAAATCTGAAGGATGTTGGGGAAGGAAAACATAATCATAATCAAAATATATTGTATAAGATAGATTAAAATTTTGTGCTAGAAGTAGAGATGCTCACCTGTAATCTCAACACCCAGGAGTGTGAAGCAGGAGGATCCTGAAGGCTAGCCTGACTACATAGTGATGCTCCTGTCTCAAAAATCCCAAAAGATGCAAACAAAAATTGTTTGATGATGTCCCCAGATAGTCAGGTTCTTTACTTACGGTAATATGGCAATCAGACAAAGATTCATTCTGGAATTAAGAATAGGTAAAATTTACTATAGAAGATAACTTTTACAGTATTATAGGAAGCCGCTTGTTTGTTCCCTGCTGTTCATACCTGAAATAATCATACAGAAACTATATTATTTAAAAGACTGCTTGGCCAATGACTCTAGCATGTTCCTGGCAAGCTCTTACATATTAAATTAACCCATTTCTATTATTTTATATTTTACTATGAGGCTTGTGGCCTACTGGCAAGGTTCCAGCTTATCTGTTCCCGGAGGTGGCTACATGGCATCTTCTGATTCCACCTTCTTTCTCCCAGAATTCAGTATAGTTTTCCCCGCCTAACTCTACTCTATCCTATCACAGTCCAGGGCAGATTTCTTTATTAACCAATGATACTCACAACATACAGAGGGGAATTGCACATCATTGCAGAGTACTATAGAGGTAAAACAGCTACTAAAAGAGGACAGATATACAACTAATGATTGGTGTGGGGAGAAAGAGAGATTGCTTTTGCATTATGTGATGAAGTGTCTATGCTCCTGGAAACCAGCCCTCATCTATGCTCCTGTACATAGTCCTAATGAAATTCACTGGGAAAGGAAATTACAAGGGGGACTAGTTTAGAAAACTAAGGGGATCTGTGGGATCTTCAGGGAAAACAAGAGAGAATAATGGGGTGAATATCATCAAGATATACTATGTGTATTTATGAAAATGTCATAATGAAACCTGTTATTGCGTATCTTTAATATATGCTAATGAAGGCATTTTAAAAAACGAATATTATCAGACAAGCAGTATAGCCATACATAAAGATATGCATTTCACTTTATGAGGAAAGGCTTTATATATTCATGCTTCTTCCTGGAAAAGCATAGACTTAGTAAACAGATATCAGCATCCATCTCACAATATACCTTTACTTATGTTAATCTGGATCGAGATTTTATTAGACTAACACATTGCAAAGAAGTTACAATGAGACTCAAAACCAGATGAGGCACCATCTGAGTGGTCAGTAGTCTTAAGATCACAGCTTCCTGCTTTAGTTAGCTTGCTTGCAGTTGGTATCTGCTGGTGCCATGTCTTAACAATTCCCAAAACAAAGCAACAAAAATGTATTTCTTGGATTTAATAGGTAGCATGATTGACTTTTTGAAAAGCAGATTGAATTGACTTATGGTACTGTTTGCCCAGTTTGTTGCAGTTGATAAGTGTTATTCCATTGGGACACTTTAAGAACTAACCACGCCCATCCCAGCCACTTTGGACCTCCCCCCGCCGCCATCTTCTCTCTTCTTTCTCGTGTGTGTGTGTGTGTGTGTGCGCACGCGCGTGTGCGTGTGTATATGTGTGTGTGTCTTTGTTTTATGTTTGTCTATATCTCCCTTTCTTTAAGTAATAAATGTCTAGCTTTATGTATAGCCTTATGTCCATTTACTCTGCCGTTCACCGCATCCAGCCCCTTGACTCTGCCGTTCGCCCGGGGACCCTGACTCCCCCTGCCGCATGGCGCTGCTACTTGCAGCTGCTCCGCAAGCTGCCCAGGACATTTCATCATGGTATTATTTTTTAAAAAGAATAATAATAAGGGCATAGTGTAGGCTTAGTTTAGGCAGATATAGCAGTAGGCAAAGGCTGCAGCTAAGAGAGCAGGGCTGCAATGAGTTAGGATCAGGTGGAGAGAAAAGAGACTAAGACTTATTAACTGAGGAAATACCCAGTTCTTGGCAGATAGAAAATTTGGTCAATAAGCATGGAGCAGAAATTCAGGTAAACAGACAGGGCCCAAAGATTGAAATATAAGCCAAAGATCTAAATAGGAGATTCCAAATGAAGATACCTTTAGAGGCTGTAGTGAAGGAGTTACTCAGCAGAGATCGAAATCAAAGGTGGAGAAAGACCTTGATCAAAAAAAAGGGTTGATTTCAAAGGCTTGTCTTCACCAAGGGCCCTTTTGTGTTCTTCTTGGATAATCCTGTACCAAAGTCCCAGACTGTTTCTAGGGAGTGGTGGTTATGAAAATTTGACTCCAGATTAAATATGCTTGCCTGAAGCATAATCAGAAGGAAATAGTCTTTCATCTTACTTCTTTAAGCCTCTCACTCAAAAGGTGTTTTAAAGACATGCTTCCATGACTAAATGGGTATTTAATTCAGTAACTGTGAGGTTTAACTATGTAGATTGGATTTTCTCTAAAAACTTGGTGCTGAAAATTCTGAGAAGGACTATAAGATCCTGTGATAAATCCAGAGCCGCGGGCTTTTAGTTTTAACTCCACAAGGACTTAAAAGGCAATACTGAACTTGAAGTAGGTATATATTTTCTTCTACATTTCCAAGCCAGTAGTGTCTCTCTTCCTGATACAGGATTTTATGTGAAAGTCCTCTGATAAAAGGTATTGCTCAGATAAGAGCAGGTGTATTGGAACACTGCCCATCAGTACAAGCTCAGCCATCCAGAGCTGGATCTACAGATCACAGTGAAATTGAAAAGAGTGGGAGTTGGCCATGGGAAGGGGGTCTAATGGAGCAGCAGCTGTCAGTTCATTGTTTTAACACTTGCCAGTCCTCAATAGTGATTCCTCCCCCCCGCCAGAAACTGCTCATACCAACACATGACCCTTTTGTATCATCTATATAGACTGCCGGTTTACTGCAGAGCACTTGAAATGGAAAAGACAAAAGCTTCCTTTGAGTGATAAACAAAGCAGCTCTGACTTGCTCTGAAAATGTGTGTTGTAGAGATTCTTATCTGGATCGGTCTTTGATTTCTGGCCAAGTTTAGCAGAGTGTAGTCTAAGAATAAAAGAGCCAAATGATTGGACTAGTAAATCCACATGAGATTTTCAGAGTACATGAAGATTAAAAAAACATTCAAAACAGTCCCCAAGCAAATAAATTTCACTCCACTCTGTCACCTCTTATTATATGATATAAAGGAAAGAATAAAAGAGATATAGTCCTTACATGATTTCTTCTTTCCAGTTATTAAAGGTACTAAATAATTACAGAAAGTCAGAAAATACCCATAATCTCTTTACTTTTTATGTATATATCAGTACACATTTTATCAAAGAAAAAAAATTGAAGTGAAAGCTTTATCATACTGTGTATACAATGTCATAGGAATCAGTTATTCTTGAAAGGACAGCAAAGGTCATTTGAATATTCAGTGAATATATAAAGGTTAGTTGATTATAAGCAACAATTTTCACTTCTAAAATATACTTCCTTCTATGACTGCTGCCAAAAATAATGGATCCTGTAGAATCAAAAGAGACAGCGACATGTTAAAAGCTACACTAGAAATGGGTAAAGTAGATACACAGAAAATTGAGATGGAATAAAATGTTGGTTTTATCCTTCTGACAGTTGTAGTGGTTTGAAAGAAATGGCCCCTAAAAGAAGTGGGACTATTAGGAGATGTAACTTGTTTGGAGTAGGTATGGCCTTGTTGCAGGAAACATATCACCGTGGAGGCACACTTTGAGGTCTCATATATGTTCAAGCCATGCCCACTGTCTCAGACCACTTCCTGTAAACCAAGATGTAAGAACTCTCACCTTCTTCTCTAGCACCATTTTTGCCAGCATGCTGCAGGCGTTGGATTCCCTCTGTGATAATAATGGGCTAACCCTCTGAACTGTAGTCACCCTAATTTTCATTAAAAGTGTTGACGTGGTCATGGTGTCTCTCCACAGCAATAGAAACCCTAACGAAGACAAGTTCCTCTGCATTCATCATCGAAAACAAATGTGTGAGCTTCTTGTTTCATCATATTCTGTTCTACAACAAAACTGTGCCCCCCACATTTATTTGGGTTGTTAAATGATAAGGAAAGCATATAGAAAGTGTGTGCTAGCTGGAGATGGATGAACTGAGATAAATTTCTGTGGCCTTTAAGCAAGTATCCATCTGCATGCATATGTGATTGTGTGTATGCATACATGAATGTGCATGCTCATTTGTACAAGCCTTCCCAAATAAAGCATTATAACTTTCAGGATGGCACTAGGAAGTGATGTTGAACAAATCATGATGAGAGCTGCCTTTTATTATATACTAACTGAGCTCTTAACTGGTGACTCTCCTTGCCATATTAAATTGAATTTTGTTTTTCTGATTACTTTATAAAATCTGCAAGCTATGCTCTATATCCTGACATAGCAATCTCAATCCCTTTTATCACAGTGTACTCTGAAGTTGTTTTTATGACACTAACAGCCTTTTTTATATTTACCTATATCGCACACACACATACACACACATGCGCATTCATGTCAGGTGCCTGTGGAGGCCAGGGGAGGGTGCTGGATTACTCTAGAACTAGAGTTATAGCTGACTGTGAGCAACACAATGTTGGTTCTGAGATTCAAAATCAAGAACAGCAAGCGATCTTAACTGCTTAGCTGTCTTTCCAAATCCCCCTGCTTATCTTTTAATAAAATTCATCATGAATTTGTTTCCTTTGCCATTGATGCTATTCTGCTTCCTTAACATTATCTGTATTGTTCATTGTTGTAACTCAAAATTTTAGGATGATCTCTAGCATGTCAGAGTTTCAATAGATATTTGATTGATGATATGCATTATTTTAGCTTAAAGCAACTCTTTGAAATTATTATCTCCATTTCAGAAAGGAGGAGATTCAGCTAACTTTTCATATTGTCAAATAGCTGATAAGTAAAATAATTTGATTTCTTAATCCAATATCTCTAAAGTCCTCTTCTTGTGTTAAAAACTGACCCAAAGTTGAGTTTCTATAACTTCTTTGTGAATTACTGGTTCCAATAAGTGAATTTGGAAAAAAAATACTTTGAAAATTTGCATAACAATCAGACACTACCTCAACATTCAGGAAAGAGAAAGTATGTGGACATCCTTCACTGAACGGATGAATCAATTTGGAAGTTATTGAATTTCCATGGTGACTTTCATATAATGCAAGTTACACTTGAACTGTATCTATTAGGATCACATTACAATACCATATGTGACGTTCAGTATGACTTTGTCAAAAATTAATTCAAAGGCATTCAAATGAGAGATAGTTAAGACTTTTGTTTATTTTGGTTATTAAAATTATAATCATTTTAATTTGTAGAGATTGATAACACTGGTCAAATTAAGGAAGGGGATTTTATAATGTTTCTCCCATCCTTCACCTACATATGGAAAAACAAGTTTCACTAGACTTTTTCATCAAGAAGACATGCCATTTTTGATAACAGAAGCAGTTGCAAACCAAATAATATCAACCAAGGTGTATCTAAGACATGAAAACAAAAAATATTACTGGTTTGGGTCATATTATTCTTCTTTAAAGGATGGGGAGTTGATCTGAGAATATATGCTTAGTGACACAGCACTCACCTAGAACTCAGGATGAGAGATACACTTCTCAGACTGTGAAGAAACAAAAAGTGAGAGCTATATTGGAAGCAATTTCTTATGGAAGTGTGCTTAAATTCACTCGTACAAATTTTCTCAAACTGAAAGAAGAAATAAAAGACTATAGACTTGTAAGAGGCAGTGATAAACTAAAGACAAAAATAGGTTTTTGAATTTTTTCAAGAAATAAAAAAAAGAAAAAAAGAAATAAATCTTCCTGTTTTTATATATCTTTAAAATGTCAAAAATATTTTATTTTTCTTTGAGAATTTTATACACTGCACTTCAATCATATTCACCCCCCTCCCCGTATCTCCCAAGTCCCTTCCTTTCCCTTCCCAAACAACTTTGTATCCTTTTCTTTTGCCCTATCAGTTTGTGCTGCTCAGATACTCATGGATGTGTGGCCTTCCACTGCAATATGGTCAATTGACAATGGGTTATACTCTTTAAGAAAACGGATCCTTCTTCTCCCAAAAGCTAACAATTACCCATAGTTTCTCAGCTATTCATGGAACTTTGTGCCCAACTCCTCTTTCCGTGCTGGGATGTTTGTCTGGCTTGGGCTTGAACAGATCTTGTGCATCTGTAACAATCCCTGTGAATCCATATGTTCAGCTGCCCTGCTGTGTCCAAAAGACACGATTTCCTTATAGTTGTAGTAATCCACTGCTCTTACCTGCTTTCCAATAATAGCTTAGACTTTTGGGGAGGGGTTATTGTATGTATGTTCCATTTAGAGCTGAGCATTCTGCCGTCTCTTACTTTCTATACCTCTGTCAGTTGGTGAGTCTCTGCACTGATAATTATCTACAGCAAACAAAAGTGTCTCTGTTGAGGGTTCAGAGATACTTTCATCAACCTTAATGTATGGGTATAATGATAAGCCATGAGTTGTTGCAATGCCATGTTCATATAGCAGAACAATAATAATTGGTTCTCTCCTAGGGTCTATGGTCTATCTAACCAGAACTTGTTGCCCAAATAATGGACACAGGTGTGGGTTTCATCTCATGGATGGGCCTTAAATACAATTAGAAAGTAGTTGATTATTCCCATAATGTTCATGTCACTATTGTACCAGTGGGCATGTCTTGCTAGCCTAGTTATTTTTGTAACTCGCAGGGTTTAGAGATAGATAAGATTGTTGGTTAATAATAGTTACTTTTCTTCTCCGGCAGCATGCTATAAAGGCTATATATTCCAGCACTATAAAAGTTAGCCAGTAGGAATGAAAAGTCCAGGTCAGTGCTAGCCTGAATTTTCTATGTTCTATGACTCAAGTATCAGAACATCAGCAGTAGGGCCTTACCTACCATCAAATTCTGGAAGGTAACCAGGAACATTGGCAATAGCCTGTTATCTTTGGGCATTTGAAAAACCTCATTAGCCAACAACTCCAAAACAGTAATTCAGTCCTGGGTTTGGTCTTTCTGTTAGCCTCTGGCGTTGCCTCATTATAAGATAATTCCATTTTACTCGTTTTATATATGTGTATAGATATAATTTAGAAAGTTTCCATGGTAACAGATTTTATATGACATTTTAAAAAGTCTTTAGTGTTGCTTATTTCTACCATTTTTAATCGTCCTCCTCTCTCCCCTCAATGTATCTCCTTCTGTTTCATGTTTCCTCTTTTGGCATTTTATACCAGTGTGTTCTATTGCCACTCCCTTGAAAGCCCCTCCTCATGGATGCATAGTATTTTCCTGACCTCTACTATCATTCCAAATGAAGTAAACATATTTAAGGATTCAAAGATAATGTCCATAAAGGAGAGAAAACATGCAAACTTTTGTCTTTCTGAGCCTGAGTTACATCACTCAAGATGACTATTTCTACCTCTATCTGTGAACTTCATAATTTTACTTTTCCTTTTTTGCTTCTTTACTAAAACAACAAAATAAAAATAAAACAAACAAGCAAACAATAGGTGGCCCTAACTGTGTGGACTTCTATTTGGGTTTTGAATTCTGTTCCATTAATCCGTGAGAATACTTTATGTCAGCGCCATGCTCTTTGATCACTATAGTTCTGTAATATAACTTACAATCAGGGATGGTGAAACATCCAGCAGTCCTTATATTGCTCAAGATTGTTTTGGCTATCCTGGGTATTTCTCTGCTTCCAAATTAAACTTAAGACACTTTTATCAGTTTGTTCATGTCACTTTTAATACTTTTAATCCAATAAAGAACATTGAAGCCTATTGTCTGTGAGGTCCTTGGCCCAGGAACAGATCCTGCTCCTGCACTGAGGAGATCCAGCCAGAGAGAACTCCTTTCCATCTTTGGGGTCCTTAGATCCACCAGCACAACCAGCTTCAGTGCTGAAGGGTCATAAGAGAGGCTACACCACGACAGTTCCCCAAGTACATAGTCAGTCACAGCAAAGATTGGACCAATATACCAAGACTCTCCTGGCTGCATTTGAAGAAGAGATGGGCAGGCGCCAATGCAAGAATTCCTCTAACAACCTGAAAGGCAACATGACAACACCAGAATCCAGGAATCACGCAACAAGAAGACTTGAACACCCTATTCCAGAAGAAGTAGAAGAAATTGACTTTAAACATAACATTATGAAAATAATAGAGAACCTTAAACAGGATGCAAAAAACTCTTTTAAAGAAATGGAGAAGACAAACAAAAAGGTAGAAGAAATGAATAAATCTCTCAAAGATACCCAAGAAAAGGCAATCAAACAGGTAATTGAAACAGTTCAAGACTTGAAAATGAAATGGAGGTAATGAAGAAACCAAAAACTGAGGGAAGACTGGATATGAAAAACCTGGGTAAACAAACAGGAACTACAGAGACAAATACAACCAACAGAATACAAGAGATGGAAGAAAGAATCTCAGATGTTGAAGATATTATAGAGGAAATAAACTCATTGATTAAATAAAATAGTAAATCCAACAAATTCTTAACACAAAACATTCAGGAAATCTGGGACACCATGAAAAGACCAAACCTAAGAATAATAGGGGTAGAAGAAGGACAATAATTACAGTTCAAAGGCAGAGAAAATATATTCAACCAAATTATAGAAGAAAACTTTCCCAACCTAAGGAAGAATATTCCTATGAAGGTACAAGAATCATACAGAACATCAAATAGACTGGATCAAAAAAAAACACATCCCTTCACCATATAATAATCAAAACACAAAACATACAGAATAAAGAAAGAATATTAAGAGCTGCAAAGGAAACAGGTCAAGCAACATATAAAGGTAAACCTATCAGAATTACACCTGACTTCTCTATGGAAACCATAAAAGCCGAAGGTCTTGGATAGATGTGCTGCAGACACTAAGAGACCATAGATGTAAGCCCAGACTACTATACCAAACAAAGCTTCCATTCACCATTGATAGAGAAAATAAGATATTCCAGGACAAAAACAGATTTAAACAATACGTAACCACAAATCCAGCCTTACAGAAAATACTAGAAGGAAAACCACAAACCAAGGAAGCCAACAACACCCATAATAATACAGGCATCAGACAACACTCTACTAGCACAACTTAAAGAAGGGAAACACACAGACACTACCACCAAAAAAAAAATGACCGGAGTTAAAAACCACTGGTCATTAATATTACTTAATATCAATGGACTCAATTCACCTATAAAAAGGCACAGGTTAAGAGAATGGATACAAAAACAGGATCCAACATTCTGCTGTTTACAAGAAACACACCTCAAACTCAAAGACAGACACTACCTCAGAATAAAGTGTTGGGAAAAGGTTTTCCAACCAAATGGACCAAAGAAATAAGCGAGTGTGGCTATACTAATATCTAACAAAATTTATTTCAAACTAAAATCAATCAGAAGAGATGGAGAAGGTCACTTTATACTCATAACAGGAACAATTTACCAGGAGGAAGACTCAATTCTGAATATCTACACCCCTAATATAAAAGCACCCACATATGTAAGAGAAACATTGCTAGAACTCAAAGCATACATCAAAACCCACACTCTAATAGTAGATTTCAACACTCCTCTCTCACCAATGGACAGGTCAACGAGACAGAAACATAACAGAGAAATAAGAGAACTAACAGATGTAATGAACCAAATGAACTTAACAGACATCTATAGAATATTCCACCCAAACAAAAAAGAATATACCTTCTTCTCAACATCTCATGGAACATTCTCCAAAATTGATCACATAATTGGTAACAAAGCAAACATCCACAGGTACAAAAAAAATTGTAGTAAACACCTGTGTACTATCGGATTACCATGGAATAAAGGGGGACATTTATTACCACAGACACAGAGGAATTTAAGAGAATCATTAAATCTTACTACAAAAGCCTGTATGCCACAAAATTGAAAAATGTGAAAGAAATGGACATTTTTTAGATAAGTATCATATACCAAAATTAGTTTCAAGAACAAGTGAACAATTTAAATATACCAATAAGTTGTGAGGAATTAGAAGCTGTGATCAAAAACCTCTCTACCAAAAAAAGCCCAGGACCAGATGGTTTCAATGCAGAATTCTACCAGAACTTCAAAGCAGAGCTAATACCTATACTCTTTAATGTGTTTCACAAAATAGAAAGAGAAGAGTCATTGCCAAACTCCTTTTATGAAGCTACAGTTACCGTGATACCAAAACCACAAAAAAAAGATCAACCAAGAAAGAGAATTACAGACCAATCTCACTCATGAACATCGATGCAAAAATTCTCAATAAAATACTGGCAAACCGAATCCAAGAATACATAAAAAATATTATCCATTATGATTAACTAGGCTTCATCCCAGAGATGCAGGGCTAGTTCAACATACAAAAAAATCTATAAATGTAATCTATTATATAAATGAACTGAAAGAAAAAAAACTATATGATCATTTCATTAGATGCTGAAAAAGTATTTGACAAAATTCAACACCCCTTTATAATAAAGGTCTTGGAGAGATTAGGGATACAGAGCTCATACCTAAATCTAATGAAAGCAATATACAGCAAGCCGACAGCTAACATTAGATTAAATGGAAAAAACTCAAAGCCATTTTGCTAAAATCAGGAACAAGACAAGGCTGTCCACTCTCTCTATTCCTCTTCAATATAGTGCTTGAAATTCTAGCAATAGCAATAAAACAACATAAGAAGATCAAGTAGATTCAACTTGAAAAAGAAGAAATCAAATTTTCGTTATTTGCAGATGATATAACAGTGTACTTAAGCGATCCCAAAAACTCTACCAAAGAACTTCTGCAGCTGATAAACACCTTTAGTAATGTGGCAAGATACAAGATCAACTCCAAAAAATTAGTTGCCCTCCTATACACAAAGGATAAAGAAGCAGAGAGGGAAATCAGAGAAACATCACCTTTCGTTATAGCCACGAATAGCATAAAGTATCTTGGGGTAACTCTAACCAAGGAAGTGAAAGATCTATTTGAAAAAAACTTTAAGACTTTGAAGAAAGAAATTGAAGAGAATACCAGAAAATGGAAGGATCTCCCATGGTCTTAGATTAGTAGGATCAACATTGTATAAATGGCAATTCTACCAAAAGCAATCTATAGATTCAATGCACTCCCCATCAAAATCCCAACAAAATTCTTCAGAGACCTTGAGAGAACAATAATTAACTTTATATGGAAAAAACCCCAGGATAGCCAAAACAATCCTATGCAATAAAAAACTTCCAGAGGCATTACCATTCCTGGCTTCAAACTCTATTACAGAGCTACAGTAATGAAAACTGCTTGGTATTGACATAAAAACAGAGATGTTGATCAATGGAAAAGAAACAAAGGCTCGGTTATTAACCTACAAACCTATGAATGCCTGATTTTCAACAAAGGATCTAAAATTACACAATGGAAGAAAGAAAGCATCTTTAACAAATGGTGCTGGCATAACTGGATGTCAACCTTTAGAAGAATGAAAGTAGATTGTTATCTATCATCATGCACAAATCTCAAGTCCAAATAGATTAAAGACCTCAATATAAATCTGTCCACACTGAACCTGACAGAAGAGAAAGAAGTAGTCTGCAACACATGGGCACAAGAAACCTCTTCTTATGTAGAACCACAGTAGCACAGACAATAAGAACAACAATGAATAAATGGGACCTCCTGAAACTGAGAAGCTTCTGTAAAGCAAAGGATACTGTCATTAAGACAAAAAGGCAACCTACTGAATGGGAGAAAATCTTTACCAACCCTGAATCAGACAAAGGCCTGATCTCCATAATATATAAAGAACTCAAGAAACTAAACATTAAAATTCTGAATAACCCAATTAAAAAATGAGGTACTGAACTGAACAGAGAATACTCAACAGAAAAAGTTCAAATGACCAAAAGATACTTAAGGTCATGTTCAACTTCCTTAGCAATCAGGGAAATGAAAATCAAAACAACTTTGAGATACCATCTTACACCTGTCAGAATGGCTAAATCAAAAACACCAATGATAACCTTTATTGGAGAGGATGTGGAGTAAGGGGAACACTCATCCAATGCCGGTGGGAATGCAAACTTGTGCAACCACATTGGAAATCAGTGTGACAGTTTCTCAGGAAACTGGAAGTCAACCTGCCTCAGGATCCAGCAATTCTACTTTTGGGAATATACCCAAGAGATGCCCAATCAATCATACTACAAAAGCATTTGTTCAACTATGTTCATAGCAGCACTATTTGTAACAGCCAGAACCTGGAAACAATCTAGGTGCCCCTCAGTGGAAGAATGGATAAAGAAGGTGGGGCACATATACACATTAAAGTTCTACTCAGCCATAAAAAACAATGACATCTTGAATTTTGCATGCAAGTGGATGGAAATAGAAAACACTTCACTGAGTGAGATAACCCAGACCCAAAAAGATGAATATGGTATGTACTCACTCATTAGTGGATTCTAGCAATAAACAAAGGACATTGAGCCTGTAATTTGTGATCCTAGAGGACCTAAATAATAGGGTGAACCTACAGAAAAACATATGCTTATCCTCCTGGATATTGGAAGTAGACAAGATTGCTGAGCAAAAGTTGGGAGTACAGGGGTGGGGTGGGGTGGGGGAAAGGGGGATGGCGAGAGAGAATGGAAAATGGAAGGATTGGGGAGAGCTTGGGAGAATGGGATGGTTGAGATGGAGGAAGTGCGGATACGGGAGCAGGGAAGATAATATCTTAATTAAGGGAGCCACTTTAGGGTTGGCAAGAGACTTGACTCTAGAGAGGTTCCCAGGTATCCAAGGGGATGTCCCAAGCTAGGTCCTTGGGCAGCAGAGGAGAGGGGACCTGAGCTGGCCTTGTCCCATATCACCATAGAACCTTCATCTGGCGATGGATGGAGATAGAGACAGAGAACTCATTGGAGCGCTGGACTGAGCTCCCAAGGTCCAGATGTAGAGCAGAAGGAGGGAGAACATGAGAAAGTCAGGACTGCGTTGGGTGCGTCCACCCACTGAGACGGTGTGACTGATCTAATGGGAGCTCACCAAGGTCAGCTGGACTGGGACTGAACGAGCACGTGATCAGACCAGACTCTCTGAATGTGGCTGACAATGAGGGCTGACTGAGAAGCCAACGATAATGGCACTGGGTTTTGATTCTACTGCATGTACTTGCTTTTCATGCAAGAGCCTAGTCTGTTTGGATGCACACCTTCCTAAATCTGGATGGAGCGGGGAGGCCCTTGGACTTCCCACAGGGCAGGGCACCCTGACTTCTCTTAGGACTGGAGAGGGAGGGGGAGGGTGAGTAGAGGAGGGGGAGGGAAATGAACGGAAGGGAGAAGGGGAGGAGGTGGAAGTTTTTAATAAATAAATAAATAAGTAAGTAAAAATTAAAAAGAACATTGAAGAGGTACTCATGTGTTTCATTAAGCAAAATATTTGAATAATTCCACGAATCCAATTTCCACATAAATTCTCTACAATATGTCTATTACATTTGGATTGTGCTATCATTTCAATAAAGAAAAATTGCATTGTTTATATATTATTACAGTAAATTGATACTGTAAAAATTATATTATTACAGTATCAATTAGAACTACTAAATTGTTTTTCAAAATTAATTTATTTAAGAATAATTTTTCATTGGGCAATATTGGCTGTCAAAAGCTCAAGTCTCACTTTTATTATTATAAAATTTGCAGTACCATTAAATATCCACTACAAAATTTACAAGTTTATTCTATACACAGGTATCAGTTTAAGATTTGTCCTGGTATTTGAAAATTTGAATCTAAGGAAGGTTTTGGGAATGTTTAAGTAAAAGCTGTAAGTATATGTTAAACTGTACATTTATGCAGTGAAGTATTACTCAGCTATTAAAACAGTAAGATGAAATTTTTAGGCAAATGAATATTACTAAAAAAGTCATCATGAGTGATGTAACCCAGACCCAGAAAGACAGATATTATATGTATTTGCTTATAACTAGATATTAGCTGTTAAGTAAATGATAATCAAGGTACAACAATACAGAAACAGAGATTTAGGAAAGTGGTAAACATAGGTTGTCCTCTAGGTTCCATGGCTTATGGACTATGAACTGTGGGCTAGATTTATAGTACTAGGCATGAATTCCCACCTACCAAGTGAGTCTTAAATACAATTATGTAGCTACTGCCTACTTCTAGGACATAAGTGCCACTGTTGCACCTTTGGAAAATGCTTGACATTCTGGTCAGTGTTGTGAGTCATAGATGTTACAGGGGATAGGACTATTGGTTGCTTTACTCCCTTGACAAATTACATAATTCCTTTCTTTATTATGAGAGCTAGTATTCAGAGAGGAGGTTCCCAGGTCAATTCCAACTGGGTTCTTCCAGGTCCTCCTGTGTCCGATGTATATGCCATCCTCAGCTATAGTATAATCGAAGACTGTAATTTCATTTCCTGGCTACCCAGACTTGAATAATCACACAAAGATATATTAATTACAGCACTGTTTGGCCAACTGTTCAGGCATATTCCTAGCTAGCTCTTATAACTTAAATTAACCCTTTTCTATTAATTTGTGCATTGTCATGAGGCTATGACTTACCGCTAAGATTCTGGTGTCTTTCTCTTTCAGCAGCTACATGACATCTCCTTGACTCCACCTTCTTTCCTCTTCTATCTCTGCTTGAATTTCCCATCTTTTTATATTCTGCCCTGCCATAGGCCAAAGCAGCTTTTTTTATTAATCAGTGGTAATAAAACATATTCACAACATACAGAGGGGAATCCCACATCACTATAGGGTCTTACTTTCTTTGCTCAGAGAGCAATCAAGAGCAATTCCAATAGTTTGTAGTGTTCCAGTAAGTCTCTTGGACTTTCCTGACCAATAATGCAAAAGCAGATTTCTGGTGCCTAGCACTTAAGAAAGGGTTTATTTTTGCTCATAGTTTGAAGGTACATTTCAGCACGACAGGAGAGTCAAGGTGGCAGGAGCCTGAGAAAGCAACTAATCCCACGACACTCACAGACAGGAAGAAGATATCCATAAGTAGTTCTGTGTTTAGCTAGTATGATGATTTAAAAGAAAATGGCCCTGAAAAGGAGTGGCACTATTAGGAGATGTGGTCTTTTAGGAGTGGATGTGACCTTGTGTCACTGTGGGGATTAGCTTTGAGGTCTCCAATGTTACTCCCAGTGTCACAGACCACTTTCTGTTGCCTGAAAGATATAAGACTCTCAGCAGTTCCTTGACCACCATGTCTCCCTGTATGCCTCCATGTCCTGCCGTGATGGTAATGAGCTGCACCTCTGAACTGCTAGTGAGCCACCACAGTTAAATATTTTCCTTTATAAAAGTTTCCATGGTCATAATGTCTCTTCACAGCAATAGAAACCCTAAGACAGCTAGCTTTCTTCTTTTGTATGTAGCCTGGAACCCCAGCCCATGGAATGGTGCTGCCTATATTCAGGTAGAACTTTCTACCTCTGTTAACCTCATCTAGGTTATTTCTCTAAGGCATGCCAAGAAATTTGTCTTTTAGGTTATTATAAACCCTGTATAGTTGATTAACAGTATTAACAATCACTCAGTAAAAGAAACAGACATATAAGTGTTTTACTTGTAACCATGGGGTGAATCTGCGGGCAGAGAAACTTAGTATTGCTTTCTGATAACAGAAATTGGGAAGCTAGTTTATGGAAGATCAAATCATAGAAAACATAAAGGTTGCAACTTGATATCATCATCAGAGGGTTTTAGTGTGTATGCATATCTTAGGTTTTCAATTGCTCTGAAGAGACACCATGACCACTGCAACTCTTATAAAGGAAAATATTTAATTGAGGTGGTGGCTTACAACTTTAATGGTTTAGTTCACTATCATCATGGCAGGACGCATGGTGTCATGCAGACAGATAGGGTTCTAGAGAAAGAGCTGCTGCAAGTTGATATGCAGGCAACAGGGAGTAGACTATATCGCTGGGTGATGTTTTGAGCATATATGAGACCTCAAAGCCTACCTCCACCGTGGCACACATCCTCCAACAAGACCACATCTACTCCACAAGATCACAGCTACTAATAGTGCCACTCCCTTTGGGGGCCATTTTCTTCCAAATCACCACATTCTACTCCCTGGACCCAAAAGGCTTGTAGCAGTATCATAATGCAAAAATGCATTCAGTCCAATTGCAAAGTTCCCCATAGTCTTTAACAGTCTCAAATTTAGTTAGAAGTATGAAGTTCAAAATCTCTTATGAGATTCATGCAATCTCTTAACTGTAATCCTCTACAAAATCAAAATAAGAAAAAGTATATTATATGCTTCCAACATATAGTGACACAGACTATACATAACCATTCAAAAATGGAGGAAAGGAAATAGAGTGAGGAAATACTGGACCAAATCAATACCAAAAACCAGCTGGAAAAATTTTAAACTCTGCATCTCCATGTCTGATGTCAAAGCTTTCTTCAGACCTCCAACTCCTTTATCTTTGTTGACTGCAGCACACTTCCTTCTTTTGGGATGATTCTACTCCCTGTTAGCAGCTTTCTTTGGCAGGTATCACAAGGCTATGTCATCTTCAGTATGTTGCAGTCTCCAAGGCAGTTCGGCTTCAACTTCACAGCTTCACACAGTGACCTTTCTAGGCATCCATTTAAGGACATCATTGACACATGTCTGATCTCAGTGGCTTTCCTTAGTAGTGGAAGCCAATCCCAAAGCCACGTTCTTCTTTCCTTAACTCCAAAACCATATGACCGAAGCCGCTAAGTTCTTTGCTTGCTGTGGCTGGAACATGCCCCCCCCCCCGGGTTCAATTACATCTTCACCAACTTTCTGCTTTAGACAGGACCAGGCTGGCCTCAAACTCAGACATCCACTTGCCTCTGTCTTCTGAGTGCTAGGTTTAAAGGTGTGCACCACCACACCCAGCTCTAAGCTTTTCTTTTATTCCTTTTCACAAGTTGGAAACTTAGCTGAGTGGGATCTTGCCGTGAAGTCACCACTCCCTTTATTCCATTTCTTGATCTGATTATGTCCTTGAACACAGGACTTAGCTCCACTCCACTTTCTGATGCTCCCTTTCTCCTCAAATATTTTTCCTTGCTCAGCTTGCTCTGTTTCATTATATATCCTCATTAGAGTGAATACTATAACCACACAACAGAGTCTATACGAGGTTGTTTTGAGATTTCCCCTGTCAAGAAAAATTAATCCAAAACTCTTTACTTTAGCCTCATACAAACTTTTTGGATAAGGGCAATAAACAGCCACATTCTTCACCAAAAATCACAAGAATTAATTGTAGGCAACTTACTAGTATGATCCATTAAGTAGCACTTAAAGCATTCCACTGCTTTCCTAACCCAAAATACCAAAGTAGAAGCATGGAAGACAGTGATGCTAAGAGTTATTTGAACTGATGGACATGGCTCAAGATTTTTCCGAGGAGAAGAATTTTAGCATGGTTCTTAGAAATCGTGAATATGATCAAAACACCATGTCGGTAATTCTAATAGAATTGATAAAGATATTATTTTAGAAAGGACTCGTGTATCTTAGAGTTTCTATTGTAAAGAGACACCATGACCATGGCAACTCTTACAAAGAAAAACATTTAGTTGAGGTGGCAGCTCATAATCTCAGAACTTTAGTGCATTATCACCACGGCAAGAAGTACAGCAGTATGCAGGCAGACATGGTGCTGGAGAGGGAGCTGTTACATGAGTTATCCAGGCAAAAGGAAGTAGACTGGGTCACTGGGCAGTATCTTGAGCATATGAGACCTCGAAGCCTGCCTCCACAATGGTGCACCTCCTCCAACAAGACCACACCTACTCCAGAAGACCACGCGTCCTAATAGTGCCATTCCCTTTGGGGGCATTTGTTTCAAATCACCCCAGTAGAATTCCAGTGTGATGGAAGTATTAAAGTAGAATTTTATTGTTTGAAACCTTGTTGGCAAACTTAACTAGCACTATCAGTTATGAAGGGAAAAAACCATTCTATATGATAAAATATTATTAACAATTGTGATTTGAAGTTTGGATTGGTGTTGAAATCATTTTGTGTGGACTCAGCTGCAATTACAGGAAAAGAGACTAAGCAGTTCCTCAGATTAAGGGGCCACAGAATATAAATTAATGTGCTTTCTTGCATCAAGCAAATCTTATCTCGCTAGAGAAATAAGGTTGGCTGAACTAACTAGTGTGCTCACTGACCTAGTGAAACCTGAAAATTGCACAAAAGATAATCTATTACAGTTAATATTGTTCTCTGTGCTTTGTCATGCTATAGAAACTGAACATAAATAATGATACTACACACTAGGGGTAATAATTAACAAAAGGAAAGTTCTGCTGGGAACACTTGAACTATTGTGTAAGCTGTTTGTGTTTCTGCAAGATAAGAAACTAATTTAAGCCAACTTTTACAGATATGAGCTGGTCAACCAGTTTGATTTCGCTGCCCTTTACTCTCAGTGTATTTATGAGCTAACCTTTACTTATCCCATGCAAGTATAAGGTACAGAGTGCTTTTCAATAGAAGATAAAAGGACCAAAATAAACATTTAAACGTTGAGAGAAGTTTTCTAGTGTTATGGCACAGTCTATAATCTAACAATTATCTTTGACGTAGGCAATGCTCTTAACATTGTTATCTGCAAAATATTTTCTGAACATCACACAAATCTGATAGAATGCTTTGAAATTTATTTTCCTTTAAATTGATATTCAGATGTAGATCACACAGGAATCTTTAAATGATCTTCTTCATTAAAATTTAATTTAAATCCAATTATAACTATACAAGATTAATTGGCTTCTTGTCAAAGATTTAAGATAAATCTTTGAAAATACAGTATTGTATAGTAGACATTACATAAATACAATGAACAAAAATCCTGAGTTTGCTAAATTGCCTTTTAAAAAATCTACTTTTTCATTTGTGTTAGCACAGTTACATAAGACTAATCATTCTACTATGGCTTACTAAATAAAATCATTAAAAAAATTAGATGCACATTCATCCCCAAGATTACTGGTACCTTCATTACTTATCAAATAAGAAGTAAGGCTATTTATGTCATAAAATGAGAATATAAAAAAGGCATGCTGATATAAAATGTAATCCCAGCACTCGAAAAACTTGAGGCAAGAAGATTGAAAATTTGAAGTCAGCGTGATCTACGTAACAAGACCCCACCTCAAAAAAAAAACAAGCAAAATGAATAAATAACCACAAATATTGATGTGTATAATATATAATAATGAGTAAAGGAAGTTAATATGAAGAGTTGATTTTTTTCATTCAGTCTTTCATTATTATAGTGAAATACCCAAAATTATGGACATAGTAGTGGTTGTATTAATTTCTTATAGCAACACCTTTATAAACAACTTGTATGACTTTGTTATTCAGCTTTGTTTATGTATGTTTTTCTGATTACATTTTTGATATACAATTAATAACTACTGAATATAAGAAAAATATCTTAAATTTTATGCTTCTTTTTTTTCTGATATTTATAAATTCATTTTATAGTAATACAATTTTATACCCTGAAAGGGTTTTCATCTTTTTAGATGTATACATTTTATTCTATGTGTTTTGTTTTGCTTGCCTGTAGGTATGTACACTGTGTGCATGCTTGCTGCCCACAGAAGCCCAACGAGACTATTGGATCTCCTCAAACTGAAATAATAGATTGTTGTGGTGGGAATTTAATCCAGGTCCTTTGCAAGAGCAACACATGCTCTTAAGCACTGAGCTATCTCTTTAACACCAGAACTTAAAAGTTTTAAAACTAATTCTTTATCACAGATAACCTTGGAAGCACCACCTATGTGCTATGTTTTTGTGTTGCACTGAGGAGTTACATTTTTCTACCAGGAAATCTTATTTATCTTCATGTTCTCAATGTTTTTTTAATTCTTTCACAACTTCATACACACATATATAATTTATATAATATATAGTATTCTTTGGTCAAAGTCTCCCCCATTGTCCTATCTTATTCTCTTTCCTTCTCACAGAGTCCTTTCTTCTTTCCAAGTCCCCCTCCTACTTTCACATGTTTATGTGGTTCACTGCACTTAATTAGGGTTGTCTGAATGAGCGTGAGTGCGGAGTATTGACTTGAGTGAAGTCAATGTAACAACGGTCACATCACTGTGAAAAAAATGACTGCTTTTCTTCCAGCAACCATTAGCCCAGCTCCTCAGTGGAATGGAGCCTTATGAACTCTTCCCACATTGATGATGGCATGTTAGTTAATTGGCCACTTATGCAGGTCTTATGCAGGTAGGCACTACCTCTGTGAGTTCATGAGTACAATGGTCATGCGATGTTCAGAAGACAGAGTTTCAACACACCCCTTCCCATCCTCCAGCTATTAGATTCTTTCTACCCCTCTTTGGTGATGTTCTTTGAGCCTTTTTGAGTGATATAAACATCCCATTTAAGGATAAGCACTCAGAAGTCAATTCTTCTCAGTACCTTGACCAGTTATGGACATCAACATTAAACTTCACCCACTGAAAACAGAAGCTTCTCTGACCAAGGCTGGGAGTAGTACTAATCTACAGGTATAAACATAAATACTTATAGGGCAATTTAATACCATGTCTATTTAGCAAAATGACAATAGTGGCTTCCTCTTTAGAGCCCATGACTTTGATCAGCCATGGACTTTGACTAGGTTTCCAGTACCAGGTACAAATCCTACTGTACAGTGAGCCTGAAACCTAATAAAAGAAATCCATGGCTTCACCCCTAGCAGTCACACCACCATTGTACCATTAGGTTCATCTTGCCTGGCAGGCTGGCATGGCCAAAAGAAACAAATGGCTAACTGTGGTGCCTACTAGCATACCAAATCACATGTTGGCTCCAGGTTCTCTCAGTATAGCAAGTACCTCTTTACAGAGTCCATGCTGGCATCCTAACTATTCTCAGGTCTTCTTACCGTTTCCTACATTAAACTTCAACAGCTCACGGGCCTCCCTTTCATGAGCTTCTCATTCCTATATACTACCCTGCCATTTTGGCAATGTGTTCTTGTCTTAGGGTTTCTATGGCTGTGACAAAACACCATGACCAAAAAACAAATGGTAGGGGTGTTAATTTGACTTACATTTCCAGATCACAGTCCACCATTGGAGGAAGTCAGAACAGGAACCCAAACAGGGCAGGAATCTGGAGGCAGGACCTGACGCAGAGGCCACAGGGGAGCTGCTTACTCACTTTCTTCCCTTGGCTTTCTCAGCCTACTTTTTTTTCTTCTTTTTATTTTAAATAGAAACCGGGACCACCAGCCCAGGATGGCACCACCCACAATGGAATCACTAATTGAGAAAATGCTTACAGGTTGGTCTCATGGAGGCATTTCCTCAACTGAGGCTCCTTCCTCTCTGATGAATCTAGCTAACGTCTGGCATGGTCCAGGTCATGTACTGATGTACATGGTCCGGACCGGGTTTTGATTTGGGGAAGAGGAGCGGTTTGTGTATTTCCACAGGATGCAAAGCACCCCATCCCCAAGCAATTGGTGCGGACCATGGATTCCTCTACTCAGAGACCTGAGAACGAGGCGAGATCAAGAGATACCATGGACACGGCGGCGGAGGTGGCGGTGAAGTTGGCAGATTCCTGAGAGATGATCCAGCGCCTGATTTTACCCCTTTCCCAGCTTTCTGTCTTGCTCTGCCTGATCTGTCCGTTTCAGTCAAGGCTGCTTGACCCCCTGAGGGGAAAACAGCTACTTCCCCTGCATTGTTTGCAATGTCGGGTGCTCAAGGCTAAAACCTTGCCAGATACACAAAATTACCATACTATTCAAAGTATCTAAATTCACAATTGGACGCTATAGTTAATCTTTACAACTGGATGTGGATTTTGACCTCTACTGGTCGCAGGTTAAGATTTTGCTGCTTTTTCTCGGACCCCGAAATACAAAATTGCTAATTGGCTCTAATTTAGTTTGACTAGTCATACCAGGGGTCCCATTTGCCGGTGCTATAGCCCTACTCAAGGGCTCCATTCTGAGCCAACGTTTCAGATATTGTACAAGCACTGTCTCTTCCAGGTATGCTTATATGTACGTACGCTGGAGCGTCTTCACCTGGCCAATGGATTCAGGTCCGCCACAGCCTGGCCCTAGTAGGCGTTCGCCTTAAAATATCTTTCAGCATAAATATGGTTGAATTCAATGTATGACTAATAAAGCAATGACGGATTTATTACACGGGGGGGCAGTCTTGTCTAAGACAAGGGGTGCGTTTGGACCTAAACACATTCCCGTAGACGGGTTTAGAGATCTGACCCAATGACCAACATGTCTAAGACAGCTGCTAGTCATCATATTTAATAGATATATTTAAAGGGAGACTTGTAGGTACCAAGGTCTTTTTTCCCTTCTCCTGGTGATTCGCAGGGCCATGTGACCTCCGGCTCCCTGGAGATTCTGCACTAGCACTGGCTTGAGGGGTTAGCTTAGGAAGAACCTGGCTCTCTTTGTTATGGTGATTCCACCTGTAATCAAGGTTCTAGCAGTGGGCCCATAGCCTGCCTCCCCCAGCTGATTCTCCCTGAGGCGCCGGGGCCTTTATTCTCCTTCCTGCTTCTGTTGGGAGGAGGCCTTGCCCTTTTTGATCCCGCTTGCCCACTTCTATAAATACCCAACTTGAGTTTAATAAAGTTGCCATTTACTCTTGTAAATGAGCAAGGTCTCTTTTTTGTATGTGTCTGTTTTAAACCCTCAGGACAATCGTCCATTCTCATGGGCCCGAGTTCGGGAAGGCGCGCGCCTGGATCGGGTGTGGGTATCCACTAAAAGGCGGGGTCTAACACTTTTCCTTTTCTTTCTTTGTTTAATTTATTAGTTTTAATCTTGTTTTGTTTGGTTTTGTTGTTCTTTTTCCTGGGTGTGTTTTTGAGAAACAGGGTGGAGCATGAAGTTGGGTAGAGATAGGGAGGTGGTCAGTATCTGTGAGGAGTTAGGGAGGGAAAAGAATATGGTTGAAATATATCGTATGAAAAAAAGTTTGTTTTGTTTTAAAGAAGATTCATGCCTATAATCCCAGTAAATAATTATAAATTCAAACAGGAGTATTGAAGATTTCAAACCATCCAGGACTACATAAGTAGATGCTATCTCAAAAAGGAAATCAAAAAAAGATGCAAAATAATCCCACCCACACACCCCCAAAATAATTATACTAGTACTCTCTATAAGCCACTACACCCAAATCTAAAGGCATGAGCAATGATGACTTCTAGTCCAAAAGGAAATATGATAGAAGTAACACAGTTGGGGAGAGAATGTCTCATGTCCTCAATCAAGTATACCATACAGATTCCATACATATGCATGACTACATAAGTGCACATCTAGAAAATAAGTTGTCTTGCAATAGAATATCTGAAAACTTGTGTTTCAATGGAATGATACCTGATTTACATGAGAATGCAGCCTGGAGTTCAATACCAGCTCTTCCTATGCTCATTGTGAAAATGTGAGCCTTCACAGTACCCTGATTGTGCATCCTTTATCCTCTCTGTCATTCTACCAACCTGCGAAAGTACTGGCTTCTAACTTCCTCTTTATATAGAAATTATATTTTAAATTACTCAAGCTTACAAAATACTGCGCTCTGTGCTTTTATGCCTCAATTATGTCTTTCATCATTGTATTCCTTCTCTAGCCTTGAAGTTTACTCTTCTTCAATTGCCCTCCCTACATCTGGGATACAAGGCATTCTGTTGATACAGCAAATGCATTTGATAAAGAAATTGTACATCTGTTTAAATTCTCTAAAACTCAGGCAAGATTTGGTCACAAATCACTGGGCATTCAAAGTCTCTTTTATCCATTGAATATATTCATACAGAACTAGTAAGATGTCAATAGAAAAGAAGAAAATGTATCTCAACTATTTTTCCTTGATGAATATACGCTGAGTTTTTTAAATTCCATTGAATGCTTTTTTTTCTTTCAATTTAGTTGGAGCAACAAAACTTCTTAAAATGTTCCACAATCAAAAGAAAAATATGCATAACCTTCAGTGAAAGAAAAGTTTCTCCTAACAAGCTAAACTTTGAAGTGATTGGGATCCCCCATTACTGTTTGCCACCCCCTATATTCATTTTCATGAGTGCAGCAGCATGAATAATATTATCTCTAGTTTTTATTTCTGCTTTACTTGTGGTTAAGTCAGGCAACTGGCACTTCATCTCCACAATCTTAGCACCTTCCTCTCAATGGCATGTAAGCTCCAGAATGGGGGAAAAAGTTATTTTTACCTACTGTACTTTGAAAGCTTCAGACATTTTTATTTCACTTTGCTGACTGAATTTTCTCGGTCCTGATCTTTGTTCTTCAAAAACAAAGTGGTGTGTGATTCACAGACCTAACTCCTATCTAGCTCAAGGATGTCATTTTCATTGCCTTCAACAATTACAAACCCCTAATCAATGAAGATAATCGCAGATTTGAAAGGGCTGTGCTAATTGTTCTGATCCCTTCTATTCACAAAGTCTCCTTTTTGTTTCACCCTTCTTTAAAAGAGAATGTCAATTCTTCTTTAGGAATCTGTAAACTTTCTGAAGTCATTGAAGATATCAGAAAAAGACTGTCAGATAAAATTTTTGTTTTATCTTAACTTCTTTCCGTACTCATTGATCTCTCCAACTCAAATATATAAAAACAAGAGTAGGTCAGGAGAAAGCATGAACCGCAGCTACGAGAGCACAGAGTGATTTGTGGCCACCTTGAGTACAAGTGCTGGCCTCTTTTTGATGAATACAGAGTACTAAGTCAAGATTTGCTGATTGCTTGATTGATGTTTAAAAACAAGTGCCTGAGGGGAAATTTGAAAGTTTTTTCCTATCATTGTACACTTTGCATCTGAATGAAATACATGATTTTCTATAAATCACTCTCCAAATATATTGTGTCATTTTCATGTTTCAGAAAAAGGCAATTTGGACCACTTCTCTAGCAATTTGTGATGGAAATTTGACTGATGACAAAGTAGTTCAATAGCAAATTGCATTCACAAACATTTAGTAAGAGCTAGCTCCAGGCAAGCCACCTTACAAGATATTGGATGTATAAGGACACCTGAGATTGAGTCCTTGACTTCTCAAAGCTCTTGGTGAACTGTGGGGGAGAGAATAGTATAAATCAATATATACCTCATGAAATGTGCAGAGTTTTAATCAAGGTATACACAGTGGCCCAGATACAAGAAGACCCAACATCACTCACTTGGGATTGAGGACAGTGATTAATGGCTGTTATAATGTCGAATTGCCTGGACTTGAATCCCACATCTGCGATTCACTGCCTGGCCTTTCACGCTGCTGTAGCTATCCATGCCTCAGCTTCTTCTGTTTAGCGATGAAAATGATAGGATTTATTCTAATAGGGTCATTGTGAAAAGGAAGTGGAAAATTCTGAACTTATAAACCCCCAAAATATTGATTGCTAGGATAAAATCATACCTAAAACGGACCCCAAGTCTTTAGCTGCAAAAAGCAGGTGGGAAAGTACAGGCTTCACTTTGAAGGGTTTTGAGAGGGTCCCAGGCAACTTTATAGCTGAAGAACAGACCAAAGAGTGAACATGGGAAAATAACACTGATTGTTCTGGACAAGAGCATGCATGCATCTCACGTCAGCTAATCACTAACCTGCTTGCTTATACAAGTCAGACTGGCAGGGAAGGAGCACACATCCAATATGTGAGAACAAGTTTTATGAATCCATGAGAAAAAATGGCTTAAGACTGGAGCAAGTCCGCTTCTGTTTCAGTTGTAGAGTGTGTTTTATTCAATTACTGCTGAAATAATGTTATGTAGCAAGATTTAAATTTTTAGTAGTTTGTAACAAAAAAAACCCATATGTTTTCTAATTTGTAAGTGGGTTACCTGAGGTTTAACTTATTTAAGTTGATTTTTGGTGAGCTAGTTCAGATTAAGCTGAGCTTAGCTCCAGATGGCACATGATTGATTCTAGGAAGAGAATCCATCAATTTCTAGCAGTAATTTATGGTCATGGATTTCTCCTGACAATGCCTAAAGCCATAGAGGAGGATCTGATCCATTTAAATATACTTAAAATCTCCTTATACCACAATAATTAACATTCTTTTGTTGACCAATGTAAGTCACATACAATGGGAAAGTATATAGTATTTTCATTATGTATAAAATTACAAAGCCAAATGACAAAGGTTGCAGAAATATAATTATGTTGCTGGGGAGAGTGAAAAATTAGAAATAATAATCCAATCTATATGTTTGGAAGTTTTGATGCACTCTATAAATTAAAAGATATTGAGTAAATGACAAAAGTTAATTCATCCTGATGGCTAAGTGAAAGATGAATGGAACAGAGAAAAATGTTATCGGTGTTTCTGGTGTATGAATCAGAAATAATATAGTTAGCCATGAGGCTTCATGATGAATATAAATATGCAAAAATGATGAATAGGAATCAGAAAGATTTGGTAACTTAGTGGATGTGTCAAGACTGGTTGGTGGTGGGGAGGCAGAATTGGTTAACGTTAAAGGGTAGGGATAAACCAGAAGTGAAACAGCTGGGTGCCTAGTGATGTTATGTTCTAAAACTAGAGTTGTAGAAAGTATACTTCTCTGAGGAGAAAGCTCTTTATATGAAGACAGCAAGTGTGATTTTTAACAATGTGGTGGCTTCATAATCCATAATTTGCCTAAGTTTATCTGTTTCACAGAATTCCTTTTCCTAAATACTTATTGGAGTTGATCACACTAAACATTTTGTGCAAGATTTTAAAAGTTTACTTTAAACAGGACTGGTACAGCTTTGCCATTCTCTAAAATTCTAGGACACTTAAATGACAGTGTCATCAAAACATACACCATGAGAGAATAATACAGAGTCTTGTAGTTTGCCATAGGTTTCTATTAGTCTTTGCTTTATTTTATTTACAGCCATATTTCTTTCCTAATCGTCTCTCCTGCTAAATTGAATTACAGGATGTGATATAAAGTTCAGAGTCTTATAGAAAACATTCAGCAGTTTTTACAATTGGAAAAAAAAGTTATTGTCATTGAAGAGGCCTAACAACATTAGTACAGCCATGACAGGCAGTAGACTAACAATACTGGAACTAGGCCTCACCCTTACAATAACCAGGAAAAAAACCCACACACTGTAACCTGTGGGGGACCAATCATAATTGAGACAAACAAGTACTAGATGCTCCAGAACATTAAGAATAGCTTATTTAACTTGTATATAGGTTACCAATTTCCTTATAGCAACATGAGTACCAGTCCCTGTTTGAGAAGACTTCTGTTGCCACACTCCTGCCCAATCAGGAGTTCAAACCCATCTAAATACAGAATTCCCATACCCCCAATCCTTTACTCCTTAAAAACCCTGCCATAGCTGAGCTCAATGCTCTCCCTGATTCAATTGCTGTGTTGGGGCGGATGGAGAGCTGGAGCTCAAGCTTGCAAATAAAGGTTTTTTGCTTTTTCATATGAACTCAGACTCCTGGTGGTCTCTTGGGGACTCATAAAGTGGGCATAACAATCATAAGAAATCATATATACATATATATATGAACAAATGCATTTCATTAAAGTAAAAGGTAGGACATGCCTAAAGATAGAACCATAGGTAATTTCAATAATTGAGGATATATAAGAGGAAGAGGGAAGAGAAGCAAATACCCTGATACCAAAACCACACAAAGACTCAACCAAGAAAGAGAATTACAGACCAATCTCACTCATGAACATCGATGCAAAAATTCTCAATAAAATACTGGCAAACCGAATCCAAGAATATATCAAAAAAATCATTCATTATGATCAAGTAGGCTTCATCCCAGAGATACAGGGCTGGTTCAACATACAAAAATCTGTCAATGTAATCCATCATATAAATAAACCTAAAGAAAAAAAACATATGATCATTTCATTAGATGCTGAAAAAGCATTTAACAAAATTCAACACCCCTTTATGATATAGGTCTTGGAGAGATTAGGGATACAAGGTTCATTCCTAAGTATAATAAAAGCAATATACAACAAGCCAACAGCTAACATCAAATTAAATGGAGAGAAACTTAAAGCCATTCAACTAAAATCAGGAACAAGACAAGGCTGTCCACTCTCTCCATACCTCTTCAATATAGTTCTTGAAGTTCTAGAAATAGCAATAAGACAACATAAGGAGATCAAGGGGATTAGAATTGGAAAGGAAGAAGTCAAACTTTCATTATTTGCAGATGATATGATAGTGTACATCAGTGACCCCAAAACTCTACCAAAGAACACCTACAGCTGATAAATACCTTCAGTGATGTGGCAGGATATAAGATCAACTCAAAAAAAATCAGTTGCCCTCCTATACACAAAGAATAAAGAAGCAGAGAGGGAAATCAGAGAAACATCACCTTTCATGACAGCCACGAATAGCATAAAGTATCCTGGGGTAACACTAACCAAGGAAGTGAAAGATCTATTTGACAAGAACTTTAAGTCAGTGAAGAAAGAAATTGAAGAGGATACCAGAAAATGGAAGGATCTCTCATGCTCTTGGATTGGTAGGATCAACATAGTAAAAATGGCAATTCTATCAAAAGCAATCTATAGATTCAATGCAATCCCCCATTAAAATCCCAAAAAAATTCTTCAGAGACCTTGAGAGAACAATAATCAACTTTATATGGAAAAACAAAAAACCCAGGATAGCCAAAACAATCCTAGACAGTAAAGGAACTTCTGGAGGCATTACCATCCCTGACTTCAAACTCTATTACAGAGCTACAATAATGAAAACAGCTTGGTATTGACATAAAAACAGAGATGTTGACAAATGGAATAAGATTAATCCACAAACCTTTGAACGCCTGATTTTCAACAAAGGAGCTAAAATTATACAATGGAAGAAAGAAAGCATGTTTAACAAATGGTGCTGGCATAACTGGATGTCAAACCATAGAAGAATGAAAATCGATCCATATCTATCACCATGCACAAATCTCAAATCCAAATGGATTAAAGACCTCAATATAAATCTTTCCACACTGAACCTGACAGAAGACAAAGTGGGAAGTAGTCTGCAACGCATGAGCACAGGAGAAAACTTCTTACGTAGAACTCCAGTAGCACAGACAATAAGAACAACAATGAATAAATGGGACCTCCTGAAACTGAGAAGTTTCTGTAAAGCAAAGGACACTTTCATTAAGACAAAAAGGCTACCTACTGAATGGGAGAAGATCTTCACCAACCCTGAATCAGACAAAGGTCTGATCTCCAAAATATATAAAGAACTCAAGAAACTAGACATTAAAATTCTGAATAACCCAATTAAAAAATGGGGTACTGAATTGAACAGAGAATTCTCAACAAAAGAAGTTCAAATAGCCAAAAGATACTTAAGGTCATGTTCGCCTTCCTTAGCAATCAGAAAAATGCAAATCAAAACAACTTTGAGATACCACATTACACCTGTCAGAATAGCTAAATCAAAAACACCAATGATAGCCTATGCTGGAGAGGATGTGGAGTAAGAGAACACTCATCCATTGCTGGTGGGAATGTAAACTTGTGCAACCACTTTGGAAATCAGTGTGGTGGTTTTTCAGGAAACTGGGAGTCAACCTACCTCAGGATCCAGCAATTCCACTCTTGGGAATATACGCAAGAGATCCCCAATCATACTACAAAAGCATTTGTTCAACTATGTTCATAGCAGCAATTTTTGTAATAACCAGAACCTGGAAACAACCTAGGTGCCCCTCAATGGAAGAATGGATAAAGAAAGTGTGGCACATATACACCTTAGAGTTCTACTCAGCAGTAAAAAAAAAAAAAAAAAAAAACAGTGACATCTTGCATTTTGCATGCAAATGGATTGAAATAGAAAGGACTATACTGAGTAAGATAACCCAGACCCAAAAAGATGAATATTGTATGTACTCACTGATTAACGGATTCTAGCAATAAACAAAGGACATTGAGCCTATAGTTTGTGATTCTAGAGAAGCTAAATAATAAGGTGTACCCAAAGAAAAACATATATAGATCCTCCTGGAAACAGGAAGCAGACAAAATTGCCTGGCAAAAGTTCGGAGCATGGGGATGGGTGGGGTGGGAGGAAGGGGAGAGGAGGAGAGAGAAGAAAGAAGGGGAGGATTGGGGAGAGCTTGGGGGAGTTGGATGGTTGAGATGGAGGAAGGGCAGATACGGGGGCAGGGAAGAAGATATCTTAATTAAGGGAGCCATTTTAGGGTTGGCAAGAGACTTGACTCTAGAGGGGTTCCCAGGTATCCAAGGGGATGTCCCCAGCTAGGTCCTTGGGCAGCAGAGGAGAGGGTGCCTGAACTGGCCTTTTCCAATAGCCACACTGATATATATCACCATAAAACCTCCGTCCAGAGATGGATGAAGATAGAGACAGAAACTCACATCGGAGCACTGGACTGAGCTCCCAAGGTCCAATTGAAGAGCAGAAAGAGGGAGAACATGAACAAAGTAGTCAGGAGTGCTAGGGGTTCGTCCACCCATTGAGATGGTGTGACTGATCTAAGGGGAGCTCACCAAGGCCAGCTGGACTGGGGAGGATTGGGGAGAGCTTGGGGGTATGGTATGGGTGGGATGGAGGAAGGGTGGATATGGGAGAAGGGAAGTAAATATCTTAATTAAGGGAGCCATTTTAGGGTTTGCAAGAGACTTGACTCTAGAGGGGTTCCCAGGTCCAAGAAGAGGTCCCCAGCTTGTTCCTTGGGCAGCAGAGGAGAGGGTGCCTGAACTGGTCTTGTCCCATAGCCACACTGATGAATATCTTGCATATCACCATAGAACCTTCATCTGGCGATGGATGGAGATAGAGACAGAGACCCACATTGGAGCACTGGACTGGGCTCCCAAGGTCCAAATGAGGAACAGAAGGAGGGAGAACATGAACAAGGAAGTCAGGACCATGAGGGGTGTGTCCACCCACTGAGACGGTGTGACTGATCTAATGGGAGCTCACCAAGGTCAGCTGGACTGGGAGTGATGGAGCATGTGATCAAACTGAACCCTCTGAATGTGGCTGTCAATGAAGGCTGACTGAGAAGCCAAGGACAATGGCACTGGGTTTTGATTCTACTGCATGGACTGACTTTGTGGGAGCCTGGTTTGTTTGGATGCTCATCTTTATATACCTGGATGGAGTGGGGAGGACCTTGAACTTCCCACAGGGCAGGGAACCCTGACTGCTCTTAGGACTAGAGAGGGAGGGGTAGGTGGGGAGGGAGAGGAAAAAGGGAGGCGGGGAGAAGGTGGAATTTTTTAATAAATAAATAAATTTTAAAAAATAAATAAAGGATTTATTAATTTCTTCCAAAAAGAAAATAAAACCTTGGAGCAAAAAGACAATAATTAACAAAGGATTCAAATTACTGTAAATGGTAGAATTTGATATGGTGGCCTCTGTTCTAGTCCAGGAAACTGCCCAGACGATAGAAGAAACCAATACCTCCAGACTGTGTAGCACGTTGGACAGGTGACTCCCACATCTATTAGAATCTTCTGACAGCACAACGTCCCTCTGAGGCCACTTTCCTTAAACCCCCTCTTTCTAAAAGCATGTCATCACCCCAAGCCGGTGTCCATGGGCATCCAGTCAGCTGCAAGCTCCACATGGCAGAGCTACAGAAAATGTACCTTCATTGAGGAACTTCCTCTATCGGGCTTGGAAGCCCTGAAAAGCTTTGGAGTGGCTACTTGTTCAGTCAACTATTTAACAGATGAATTCCTCAAAGTAAGCAATAAATATTTATAAATTCCTTCTGCATACCTGGCATGGAAGAGATGTAATCTGAAGCCCAGAGAAGATATAGTCATCCCATTATTTTCAAACCCTAAACAAGAGGGCAAACCTTCACACCTCCATGATCCTTGTGCTAAGAGACCCCTGGCTCTGAGAACATGGGTTGATAGATGCTGCAGCGTCTGCCTCAGGCAAGCAAGTGAGTGATTTAAAATAATGCTGCAAGCTGGCCAGAGTATGGGGGTGCTCACTCTACATACTCATGAGAAGCTGAGTTCAGATTCCCAGGACAGGCACAGCTGAACGTGCTTGTAATCCCTGGGGCTAGCTGAATCAGCTCCAGGTTCACTCAGTGAGAGACCCTGCCTCAAAGCACAAGGTGATGACTTTTTAAAAAAAAATGAAGTTAATCTTTGAACTATACACACACACACACACACACACACACACAAATAAATAAATAATGCAAGCCAAGTTATAAAGAATTTAACTGGGTCCTCTTTCTCCAGGGACCAGTTAGGTACATGAAAGACCAGCAGGAGCTGGACCACCACGTGCAGTGCCTTATGCTAAGGCTGTTCTAAGTGCTTTGTCTACATTATCCCATTCAAGCCTCACACTCCCTTTCTGAGGGGGATTACTGTTGTCTCCATATGAAGAACAAGTGTTCTCTCAATTAAAAAAAAACTACTTGTTCAAGCATGCATCTTGTAGAAGTCAGCTTTGGTAAAATACATAATTTCCCCATTATTTTCCCTCAAATAATCCAACACACATACCAATTAGTTATGATATGTTGTGTTTGTGTGTGTGTGCTGAATAAGCAAAGGGGTCAAAGTTCATGGCAATAAGCTAAAGAAACAATAGAAGACAATTTGGATTCCAGTAATAAAAAAAAACCAAGGAAGCAGCAATGAAATAAATGAGGAGGAAATCAATACCAAAGGATACTCTGTCCAACAGAATCAGAGGTAGAAGATAATAGACTACCAATGTTTAGAATTAGAAAGATTATGGTAGGAAGGAGTGTCTGTAACATGCTGTCAACTCTCAAAACCTTGGTTAGAACAAATAATGGCTCTGTTTTTCAGCCTTAGGAGAGATTGTTGGTGATCTGACTATGAAATGTTCCTCATAGACTTGTGTGTTTGAACAATTGGTCCCCAGCTGAAGGCCTTGTTTTGGAAGGTTGTAGACTTTTTAGGAGACAGAGTCCCTTCGGAGGATGTAGGTCATTAGAGGGCAATACTTGAGACTTTATTGCCTACCCTTATTTATTCCTTGTCCACTCGCTGTGTGTCCAGCTGCTTCATGGCCCTGCTACTTTGCCTTCCCTGCTGTGATGGCTTATATTCCTTCCAGAAATGTATCCCTCCTTAGATTTTTTTGTCTCATAATGATTTTGCTGAACTTCTTGTTTATTTGTTTGCTTACCTTGCTGCCCTTTCGCTTATACACTATGGTTTCAGATTTTGTGTTTTTACAGATTCTGTGTGTATGTGTGTATCTCTGTGTGTTTATTTCTGTGTGGATGTGTGTATCTCTGTGTGTATGTGTGTATCTCTGTATATATGTGTGTATCTCTGTGTGTGGTATCTCTGTGTGTGTGTATCTCTGTGTGTACGTGTGAATCTCTGTGTATGTGCCTCTTATGCTTTTGCTTCGTGTTCTCTTTTCATCAGTTTTGTTTTATTCTAGCTTTTTTGTTTGTTTCCCTGTATGTTTTCTAAAAGAGAGAGAGAAGGCATGGATTTGGAGGTGGGCAGAATCTGAGAGGAGATAAGGGGATAGAATGCATGGTCAGAATATATTGTATACAAATAAATCCATATACAATTCCAAAAAGAGAAATGTATTCCCTCTTTAACTGGAAGCCCAAATGAGCCCTTCTTTCTTTCAGTTGCTTCTGTCAAGTATTTTGTCACTCACACAGAATATGGCAATAGAAAGAGGAGACTTCCTTAAGATGATGAACTTGTCTGAACTCAGAAGAGAGTCGGAGAGAAGAGCAAGATTCCAGAGAGCATGACGATCCCAGATGCAGTGGGTAATGGAGTGTATGGTGTGAGTAATGCTCCCTATAGAAGTCAGTATTGATTGAAGCCACTAGAGACATACTTCTTCAAAGATAGTAAGGGGGTGTGAAGGAAACGGCTGACAATATATGGGAATTACCCAAAGAATAGTATTTTCTTAGTAATCTGAGCAGCTATTTCACTTCATCTCTTAGGGAATTTCTCCCCTAATCTATTTGAAGCACTACATTCCTCCTTTGCTATGGTGTCCTAGACTGCTTCCACATGGAGGTAGGGAGGGCACCTTGTTCTAAAAATGTTGTACAAGCCAGCGCTGTGTTGAAAATCCCATAGCTTTACCGGTGAGTGGAACGCTTATAGATGCCTCATACCATAATGAAATGGGCACAAATAAAAGCATTCTAAAGTTTCTGGAGCCAATAAAGTACAACAAACATTCTTTGTGACTATCTATGGAACTAACAGAGACAGAGATTTTAAAAGAACAGTAAATGTCTGAAGTAGCCATTAGGAAGATTAATTGGTACCAACTAAAATGATTTCTCAGCAATATAAGATTCCAAAGAAGATTAGAAGACAAAAATTTATAATTCATTTGTTCACTCGTTCAATTATTCAGCAAATATTTATGAAATGTCATGTGCAGGTACTGTTCAAGCTACTGGGAATACGTGGTGAACATGAAAATAATTAATGCAGACATTCTGGAGATGGTAATAAGATGATGATAGATGTCTGAAAAAATAGAGCAGGCTAAGGGCTTTGAAAATGACAGAAATAAGTGATGGACATTTAAGTTAGACTTTCTGGGAATGCTTCTCAAAGGATGTGGCATTTGAGCAGAGTTCTGAATTTAGTAAGGGATAAAACTGTATAAAGTTCCTCTTCCACCCTCTAACAAGAACAGGGTAGTTCAGGTACAAGTGGTAGCAAATGTAGAGCAGCATAGAAAGAACGGAGTTTTCAGCATGTCTGGAAAAAATATCAGAAGAGCCCATGTGACTATGGCCATTGTGCTTTTTTCTTGTGGGGAAGAGGCGAGTGGAGTGGTAGGAGGTAAAGTCATAATGGAAGTGTGTTTAGATAATGTCCTAGCCTATATACCATGAAAAGGTAATTACGTTTCTTTTTAAGGATGAAGAAATCTGGTGGAACTTTGAGCAGAACAGTGACACAATCGGCCGCATTGGCTGGTAGAAGTAGGGGGCAAATTAGCATCACAGCAGATAATCAATATGTGACCGTAAATACACAAAGGGAGCAACAATAAGAATAGGATACCTGGTATTCTTTCTTGTACCGTGCCAATGATTCAATATTACTTACCCAATAATGCTGCAAAAATGTATAATCTAAATCTAATTTTAAAAAGCATTACGAAGTGGACCTGGGCCACTGGGCACCAGGTCCTAGGCTACTTTTCTGGGACCAACTGCTCCCTCCATGCCTCTCCCAGCTAACCATACCTCAGGGCAGGGAAGGTTCTGACACTGATCGCAGAGATGTGCCAGGGTCCCTTGGGAACCCACTGAGCTCCCCTCCTCCCACGTCACCCGTTCTCACGCCTCCTCGCCTCATTGACCACACCCAGCCCAGGCTCTCCTTTCCCATTGCTCTCTTTTCTCCCTCATGCCAAATTGACAGTAACATCACCAAATTGATCTTTTTCTTCAGTGCTCATTTCTTTCCGGCCCTGCTGCTGTGTTAGATTAGGTGTCCGCCAGCCACCTGAGTCCCAGGCAGAAGCTACCCCACTGTGCCCACACCCACCGACTTCCACTTGTGCTGCCGATGTGCCTAGCCCAGCTGCATGCGCATGCCCTGTGGATGGAGTATGCTTCCTGCCCTCGGTCCCAAGCCCAAGGGTGGACCCCCCCGTCTATGGAGAAGGCCAGATGGAAATTGAGGGTGGCACTCGCCCTTCAACTGGCACGCTGCTTGTCCCTCCTCCAGAGTGCCATCACCGCAAGGGCCTGGACTGCCCTCCAGCACCCTCCCCTGTCTCCGCTCCTGCTGCCCAGAGAAGGGACACAGGCTTCTTTCTTTCACATCCTGACTTCAACCTTCTCCCCACCTTCACCTCCTCAACTTCCTCCAACTTCCTCCCTCATCTCCAAAAGGAAGGAAAACAAACTGTGAATGAGGAATGCTGACTGACAAACCAAGGCAACTTTCAGAGGCTTCTGCTCTTGCCATTTCTTTTCACCTCTTAATGCACCAAAGCCACAGGCGGGTTTGCGGACCGCAGATTGCCACGTTGATTTCTACCTTGATGTTATTTTTAATTGTTTTAAATTTTCCATGGGGGGTTTGGGGCAAAACAAAGTCACTGGGCAGATCACTGCCATCTTTACATACTCAGACTTTTTAAAACGTAGCCAGGCAACCGCCAACTTCTTCCACATTTGGGACTTGAGCCAGAGTTTAAAAGGGAGTCAACAAAACTCACAGAGAGGGCGGGGCTCTGTCCAGTAAACAGCGCAGCACCAGCTGGGACAGGACGTGGTGTATATAACTGTAAGATACTGTCGCTAAGTTATTCAGGCCTCTCCTCTCCATTATCGGAATCCTCCACTGTGCAGCCATGCAGTGTGGTTTAGTTAAAGGAGCGGATCTGTACCCCTCTCCCCCGGAAGTTGGTCTGCTGTGGACTCTGTGACCCTTGTCTAAACCTGTATTGTAAGATCTCGGGGCTTTCTCCCCGACTTTCTCCTTCCTCCAACACTTTATCTATTTCAGTCTCTGAATCTTTCACTCTCTCTGAGTGAAACTGTTCCTTTTACAACAGAATGCAGCTCAGACCCTGCTGAGGCATGGGGCCTAGTGCCTCTGTCATGTCTGCTGTGAAGCACACGATGCTCTATTTATTGTACAAAGTGACTTTATTTGCCTTCTAGAATTGTTTATAACAGATGGTTATAAGAGGTAATAAACAGAAAAATCTAAAGGAAAAAGCATTATGAAGACATAAATTAAAGGAAATTATACAAAATTGTGTGTGTGTGTATGTGTGTGTATGTGTGTGTGTGTGTGTTCTGGAATCAAGTCAGTATATTACACATGATAGAAAAAACTCTACCACAGACCTAAATACACAACCTGGGCCTCTAATTTTTAAATTTGTCAAGGTAATGATAGTCAAAGAGAAAGGTCATGAAAAACACATGATTCTTGACTAGGTCTAGGACATGAAAAAAACATGCTATATAAATCCTTACTGAAACAATTTTCTTTTGAATCAAGGTGTATATTGAAAGAAAAAGAGAGGAAACACACACAGAGAGAGAGAGAGAGAGAGAGAGAGAGAGAGAGAGAGAATATGAAAGTATTAGTCAGTGTAGCAATGTAGCCATTAAGAATGATTTGAATTGATAGATTACTGATAAATAATTTAAGGAAGATTTTGTTTTGCTCTTTAAAATTTTGCATGTTTTTTTTAAAAAAATGTTATAAAAGAAAAAGGGTTTTAAAAAGAGGTGAACTATGTTAAAAAAAAAAGTTGTTGAAAACTGACAGTTAGATTAAATAGAATGATGAACTGAGCACCTGTTACAGTCGAGCTAGAAGAAGCTACATAAAATCTTGCTCCCTAATCAGTGTCACTATTTGGGAAAGTCTAGACACTGTATAAGGTAGTCCCTAGCAGGATGAAGACTGGGAGCATTGTCCTTGGGTGCTAGATCTTGCCTGGTTCCTTCCTTTATTCTTCTGCTTCCTGGCTGCATGCGGTAAGCAGCCTCTTCCCTGTATATTTTTTTCTGCTTCCATGATGTTCTGTCCCATCACAGGCTTAGAAACAAACAACAAAAAAGTCACCCGTGTCGGATAGAATCTCTGAAACAGTGAGCTAAAATAAATAATTCTTCCACATTAAGTTGTTCTTTTGGGAATTTTGCTCATAGAGACAAAACCCTGACTAATGCAACACTGTGCAAGACTTCTGGAGAAGAAGCAGACCTGGGATCTGGGGACAAGAGAATGCGAGTCATGGCCCTTTCAAGAATTTCGTGTAAGAGAATAGGAGTGTGTGATTGACAAAGAGTTGTTAGTATAAGACACCTTAAATGTCTATGACGAATCTGCAGCCCAATCTCAGTCTCAGCAAAGAGACTTAGAAAACATCATGTCATAATATCAGATTAGGTGATCCTGAATTGCTAGTATCTGCGTTAACAAAAAATGTTGTTTTCCCATACAATGCACAGCACCTCAGGTTCCTTATTGTTTAATTTCTTTTGAGGCTATAATATAAATGTTTTTCACCCTTTTCTTTCCTCCCTTCTAGCCTTCCTATACACCCTTCCCCATTCTTATCCAAATTTATGGCTTCATTTTTCATTAAGTTTTATTGTATGTATATAATATATACACATATATATTTTCCTAAATATAACCACTCAGTCCATACATTATTACTTATATGTATGTTTTTGGGGCTGACCACTTAGCAGTGAACAACCAACTGGTGTGCTCTTCCCCGGAGAAGACTATTTCTTCCACTTTCTCCATTTTCCAGTTGCCTATAGTTCTTTGTGTAGGATTGAGGCCTTGTGAGATTTCTCTCGTCTAGTTTGGCATGGCCATTGGTGTTGACCTCATGTCTGGGCAGTCAAGTGGATGAGTGTAACTACTAACATTACTGGGAGACACAATCTCACAACAAACTCCTTGATCCCTTGACTCTCACAATACTTCTGCCCCCTCTTTTGCAATGTCCCCCAAGTCTGTGGTGTGGTAGTGTTGTATATGTATCATTGGGACTGGGGTTCAAACTCCACATTTTGATTCATTGTGGTTTTCTGTAATGATCTCGGTCTATTACAAAGAAAAGTTCCCTTAACAAAAGGTGAATACTACACTTCTCTTTGGGTACAAGGACACATGTTCCTAGTTTATTCTTAGGGTTTATGCTGGTTTAGTAAATTAGTGGATGTAGATTCCCCTCCAATAACCATGACTTCAGTAGCATTGAGTAGTTAACCTGTTACTAGGTTCCCAGTACCAGGCTTATTTTCCCTCTTTTTGGGCAGGTCTCAAGTCCAAGGAAGGATAGATATGGGATCAGGGAAGAATATATCTCAACTAAGGGAGTCAGTTTAGGGTTTACTAGAGACTTGATTATAAATGGGATCCCAGGTCCAAGAAGAGATCCCCAGAGTGTTCTCTGGACAGAGGAGAGGGTGCCTGAGCTGGCCTTGGCCCATAACCATACTGATGAATATTTTCATCATCTGGCGATGGATGGAGATCGAGACAGAGACACACATTGGAACACTGGACTTAACTCCCTAGGTCCAAATGAGAAGCAGAAGGAGGGAAAACGTGAACAAGAAAGGCAGGACTAGAGGGAACCTTCATCCGACGATAGATGGAGATAGAGATGGAGACCCACATTGGAGCACTGGACTGAGCCCCCAAGGTCCAAATGAGGAGCAGAAGGAGGGAGAACATGAAAAAGGAAATCAGGACCGCGAAGGGTACGTTCACCCACTGATACAAGGGGACTGATCTAATGAGAGCTCACCAAGGCCAGCTGGACTGGGACTGAACGAGCATGTGATCAAACCGGATTCTCTGAATGTGGCTGACATGGGGGCTGACTGAGAAGCCATTGACAATGGCACTGGGTCTTGTTTCGTCTGCATGTACTGGCTTTTTGGGATCCTAGTCTGTTTGGATGCTCACCTTCCTAGGCCTGGAGGGAGGGGGGAGGAACTTGAACTTCCCACAGGGCAGGAAACCCTGACTGCTCTTTGGACTGGAGAGGGAGGAGGAGAGGGAGTGGGGGGGGGAAGTGGGGGGAATGGGAGGGTATGGGGAGGAGGGGAGGAAGTGGAAATTTTTATAAACAAACAAATAAAATAAATAAAATAAAATGAAATAAAAAGAAAGGAGCCTTGAGCAGAAGGCGCCAAGAAAGAGAGACAGCGTATCTGCTCTTACTGAAAAATACGTCTGGGCGGCCCTGAATTCTCAGCAGCCGACTTAAGAGAATATAACCTACTGGCCTTTGCTCTACCCTAACAAGCTATTAATATTCTGAACTTACCTTCACCTTTCATTTGACACAAGTTCATAGTCTAGGAAATTAACTGTTTGTACCTTTACCCTTAAAACATACAGGAAAAAAAGGTTGGGTCACTAAAGCAGTCCCAGTGAAAGAATTCCTTCTCATCTGGGTGCTAGTAAATACAGCACTCCCACAGTTCCCTGCTGCTTAGCCCAGAGGTCCTAATCCTCCCAGCATCTACAGGGGAGCTTCACAGCCATGCCCCTTCTGAGACATAAGGCACCTACTTTGTCAATCTCCATCCATCTTGTTAACTGCTAACTATGTCTGTGTGGGTGTATAAACTGGGAACCTTGTAGGATTTGGAGGAACATTGAAGAGGAACATCAGGAGGGAAACAAGAGAGCATTGGAGAGAGCATAGGAAGAATAATTGGGACGTGATAAAAGGACTTATGTGAGCTAATTTATTTATCCTCAGATATCTTTAATCAGCTTTTGCCTGCTCTATCAGTCCTGAGAGATTCAGGGGATTGGCACCCCAACATAACCTTGATAAGAGATATTATATTATATATTATGTATTATATATTACATGTTATATATTATGTGTTATATATTGTATACAATGAATTATATTATATACTTATATTCTATAATATATTATATATACTCTATATTATACATAATGTGTTATATATTATATACATATATATTTAGTACTGTCATATATACATTTCTCCGCATGTGTGTACATATATATATATACACAGAATTATGTGTATTACAGCATTTTAGGTTAATAGTTAATAGTATGATTCCTTGTAGCTTTTTTCAGACACCCTTATTGTTATTTTAGCCTCTTATCTTCTTCTTATGTATTTCCCTCCCTCTCCTTCCCAATGAGCCTTTTCCCATTTCCCCTTTAATATCACTTTTCTCAGGTTATCTTTAATCTTTACTAGAATTTCCAACAGTGCTTGTTGAGCCTTGCATTTCTATTTTCATTGGGTTCCAATAATTTCTGCTCTGGTTAATGCATTCTCTAGTTTGTTTTCTGCCTTTTCTTCTGCTCCCCACCTTGTTCAGGAATTATCTTCCCATGTCTTAAAAAAACATTGCTTAACATGATATAAAATTCCTACTCTCTCACCGAGTCATCTAAGAATAAGTACTCCAGGACTTCCTTAAAGTATGACTTCTGATTTTGTCCCTCGGGCAACTACTCCTGTCTTGGGAAGCTATCACTGACTTCTAAGTAAGCAAAGGTCCCCTTCAGCATCAAATTTTTTGTTAAGTTGTACTGGCCTCAATGAGTAAAATAATCGGTACCTTCGTGGGTTTGCATTTACTTTTCCTCTGGTTTTAACATCTATTATCTCCTGTTGGAATGCACCAATGCGTATTATTAATTTTCTTCTACTACGTGAGTCTATAAAGAGTAGGCACTTCATCTCGTGCATGCTTCTATTCCCTGCACCACTTCCTCTGCTCCCAGAACATTGTAGGTGTCCATAAATGTTTGAAGATTTGAACCATAACAGCTGGACAAATGTTGACACTAAGGTTCAAAGCTACAGATTCCTCTCTTCCAGTTTTGACTTCTAATCAAATTCTACTTCCTTCCAACTTTGAAAAAGTTAGTTTCAAGGTCACAACTAAGGGAAATTCTGCCTGTTCTATTTTATGAGCAGACACAAAGATTAGGTTTGCTTTTTCCTTTTTAGTTCTCCTAACTCCGAGCTGATTGATGGAAGGCAGAAGAAAGTAATAAACCTTTATTCACAGAACTACAAAATCCTCTCTGGCTGCTGCCTCCTGCCCTCTCCAGAGATAGATGGGGCCATTGATTTTATGAAATATAGAGCAGGGTAGTATTTTCTCAACAATCCCTCTGCTACTCATCTACATCTGATCACTTCCTGACGAAGACATTAGAATCTAGGTTGAAAATGCCATGAAAGCTAATAAGTAACCTGTATGTACATTTCACTATTTCAATTTCTGAAGAGTATAGCAGCATATTATGAAAAAAGCTGATCCCTTTTGGTGCTGTCATTTTATAGCCTTAGAGAAAAAGAATACTAGGTTGGACCAAGTAAAATTTTCTAAACTAAATTCAGTGAAATTTATTTCATTATACATCACTGCACTCTTTATATTGGCAATGACCATTCGTGGGAACAAGAGAGAAAGTAGAGGAAGCCACTCAGTCAGGCACACAAAGGATCTTTTTGTACAACGTGATGCTATAGCAATGCTCTAGAGTTCCCATTCACTACTCCATTGCCTGACTTTCGAACTCTGTTTCAATTCCAGTTCCTAAAATTTGGTGGCTTAGAGTAACAAGCATAAATTGTTTCTACATCCTTTTTGAGATGACTGGGAAGATCACCTAGTCTGGGCTGCTCCGCTGGTCTCTACTAAACTTGTTGTCTCTCTGTGACCAGCTAGTGGCTTTTTAGGGCATGGATGGGCTAAGATGGCCCGACCTACATGAACTGCAGCTGGCCCTATTATATTTGGGTAAACGAGGTTGACATTTGCACAGATGTGTCTCTCTGCAGCTAGAAAGCTACTGCAAATTCAATTGCAGGGCGGTTTCAGTGTCCTGTTGTATGGACTTCAGACCTCTACTTGGGTTGTGGTGGCTGGGTCACAAGATCAGTCTAGATTCACCCAGTGGAGAAACGGAAGCCCTGTGTCAATGGGAGAACCTGCAGTGTCATGCAGAGCAGTGAAGTGGGGAAGCAGTGACTGATTTTGCGCTATCACAGACCCTGCCCTCTACCATTCATCTATCCTTAGTCTGACTTCCAGAAGGTAAAACCAGAAAAACGAATAACTGAAAAGAAAATAGTATGAACTATCTATCATGGCGCCTTCCCTCGTTGGCTTTTAGCTAGATTCATTGTTTGTCACATTGGTAGATTGTCAAAGCAAGAAGCTGAAAAGAAAACATAAAGAACATGCTGGGACAAGAAAAGTTTGTTTGGCTCATACCCATCTGGAGTTAAATAGAGGAAGCAGAATAGAGAAAAATCTCCTGAGAAGGAGACAACTGAATGAATAAAAGGGGAACCATGAATGATCCAGGGAGTTGGGATTTGCCTTAGAAAGATCTTTGGCCTTCTTTCTTTCCTTCTGCCTTTTAAAAATCAGCTCAGGTATGTCAAATTCACTTTAAAATCATACATCATAGAAAAGAAGTTACATATATTGTATTTTTACATATAAAAACTCCATTTCAAAAAGATTAGTGTCATCATTTTATTTGGAGGTAGTCGCAATCATGAAGAATTTCAGGAACATAAACAGGACCTAGTACAACTCATATTTTGTCTGGAATCACCTCTGATTATTAGCATTTTATCCCATTTGTCTTATTGCTTTGTACTTCTCTCTCTCTCTCTCTCTCTCTCTCTCTCTCTCTCTCTCTCTCTCCACACATACTCACATATATGTATATACATATAAAACATACAAATATAAGTATGTGTATATATAAATATATTACTAAACTATTTGAGTGCTTAAATATACCCTAGTGTGGTGCTCTAAATACCTTAGTGTTGGGGAGTATTATTTTCAACTGTGTGACTTTTGTTTCCATTGCATTTGTTTAACTCTGTGAAGCTGTGTTGCTGTGTCTGTCTAAAACACTTGATGGTCCTAATAAAGAGATGAATGGCCCATAGCAAAGCAGTAGCAAGAAGGGATGGGGCTAGCAGGCAGAGAGTATAAATAGGAGAACCGAGAACAAGGAACAAGGAACAAATGAGAGAGCAAGGAGAGAAGGGCATCAGAAACCAGCCACCCAGCTACAAAGCAAGCCACAGAGAAATAAGTAAAGAAAATTATACAGAAATAGGTAAGGATAATATCCCAGAGGCTAAAGGTAGTCGGGATAATTTAAGTTAAGAAAAGCTAGCAAGAATCAAGTCAAGCTTAGGCCAGGCATTCATAACCAAGAATAAGTCTCCGTGTGTGATTTATCTGGGAGCTGGGTGGCAGATTCTTCCCAAAAGAAATAAGAGTAAAAGACATAACCCAACACTTTAGCATAAATTTTGGAAATATAATGAACACTGCAGAGAGGCTTCTATGTCTAACCATAGGACCTCAGAACTTTGTGGCACTGTGGAAAACTCTATACTATTCACTCTGTCCCCTTTTCCAAACCACAGTAGATTTCATTTATTCCATTTTAGAAGACACAGTATAGCATGCAAAGAACAGAAAGAAATTGGGGGGAATGGAGACAGTTGGTAGGGCACCTAGAATTTGCAAAGTCTTGAAATTCAGCCCTAGTTCCATGTAAACTGGGCGTGGTGGTACAGACCTGTAATCTCAGCACTGACTGTGAAGGTTCAGGCAGGAGGATCAAAAGCTCAAGGCCATCTACAGCTCCAAAGAAAATGTAAGGCCAGCCTGGGATGAGAAGGTCCTTCCAAAGATAAATTAAGAAATAAAGGAAGGGTAGGAAGAAGTTAGGGTATAGAATAGAAAAATTGGGAGATAGAGCTCTTGGCCTCAAAAGAAGTGAACAAGTGAGTAGACGGTATTGTTCCTGGGACATGAAAACTTCAGGGAGAGGACTCGTATTTATTTTCTTATGTCAAACAGAGATGGAAATAAAGAAAGCATTAGGATGAAGAGAAGACACGTGGGTTTTGAAAGGTGTGGGGAGACACCCAAAGAATTCACATTCTCTGTTTACTTATGTTGTGTAAGATGAACTTTCAGGGAAGTGCTGGAAACCCTAAAAAACAGGGCTCTATTGTTAGTGCACTGAGAAAGCATGTGTGTCTTCATTAAGCATCCCAAGAGTCCTTTCCTAATATTGGGGCAACTGGAGTAGGAGATACCCAGTGTGAGAAAAAGCACACTGAAGCTCTTAGATTGTTAACTGAAACTCATGGATTCTAGTTGCCATGAAGGAACCTCCTGGTGCTGGACTCTGCCTCAATTGCAACTTCAGTGAGACTAAGGGAGAATGGGAGAATGTTTTTATGCTGAGTGTATTAAGGTTTTAAAGCTTCCTTCAGAATATCAATCAGATACCCTGCTTCTTTATCAAAACCTACATAAGAAATTTTTTATTTCCAAAGAAATGACAGAGACTATGTTTAGACCCAAACCCATGTTTCTATGCTATTGATGAAATTCTGAAGATATACTTTTCAACTAGAACTGCCTTCTGGACATGTCATGGCTATTGTACTCTTGAACTCACGCAAGCTTTGGTTACGTGTACAAGAACTATAATAAGATCAAGCCAACTAGAATTCCAGCATAAATGAGGAAAGTGTTCTTTAGGCCTCACCCCTTACTGAGGAGCTATTGGCAGTTAATAGTTGCTGGAAAAAGGAAAATAATTCATTTACAAGGATGTGCTACTGGTGTGTTTTCCATCTTCCAGTGGTTGGACCTGCACCATGCACATATGAAGTTTGGAGGGGGTGTTGAAAAGTTATAAGGGAATTTGGAGGAAGGAAATTATATCATATTGTATTATATATATACACACACATATATATGAAGTTCTCAAAGAATAAAAACTTATAATAAAAATCATGTTTTTGGTGGCTGACCTTGCCTCTTTCTTTCTATGCCACAGTGCTCTCTCTTCAATATGGTTGATGTTCCTGAGACTTACTGGACATTCTGCGAGAAATGTGGCAAACACCAACCCCACCAAGTGACACAGCACAAGAATGTCAAGGATCCTTTGTATGCCCAAAGAAAGTGGCATGATGACAGGAAACAGGATGGCTATGGCGATCAGACTAAACCTATTTTCAACAAACAGGCTAAAACTACAAAGAAGACTGTTCTGTATGCTGAACCCAACTGCTCAGAATATGCTGGCCTGTATGACATGCTGGCATTGTGATCTGGGTGGCGATGAGAAGAAAAAGTAATCCAAATCTAAGCTGATTTTGTTATGAAGACAATAAAATCATTAGCTCTTTTTACTTAAAAAATTGTGCTTTTAATGATTCTCTGTAATGATCAGTACAAAAAATAGATGACAGAATTGATCGTTTTGAAGCTGACTGTCACAACTGTCTCAAAATGAAAATCAAATTAAAATAATTTATGCCAAAAAGTTTATAAACTGAAAAAGTACACAGGCATACATGAGTTTTACGAGGGAAATAACTACCATGGAGTTTCTGTGAAAGTCACTTAGCAAATTCTGTGACTTCTGTAAGCTTCAGTGTGCTCTTTTGTACAGGGTATAATGGTGTTTCCCCCATGCATAGTTTTCCAAGATTCGATGAAGTAGTTGGTAAAGCACATCCTTTACCTTTTACTATGTAAGACTTACACTTATTAAAGGCACAATAAATTTAACAATTATTATTACTCTCTAGAAGAATAGTTTTATGACAGATGAACAAAATCCTTGCCCAAACTGGAATCCTACTTCACAGTTTATAAGCGACTCTCAAGTACATGATGATCTTATTTAATAAAGGCAATGGTTGAAATTCCTCCTAAGATTCTCAAGTACGTAGAACCACAAATCTTCCAAGTGGAGAGATGCATTCAAATGGTCAGTTACTATGGAGACACTAAGAAAGGAATACAAAGTAATGTTTAGCAGTTGATTGAATAATCTTTAAGGCTCTTGCAGGCTTGAAATTGTGGGTCACAAGAATCTCTGATTCTCCAAATTGGCTGAGTCCACGAACAGAGGCAAACTTCACAAGACATAAGAGATATGCCATGACACAAAACCACAGGTAACCTTGAGCCCCACTCTATAAGGAACCCTGTCTTTTCTCCGCAGAGAGGAGCATTCTGGTCTCAGGAATGCTCTTAGGATGTCAGCCTCCCTCCCAGTGTCATCTTTCTCCCTTAGTTACTGTTGAGAAGGAAGCAAGTGTACAAGAAATACTTTCTGAGTGGACAAAATGTTTAGCAGAAGGTAAAGTAAATCAAAATAGTAAAACTAAATAAACTTGAAAAAACTAAAATGCGCTTATGTAATTAATTGATCATAAAAACTAGCACTCTTAAATAGCACAGATTCTTAGAAAACATTATGTCATGAATTGTTATGTTCATCAGATGTCATAGAAGGTAGTAGAACTCAGAGATTGGTATGAATAGGAATAAAACATGAGCATGTACCAGAACACACAATCAAAATAATTAATTCTTCCAAAAAGAAGTTATGCCCCATTTCTCAGGTGAGTGAATTGAGTTGCATATGTGAGATGACTACTGTTGTCACAATAAAAAAAATCAAATTCACATGGTATTTGGGAAGATACGGAGCTGGTTGTATGCTTCTAAGATCAGGAGGGAGAGAAAGTAGGAGCAAAGGGAATTTCAAATAAAGCATAGGAACTAGATGAAAAGCGAAAATTTGAATTTTCTGAATACATTGTCTCAACAATTTCAAAGTGGTGGTGATTTTCCTCTAGGGTTCATGACCTCAGTGTGGCATTAGCTTCAAAAAGCAGTTACTGGACAGAGAAACCCAGGGAGCATAGGATAAAAAAGAGACGAAATGGAGGTACACATGATTGGTTGTAGAATTTACCTAGAGGTGAGGAACTTCCTTTCAAACGGAGAAGGTTGACGGGCTTGACTCCCTTCTGGGGTTAGGACCACGGGGTCAGTCATGACACAGCTCAACAACAGTTACAGGGCCTTTTATCTTGGCACTTAGACCCAGGAAATGTTCATTTTATTATTTTAATAGAATGTTTTTATTAATTCTTGAGACTGTCAGCATGCATACAATGTAGTTTGGATCTTATTCACTACCTGTTCCACCCCCTTACTCCTCTAAACTTTGTATCCTCTATTTTTTAATAACCACTGTGTACAATTTGTGCTGCATATATACTCATGGGTGTTGTGCCTCCCACAGTAGCACAGTGAACCTACCAGGAGCTACACCACATTCTTATAGAAAACTGACTTCACCTTCCCCGGAAGTCATCAGCTGTCAGTAGCTCCTCAGTTAGGAATGGTGGCTCATGAGTCCCTCCCCTCCTTGGTAGAATATTGATTGATTTGATCTTGTGCAAGTCTTTTCCAAGAAACCACAGCTGCTGTGAGTTCATGAGTTGAAAAGTTTTTTTTTTTTAATGTCCAAAAGGAATTCTGGTTTTGCCTTGGTCTTCACTAACCCCTTGCTCTGAAATTTTTTCTTCCTCCTTTACCTCAATGGATCCCTGAGCCCTGGGAGTTGTGAAAGAAATGCTTCATTTGAGAGTGACCACTCCACAGACATTAATCTATTGTGAGTTCCTGCATTAATCGTCATCATTGTACAAAGAAACTTCTGTGTAAGGTATGAGAGCTACTGCCATTGCTCTCCATTAACCACCAGAATTGATCCTAAGACTCTATTGCTGAAGACAGCATATACTTCGATCACAGGTCAGGAAGAAATCAAGTTTGTATTTACCAGGAAACTTCTTTCCTGCTTGAGAGCGTTCATAGTTTGGGGAGGTGCTAAACAGACTGCTGAGGAAGAAAAGCCATCTGTTGATGGACATCTTAGCTAAATTCAATTCTCAGATAGAGCAGCAATGAACACGGGACAGCAAGCATCACTGTAGTAGGATACAGATTCCTTTGCATATACACCTTAGAGTGGTATATCTGGGTTGTATGGTAGTTCTGTTTTAATTTATGAGACACTGTCACACTGATTTCTATAATACCTGCACTGGTTTTATACTCTCACCAAGAGTGGATAAGAGTTCCTCTTTTACCACATCCTCACCAGCTTTTGTTGTCATTTATATTTCTTGATAAAGTGACCAAAGTTAAATAGAATCTCAAAGTAACTTAAATTTGGATTTTTCTCAAGGCTAGAGATATTGAACAGGGATATTATATATACCAAATGCTCAACATTGTAAAGATGCATACAAATAACATTATACAAACCAATCAAATTTTTAGGGATAGATAGATAGATAGATAGATAGATAGATAGATAGATAGATAGATCAATCTTTACAATGTTGACCATTTGGTACTGGATAAACAATAAGTATGCTCTTTTCTTTCCTGGGGAAAACTACTTCTCACACTTTCCAGCATTCCTCAGTTGCCTGTAGTATTTTGTGTAAGGTTGAGGGTCTGTGGGCTTTGGCCCATTTGCTTTGGCATGTCAATTGCCCTTCTTCAGCTCATATTTAGGCAGTCATGTTGGTGAGATTTGATGGATGTAGCTTCTGACATTCATAGGAGACACAGTCTCACAGAAAACTGTCTGATCCTCTGTCTATTACAGTCTGTCTATACTGTCTTCAATGGTGTTGTCTGAACTTAGATTCAGGAGTTGTTTTGTAGATGTATCCATTGAGATTGGGCTCCAAAATTCTGCATTTTAATTGGTTGTAGTTTTCTGCAGTGATCTCCATATGTTGCAAAGAGTAAATTTCTTGATGAGGGTAAGCATTATACCTGTCTGTGTATATAAGAATGTGTGTTTAGAATGTAGTTAGGGGTTATGCTGTTTAAATAGGAAATATTTACAAACTAGCCCAGAATGAAGTATAATGAAGGTTTATGTATTATGGAGTAAACTTACAGAATTGGTAGTGATCTGTAGTTCTCTGTGTGCACTAGGAACTGGAACTGAATTCAGCAGCCAAGGAGTTCACACACACTATTCTTCAACTTCATCAAAGACTTCAGAAGGATATAATATTACCTATGTAAACTGGAAGTACATTATAAACAACTTCCAAAACTCTAGAATTGACAGAGACACATCGCTGCCTGAACAGTCACCCAAAGTTCTTCTGTACCATTGTGGCATCCATCTTTGGCCTACAGGCCCATAGTAGCCAGCAGACTTTTCCATGAAGCAGGAAATTACAAAGACAGTTCAGTAACTTTCTTCTGTGTCCTGCAGAATGTCTCACAGACTCTTTCATGGAACAGGAACCCTGAAGGATCATCTCACCTTTAGGCAAGTTAAGCAGTCATTTTACTGTGGGTCGTGTATGTCCAGTTAAGCAATCCAGGCAAGAGCAGTTTCTTGCCCAAATGGCTAACCAATTTGATAAGGAGCCTCTTCGATGCTCATCTTCCTCTTGAAGTAGATTGGTGCTGCCAGAAAAAGACGTGTCTCATTGTCATGAAGAGCCCTAAGTTATTAAAACATTTTAAATGCCATATTCTGTAGTCTTTGAAAGATATGAAGAATGCCTATCTAACTGAAATATATCTCTATATATCTAGAAAATCTAACTAACATGACTACAAGCTTAACTATTGTCGATGATTATCCATTAACAAAGTATATTTCCTAATTATACATTACATTTTTAAATGAGCCACATAATCACAATACCTTAATCAAGATCAGAAATACATATAACAAGATTGACCTTAAATTTGTATCAATAAAGCAAAATCTATACCAATGCAAATTATTCATATCTATATCATATCCCCCTTTAAATGTAAAAGAGCATTTATAAACAAGATTTGGGAATATGGGTGTAGTTTTTTCTCTCCAAACTGCTTTGTGCTGTATGGGGGTGCTGTTAATCAGGTCTTTCATGGTGTATCCTGTATGCTAGGTTCATCTCAGTCGGCAGTTGAGCAAAGTAAGTTTTTGAGGGTGTATATGACAACCTTTCAGGAGGGCGCGGTCTATCATACCATATTGGTCTAGAAGCAATCCACAGGTTCTCATTCTCTGTGAAAACAAAAGAAGAACCACTTTTCCAAAGCATCATATCCTTAGACCCAAATTCTGAAGTCATTATACCTTTATAATATCCATGCTGGTTTAGCTTAGCAGCCCATACAATGAAATGTCTCTCTGTACTTAGCTCCTTTACAGTCAAAAAATTTAAAGAAAACACATTAATACATATAATCCAGACATCTGTGAATTTTCCATTTTTACATGGCTTATTTATCTTTATTTTTTCAATCTATGACTATCTGTACTCTGTCTCTTTAAAGACTTTACCCTTTTTTAAAAGCATTAACTTTATGTTATGACTCTGTCTACTCTTTATCTTTTCTCTCCCAAGCCTACATATTTTATCTAACATCATGACCCATTTAGAGGTCTTTTATGTCTGAATCTGTCCTATTGTGAATTTGTAATGCTCTACTGTCTTGAAGAGCTTTTAAAATGCTAAACAGCTTGGTTGCAGCACTCTGGATGTTGGCTCCTCCTCTCTCCGATTTCAAAATGATGGACTTACCATTTCTGGTAGCTCTGGGGCCGCCAGGCAAGAGCCACGCTCAGCAGTCAAACCCCGAGACTGAGCATGCAGCACATAAATGCTTCTGAGTTACAACCAAATCTGCCACGCAGAGCACTGCACAGCCTGGAAACATCTTTGTGTATGGCAGCAGAAATCCGCCAGGTTCTTCTGCTTGTGCACACCTAGTAAACCTGATCCCACCGCCTGCCCAGGCAGAGAGCACTGACTCACAGGCATGGTCTCAGCCACTTTCCTCCCAACCCTAGTGGGCACAGAAACATCCAGGGCCCACAAATGTCATTGAAATGCTTTATAGATGGAGTTTGCTCTGGCGGCACAACCCAGGAAGTCTCGTTTTAAAATGGTGCAGCTTTTTTCCTCCTGCGGCTGCTGAGTCAGGAAAATCTCTCTGAGGTAGCCTGCCAGCAAACAGCAAAAGGCTGTGTTAAACTCTGTATTTGTGTCTAGAATTCTTTTTCAAGAACTCTCAGGTTTTACATGAAGTCAGTTTACCACATTGGAGCACCACTCTGTTGTAAGAAGGAGCGGGCTGCCTGGCTAGCTTACCCCCTGAAATAACCACACAGAAATTGTATTAATTAAATTCCTGCATGGCCCATTATATCTATCCTCTTCTTGGGCAATTCTCACATCCTGATCTAACCCATATCTACCAATCGGTGTAACACCACAAGGTTGTAGCTTACTGGGAAAGAGTCTAACCAGCGTAGGTCTCAGGCAGGAGCTTCATGGCATCTGCCACACTGCTCTTCTTCCCAGCATCCTGTTCTCTTTCCCACACCTATCTAAGTTCTGCCCTATCAAAAAACCAAAGCAGTTTCTTTATTCAACCAATGAAAGCAACACAAATACAAAATAACCTCCTACACCAACAGTGTAACCACATCAACCTTAAATTTGTATCAATAGACCAAGATCCATATCAATAGAAAGTATTCATCTCATATCATATCCTCTTATTTTTATAGAACTTGGCTGTGACCATTAATCATTTGCAATCATCCCACTTTAAATGAAAACAATCATTTATAAACAATATTTGGGAATTTGGATGTAGTTTTTTAGACTACTTCCTGCTGATTGGGGGCACTATTAATCAGGTCTTTTATGGGGTATTCTTTGTGATTAGTCCATCTCAGCCATCATTCCTGAAGCTGTTGTGGATGTTGGACAACTTAGGTCATCACTTTAGGAAGTCTTGTTTGATCAAACCTTATTTGCATGGAAGGAATCTACTGGTTCTTATCTTTTGTGGAAACAAAAACAGAACCTGTTTTTAAAAGTAACATATCCTTAGACTTAAATTTTGAAGTCAAGATACCTTTAAAATATGTATGTTGTTTTAGTTTTGTAGTCCCTACAATCAAATGTCTCTCTGCAGTCAAAAAATTTAAAGAAAGCACAATAGTATAGTATACATAATTCTGTCTCTCTGTATATTTTTTATCTTTATTTGGCTTTCTATTACCTTTATTCTTTTAAATTATATTTATCTATACTCTTTTATATAACTTTTACTGTCTCTTTAAAGACTTTGTTTTATTTTTCAAAACCATTTTATAACTGTCTATATTTTAAGCCTTATGCTGCCAAATGTAAATGAATTAAATGTTATAACTATAATTCTTGCTTGATAACTGTTTTGTTTATGTAATTTTTCTATGTTAAACTTAAAACCTTCTTTTTATTTAGAAAAAAGGGGGAGAGGTGTGGGATTCCCCTCTGTATTCTATGAATCTGTTTTAATTACTATTGGTTATTAAAGAAGCTGTTTCAACCAATGGCATTATATTCAATTGAAGAACCCATTTCGCCACTACACTCTTAGAATTATGTTGCCATTGTGGTACACAGACATCATAGCTGGGCAGGACTGTTTATCGCTTTCCTCCTTTGGAAATTTGCATGGTGATTTCTGGTGCCATGAAAACTGGTATTCAGGAAGTAAGAATTAAGGTCAGATCCTGCTCAGGAGCCTCTTGTTCCTGTGTCTAAGTGCATGGCATATTCAGCAGTAAGGATTTATCTTCCACCTCTAGGAGGCAACCAAGGATGATAGCAATACAGTGTTTGTTTGGAGGGGTCTCTTTGAGAACGTAGGCCAACAACTCAAAAAGGGATTCTCATGCCTGATGTTGGGGGTTCTTCTAGGCAGTCTTTTACTCCTGGAAGGAACATTGCCAGCAAAGATGAGAAAATTTCATTTAAACTATATATAAATATTTATACACAGACTTATAAATGTATTAAATTCGCTTTAGGTAGATAGTTAATAGTACAATTCTTTTTCAGACATCCTTACTGTTACTATTTTGTCCTCCTTCTTTATTTCCATCACATTCCCTAATTAGAGCCCCAATTTTTCCTATTTTCCCAATAAGATCACTGTACCCTCATATTCCCTTCTTTATTGCTCCCCTACCCCTTATCCTGACAATGGTCTCTTTTTACTTTCCTGGTTTCTATAGTTATTTTGAGATACATGTGTCCACCCATGAAGGTTTGGAGAGAGAAGCCGCTGTAGACAGAAAACATGCAATATTTGCCTTTCTGGGTCTTGGTAATTCACTCAATACGATCATTTCTAGTTCCATCCATTTACCTGCAATATTCATAATTTCATTACATAGAGTATATGTACCACATTTTCATTATCTATTCGTCAGTTGCAGTACATTTAGGTTACTTCAATTTCCTAGCTATTGTGAATCAAGTAGCAAGTATCTGTGGAGTAGGATGTCCAGTCCTTTGGATCCTTGCTGAGGAGTGGAATAGCTGAGTCATATAGAAGTTTATTTTTAGTATTGATTAAATCATTGCTTGGCTCATTAGCTTTAGCTTCTTATTGGCTATCTCTTACATATTAATTTAACCCATCTCCATTAATCTGTGCATCACCACGAGGTCATGGCTAACCAGCAAAAGTTTTAGCAGGTCTATCTCCGGTGGTGGATACATAGCAACTTTCTGACTCCACCCTTCTTTCTCCCAGCATTCATTCCAGTCCTCCCTGCCTACCTAATTTCTGTACTATCAACAGACCAAGGCAGTTTCTTTATTCATTAATCGTAATCACAGCACACAGAGGGGACTCTCACATCATCAGAGAGAAGGAAAATGGCTATATTTGAGAAAAGGTATCAAAACACAGGCAAAATAACCTTTTGATCAAATTTGGCAGGGAAAGTAAAATACTAACATGTGAGAATAAAATTAGATCACCATTTCTCACCTTGCACACAAATCAATTAAAATTATAGTAAATATATTAACTTAAAACATGTTATAATTGGTAAAAACTGAAAATGCTAAGGGAAAATACATTGGGACATAGCTTGCATTTCTGAATAGAACCCCAGCAGCATAGGAAAGCGATCCCTATACAAATTCGATACAAATCGAATCAGACCAAATTTATAAACTTCAGAACAGTAGAAGTCCTCTTAATCATGTATATGTGCTTATGTGCACATCCACAGTATGTTAATGATTGACTGTACTCAGAGTTAAAGAGATCTGGCTCCCCAAATGATAGACTCCTGATCAGTTCAACTTGAAGAGCTCTGGAAAGTAAGTAAATGTCATTTCAATCATAGTGAAAGCTACACAGATATTTTCTAACATTTAAAGAAAACATCAAGGCTCAACTGTAGAATCAATTCAAGTCACACAAAATTGGCAATGGTACACACAAAGATATGTTTTCTGGCATTATCTCTTGAATTTTGTATGTATATCTGAAGTATGGTATACATGGTTCTATATGATTGTGATCAATCTTACCTCCAACTATAACCAATACTGTATCAGGTTCCTTCCTCCATAACTGTAGTCAATAGAGCACTGAATCTGATGCATAGAGAGAATTCATGTTGACACAAAGAACCACAGACTGAGAGAAGAAATTCAAATCAAATTACTGCTTTGCAGATGAGTAAACTGAGGCCCAAAATTGTTATGAAGCTAATTTGCGTGTGCATCAGCAATTGCTTGATAGCAGTGCAATATCCCATTCCAGCAATTCATGAAGGAAAACTTCCATTTGGAGTTTTCTAAAAGCTCTATAAATGATTGTGCCAACTGATGATGGTGGGATGTTTTAGTGCCATTCAGTTTTCCTGTCAGAGAAAGTGACCCCCTTGGGAGGCAGGCAGAAAAGGGAGAAATCAGTCAATTAGCTGGAAGAAGGAAAATTAACAATGCAGGCATAGAAAACCAGCTTACTTTACCTGCTGCCAACTCTCAGATAAGAAGCAAGCACACAATCACCTAAAACAGAAGTAGTGCTTAATATTTTTCTAAGGGTTTAAATGTTGCCATTTACTAGTGATTACCTCTTTGAATAGATGTAATAAAATATATTACTGGTATTTAAAATAAATTTCATATTTTATTCTGACAATTATGTTCTTTCTCTCCAGTCTCTGAATATAATTAATTAAAGAGTAATGGTTCTGTTATCAAAAATGTTTTAATGGTTACATTATTAAAGTACTAAGAGAAAATTATTTCTAACAAAATGCATTTTATTTAACTAATTAAATAATTTTCTATTTTACACTTGGTGAGGAAAAGAGAGGTAGAAAGTTATTTCAAGACCTCTGACACTAACAATTCACTAATTATAACAAAATTTATAATTTTATAATTATAAAACTCTAATAATCGTGGAAGGTTATTGGCAAATAAGGCTGCAGTCATTTCCTCTCCCACACCCTGTCCTTTATTATTTCCCACCTACTTTGACTTAGGGCTTGTTTATGTGACCTTCTCTAGTTAGTGGTAAACTAGCACATGCAGCATAAGCAAAGACTGTCAAAGTACTTGTAGTCTAGGACTTGCCTTTCTCGTTCTTAGGAATCCTATAATAATGTCTGTATTCAAGGTCCCAGGTTGTTGTGCTACATGGCAAGAGACATGTAACTAAGTTATTGCCTGCCTCATCTGACAGAACTGACAGCTAGAACTGTAAACAATGCCATCCGAGATCACTCAGTCTCATTCAACATTACCTGGACCAAAACAGCTAGCCAACTCATAGAAAATGATTGATATTTACTTTTCTGATGTTTTTATTGAGTCATACACTTTACTCCATTCCCCTCCCTTCCTTCCCTCTCCTCTTCTAAAAAAGAGCATATTGAGTGAGGTAACCTAGACCCAGAAAGACAAATATAATATACACTCGCTCATAAGTGGCATTTAGACATAAAGTAAAGAAAAACCAGCTTACAGTACACAAGTCCAGAGAAGCAGGTAACAAGGAGAACCCTAAGACAGACATACATGGATATACATAGGAAGGAGAAAAAGAATAGATCTTCTGAATAAATTGGGAGCATGGGGGTCATGGGAGAAGATATTTAGCTTTTTAAAGGTATATAAGCCACTAGCTTTAGGGTTATTTTGTTATATAGCAAGGAATTATGAAGAAGTGGCCATGAACATGAGAGAGAGGGAGAGAGAAAGAGAGAGAGAGAGAGAGAGAGAGAGAGAGAGAGAGAGAGAAAGGTGTATATGGAATGGGCTAGAGGGGAGAAATGTTATGATTATATTTTAATTTCAAAGAACTTTGAAACGTTGAAAAGGTATGAACTGCAAAAATTACATTCACAGATAAAGGGGAAAAGATCACTCAATAGCTGTGACTCTTCCTTTTACCAAACATCAGTGAAAGTTACTCACAGAGTTATATAGGTTTCCTGTTTCCACTCATTTTCTTCTGAATGCCTTCATTTTTCTGTAGTCAGATTTGTTGTAATGAATAAAACATCATGACCAGAAACAATCTGTGGAAAAGGGGGTTTATTTTACTTATATTTCCAGGTAACAGTCCATCAGTGAGGGAAGTCATGGCATGAATTCAAGCAGGACAGGAAACAGGAGATCGGAGCAGATGCAGAGACCATGGAGGAGTGTTGCTTACTGACTAGCTTGTCATGGCTTGTTTAGTATTCTTTCTTATAAAACCCAGGACTGGTGTGAAAAAATGGTCTGTATTCTATCAATTGTATTTTAAATAAACACTGATTGGCCAGTCGCCAGGCAGGAAGTATAGGTGGGACAACCAAACAGGAAGTAGAGGCGGCTCAATGAGAACAAAAGTATTCTGGGAAGAAGGCAGCTTTTTCAGCACTTGTGAGCCCACCACAGAAGAAGCAAGATGTGACTGCCTCGCTGAAAAAAGTACCGAGCCATGTGACTAGTATAGATAAGAATAATGGGCTAATATAAGTTATAAGAGTTAATAAGAATCCTAAGTTAATGGATCAATCAGTTTATAGTTAATGTAGACCTCTGTGTGATTTCTTTGGGAATTAACTATTGTGGGAACCGAGCAGGACAGAAACCCCAATAACACAGGACCACCCACCCAGTGTTGGTATCACCCACAGTGGGTTGGGCCCTTCCCCATCGATCACTAATTAAGAAAATGTCCCATAGGCTTACGTACAGCCCATCTCTGAAGTAATTTTTTTCAACTGAGGCTCCCTCATCTCAGATGACCACAGCTTGTATTAGGTTGATATAAAATAAGCCATCACAATGTTTGCCTGATTTTCCTAATATAACACAAAATTTATTAGTTTTTGTTTTGCTTGCCTATATGTTGGAATTACTACTCAATAACCCTTTATTGAATAAATTAGTAGTGATCAATCATAAAATTAGTATAGGTATGTGCTGGCGCTTATTTTCTTATACAATTTTCTTATTTCAATATTCCAGCGTATCAAAAATATATGAAGTAACTTATGCCTTAAACTATTAGTACAAACATTCCCATCCTTGGAACACTCTGTGGTCACTGCCATCTATAAACTGCTTAATGAATGCTACTGTAGAATTAGGTTCCCCGATCACAAGAAATGAAATCCTGTAGTTATAAAAGTAATAGGAATTGCTCCTACATCTTTCTCTTGCTATTAATGTTAAAAACAACAGATCAGAGTCGGCATTTTAGAACATAATGATGAGAAGCACAGGAATTAACCTTCTGCTGGATGCTTTCATTTGACATCTCATGTACTTTGTACCAATCTGTACTCTGTTCTGTAACTCCCCTCCCCACCACTAAGGAGTCTCTTCCCTGGCTTAAGATTTGGTTCAATCAGTAGAAGCAGTAGCAGACAATTGGGAGACACACAAGGAGTGAGAACAGGCTAGGTAACTCTTCCCTTGCTGAACTTTCTGCTGCCCATACCCCTCTTCCTAAGGCCAATATTCAGCTTATATAACCGAGAGTTAAGCTGACAAACTACTAAATGAGATGCTATGAAACAGTCACATTTGGGCAGACACAGAGACAATGGATAACTTTGAGCCTCCCTTATTGGAGGAGACAAACTCTGCAGTTTCTCCTCCAAGCAACTGGTTATTCCAATCACAGCTGTGGTTTTGGTGCTGGTATTTTTCCAGAACCAAATAAATAGAACATATGGTATCGCATGCTTTTTTCTCCATCAAAGCTTTTTAGTCATCAAATCCGCCATGGCAGGTAGCATCCCCAAATGAAAGCTCCCATGACACCATATGAGACCATAGCACCATATGAACAAGTGCAAATTCTAGGAAATGAAAGCTTACCAGAAAGAGCAATAATTATTTTTTTCCAGAATCTAGGCAACATGTATAGGAGGAGCTTTTGAGACTTTAAGGAGGAATTCAGGTTACAGAATCTTGATCCAAATCCAGCAAAGCTATTGACACATCCTGGGTTTATTTCTCTAGCTATAGACTATAGAGTGAAACACACACACACACACACTGAGACAAATTTACTATGGATTCCTGATTCACATAGCAGTGAGGGTCAAATGGAAGTTCTAGGAATATCTCCTAGGTCGCACCAGTATTGTAAAATTGAAGTAATGTTGCATGGAGTATTACACAGATAAATTGCCACAACCTAAGACTTGAAAATATCAGTATGGCTATTCCTATCCTTATTTGACTTGAGAATTTAGCTGATCCTAGAATATAGATAATCATAGACTTAATAAGATAATGATTCTAGACACAGCTGTGATTCTATATATGCTAAGTATATAGGAACAGACTGTCTGACACCTGGTTTATAGCCACTTGACCTAACAAAAACTTTTAAGTCGCTCCTATCAGCAATGATGATCGGAAGCCATTTGCCTTCACACCAGGGACAACAGTTTAACTAAGCCTATTCAGGGATATGCTCACATGTTCTCTTCCATAATAGAGTCTGGAGAGGTCTTTATCATTTTGATTTCCTGTAGAATATCATTCTGATACAGTATAATTATGACATTAAGGTAATTGGACCCAGTGAGTAGGTGCAGTCTGTAAGTAGTAAGTAAGCAGTCAAGATATATGCCTGGCAGAGGGTCGATGATAACACCACAAGAAACCCAAATTAGCTGCATCATTTACATCCCTAGATGGATGCAGTCTGGAGTATGTTGGTATATATCATCTCTAAAAGAGAGCAACTGCTTTTCCTTACAGACTATCATAATGATGTTGAACTTAATGCCATATATATTTGGTTCTGCTTCTTGAACACACTATGGTAGACCTTGGATAAGATAAAACTTAGTCGGTAGTGCTTATCTCTCAACAGAGTCATAGCAGAAGTGGGTGAGAGCAAACAACAGAAGTGCACCAAGTCTCGGACAGTTCTCAGCAGCAGAATCTTCTACCAACACCTCTATTTTTGAAGGCATCTTGCCTGCTGCTAGATACTAGTGGAAAGGCAAAAGCCTGACCAAGATTCTGCCAGCTATGATCTTGGTGTTACCTATTCTTTATGTTCATAAAATTGGATTTCAAAGTAGAATACTCTTTCATATTTTAAATTGTATACACGATATTGGATTATGCAAGTCCAGGAAAGACATAAATGAGCTGCACAATGTGTAGGCTTAGACTCTTTGGCACACACCTGTGCTTTGCTATATTGTTTTTAATCCACATATATGACTTCCAGTAGAGTTCTCTTTGACCAGAAAATAGAAGTAAAATTTCAGACCTGATTCACATATGGATCTGCATAGCATCCTAACACTAGAGAGAAGTGGAATGCTATTACAATATATAGTCCTATGCACAGGAGGCCTTGAAAGGCATTGGTGAAGGATAAACTGCCCAGAGAACACAAATTCAAGTTGTAAATATAGCTGTCCACTTCCTTTAGTGGGAGAGACAGCTTATAATAACATTCTATAGTAGTTCAAGGTGATTGACTATTAAGTTGGCTAGCTAGTGAAAGGCTTGGGAAGAATAAGATTGAAAATTGAATGACAATCAGGAAAGGACATAGGAGTAAGGGAGCATGGATTTATCAGAATAGAAATAAAGTTTGAAGAGATTTATAGTCCCATAAATGCCTAGCAGAGTTCATCCACTTCATAGGTGGACCGGCCCAGTGATTCATTGTCCAAGGCTAACTCTTGTGTGGATACTTGCTAGTCACTTCCTCCAGGCACCTTCTTATGGAATAGCAGTGCTTATAGCTTTCAACTGCACCAGTTTGCCTTCACGTTCTGCACCATCTTTCTTGACCTCTGTATGTCCTGTTGTAAGAAACAATACATAGGCAATTTGCTAGCTATCTAGACAATTTTTTTGTTTTTGTTTTTCTAGATGGGGTTTCTCTGCATAGCTTTGATGCCTGTAGCCCAGGCTGTCCTCAAACTCACAGAGATTCACCTGCCTCTGCCTTCTGAGTACTGGGGTTAAAAGTGTACACTACCTTTAAGCATTCCTTATTTCTCCAGTATAAGTGTTCCATCTATTTTTCACAATAACCTCAATTGACATAAAATATAGGAAAAAAATTTTAAAGTCTTTACAGCTACTTTCAGTCATAAAGATGTGAGTAAATTGTACAATCTGTCTAAATTCCTTTTTTCCAGAACACTGTGTGAAGTTGATTGCATAGTACCTGATACATCGCTCTTACTCAAAAAGTGGCAGTGCTTATTAGTATCAGCATTTAATAAAGAAATCTATTTGAAATTTCCCAGGTTAAGCAGACGCGTGATTTATTTTTAAGAAGTAACACCATCAATTAATAATAATAAGCACGGGAATCCTCTCTTGGAGTTCTGTCGTGCTTCTGAACTATTTGCTGCTTATCAAGAGGTCTTGTAATAACCGCAGAGGTCTTATTTCATTTACTTTTCAGAACTCTATGAAGATTGCAATTGTAATCCTCATTTACAGAGATTAACTTGTGGGAGATGTTGCCGCTCACAAATGTCAGGGTTGAGATTCAAATCTAAGGCTATTAGACTCTCCATATGTAAACATGAGCCACTAGTTAATGATGCCTTTACAAATCTACAAACCTCCATTCTGCCTTCTGCCGTAGGCCTACAGGGGTCCTACCTTTCCCAAGTCCCTCTCCGTGTCAGGACTGTAGCAGGCGGCACATGATTTGGTTTCCCCAGAAGTTTTTCAGAAGGGCAAGATGACAGAACCTGAAATTGCAGAGGTTTAACACTCTGTTTAATGACAATGTCCAGTGAAAAGAGGAAACAGGAAGGCAGTGTTAGACACATTTCTCTGTACCCCTCCTGTCAAGAGATGCACCTAAGGGGCAGCAGCTTGAGGCACCCTGTCTGGAAATAAGTTGCCTAGGTTGTCAATCAAGTATATTCTTTTACAATTCTGACTGGTTTGTTAATAGATCACTTTGCATTTGATTTTGCTGCTTCACTGCCTTGTTTCCCCCTTTCTCTCATCTTTTTGTTGCCCTGAAACGGCACCTATCAATTAGCGTAACAAATTGGTCTGGTTTGCCTTAGAATAAAGGAAGTCTTATAACGACAGAACAATTAGGGCGGAAAGCAGGGAAAAGCAAACCTCACTGCCCTGACATTGATATTATTGGAAAGTTAGCAATGAGTCTGGCTTCCTCTTTATATTCTGTTTACTACCTACTTGTTTATTTCAGGAATAGCTTTCTTTGCTTAGTATTAGGGGATAAAATTATGAATCGTCATATAGGACAATTGCTTGCGATACCAATGGATGCCTTTTAACAACAAAACAATAAGTTTTGCTCTGATAATTATTTAAGGCATTTTGTGGAGATCATAAGGCTTTCAAGGCAACACTGATGGTAAATTTGCTGTCATCAGAAACTGGGTAAATTTGGGTAAACATCTATTCCAGTATACGATTATTGCAGAATGACAAGGGATGCTTCTTGTGACTTAAAAATAAATCATTCTCTTCAAGCTTATGTTTTGAAAGTCTGTGTCACTATTTTTGTAAACTGTGGGATCTTTTGAAGGTGAAGCTTAACTGGTGGAAGTAAATCATTAAAAGTGGATCTTTGGGGCTGGAGAGATGGCTCAGAGGTTAAGAGTCCTGACTCCTATTCCAGCAGTCTTGAGTTCAATTCCCGCCAACCACATGGTGGACATATTACCATCTGTAATGAGATCTGGCGCCCTCTTCTGGCCTATAGGCATATATGCAGGCAGGACACTATAACAAATAAATAAGTCTTTTAAAAAAAGAAATCTCCCCAATCCTCCCCTTCTCCTTTCTCTCTCCCCATCTCCCCTTCCCCCCCTCCATCCCCACCCCCATGCTCCCAACTTTTGTCCGGCATTCTTATCTACTTCTAATATCCAGGAGGATAAATATATGTTTTTCTTTAGGTTCACATTATTTAGTTTCTCTAGGATCATGAACTATACACTCATTGCCTTTTGTTTATGGCTAGAATCCACTAATGAGTGAGTACATACCATATTCATCTTTTTGGGTCTGGGTTACCTCACTCAGTAAAGTGTTTTCTATTTCCATCCATTTGCATGCAAAATTCAAGATGTCATTGTTTTTTACCGCTGAGTAAAACTCTAATGTATATATGTTCCACACCTTCTTTAACCATTCTTCTATTGAGGGGCACCTAGGTTGTTTCCAGGTTCTGGCTATTACAAATAGTGCTGCTATGAACATAGTTAAACAAATGCTTTTGTAGTTTGATTGGGCATCTCTTGGATATATTCCCAAGAGTTGAATTGCTGGATCCTGAGGTAAGTTGACTCGCAGTTTCCTGAGAAACCACCACACTGATGAGAGCTTGGGGGAATGGGATGGTTGAGATGGAGGAAGGGTGGATATAGGAGCAGGGAAGAAGATATCTTAATTAAGGGAGCCATTTTAGGGTTGGCAAGAGACTTGGCTCCAGAGGGGTTCCCAGGTGTCCACGGGGATGTCCCCAGCTAGGTCCTTGGGCAGCAGAGGAGAGGGGACCTGAGCTGGCCTTGTCCCATATCACCATAGAACCTTCATCTGGCGATGGATGGAGATAGAGACAGAGTCCCACATTGGAGCACTGAACTGAGTTCCCAAGGTCCAGATGAAGAGCAGAAGGAAGGAGAACATAAACAAGGAAGTCAGGACCGCGAGGGGTGCACCCACCCACCCACTGAGACAGTGGGACTGATCTAATGGGAGCTCACTAAGGCCAGCTGAACTGGGAGTGATGGAGCATGTGATCAAACCGGACTCTCTGAATGTGACTGACAATGGGGGCTGACTGAGAAGCCAATGATAATGGCACTGGGCTTTGATTCTACTGCATGTACTGACTTTTTGGGAGCCTAGTCTGTTTGGATGCACACCTTCCTAGACTCAGATGGAGGGTGGAGGGCCTTGGACTTCCCACAGGGCGGGGCAACCTGACTTCTCTTAGGACTGGAGAGGGAGGGGGAAGTGGAGGGAGTGGGAGGGAAATGGGAGGAGGGGAGGAGATGGAATTTTTTAATAAATAAATAAATAAAGGAAATCTGCTTTTAAAAAAAAAAAGAATGGTCCTTTGATGTTCCCAGTCATCCCTAGTTCTAGTCTCCCTCCTTCAGCTTCCTGGTGTGCCAAGATGGCCAAAAACGTCTTGTCAGTATGAGCTCTCCATATGTTCCTCATCTTGATGAACTTAGACCTGAAGCTATGAGCCAACTAAATCTTTCTTCCAATAAATTGCTTCTGCCGGGAATTTTGATCATAGGAACACAGTGACGAATATGAGGCTGAGTATGTAGCCTAAGCATTTCTCCTGTACCGAAATCAGCCTGAGAACTAGGATGGGAACATTTGGAGAAGTGGAGGGGAGGAGGGAGGTAGTGGAGGGCAATGCAATGGGAGTTGGTTTGATAAAAATGCAGTATCTGCAGATACAAAATTCTCAAAAGAATTGAAGAGGCGTAACCTGTAATAGCTTCAGATATTTTTGAAATGCTTTTCTGGGAAAGACCCTATTGCTAGATATTTTAAATGTTAGCAAATTTTCTCTTGCACGAATTCAAACTGCAGCGACTCCTACTAGAGTATGAGCTTTTCTTTCAATTATTTTTCCGAAGATAAATCTTTCCACAAGTGAAAATACAGCGTTAATTCTCTAGAGCTTCTCATGTCAAGTTCCATGTTTTATTTCCTCTGCCACCACAACATTCATGATTTAACTTTGCTCTTAAAATTTTACAACAGCTTGTTACTTACTTTTTTTCACCAAGTGGTGCATTTCCATGGTTCAAAGTGTCAAAGTAAGCACTGAAAGCTTCCCTTCGATATACACCTACTAGCAAACAATCTTAACATAACCTTTCCCACTAGGTTTTAAGAAAACATTTACAAATGTGTCTTAAAGATCTATAGGAGCATGGCAGAAAGTAAATGTGTGTGCATGTGCAATTGTTTATGTGTTTTCACTGGTTCATTGTTTGAGTTCAGATTTTCAGGGGGCTACAGGTAACTGAATATCCAACTGACCAATTTATAGAAGTTTGAACAATCGAAACATTGAATTTTCTCTCCAAGCGATCTGAGGGTAAGCAATTCCTGAGTGGCCCTTACAATTTTATATCACGAAATAGCATGCATGTTCTTTCTATAATTCCATTTTGAATTTTTCTTCTTGGATATTTTTTTGTCCCCTTCATGGTCACAAAGTGACTGTTTCATTATGGGACAATGATCAAACCATGAAGGTCTTAGAAGTCAATTGGTTTATATCAAATACTTTAGGACTGATCTTTGCTAGGCTTATGCTACAACTCAGGGTTTATACAAACACATCTAAATTATAAAATGTATTGTCATAATCTGTTCTTGTTTCAACAAGTTGAAATAAGACAAGAAATAGATTCAACCATATTTTTTTTACTGTTGTTTTTTGTTTTGAATCTTGAAAAAGAAGTGTGACTGGCTGGTCAAGATGGCTTGAATCTTGCTATATAACCAAGACTGAACTTGAATTATGTTCCTCCTGACTCTGCATTCTGAATACTAAAAAATACCACCACACTAGGCAAAATTCAACTTTTTAATGAATTATCTATTTATAAAATGAATGTATTGGACCAAGTAATTTCTGAGGTCCTTGCCATGTGTACCTAGCTCTGGCAGAAAGTCCAACTTGTTAATTGTTGCTAACTTTTAACTATTTGAGAATTTCAAGTGTTTATAATTAATATGTTTGATCAACTCCACACCTCAGTTTCTCCCCTATCCCTCCACGGCTTTTCCCTCCCAGTTTCATGTGCTCTGCTTTTCAATCCACTGAGTCCACTTAATGCTGCTTGTATATGCATGGGTGCAGGAGTACTTCGTGGAGGACGGGTAGCCTCTTAGGGGCCTCTTTCCTGAAGAAAACTGACTTTTCCTTCCCCGGCAGCCATCAGTTGCCTTCAAGAGTCCTGCCCTGCATCTGTGCTGGGATTTGGATCAGCTTGATCTGGTTGGTGCAGGCCTCGTACAGACAGCTACGATGAGTTCACATGTGCAACTCTCCTATCATATCTGGAACAGCAACTGTTTCGCTACAAACATCCACTGTCTCAGGCTTGTGCAATCTTCCCACCCCCTCTTTGGCAATGATCCCTGAGTCCTGGAGGGATGAGTGTGATGTCGAGGACCTACTTTAGAACTGTGTATTCTACACTCTCTTGTTCTCTGCACATTGGGCACTTGTAGATTTTTGTATCAATCACCATCAACTGCAAGAAGCTTCTCTGGTGAGGGTTAAGAATTGTGCCTATCTATGGGTATAAACATTAATCTATCTATCTATGGGTATAAACTTTGTCAGTTTAGCAGAAAGATAGCATTATGTTCTTTCCTACTGCCTATGACATGGCCATCCATGGTCGTTTGGCTCAGTTAATGGTATGAGACAGGAGTTCTGATTCATGGAATGGGCATCAAAGTCAAATAGAAAGTTGCTGGTTATGTCCATAACATTTGTACTGCTATTAATTCAATCGGTTTATCTTGAAAAGATAGTTGTTATCCTAGTTCATAGGGAACTGTAGTTAACCTTTGATATTGAAAGTAAGGATGTTTTCCATTTTCTTTTTAAAAATTATAGGAATGTTTTATCAATGTAATAAGAAAACATTTCAAAATATGAATATTATGAAATATAAAAAATCTAAAACTAATCCCACAGGTAATATGTGGTGTTTTCAAAAGTTTGCTAATAATTCACATTACTTGAATATGCCCTATTCCTGAGCTAGACATGGTGACCCATGAGTGTTATCCAAGCACTTGAAAGACTGAAGCAGAAGACAACACATTTGGGGGTAGTCTGAGGTATATATAACAAGTTCCTAACCACCTTGAAGTAGAGACTAAAAACCCCGTTTGAAACAAAACAAAAGCCCTAGTACTGTACTTTGACCACCTATTTTCAGAGGTATACTGTAATTTGCAATAACAATGATGAACACTTTCATAGAAGAGTAGAGCTGGGCCACAGTGGACCACAACTAAGTTATTTCTTCTCATGTGAGCCTATTTATCTTAATGACTAAAATCCCCTGAAGAAAAGCCACAGTACGGATAGGTGTATTCATAATACATGCAGCTGCCTAGGGAACATTTAAATGGCAAGGTTGTAGAAGCAATCGCATCTATACTTATTTAACATTTTCTTACAACTTTGCAAAATAACTTTCCACAAAAAATGGAAATGGGGTGTCTTTCAGCAAATTTCAGCCAACTTTGTGTCCTGTACACCTCATAAATACTTGCATGTGTGAGATCCAGATGAGTTTAAAACAGGATGGGGTAACAATTATTCTTATTTCTTCATGATGCGCATTTCTGAAGGTAATAGTGAATACCAGGACCTATTACTGATAGAAATGTATGCAATATTGACCTTAGTGGTCAATTCCATAGTTGTATGTTTATATATCTTAATATATTACTTATATAAATTATATAGTTATATTTAAATATGTCTTACATATAATATGTACATGTATATGTATACATATGTTATTTCTTTGCCTTCTTTTAATTTAGTTCAAGATGGATTTTCTCTCCCAGACAAACCTTAATAGAAACAGCTTCATAAACATACCTAGAAGGTGATTCTAAATCCAGTAAAGTTCAGGATGAAGATTAACCCTCACACCAGTGCTTTTGGGATGTGTGGGAGAAACTTCAATGATTCTGGTGAGGGTCTTTTTAATATGAGGTACTGGAATAATGAGTTCAAAGCCACCTTAGCTATACCGGGAGACTCTCTCTCTCTCTCTCTCTCTCTCTCTCTCTCTCTCCCTCTCCCTCTCCCTTTCTCTCTCCCTCTTCCCCCCACACACCCACACACATTAAAACAAAAACAAAAGCAGTCAGATGCCTACCTCTCCTACCTCCCCTTAGGTGATTACCTTTCTTTCAGAAACAGGAGATTTATTCTTTGTTGATTATGAGTGAACCGAAGGCAAGGAACTTGTACTTTAACATAATTTTCAGAGGTTCTTTGTACACATGCAAACTTGAGAACTGCTGGACTGTGGCCCACTAGAGATAGTAGAGAACCAAGATATTATCTTACTTACATAGAAATTAAATAAAAATGGACACACCAAGAGTTGAGAACCTCAGGCTTTGCCACCTAGCCACCGTCTGGCAGCCAGCACTATACAAAGCAGGTGAAGAGTAGAAGAACCTTCACTAATGCATCCACAGAGAAAGACTTAAGACTAAGAACGGAAGGAAACAGGCTTTCAAATTGATACGACCCACACAGGGTGAAACAAATAAACCCATACCAATGCACATCATCAAGAAATTGGACATTTCTGGAGGTAACTAAAGAATCTTAAAAACTCCCAGAAAATAGTAAAAGAAAATTTCATATGAAGCCCCATTCTTCAATGTTGTTAGTCTCCAGACATCTCCATCTCTAGAACTGTCCACAGTCCACAAAACTGTAGTGTTCGGCCCATATCTATCAATACAGTATCTTTCATATTAAAATTAAACTTGAGGGCTGGAGAGATAGCTCAGTTACTAAGAGGACTAGTTTCTCTTGTAGAAGACCAGAGTTTGATTTCTGGCACCCACATAGTGGTTCACAATGTTCTGTAACTCCAGTTCCAAGGAATCTGATGCTTTTGACTCACCTTTGAGGGCACAAAGCTCACACACAGTGCGCATACTCATATGCAAGCGTAACACCCACACATAAAATAGAATGATTAAATCCAGCAAAATTTTATAAAAAAACCTTAAAACTGAGGGGCTGGAAAGAGGGCTCCGTGCTTAAGAGTAATTGGTGCTGTTCCAGCAGACTAGGGTTCAATTTCCAGCAAACACAAGACAGCTCACAATTTTTCCATGACTCCAGTTACAGGAAACCAACTTCTTCTGGCCTTTACAAGCACCAAGCATAAATGTAGTGCACAGACACACATGCAGGAAAATCACCCCTGCACATAAAATAAAATAACAATAAATATTTTTAAATTCAACTGGGGAATATAAACTTATTTATACATGTAAATTCACATACACACATGAATATATGCTTAGGAAACAGGAAAAAAAGCAAAAGGCAATGAGTTTGATTTTTATGTATTTGCAAAGGCCCTTACTATCTGCATTAATAAATATTAACTAAGTTCTTATATTAACTTCTGCTGTGATCTGTTTTTTACTTTTGGTTAAAGTAACAGAAGAAAATTCTATGTCACATGCATATGTAAATGAAAGAGGAAGAATACTTCGTAGATTTCTACTGATATCTGTTGATATTCTCTTTGCTATGACACAAAAACTTTACAAATGAGGCATGATTATGATTAAAAATGGAACTCAAAACAAGAGGATCATATTCTGTCATTGGTCTATCTGGGCATGGTAGTACCCACCTATAACCCAACACTTGAGATGCAGAAGCAAAAGGATCAAAAGTTCAAGGTCCGCCTGTCCTACGTAGTAAGACCTTGACACAAAACAGCAACAACAATACAGGCAGCAGGCTATTTCACACTTTGAATGGATCTTTAATAGATGCATAACTTTGTAACATCAGAAATTAGTTATTTGGAAAATGGTTTTTCACTTAATTTTACAGCTTTTCAGAATTGACACATTTCATTTATTATGTAATGTATTCTTTTAAAAAATCACTTTTAATACTATAATCACCAGTCTCAATAAAAAAAAAAAAACCTCTTGAAGTCTCAAGAAGCCATCAAGCTCACAGTGGTAAATATTGCTTTCCAAAATGATAATTTTTACATGAACGCATAAATTGTATCATTGAAAATAAATACGGTTGGTTGATATTTTGCCTTATAGTGACAGTCTCACTTTGTTCACATATGAGAGAATGCCTGCTAGATTCACCAAAAGAGAAAACTTAGCTTGTTTATCAGTCACTGTTTCAAGTAAAATTATTGTACTCTGAACAAGGCAGATCATTCAATACACAGTCCAGAGTCCAAGTTCTATTACCTTGAGACAACCATCATTCTTTGGTTTGCAGCATAATTCTCATATCATCACACATACCATAAATATGTGTGTCTTAAAACTTAAAAGTTAATAGAATTAATCATTAAATGATTAAAATGGTTCATACTCGATGACATTAATTAGTAAAAGTGGAAACAAAAACATGTGGTGAATTGCTATAAGTTGCTGGTCAGGGATGCCCCAGACTTTCAAAAGAACTCAGTTGTATTGCCATTGCCCTACATGAGAAGACCTTATGGCAGAAGACACTGCAACTTTGGCTGCAGAAAATTCCAAACTGACTGGGAAATTTCCTCCCAGCTTGCTAGCTAGCTTTCATCGTGCTAAAAGGTGCTTTTTAGGCTTCTGGGAGAGAAACAACATCAGTTGTCTAATCCAGTGCTGGACCCTGCATGCTACAATACTGACCTCTCAAGCAAGACGTTCCCAGTGGTAGAATATTGCTATGAACGTCACGGGACGACTACTTTCTGTCTGGATTTGAGACATCTGCTCCACAGGAGGGAATTCCGTGCCTCATACTGTAATCCCATAATTCTAGTAAGAAGCTCATCGCTTGACAGGTCTTAAGGTAGAAACTAGTATTTCTAGTATTTTCATTTGTTTGTTTGTTTTGTAAATGATCATACAATCAAACTATCTTGTGAATATTTAGACTTATACTCCTTGATCTGGGCTTCTCTCAACCTTGGTTAGAGGAGCTTCCGTGCTCAGAAAGACAACAGACAGGTGTTTAACTGGTCACAGTACTGAAAGAAAGAGACCCCGCCCTAAATGGAACATCTATACTAACTCCACCCGCAAGGCGCAGGGAACATTGCAGAAAAAGAGGCAGAAGCATTGAAGAGCCAGAAAAGGCAGGGCAATGCTGTAAAATGCTGTGTTCTAGAGGTGACATGACTCTAACACTCATAAACTCACAGTAGCTGTGTACCTGTACAAGACCCATATAAGACTAAGGTAGTCAAAATTTGCACAAAGATGGAGTAATCCTCAGGCCCCACCCTTTATTGAAGAATCAATGGCAGTTGATAGTTGCTGGGAGAGATAGAATCATTGCTTTTTAGAGGGTATGATTACTGGTAAGTTTTCCGTATTTCTGGGGATGACCCCACTCCCATGCTTACGTAAGTAGCACTAATTGGACTTACTGGGTTAGCAGAAAAAAAAATTACATGAAGTTGTAAGATAACATGTAGAGGAATATGGAAGAGGCGATGGGGTAGATATGATTATATTTCATTGTATGCATGTGTGAAACTCTCAAACATAAAGAACAAATTTTAAAAAACAATTGCAAAGATGGTACAGAGAATTATTGTGGGTCTTTCCTACAGATTCCTACAATGCTAACATTCTACTTAACTATTGTACAATGATCCAAACTAGGAAATTAGCATTCATACAACACTACACACTGGAGTTATTCTAATTTCATCTGTTTTAGAACTAATGTGTCTTAGTTACTTTTCTATTACTGTGATTAAACACTGGCCGAAAGAACAGCTTAGGGAAGGAAAGTGTTCATTTAGTATCCCAGGTCCAGCTTCCAGAGGGGATAATAGCCTATTGCGGTGGAGGGGTGCAGCAGCAGACAGCTGCACCATCAGATACAGCAACGGGAATAAGAGCTAGCAGATTACATCTTTACAGCAAGCATGAAGCATGAAAGTCAGTAGGGTGAGGCTATGTGCCTTAAAATCTCATCCCTGGGGCCTTACTTCCCAAACAAGACCACATCTCCTCTACCTCTCCAGTCAGCACTATCAGCTGGGAACCAAGTGTTCAAATGCCTGAGCCAGTCGGTGATGTTCTCATTCAAACTACAACATGATATAAATTTTCTGTGCCAGTATGCAATCCGAGATAGATACTGTATTTAGTTATCATGACAATTTACTCTCTTCCACATCGAGTTAGTCACCTAATGTTTGTCTTATATGACTCTCATGACTTTTTTCAGTGCCTAGCATTGAACATTGTGGCGCATCCCTTGTCCAGCAAGCAGAAGCGACCACGAAATCGAGATTCCTTCCCAAATCACGTCTTTATTTGGAGCACTCGGTTGAAAAAGGGGGAATGCGGGGGAACGAAAGAGGGAGAGAGAGAGAGTAAGGGAGAGAGGGTGAGAGAGCAGGAAGCGAGAAGGGGGGGGCAAAGGCAGCCGCTTTTCTAGGGTGGAGAGGCTCGAATGCTGATTGGTTGATGCCATTTTGCTAGGGCCCAAGGCCTCAGGACAGGTCAGGGAACCAAGGCTCTGAAATGTAAAACACAGGCCCCAGGTACTCTGACAGCATCAAAGGATCTGTATACCTCCAGGCTGTAGGACCGCTGGCACCAACTCGCCATGGCGACGTCCTGGCGGCCCCTAACAGAACATACTTGTACATCCTAAGCAAGTGTTCTCCCACTGACCTCCTCCCAGCCTTAGCCTGGACATTTTGGAAGAGTACTAATCAAATACTTTGTACAAAGTTCCTCAGGTCAGGTTTCTCTGAAGTTATCTCATGATTTGGTTGAAATTGTGGATTTCTGAATACAATTCACCAAAGGGTGCACATGACATCAATGACTTAGCCCGGGTAATATTAACCTTGACCACCTGGTTGAGGGTCTGCTAAGGTGCACTCCTGCAATGTTACATCGTACCCCTCCAACATTCTGTTCATTAGAAAAAGTTCCTAAGACTACACCACAGTCGAGGGAAATGAGAAAGAATTGAGATTTACTTCCTGGCATTATTTACTTCCTGGCATTTCAAGGACATTGTGAATCAGTATGAATTGACGAATACCTATAATGCAAGCAGTCGGGGTACTGAGCAGGGACGATCTAAGCTGAAGATCAGAAACTTCATAATGGACTCTGTCCCAAATAAATAATGTGTAGGCATATATTAAAATAAATGCAATAATTGCTAAATGTTATTGTTTCTATTTTCTGCTTTTTTCTTTTTTATTGTATGGCTAATGCATATTTTTTAAATTTATTTGTTTATTTGTTAAAAATTTCCACCTCCTCCCCGCCTCCCTTTTCCCTCCCCCTTCCACCTCCCTCTCCCTCTCTAGTCCTAAGAGCAGTCAGGGTTCCCTGTTCCGTGGGAAGTCCATGGTCCTCCGCCCTCCATCCAGCTCTATAAAGGTGAACATCCAAACAAACCAGGCTCCCACAAAGTCAGTCCATGCAGTAGAATCAAAACCCAGTGTCATTGTCCTTGGCTTCTCAGTCAGCCTTCATTGTCAGCCACACTCAGAGTGTCCAGTTTGATCACATACTCCATCACTCCCAGTCCAGCTGGCCTTGGTGAGCTCCCATTAGATCAGTCCCACTGTCTCAGTGGGTGGACGCACCCCTCGTGGTCCTGACTTCCTTGTTCATGTTCTCCCTCCTTCTGCTCTTCATTTGGACCTTGGGAGCTAAGTCCAGTGCTCCTATGTGGGTCTCTGTCTCTATCTTCATACAAAGAGTTCCAATTATAATATTCTTATCCATGAATATCTTGGACATTGTTCAGACTCACCTCTCTTACCCTCTCTTATCCCTTTTCTTCTATATTTCTGTTTCTTATCCCCAAGTTGTTCCCTTGTGCTTCTATGACAATGTGTGTGTGTGTGTGTGTGCGTGCACAGGTGTGTGTGTGTGTGTGTGTATGTGTATGCTTAAATCTACATTATATAAATGAGAAACAAAATGTGATATTGTTTTCTGAGTCTGTCTTATTTCTCTTTATGGTCCCCATTCCCATTAATTTTCTGGCAAATGACATCATTCCATTCTTCTTTATTGGTGAATAAAGCTTCAATATGTAAATAATAGCACATTTATGATCATTCTGCTTGGAGCAACATTTGTTGCTAAGTAAATGTGCCGTTTATCCTTAATGTGAAGTGAGATCATATTATTTGGAGGTAGCAGTAGACTATTTTAAATTATGTAAAATATTATGCATGCGTCTGTTATATTATTCATCTTTTTCTGGTATTCTAGAACTTCTTGAATCTATTACTTTCTGATAATCATTAATTAGTCTTTGAAAATTGTAGACTATTATTTCTTTCATTTTGGAGAGGCTGATTGTGAGACAGGGTACTGTTTTGTAGCCCAGGCTGGCCTGGAGGTCATATGTAGCTCAAATGTGCCTAAAATTCACAACCCCAATGCACAATCTGAACTCACTATCTTCTAGTCTCAGCATCCCAAGTGTTGCAACTGCAAATGTGTATGTACCACTACTACTTGTGGTGTAAGATATTTCTACAAATATTTAATCGACTATGTTCTCTGTTTTCCTTTTGATTCTCCAGGTGAGCATTCCCGTCAAGGCCATTTGACAAAAGCATTACTTATTTATGCTACTTTTTTTTAATATTTCCATTTGATCATTTTTCATTATTTCTATGTTTTTACAGAAGTGTTTTCTACTTTTTTCACTGGTAATAATTATACTAATATTCCATCTTATTTTTTAGCCATGTATGCGACATCTGAATCTGGTTCGGTGATTAAGTCCTAGGAGGGTATATATTCTTGCCAAATTTTTTGCCATGCTTCATTTCTATGCTGATAGCTACTAACACGTGTTAGACCAAGAAATACCAAAGTATATGGTTTTTATGCTTGGAAATGAGCATGAATTTCCTTCCGAGCTATTAGCATAAGTCTGTGTTAACCTGGCCATAGCGTGAGATTTCTGTTGTTGTTGCTATAGTTACCCCTGATCAGAAACAGGTTTTAAATTGCTCTGTTTATAACTATCCTTTAGAGCATGGGTGGTTTGCCTGGGGTTAATTTCTAAATGTTTCTTCCCTTATTGTTTATGTGTTTTCTGATTTTGTTCTAGCACAGAGAGACTGCTTCTCTTGCATATCTCAAGTTCTAGTCTCCTATTATTTTAACTTGATACTTATTACACTGTGGGAAAGCCAAGGAATAGCAGCATTATCTGATGGTGTGTTAAGCTTGTTTTTAGTAAGGTGTATATATCTCTGAGTCTTGCCAGCAAGGCTTTTGAAAATGCTATTGTCTCTGTAGGTTTGGCCTGATGCATATTCTTACCTTTCCTTCAGAGGCAGGAAGGGCTCTTCAATTTGCTGTCTTCCCCAGCTGCAGTGAGTATTCAGTGGTGCCCTAAAATGAGACTGTTTGCTGTTCCCCCATATAAATAAGGCTTTCGTTGCATAAGTGAAGTAGGATACGATGTGGATAGAATAAACTTTAAGTGGCCACACTATTGTTCTCCTCCCTCCCTTAGCTAGTAGCATGATAGAAGATCTATCAGAATTCTATATATATTTCCTTATAAAATTTTAGTAATATTTATAGGGAAAAATTCACAAAAGGATAATGTGTTCTAACTAGCCTATACTTGGCCTTTAGTAATTCACTAAAAGAATCTAACCGAATCCCCATTCTAATTTACATGGAACCCAGTAGCATCTTCCCCAAATTAGCAAATGTTCATGTCCTATAACTTCTCAAATCAACTTGAGTTTCCTCAAATCTGCAGTTATGTGGTTGGTTTAGTGCTTCAGTTTCCTGAAAGTTCAACAAAAAATATTAATTTGCAATTAAATTTGTCTAAATTGTCCTTATGTTATTGGGTGAGATAGACCCCCTAGTGCCATACTTCTTTAAACCAAAACCAGAAGTACCTTATTGAAGGACTTTAAAATATAATAATATAAATTTCTTTATATTAAAAGCTTGCTCTGACTTCAGATAGAGGTGAATTGCAGAAGCCTGGGAATAAAACAAATGAAAAAGTAGAGAAACCTGATATCATACTGCTGCGTTTATTCAGAGAAAAATTGCAGCTTGGTTTGGCTACTATCAGTAGAAACCAGAAGGGAGAGATATTTCAGAACATCTTTTTCTTGCTATTTTGTTACTTGTTTGTTTTGTTTTCAGAGTATCATCTGTGGCACAATAGGAAAATGAGGTTTGGTAATTAAATTCAAGCAAAAGATGGGAGTCATATCAGTAATCTGGACAGAGAAAATTTAATGTGAATAATTGCTAACTAATAACTGAATTATCTACTAACAGAAGTGAAATTTTATAGAGGGATATCAGATTGGGGAACCAGCCACTATCTCTAGGGCTGAAGAGAGCAGCCACAGCAGAAAAAAAAGCTTAGAAGTAAGTATCTTACAAGAGATGAAATTCAGACCTTGTTGGGGAGTTGTGCCTCTATTCCAATGGAGGTTGACACAGACTTGAAATGGCAAGCAAAAGCCATTGTGTATTTGTCAGAAAGACTTGCCGTCTGCAACGGTGCTGGCAAATGTACTACATCTTATATCTGTGGGAAGTTCTAAGCAAATATTATTACCCTTGGGTTCAGCTAGTCTATTGAAACAATTTGCTCAAGAGAAATGAAAAACTATCTACAATCAGCAGTGAAAGCACCTTCTGAGAGGATGGAAATGTTCTCTGTCTTAATCACAATACACTGTTTGCCAAAACTCATATTTTAAAAGTTTTTGAAAATGTGCCCCACCTACCAATATTTCCATTTTAATCAATGCTGCTGGAGAGAAGGAATATGGACATACAAGAAAAGGTAATAAAGGATAAAATGTTCATCTCAAATGTATTTATTTCAATAGAAATATAATAGAAATGTAATTAGTCAGTAGTATTGATGGCCTGCCTATTAGAAATTGACTGTTGCTGCTGCTGGTGGTTTTTCTGCCAGGCTTATCTTCTTCAATATTAAAGACAATTAGAATGAGAATTGGATATGGTCAAGGTTTGTTGGTTTTTTGGTTTGGTGGTTTTTTTGTTTTGTTTTGTTTTTTGTTTGTTTGTTTGTTTTTGCTAAGTGGGCAGGATTACAGGAGAAAAACAAAGGATTCATCTCCGGATTTCTTCTCCTAGTATTATTTCATGCATTTTCAGTCTGAGATCAAATGTTCAAAGATGGCATCACTTACACGTCTAGGGTGATGTGTCACATATATCTTGCAAAGGAATCTTATTGGAACTGTCAAAAAATCCCCATAAAACTGGAGTTTGACCCTACAGCATCCACACGAATGGAATGTGGGTATAGCGGCCCATCTGTGATCCTAAGGCTTAGGAAACAGAAATGGGTCATCTCTGTAGCAAATGGGCTACCCAGAGTGACCTATTAGACAAGTTCTGTATTCAAGTGAAAGACATCGGCTCAAAATATAGAGAACAAATGGGAGAAGACATTCAACATCAACCTCCACCTTACGCATGCAAGTGAAAATCTGTACACATGCATCTGCACACATGTGTCCCCACACAAGAAAACACACACACACATGCCAAGCACACATGTACATGCAAAATAGAAAGCAGAAGTCAGTCCTCAATGCACAAGCACTTTCCCAGCTCATGCCATAGTTTCTAATGTTCCATTGGTAGGAGAAAGTCACATGCCCTGTCTACTGTCAAGGAAGCAGGCTGGTGAACAATATACATGGACATAGGCAAGGTCGTGTGGTGTTTGGAGGGTCATTAATTCCATAATCAACTGCAGGACAGTTGAAGAAGTCCTATTTTCCTACAGCCAGTAAATAGCAGCAAAACCAAACAGGAAGGTGAGCCAGTCATTCTCCTGAGAGGAAAAAAAACACCATATCATTTTCCTAAGAATATTATAACCCAGACCAGAATGTGTGCAATTTTTCTCAATGTCATGAAAGTCTAAAGGCAATCAATTTGAAGAATATATATGTCACAGAACATTTTTGGAGGAGAGGTATTACTTGGAGATGATAATGTTTAGCAGCTTCTACAATGTGTTAACTTGAACCTTCTGCTTTGAATGAGAAAATTTGTAGACAGGAGAATAAAGCATATGACCTTTAATGTTCTTTTTCAGGACTGAGATTTTATGATAAAGCACTTAGTAATAAGTCGATTACAGCTCACTCTTTCCTGGCTGAGAAAATGTCCCTTTTTTTCTTACAAGCACATACACATACGCCTCTGCACAAAGCATAGCTCGGAGACAAATGACAGTTCTGTTTCATAATATTTGTCTTATGACAGAAGAGGACCAGCTCTTGAGTTATTGCCTCATTAGGGAAAATAAAATCGGTGACAACTCCCAGCATTGTGGGAATGAAAATATTGCAAATTTCCTTCGCAAGGGTTATTTTTGACTTTCATTTTTCTTTGAGCATCAGAAACTTGTTTTCTGGTGTTTTTTGTTGGTTTGTTGTCTTTTCTACGGTTGGGGGTCAAATCTAGTGCTTCAAACGTGCTAAGCAAGCACTCTACTACTGCACTGTGTCTGCAGCCCAAGAGACTGAGATTTCCTAAGTCCCGACCCAAGCTATAGTGAAAGATGTCAGATCAAATGCTAAAGGTTGAACGTGGGAAAACTGCAGCCCTGGCCAAGGACGAGCGATAGACGTAAGCTTATGTTTTGTAGTGATAAAATAAAAAACATAAACACATTTTATTGTCCTCTATAGAATGTTTTCTTAAAGAAAAATTCTTACCCCATAAAACATCATGAAAAGACAGCTTTGCTAACTCAGACTTAGATCCCCATGTATTTGTATTTGCTCTGCTGGCACAGCAAAGCTTACGGACAACTTAATTGCCTGAGCGCCCAAAGGTTATGGATCAGTCACTTGGGCTGCCACTCATGGCGCATTGTAAGCCTGGGAGTAGTCACAGGGGCTTGTGATCTTTTTGCAAGAAGGGAAAATGGCTTATTGTTGTATTCGGAAGAAAAACAGAGTGAAAAGAAAATGCTATTGAGCGTACTTAGTGAGCGCCATCATTTATATGTGACAGTAGCGCATTTTCAATAATGAAGCCAGCAGGGAAAAGATAGAGAGGAGGAAGGATGCCGCAGTGAAAGCTCTGCTCGGTAAGCCAGCTCAGCTGTTTGAAGTGGACCCCGAAGTCCACAGGGGGAAAAGGACTGTGTTTTTTAAATACAGTGGGCAGCACATACATGTACTTTGAGGAATAAAAATGTTCGTCAAGCCCACCCTCTGACTTCCTCTCATACCCAGGCCATGCTTGTTAGTTGAAATGTTGTGGGTAGACACATGTGAATTCTTCAGGAACTGAGCTTAGGTTTTCAATCTCTGTGATAGTCTATAACATCCTTCAATAAAAAGGAATTTCACTTTTGTAAGACATTCATATTAGAGGAAGTCAGGAAAGATCGTAAGTGTCCTACTTTTGACCCCAATACAGTGGCTTCATATAATTCTTAAAAGCAATTAACTTGTGATTTTTTAGTATGTTACATTTGTGAACAAAAAATTCATTATTGAATGGATATTCCCACTCCTGCAACTATTAGATGAGGATTTTGGGGAAAGTAAATAGCAGCACATCAACCTCTATAAAAAATAAAGTCCAAATATTACTATAATACTATTAGCTAAGTTTTACACACACATGCACACACATACACACACATATACATATAATATTCTGTATATAGGCACAAGCACACACACGTGTGTGTGTGTGTGTGTGTGTGTGTGTGTGCATGTATTTAAGTAAAGCACAGTGGTGCATGCCTGTAATTCCAGACCTTAGAGTGTGAAAACTAGACCTTAATAGTGAATTTCAGATCAGCTGTCCTATATAGTGAGAACCTGCAAAGAAAAAAGAAAGAAAGAAATTGAAAGATTATTTACATAATTAGGGTGGTGACCAATAAAGCAGGAAAAGTCAATGATAAATTGAACAGTTTAAAGTCAAATACTAATAGGTATCTCTTTAAAAATGAATAAATTAAATAGTTTTTTGGACAAGCGGTGGTGGTGCACACCTTTAGCCCCAGCACCTGGGAGGCAGAGACAGGTGGATCTCTGAGTTTGAGAACAGGCTGGTCCACAGAGTTAGTTCCAGGACAGCCACGGTTGTTACACAGAGAGACCCTGTCTTAAAACCCCTTCTCTAGATAGATGATAGGTAGATAGATAGATGATAAATAGATAGATAGATAGATAGATAGATAGATAGATAGATAGATAGATAGAAATTTGTGGCAAAACAGAAAAAAATATGGGTAGCTTCTGGACCTGTAATTTATATGTCCTATGAATCCCAAATTCCACCCTTTCCAAATTATTTTAAAGATGGAACCATCACTGTCCTTGAAATTACACATAGAAGTATTATCACAGTGAAGGCTTTAAAAGTAGGCAAATGTACTAATGACACCAACATACTAAATAACAGAATTGTTCAGAAATCATAACACATAGAAAATACTAGGCTAACAATAAAACCATGCTATGAAAAATACTTCTGGACACTAGGAATGGATTTCTATTCACAATAAAAGAATAGAAACAGGCTATCACTCTGCACATGCACTGTGTAACAGGGTAAGAGTGAATTCACATCATCATTGAAACTAGACAACAGTGCTAGTCTCTTCATTTCGGTGTTTGACCAATCATCTGACAAGCAGTAAGTTCTGAGAAACATGGTGCTTGCATTACCTATGCAGAATTTAAGTCTATTCAAATTCCAACTTCTCCAGAGTAGGAAACGGATTATCTCAAAACATTGTGACAGTTTTAATTGTCATGGTAGTGAATGATAGCTTTAGGAGTGGTGAGATAAATGCTACTTTGCCAGGCTGGTGAATTCTGGCTTCAATCATACTGATACTAATAACAAATCGTCAGCATTGTGATGACAATTATCCCATTGCAGCCCCTTCCCTGCTCTCAACACTGTCCACTTGCATTATTTTACTTTTCTTCTCCATGTATACCACCTCTTAATACTTTTCTGTAATTGACATATTTCTTGTTTGATTGTCTGTCTCCCCCTGCTGGTATGAAGGCAGATTTCTGTTTGGTTCGGTTTGATTCACAATTGCACCATGAGCTTAACTAGCAAACAATATCAGGGCATCAATAATACTGATCAAATTAATGAATGTGTAAGAGACCACATTTCCCATATGTGTGACATACACTAGATCCGTCAAACTCAATTGTTAAGAACATATTGTAGGGAAAAGGAGATAATAAATAGAGAACAGGAAGGCCTAAATGAGGAGAAGAAGGTAGAAACTCATTCCCTTTGCCTTAACAATGATGGTTAGAGTGTTGCAGAAAGTTGATTAGTGGTAAATGGCCCAGATGTTTCTTTACGGTACCAATTTCCTCTATTACACTACCAATTTCCCTCCTGTGACACTGTTTGCTGAACTCACAGTAAGGCTAAGAAGACATCCCATTCACTTTCTTCTGGCTGATGAATATTTTTCCAACACTCGAACTGTGTATCTGGAGCTGTTTCAGCAAAGATTTAGAAAGTAAACAAATATTCATGACGGGAGTCACTTGTGATGGATATTTTTTTAAAGTTCCCTGATTGTTCTCACTCCTTAGGATGCCTTTTGATTTTCTATATTCAAATTCATCATCACCAGAAGGACCATATTTTCACCTGGGAAGATTAGGTCTGGAAATCATATGCCATTGATCTGCTGAACAAAATTAGCTTTGAGCTTGTTTGGGCAGAAGTAACATTGAGAATACATGTCTGATTTCCTTTCTCTATCTCCCCACACTGTCTGTCATAGCTACCAGCCATTTTCCCTTTGCTGATCATTGTGTTGATATGCCTATGCTGAGGAAATCCTTCATTCATATGCTTGAACAAAAGAAACAAAACATTTACTGCAAGTACCAAGAAGCCAAGTTTTACAATATGAACAAAAACTTTAAAGTTATTGCCAGTTCCTAACATGAAAATAAAGCTTCCAGACTTGCATTTTCCCATCACAATTATACTTGAAATCTACCGGCTTCCTAAACTCCACACTCATTACAGGCCTCCGACAACAGGAAGAATATTCATTCATATTCCTTTCCCGAGAGGCAGTGCATTCTAGTCGTTGAAAGATCAGAGCACATGCACATCTGGCTGGTGGCATACGGTGGTGTATTCCTATAATCCCAGTGCTCTGAAAGTTGATAGAGCAAAACTGCAAGTTTGAGATGAGCCCGGGAAACATAGTGAGTTCCAGGGCAACCTGGAGTATATAGCAGGACACCATTTCAATACTAAATAAGTGATAAAATAATGTGTATTTATCATTAGGGCTGTTATGAAACTGCTATGGTTCCCAAAAAAATCATTCATATTTCATATTTTCTGAAAGAGTGAGCTTTGTGCTTGCCTGTATATTGTCTTCTGCCTCTTCCCTGCTCCTCCTCTTCAGCCTCTTACATAGTCTTCCTTCCTCTCTACTCTTTCCACTTGCTCCAGTGCCCTTCTTTCCTCTCTTCTCCATTTCTCATCTCTGCTATGTCTTCGCCTCTAATTCCCCCTCTTCCCCTCCAATCCTCTCTCGGTTTCTCTCCTCATATTGCTATCTGTAGGCAGGATTGTGAAGGAGCTACACCTTTCACACTGCTGCTGGAAGTGAAAAACAGCACACTCACTTTAGGCTGTCTTTGGTTTCTTTTTTCATAATAGTTTATTAATTCTTTGAGAATTGTATCCAATTTATTTTGATCATATTTACTCCTGACTCCTCCCCCAACTCTGATCTCCACCTCTCTCTCTCTCCGTCTACCCTAACTTCATGTCCATTGTTTTGGCAATCATTTGTAACATGAGGGCCGGCTTGTTGGGGTTTCTGTCCCGCCTGGTACCGCACAGCCAGCAAGCCCCAAAGAAAATCACACACAGGACTCCATAAGGTTATAAACTGATTGGCCCATTAGCTCAGGCTTCTTGTTAACTAATTCTTACATCTTATGGTAACCCATAATTCTTGTCTGTGTTAGCCATTTGGCTCAGTACCTTTTCCAGCTGTCAGCTCCCTAGTCTTCTACTATTCTCATTGTCCTGCCTCTACTTCCTGTCTGGTTGAGCTGCCTATACTTCCTGCCTGGCGTTTTATTAAAATACATGATTGACAGAATACAGACAATTCTCCCGCACCAATCATTAGTGGGCTACTATTTATTGTATTTCTTTATTATATACCAATCCCAGTTCCATATATATTTGGTTTTTCGAGACAGGGTTTCTCTGTAGCTTTGGAACCTGTCCTGGAACTAGCTCTTGTAGACCAGGCTGGTCTTGAACGCACAGAGATCCGTCTGCCTCTGCCTTCCGAGTGCTGGGATTAAAGGTGTGTGCCATCACTGCCTGATATATACACATATGTGTGTATGTATGTATATATATATATATATATACACACACACACAATTTACACACACACACACACACACACACACATATAGTTTTCATTTAATCCTTGGTATGAAACTATCCACTGGAGCATGGTTAAGCTACCTCAAGGAAAAAATGCTCTTTTTTCCCTAGCTAGAATGCTGGCTTGGCTGAACTTGTACAGGTTTGTGCAGGAAACCACAGCTGGTGTGAGTTTATAAGTACTAGAGTTTCTGGTAATGTTAGAAAATGCATCTCTCCCATGATCCAACAATTCTACTCCAAAATTCTAGAGAAACAGAGATATGTCTATAAAGAGATTTGGGGGAGATAATAGCAGTTTCATAATAGCCCTAATCATATTAGCCCTCTACTAGAAATCTAGAAGAAACATGAGTGATTTTCACCAAGGAGATGTGGCTACAACGAACAGCACACAGCAACAGAAAGAAATGAAGTGCTACTATGAACACTATTTGGGTAAATCTCACCAGCGTAAAGTTGAATGAAAGAAAGTAGATGTACAGCAGCACATGCTACGAGTAGTTCATTTGTGTAAAATTTTAGAAGAGACAAAAACCTTTAGTGATAAAAATAAGATCAGTGTCTTTCTGGGTCAACAGAAGTAGCAGTGATAAAAAGATTTAGTTTGCTTAAAGAAAAGCAAGAGAGATTTCTGGATATATGTAGGGATTGTTTTATATTATGGTTCTAAAGTTTTGTCTATATTTACCAAAAGTCATTAAACTATATACTTGATAACTATATACACAATTATGCCTCAATACTTTGACAGAATGATTCCTGCTGGTTTTTACACAAGAGTTTAAAACATATTTTTCTCTCAGACTGTAAAGGTTAATACTGTAGCAACCTCTCTGTACTTCATGAATATACATGCATTGCTAAGCTGGAAGAGATAGGGTCTTTTGGCAAACCTCCTGCTGTCTGCCCCATTAAAGTCATCATCTAGTGAACGCTTGAGTTTGCAGGAAAGTATGTTGGGCACTATTGAAGATACAAAATGAATAATTCAGAATTCCCACTCCCAAGTTGCTAATGACATCTGACATACTAGTAATAAAAAGGTAGTTATGCACAGTAATCATTGTAAAATAAGAAATAACTAAGCAACATAAAGTCGGTTTAATATATACTTATTTAATACCTGAGGATGATATGGCAAGATATTGGAGAGCATATTTATGTATGGTCGCTAAGCCTGCTAGAAGGGATTTTCAGAGCGGGACTTGTGGCCCCAAGTGGATTATCATGCATGGAATAAGTACTCGTCCACAAGAGAGTTAAGGCAGCATGACCTGCCTTCTAAGAGGAGTGTCGAAGAAAGCAGGGGATCACACCTAAGATGCTGACTGATCAAAGGGTGAGGGTGCACCTAAACTGAGAAACAGTGCTGGGGATAATGAAGACTAGTTAATAGAATGGCCGAGTCTTTATTAAAGACAGTTATCAAACTGAAAGGCTTTTGATGGCTTCATAAAATAAGTTGACTTTGTTCTCCTTACAAAGTACTGTGCAAACAGTAGTGTTCCTGCACTGTCCTCCACAAAAAGACAAAGTAACTTTATAGTCTAGAGCTTCTACTTTTGCAACATTTAGGCTCCTCTAGTGTCATTCGGATAATATATAGACAAACCCATAAATTACGTAGAATAATACATATACACATCCCAGAAGTGCCTTGTATGATTTCTGTTCACATTCTAAAGACAGGAACTGAAATAATTCTACACTGCCTTAATCACAGTAAAGCTATACACTAAGCAGATAAGGAACTGCAAATGCTCAGTGTTCAACTATTCAAGGGTAGCCAAAAAAGATACCACCTACCAGGACGTAGAGAAAAGAGGAAAGCATCCTACTTCCTGTACAGAAAGTGCTGTGCTTAAGAAGAGGAGTATGTCACAGGCCATCAACAGCTGAAACCGGAAAAGGATCCATAGGCTGCAAATGCTCGGTTATTAAAAAACAAAACAAAACAAAACAAAACAAAACAAAAAAAAAAAACAGGGGCTGGAGAGATGACTCAGCAGTTAAGAGCAGTGGCTGCCCTTCCAGAAGTCCTGAGTTCAATTCCCAGCAACCATATGGAGTCTCACAGTCTCACAACCAAATGTAATGAGAGCCGGAGAGACGGCTCAAGGGGTAGAGCGCCCGACCGTTCTGTCTGAGGAACGGAGTTCGATTCCCAGCCACCCCAAGTAGTTCCGTACCGTCTGTCAGCGCCCCTCGTCGGCCTGCAGGACGACCCACAGGCTTCCAAATGTAATGAGATCTGGTGCCCTCTTCTGGCCTGCAGGTGTACATGCAGGCAGAACACTGTATAATATAATAAATCATTTTAAAACCAGAGAAGAAAATGACACAAATGTGGAGTCAGAATAATTCTGTTAGAGACCCAATGAAGTGAACTTTATACTTTGAGGAATCACAGTCTGTAATTGATTTATTGCTCAGCGTAACAAGCAGGTGAATTAGGTTAATTAGACTGAATTGTTGAAAGGTACAACTGTAGGTCTCTTACTAGGTAGTTCTTACATTATTGTGTGGGCTTTTCATTTGTTTGAATAACTTGAAATAAAAACGAGAAACATAGCCATAGAAGTACTATATGATCTAGCAATCTCATTCTGAATATTACCCAAAAATAACTAAAAATAGACACTCAGACACATATACATTGTGCAAAAGTTCACAATAGGCAAAGATGAAAACAAACCATCCTTTCATATATTGATAAATAAAAGATTTATATATGTATATACAATTATGTATCATTATATATGTGTATATACAATGATATATGTACAGCATATTTTGTATCTATTATGTACATTGTGTCTATTAAGCCTTAAAAGAGAATAGAATTCTAATGCATGATTTTGCATAGATAAAACTTGGAAGTGTTACGCTAAGTGAAATAAGCCAGAAGAAAAGGAAAAATACATGATTCCACTTCCATGTGTTTCATAGAATAGACAAATTATTAGAAAGGCAAATAAAATAGAAATTACCAGCAACTATAAAGAGGGAGTGAGAAGGGATTGCTGTTTAATAATATTGTGATATATATCAAAAATGACAAAATAATGAGGGAGACAGCTATGCTAAAACAGAGATCCTCTTTGAAGAGCTAGATAATATCCCAATGAGGGCAATTCACATTAGCCTTGTGATAAAAATGACTTCAGCTTGGCAGTATCTAGATTCAAGCATGCAAATTAGGAGGGAGAGAGTAAAAGGAGGGCGTATTCCAAGTTGTGCGTAACAGTGAATAAGGGCAGAATCCTGACCTGTATGTGCTTAGTGTATCTTACCCAGGATAGTCTGACTACTTCATTGCATCTCCCATTTTCTCCTGGTGGGGGCACTGATGCTTTCCCTTTGGGTAATCGCTGATGGCACTGTGCTTCCCAGGCCTGGAGCTCCTGATTAAAAGTGAACAGGCATAACCGTCAGTCACTGCAAGTGAGGGTTTCCATCTCCTTCCCACAAAATTTCCCAGAGCTCTGTAGTACGGACTTGTTACTTTTTACAAGGACATCCATAAACAAAACTGTGTCTGCACACTGTGAAACATACAGATTGTATTTCTGCAATGTTGGTGAGTACTCTCCCTCCCTCTTTACTCTACCCCCACCCACATGCCCTGTTTCTCCCTGTTCAAGAAGATAGGTCAGTTTGCACTTGTAGACTCAAGGGAGAGGAACCAGACCGGGGGCATTTTAAGTCCTTACAAAAGTTAGACCCGATTTTTGTCTTTGGATGAGACATCATTTTGATCATTTAAAAATCAGTAACGTAGAATCTCCTGCGCACTAAAAGTAGCACTTGCTTGTGGGTCGCTTTACTTTTGCATCTCATGCTCAAGCAATTCGAAGCAGTTTCTAGTGAAGCATTGCTAGCTGCAGTTTCTGGCGTTGTGCTGAAGAGAGATTTTATCTTTCCACCTCTGAGCTGCTCTGGGACAGGAACTGCTTGAGCTCGTCAAATCACACAGTTGTCTTGACCTCATACAACAGCCGAGCCCCGTAGGTATGTCTATGCATGCTGCTCTGCTCATTTTTCTTGTTTGTTTGGGGTTCTTGTGTGGTTTGTCGGGGGCGGGGGACAAAATGAAAACCTGAGAAAGCAGCCAAAGTACCCTTCATGCCTTTCAAGTAACCGCATTAGGCAGGAGATAAAAGTAAGAGCTAGACACATTTAAAAAAAAAAAAAAACAGTCCAGACTGATGTGACAGCCCAGTGAGTAAAGTGCTTACTGCACAAACCTGAAGACCCGTGTTTGATTCCCAAAACTCATGTAAAATGCGTGGGGGTGGCACATGCCTGTAATCCCAGAACTGGGAATATAGAGACGGGAGTATCCCTGGCACTGGTTGGCCAGCCATTGTAGCCAAATAGATAAGCTCCAGGTGAAGTGAAAGACCCAGTCTCAGAAAAGAGGGTGGAGACCCATTGGAGAGCACATTGGTCTCTAGCCTCTACATACAGGCACTCACGGATGCGTGTGTGCGCGCGCGCGCGCACACACACACACACACACACACACGAGGGGTGAGACGAAAGAGAGGGGAACAGGGGCAGAAATGAGATAGTTTTCTGTCCGAGTAATCAAAACCAGTACCTCTAGTAAAAGATGAACAAACCTGATGCTCCCCCACCTGCCAATAATACACCCTAAGTAGAATATGCCCCCACTACATTGCTCTAAAGTGACAAAATTAACTTTGGTTTCCTGAACAGTACACTCTGAGTACAAGAAATATGTGACCCATATGGACTTAGTTCCCCTGGTAGATACATCCTCTATCAGAAGAGTGCCAACTTTAAGTGTGCATACCAACAACTGGAGATCTTGTTCAAACTCAAATTCTGTTTTGTTTTGTTTTGTTTTTAGAGCTTGGAGTAGGTCCCCAAATTCGGCATCTCTAAGAAGCTCCTAGGGGATGTAAATGTTGCCGTTCATCAGGTCAAAGGTGTATCTCAAGCAATGAAAGTAGTAATTCTCAAAAGATGGTGCTTGGACAGAAGCATCAGTATCGTGTATAAATTTGCTAGAGAAGTGAACTTTACGCCTATTTATTTACTAAGTAAGAACACCTTAGTGTGTTGGTTAGCCTGGCTAGGGCCAGGAACAAACCATAGGGTACACACAATTAAAGAAGGTGCTCACTCTCAGTCATGAAAGTGTAGGTGGGTGGTACTTGATAGGATGCCGGTTCTGGGTTTCGCGCATCCTGCAGTCTGTCTTACAAGCTTTACTGAGGAGTCCTGAGACATACTAGAATTTGATGGCCATTGTCCTCTTTTTTCTTGACACAGCACTACAAACAGTACTGTACTTGTGATTAGGACCTAGGGACACAAGTTTGAGGGGAGATGCTTTTTCATCTAGTTCAACAGAGAATGTGAATGAGGGCGCCCAGGAAATAGCTATTTGCCATAGCAAAACATTTATAAGGAGTGAAAATACAGTATATCAACTGTGATTTATCAGACATGCTAAGCAGATGCAGAATCATGTCACACGATCTTAAAAATAGAGAGTTGGATGAAAACAATAAGAAACACAAGTAAGCTACTATTTGTGAAAGTATAAAATGAAAGTTTTAAAATATACTTTAAAAAACAGATATAATAGATACAATGGGATAAGAATGAAAGTCAGGGGAAAGAGAAAATTTGATAAATAATAAGCATCAAAAAGTACAGATAAAACAGAAAAGCTTTGTGCAAATGGGATACTGATTGCTGGGAGCTGGGAAATGTGATGAACTTAACTCCAACACCAAGTGCGCGAGTATACAGAAGTCTCTGCAGACAGCACCAGGGAAGTCATTACAAACAAGGGCTTCATAAATCTTTTGCACCTTACCATCGTCCTCATTCCAAAGCATCCTTACTCTTTAGCACTTCTGCAATATAGCAGTTACTTCTCTTTCCAGCCATCCTGTCTTGGCCTTTGCAGTCCAGTAATCCAGAAAATACTCTGTTCCCCACACCGGTATCTTTAATCATGTTTGTGTCCCCTGTCTGGAATACTTTTGATCTTTCTTCGCCTGGCTAACCCCCCTTACTCTTTTTAACTCAGCTTAATCCTGTCACTTCAAGAAAATTACCTCGGATTCTTCTATTTTCTGTTCAATTTGCCTACCAGTTCTTAATGGTGTGCAAGTATTTAGTCATATGATATTTCACTGAAATCAATGGTTTGTGTATGTAGTCTTTAGGTCTCTCCAGCCCTTCTTCTTGCTGTTTGCACCTTGGTGTCTGTCAGTATTACCCCTGTGATTCTGTGGCTTCTCAGAATAGGGCTTACCTGGAAGTAAAAACGTTATTTGTGTATTAGTTCACTTATATAAGACTCTCTTGAGAAAGAACTAAAGGCAGCACTCGGGAACTAAACTTCAGAGAAAGAGGATGAGAGGCAAGTCAGAAATTCACTATAGGAAACCACTGGCCACAGCAGTCATCTACAGTCACAGAGGTCTATCAGAACAATCCCTGGGTACAAAATAGGATGACGGGGGTGAGCATATGCATATGAAGAGAGCTATGGTGTGTTAACATATGCAAATAAACTTCAGAATTCTATACACATAGCATCACAAGAAAACTCCTAGTCTTCATAAAGCCAGGGAGTTTCATGAGGGATTAATATATACCATTAGAAAGTTCATGACTGCCGGGCGGTGGTGGCGCACGCCTTTAATCCCAGCACTCTCGGGAGGCAGAGGCAGGCAGATCTCTGTAAGTTCGAGGCCAGCCTGGTCTACAAGAGCTAGTTCCAGGACAGGTACCAAAGCTACAGATAAACCTTGTCAAAAAGAAAGAAAGAAAGAAAGAAAGAAAGAAAGGAAGGAAGGAAGGAAGGAAGGAAGGAAGGAAGGAAGGAAGGAAGGAAGGAAGGAAGAAAGAAAGAAAGTTAGTTCATGACTTTAAGATTTATAGACCCTCTAATGGAAAGATTTGCAGTGAAAGAAAGCTAGATGCTTGATTTAAACAAATTCTATAATTTTCTTTTCTAAATTTCTCTTGCATTTTGAAATGATAATATAGTGTACACCATTCCATCCTTCCCTTTCCTCCCTCCAAACCTTCCCATGCACTCCTTCTTGTTCTCTTTCAAATCACAGCCTCTCTTTTCAACAACTATTGTTACATATGTTATATGCATAGATTATAATCCTAGTACAAGCTGTGCACTCTGTACAACGCCTCAAATGGTGTAGTAGAGTTAAGAGACACCTGAACTACCAAGTCTAATAGGAAGTTGTCTCTATTTCCGGAATTTTCTTCTGTATTGTATCATTCCATTTCTAAAAGAATCATGAAATTTTGGTTATTCTTAACAGACTTATAGCTATTTAATGCTTGCAAACCATGATTTCATAACATTTGCCTGGTTAGAAAAGTTCATGCAGCCTGGAGACATAGCTCAGCCAGCGAAGGGCTTATCTTATAGGCAGGAATACCTGAGTTCAACACTGAGAACTGATGTAAACACTGAGCATATTGTTGTGTGCTTATAATCCCAGTACTGGGGATCCTTAGGACTGACTGACCAGACTGAGTAGCTTATTTGATGAGTTCCAGGCTGATGACAGACCCCTGTCTCAAAAACAAAAGGTGAATGTCACCAGAGGAACGACAACCAAAGTTGTCCTCTGGCCTTTGCACACATGCACAAACATTCTGATAACCAAACAATTTCTAGTTCACATGGCTTGATAAAGGAAACCTTGTGCTTGCTCCACGCCCTGGTAGTTAATTCCAGGGCAGTTCTATGGTGTCCAGGTGTGGAGAAACATGAATAAGTCTCCTTTTGATCATCCTCTATAGGTAGCTGTCTCAATCCCATGGACACTATTGACTATTGCTAGCAAATCAAATAAGACTTATTTCTTTCTGAATGTAATAGGCCTGCTTTCTAGCTGCCATAGAAAGTAGGGCATGGGGAAAACTTAGTTTGCCTTCTTTTAGCTTTTGCAAGACTAGGCATCATTGAAATCTAAAAATGTTTTTCTTGGAGTAACTTTTCAATCTGCAGCACCTACTCCATATACAGGTAAAAATCCACAGCTTTCAACTTCCCACTGTTAACATTTAGAAACCGATGTTGAGATGATCATATGCATTACTGACCTGATTTTACCAGGTCTTAAAGTCACTTTCAGTTGTCGAAACTTTTTTAATTACAAAAAGCTACATTTTTCCAATAAAAGAAATGTCAAACATTTTTGAGATTGCCCGAGGCACACTTTTTAAAGTGTTGTGAGTGTTTCTTTAACTTACCATTCGTGACTGCTTGGGGGACATTAACGTCCTTACGTATATGGTCATCACCCCTCATCCTTTTCAACAGTGTTGTCCTAGATTCAGTCCACGGAAGACAGGTTTTACCGTCCCTCTTTGAGAAGGTCACCGAGACGCCAGTCTACTTTACGGAAATAGCTAACTCTGTGGTGGGTAGCTCTTGGAAAATAAAAAAGAAACTTTGCTTTTCTCTTTGAACTGAATGTCATGCAAATCTAAAGACATTACGAGATCAAGGGAAAATTAGAAGCGCATTCAGCTGTCAGTTTACTTTGTTTTATGTAGTTTGTCTAGACTAATCAGTCATCAGTGCAGATTTCTCACTGTGGCATACTGACTAATTAGCTATGCATCTGGAATAGACTATACAAATGCCCCCAGTCTGTTCACCTTTCTCTATTACAGTGTCTGCAATGAAAAGATGGAGTCTGAATCTCCACCCTTGGAGGCAGTCACTCTAACAACAGGCTTCGCCTGATAGAAAGCAGTGAAAGAGATGCTCTATGGTCTCCAGGCCTGAGAAGACTGCTCTTGTTGCTTTTGGAACCTGACATCATGGTGTGAATCAACATGAATTAGGCTGCAGGAAGATCAAAGGCATGTGAAGGCATGTGCTCGCTGCCGCAGCCAACTCCAGAGACAGAGGGGAACGTAGATATGTACATAGAGCCAGCTTCATACCATAAGGGCTGCTATCAGAAGGATGAGCTGAGTGTTTGCTATTTGAAGCCATTGAGTTTTGGAGTGTTTGTTTCACAGCACAGGCTAACTGATGGAGAAGTGCTTGAGCCGAGCACTCAAGGTCGCTGGGCTCAGCAAAGCGAAGTAATTCAAAGAGAACTGCCACACTCTCCTGGAAATGTTCTTAGTAATACATTTACCATCCTCCTTAGTCCTGGGCATTCAAGTGGTAGAAAGCCAAAATGAAATTCACACAATTATATAAAAAGATTCAAAGTATATAGTATAGTCTGTGAAAGGTTTGCAAACCTTCAAACATTTATCGAAATTAAGAATTAACTATAATTAAACAAAATTTAAAGTACAAATTTGTGTGAGGAAAATAAATGAATAGCAAAGTCTATGAAGAGTGCTCCATCCTGAGACACATCGAGAGACTATGCTTGTTTCTGAGCATCTTCAGTGTTCAAAAACTTAGTTAATGTTTGGCTACCACACAGTAGCGAAAGTATCATTCCGTCTTACAGAGGAGTAAACTAAGCTTGGAGATGGCAATTTGCCTGCATTGAAGCAGAATTAGATACAGTCAGGAAGATACAAAGCCGGGTGGCCTAAAACCTGCCGAGGCAGAAGCTCAAAAGTTAAAGGCTATTTTGAGCTACATAGTGAGTCCCCATCAAAAGAAACTAAATAATGAGTAGGGTCTGAACATAGGCTTCTGAACTTTGAAACCTAATATATATTTCTTCCTGCTTGATATGAAAATAAAAATAACATCACCCAATAGAGACTAGCACATTACTTACCCTTGAATAGTTTAAATGCTTTTTCAAAATTTTCTCTTATGTTAAAAATATGTGACCAGGGGCTGGAGAGATGGCTCAGCAGTTAAGAGCACTGGCTACTCCTCCAGAGGATCTGGGTTCGATTCCCGGCACCCACATGGCAGCTCACAACTGTCTAGAACACCTGTTCCAGGGGATCTAACATGCTCACATAGTCATCTATGCAGACAAAACACTAATGTACATAAAATACAAATAAATAATTAAAAAATACATGACCAAAAGAAAAACTGACATAAAAGCATTATTCATGAAGCCACGATCATGTTGGGTTTTTAATTTTTCCAAGTAATTTCTTAGATTAACATACAAAGTTTCATCATTATTTTATCAATCAGGAAATTTTATTATTACTTTTTAAATAATACCTGTAACTTATGAGCATATATTACTACGAACATTTACAGAATCAAGGTTGACAGTGTACCTCAGTCACAGAGCACCTGCCTAGCACGTGCAAGACCCCATCCCCCCCCCCCAGTTCTACACGTCTACACCCTGTCTCAGGAAAGTCAGGGCCACCTGGCGTTGATCTTCAGCACAACCAGAAACCAACAGACAAAGAGGAAAACATCAGAAAAGTTGGGCGTATATTTTGTTCACAGTATGAATTTTCTGTCTACTTTCCAAACATATCGCAGAAAACTACATTATTTAAATTATCTCTTACTTACGTAAAGACGTTTATATATTTTTGTTTTCCACAAAGGAGAAGAATTTATATGTATTTGCTGCAAATTCCTCCTCAAATATTGTGTATGTCTTAGAAAGCTTTCCATATCAGGACCTTTCTCCGATTCATGCATACATAAGTTATTTCTAATACATTACTGGGAAACATTATTAATCATAATTTAAATTTCCATAACAAATGTCATTATAGGTAACTTGTAAACATGATACCATTCCTATTTCTAGGTGTGAGCTTATTCTTACTTTGTTGGAAATCCTGTCTAATTTACTCCCCAGAGTGGCTATTACAAGGATTATCTCAGTGCCCATTTCTACCAAGCTAGTTAATACTAGATACTACAACTATTATTTTGTTTTATTAATCCAACTAGAGAAAATACAGTTTTATTATTATATATTCTCCTTATTGTAAACCGATAATATTTCATATTTATATTGAACATTTTGTTTTCTTCAGCAAATTGTTGTTTTTCTATTTTCAACTTCTATTAAATTGTTTTTTGTCTTTTGAGACATGTATGTATAAATATATACAAAGTATGAATGTTGATTATTTTTTCTGCATTTCATATATATTCATTAAAAATTCTCTAAGCCTGACACCATTATTTTGGTTTGTATGTTTTGACATATAGAAATATTAATTTTGCAAATATTTAAATGTATGTAATAATTTTCCTCATTTTGAAATTGTGAGCTATGTGTGTGTTTCCAGTAAGTCATTTTTAATATTTAACTCATCTAGAAATTATTTTGTTTAATGTACAAAAGAGCTGTGTGTATGTGTGTGCATGTACAGATCAGAGGTCGACATACAACACATAATATTCTCATGTAATATATTTTGATCATATTTTCCCCTCCCTTATCTCCTCCCAGATCTTTTCCACCTCCTCCCTACCAACCCAACTTTATGAGCTCTTTCTCTACCTACCTATCTCTATCAGTCTGTCTGTCTGTCTGTCTCTCTCGTTCTCTCTAAGACAGACAGACAGATAAAAACAAAAAACAGAATGTCAAGCCCAGGAGTAGTTGATGAACAGAAAACAAACTCAGTGTTTGTGTGTAGTGGATGGTGTGAGTGTGTGTAGTGGATGGTGTGAGTGTGTGTAGTGGATGGTGTGAGTGTGTGTAGTGGATGGTGTGAGTGTGTGTATTTTTTCGTTGTTGTTTGGGCTTTTTTGTCTTAATGGTCTTTTGCTTGCTTGTTTGTTTTGATTTTTGTTTTGTGTTTTTGTAAATTCCATTTTATTTTTTCAAACAGGCTCTTTCCATGAACCTGAAGCTTATTGATTCAGCTAGACTGGCTAGCCAACAAACTCCCAGGATCCTCTTGTCTCTACCTTGTCTGAGCTCAGGCCATACATGCCAGATTTTTGTGAAGGTGTCAGGGATACAAACTCAGGTTCTCATGCTTAGGCAGCAAAGGTGTTACTAATTCAATCATCTACCCAGACCAAAAAGACTCCATTTTTAACCCAATGAATTACCAGCTTTCGTAGCAATATCTTCTGCCTCCCACCACTGCCAAGGTATTTTAATTACTTTAACTTTATGTCATGTTTCATGTCTGTTGGAGCAAGGGTCTATCATTACTCCTGTTTCTTTTTTTCTTCTTCTTTTTACTTTTATTAAGTCTTTGTGGATTTTACATTATGCATTCTGATCCCACTTATCTCCCCATCTCCTTGCTTTTGCCCTCTGCCTTTATAACCTGCACCTCACAAATCAGTACCAAATTTAAAAGAAAAAGCCAAATAACCCCCCCTACACACACACACACACACACACACACACACACACACACACGAAGGAAGAAGAAGAGGAGGAGGAGAAGGAGGAAGAGGAAGAGGAGGAGGAGGAGGAGGAGGAGGAAGAAGAAGAAGAAGAAGAAGAAGAAGAAGAAGAAGAAGAAGAAGAAGAAGAAGAAGAAGAAGAAGAAGAAGAAGAAGAAGAATCTTGTGCTGAAAGCTGTAGTGTGGCCAGTTAAGTCACTCGGTTTACCCTTTAGCCCATTCATCTTGCAAGAGCTCATTGCCTCCAGCCATTGGTCTGGCTCAAAGCATCTGGTTTCTGCTGCCCCACCAGTAATGGAATTTCCCTGGGGCTCCTCCTGTTGTTTTGCTGTGTCATAGAGATCCTGCTGTTTTGGATCTGTAGGTTAGTCCTTTTTACATATTCCAACCGTTTATAGATTTGTTAGATGTTGGGGTGGGCCAACTCATAGCCCTGCTTTTGGGCCTGGGTCGTATCTGGGTTGGTCAGATCGTTAGTTTTCCCTCATCGCCATGATAGCGAGAGAACCAGCCCTGCCCTACACCAGGTGCCGCACACAGGAGAGCTGGTCCGGCGCCCTGCCTGGGCAGCACAGTAGAATCGACACTTGTAGTGTGTGGTACAGTTGGGCCAGCACTGAGGGCAGGAGAACAGGAGAGCTGACCCCACCACCCGTTTATGTTCCCCTACAGTAATGTTTCTCTGCAGCTTGCCTGGGAAAACAGTAGAGCTGGCCCCTGTGCTAGGAGTGAGAGGGCCCTGGATCTAAAGGCCTAAAGGAAGGGGAACTGACCCAGCTCCTTGTTGGAGCCTGCCTTGGGTGAGCTAATCAAGGCGGTGCTGGAGAGCTCCCCCGGCCCTCATAGAGATGATAAGGGAAAGGTAACAGCTGAGCAGCCCAGCTGCCACCCAAGCCCACTCACCCATTACCCCCTGTGGCAGGGGGGCAGGTGAGAGCTACCCCTGCCCCTCCCTGCAGCACTGCACAAAAATAAGCTTCTGCTTCCCATCTGGTCAGCACAGTAGAGCTGACCCTGTTTCTCAGGGACACAGGTGAGCTAGGCCTGAGGGCATGAGATCAACAGAGCAGATCTTTCCCTCAGCTGCCGAGAGGTGACGTGAATGAGGGAGAGACGCCCTCCCCGCCATCCCTTGCTACCTGTGCATGTGAGAGAGCTAGTCCTGTTTTTCAAAACCTTTTATTATGCTAGAGATGCAGCACAGAGCTTGACGTTCGCCTGTGCTGAGCACCACGAACGCCAGGCTTTCACCCGAATGTCTAGATGTTGCTGTCACGGGATCATTGGGTTCTGGGGGTTCCACATTGCCTTTCATGTTTATGCATCTGGATTCGGGGTGATTATAGGTTTGGGCAGTGATTATTGGGTTTGTCTTTGTTGGATGGTTGTTTTGTTCCCTTATTATCTGATTCCATTATCTTTTGGCATGAACGACCAAGGGTTCTGGTGTCTGGCAGGTCTTCAGGTCCAGTAGGGTTGTCTCAGTTGAAGTTTGTGGGGGTTCGGGTGCCTAGATCCAGCCTAGCTCGTCCTGTTCTGACTGATGTGGGCTGTACCTGTGTCTTTGGGGTTTGCTGGAGTTCCTGGCAAGGGTTAGCTGCGGGGAGAATGATGATGTGGGTGATGTTGGGCAGTGGAGTTGGTCTTGGGAGAACAGAACCCAGGGGGTGGCGGCAATGGCGGTGCACCCTGCGGCCAGTCCCTTATTAGCTAAATGTTTGGTGAGGACTTTCCCAGAGCAGTGGCATTCTACCAGAGTTGGGAGCAGGACGCAGCTGCTGAGATGGAGGGGAGGGGGGTGGAGGGAGCACAGGATATGCCCTGGGGCTTAGGGTGTAGAGGTTGGGGCTGCTCAGTTGAGAGGTCAATCACTCACCTGCTCCTCCAACTGCTGCGGGCCCTGCCTGCACCTATGGAGTCTGCTGCAGTCACGGGGAAGGGCTGGCCATGAGGAGGAGGATGTGTGTGGGGTTGGGTGATGGAGTGGGTTTTCAGAGAGCAGAATCTAGTGGGTGGTGGCAGCGATGGTCCAGCCTGCAGGCAGAGCTCTTACCTACTGGCTGACTGACTGGTGGGGCCTGCCAAGAGTTGAAATTGTAATGGGAGAGTAAACGCATTATTTGAAAAAAGGCTGAAAAAAAAAAACCAACCTTGTTGAGAACAAATTAGAAATTACAGATTTTACTAGAACTGTGAATAAAAATTCAGCAATCACCCAAAGAGGAAAAACTCAGATTTCCTGCCACCATGAATGCTATCTTTTTCTTAGCTGATGTGCTTTGAAGGCTAGCAGTGCTACATGAAAGGAAGAGATGATTATTTCTAAATGATTTTCCTTGGGGGAGGGTCTGTGGCCTTGAATCTGTATCTACGTGCCCGGTGTCTCCACTGGGCACCACATTTCACGTCTGCAGCCCCAGCAACTCAGAGGCTGAAGCAGAGGGTCATTTGAGCCAAGAATCCCTCGCTTTGAGGGGAAGCTGGACAATATTCTGGGTTTCTGCGTAAAAAAAAAATCACTCAAGGCTGTGGTCTTATCCGACTCACTGTGCCCTTTTTCAAACTCATATCCTCGTTGCTGGATTCGGTACCTTGTGATTGGAAGACCTAACACTTGCTTTCTGCCCAACTATTGCTTAGGAACAGCTCTCACTTCCTAGGCTTTGCCTGGTTTCTTCCCATGTGGGTTCTCCAAACACAGCCACATACTTCTTCAGGAAAAGAGGAGAAACCACTTTTCTGGGTCCTGGAAACAGTTTAATATAACAAAAAGCAAGGGAATAACTATCTCATCGTATTTGCCATAATTAATTGATGAGGAGCCAGTGACAGGTTCCATCCACACTCAGAGAGAAGGAAGTATCTGAGAGAGGCTCTGGCACAGCATGTGGGTACTTCCCTCAGTACCACTACTGCTGGCCTCTTACAACCTCTGTGGCGATGAAGATTTTTCTAAACTCTACGTTTTGCTATTGTGAATTCAAGATTCAAGGAACTATTCATTGGCTGTACTTTTCCATGTTCTTTGTTCCCTTTCCGGATAACTAGAAATGAATATCTCCTTCACTATGTTCCATATTGCTTCTACCAGTAGGACAAAAAAAAAGGGGGGGTATTTTCTGGGTGTGGTAGCACACCTGCCTTTAATCCCAGCATGTGGGAGAGAGAGGCAGACGGATCTCTGTGAGTTTGAGGCCAGCATGGTCTACAAGAGCTAGTTCCAGGACAGCCAACGAAGCTACACAGAGAAACCCTGTCTCTAAAACAAATGAAAAAAAAAATAGAGAATTCATCCCAAATAGGAAGTTACCTTCAGATGGCTAGTTCTTTCCATTGTCAGGACATCTGTTTTAACACAAAATAAACTGTTATGGTGTGGGCCATATATCATATGCATGTTGTTGCTAGGGTTTTGTTGTTCTTGTTGTTGTCATTGTTCAGAATTTTAGTTTCATGTAACAGGAAGTAGAACGATTCAACTAAATTTAAGAAAGAAAGAAAGAAAGAAAGAAAGGAAGGAAGGAAGGAAGGAAGGAAGGAAGGAAGAAAGAAAGAAAGAAAGAAAGAAAGAAAGAAAGAAAGAAAGAAAGAAAGCCCAGTGTAGTAGCACCTGCCTGTCACCTCAGCACTTGGGAGGTAGAAGCAGGTGGGTCTCCAAAACCATCTTTGCCTAGATAAATAGTTTGGAACCAGTCTGTGTCATGTGACACCCTCTATCAAAACAAAATAAAAGGAGGAAAAAGAAAAGAAAAACTATTGTCTTTGATGGCATTAGTGCTAGAGGTAGTGCTGGTTCAGAGATTCCCTTGGGATCTCTCTCCCCTCTGCTTCCCTATCTCTCTCATCCCATCTCTCTCTTTCCTCATCTCAGGCTTTACTTCCTGCCTGAAGTCCCTCCAGGAGCAAAAGGCCTTTGCCCAGAGATAGTAATTGTGCAGTTCATCTGTATCTATACAAAGATAGCAAGTAGTCACAGTCCCCAAATTTGAATGTATAGCAATACAACTTTCAAATCTATGGTAAAAGTATTTCATTGGAAATTTAGAAACTCAGACATGTGAGATTTTCTAATTCTCATAGTAGCATGTTTTAAATATACCTTACTTAAAACAATTTATCTTTTGGTATTAATTTTTAATTAGAATATAATTACGTGGATTCGGGTCCCCGCGGGCCCAGCGAGGGGGAGCTAGGACTCTCCCCGACCCCATAGACTCCCAGGTCAGCCTGCTCTGCTGGCTCCACCCTGCTAGCTTCCCCGCCAGCCATCCCAGCTTCCATCCAGAGGGCCTTCGGAGTGGTGAGTTGAATCGGGCCCGCGACAGGGGCCCTGCGAGGGGAAGCTAGGACTCTCCCTGACCCCATAGACTCCCAGGTCAGCCTGCTCTGCTGGCTCCACCCTGCTAGCTTCCCCGCCAGCCATCCCAGCTTCCATCCAGAGGGCCTTCGGAGTGGTGAGTTGATTCGGGTCCCCGCGGGCCCAGCGAGGGGGAGCTAGGACTCTCCCCCACCCCATAGACTCCCAGGTCAGCCTGCTCTGCTGGCTCCACCCTGCTAGCTTCCCCGCCAGCCATCCCAGCTTCCATCCAGAGGGCCTTCGGAGTGGTGAGTTGATTCGGGCCCGCGACAGGGGCCCTGCAAGGGGAAGCTAGGACTCTCCCCGACCCCATAGTCTCCCAGGTCAGCCTGCTCTGCTGGCTCCACCCTGCTAGCTTCCCCGCCAGCCATCCCAGCTTCCATCCAGAGGGCCTTCGAATTGGTGAGTTGATTCGGGCCCACGACAGGGGCCCAGCGAGGGGGAGCTAGGACTCTCCCCGACCCCATAGACTCCCAGGTCAGCCTGCAGTGCTGTTTCCACCCTGCTAGGCTCTCCCACCTGCCATCCCAGCTTCCATCCAGGTACAAATTTCTATATTTCTCCCCTCCCACTGAGCCCATAAAATTTCCCCAGCTCAGCTGCCTTGCACACTGGGCCTGCTCTATAGGGGCATCCCGGAAAGAGGCAGTGCCTGTGGTTCAATACCCTGCTTGGGGAAAGGTAGGCATTCTATCAGTGAACTCCCTGCCCAACAAGGGAACCTGACCCGATACCAGAAGTTCCAATAGAGAGCATTTGATCGAAGAGATGGGCAGACGCCAAGGCAAGACCTCCTCCAACAATCTGAAAAACAACATGAAAATATCAGATCCCAATGACCCTACAACAGAAGGATTTGAACACTCTAACCCAGATGAAGTGGAAAAAAGTGCCATTATGAAAGCAATAGAGTCCCTTAAACAGGATATGAATAACTCCCTTAAGGAACTGGTCGAGAAGTATAACAAAAAGTTTGAAGAAATGAGTATAGAAATGGATGAGAAATATAACAAAAAGTTTGAAGAAATAAGTAAATCCGTGAGTGATACCCTGAGAAACCAAGAAAAAACAATCAAACAAGTAAAGGAAACAGTCCAAGAATTGAAAACTGAAATGGAGGCAATGAAGAAAACACAAAACGAGAACAGGCTGGATATGGAAAACCTAGGTAAACGAGCAGAGACTACAGAATCAAGCATAACCAATAGAATACAAGAGATAGAAGAACGAATCTCAGATTCTGAAGATACCATAGAGAAAATAAATGCTCTGGTCAGAGAAAACGGCAAATCCAACAAATTCTCTTCACAAAACATTCAGGAAATCTGGGACACAATAAAAAAACCAAATCTAAGAATAATAGGGATTGAAGAAGGAGAAGAACTGCAGATCGAAGGCCCAGAAAATATATTCAACAAAATTATAGAAGAAAACTTTCCCAACCTAAAGAACGATATTCCTATGAAGGTTCAAGAAGCATACAGAACACCGAATAGATTGGATCAGAAAAAAACATCCCCGCGTCATATAATAATCAAAACACAAAACATAAATATTAAAGAAAAAATTTTAAGAGCTGCAAAGGAAAAAGGTCAAGTAACTTATAAAGGTAAACCTATCAGGCTTACACCGGATTTCTCTATGGAAACCATGAAAGCCAGAAGATCCTGGATAGAGGTACTGCAGAAACTAAGAGACCATGGATGCAAACCCAGACTACTATACCCAGCCAAGCTATTGTTCACTATCAACGGAGAAAACAAAATATTCCAGGATAAAAACAAATTTAAACAATACGTAGCTACTAATCCAGCCTTACAGAGAATATTAGAAGGAAAATCACTACCGAAGGAATCCAACATTCCCAACACGATCTACAATAACTCGAACATCTAGCGACCATTCACAAGCACAAATCAAAGAAGAAAAACACATACACTCTACTACTTAAAAAAAAAATGACCGGAGTCAACAACCACTGGTCATTAATATCACTTAATATCAATGGACTCAATTCACCTATAAAGAGGCACAGACTTAGAGATTGGATACGAAAACAGGATCCAACATTCTGCTGTTTACAAGAAACACACCTCAACCACAAAGACAGACACTTACTCAGAGTAAAGGGTTGGGAAAAGGTTTTCCAAGCAAATGGACCTAAGAAACAAGCGGGCGTGGCCATTCTAATATCTAACAAAATTGACTTCAAACTAAAATCAATCAGAAGAAATGGAGATGGACATTTCATACTCATAACTGGAACAATTCATCAGGAGGAAGTCTCAATCCTGAATATCTATGCTCCTAATATAAAGGCACCCACATATGTAAAAGAAACTCTTCTAGAACTCAAGGCGGTCATCAAACCACACACACTAATAGTAGGAGACTTCAACACTCCTCTCTCACCAATGGACAGGTCAATCAGACAGAAACCAAACAGAGAATTGAGAGACCTATTGGAGGTATTGAATCAAATGGACTTAACAGACATCTATAGAACACTCCACCCAAATAGGAAAGAATATACCTTTTTCTCTGCAGCTCATGGAACCTTCTCGAAAATTGACCACATACTCGGTAACAAAGCAAACTTCCACAGATACAGAAAAATATTAGTAACTACCTGTGTCTTGTCAGATCACCATGGACTAAAATTAGAATTCAACAACAATGCTCCCCCCAGGAAGCTAACAAATTCATGGAAACTGAACAGTCAACTACTAAATCACCCCTGGGTCAAGGAAGAAATAAAGAAAGAAATTAATCTCTTCCTTGAATTTAATGAAAACAAAGACACAACATACTCAAACCTATGGGACACTATGAAAGCAGTGCTAAGAGGAAAGTTCATAGCACTAAGTGCCCAATTAAAGAAAATGGAGAAAGCACACATTGGAGACTTAACAGCACACTTGAAAGATCTAGAAAAAAAAGAAGCTGATTCACCCAGGAGGTCTAGAAGACTGGAAATAATCAAACTGAGGGCTGAAATCAACAAAATAGAAACAGAGAAAACAATCCAAAGAATCAATGAATCAAAAAGCTGGTTCTTGGAGAAAATCAACAAGATTGACAAACCCCTATCCAAGTTAATCAAACGGCAGAGAGAGAACATGCAAATTAATAAGATCAGAAATGAAAAGGGGGACATAACCACAGACACAGAGGAAATTCAGAGAATCATTAGATCTTACTGTGAAAGTTTATATGCCACAACGTTGGAAAATGTAAAAGAAATGGACCTTTTTTTAGATAAATACCATATACCAAAGTTGAACCAAGAACAGGTGAACAATCTAAATAGACCTGTTAGTCGCGAAGAGTTAGAAGCTGTTATCAAAAATCTCCCTACCAAAAAAAGCCCAGGACCAGATGGTTTCAATGCAGAATTCTACCAGAACTTCCAGGAAGAGCTAATACCTATACTCCTTAACGTATTCCACAATATAGAAACAGAAGAGTCACTGCCTAACTCCTTTTATGAAGCTACAGTTACCCTAATACCAAAACCACACAAAGACACAACCAAGAAAGAGAATTACAGGCCAATCTCACTCATGAACATCGACGCGAAAATTCTCAATAAAATACTGGCAAACCGAATCCAAGAGCACATTAGAAAAATTATCCATTATGATCAAGTCGGCTTCATTCCAGAGATGCAGGGCTGGTTCAACATACGTAAATCTATCAATGTAATCCATCATATAAATAAACTGAAAGAAAAAAACCATATGATCATCTCACTAGATGCTGAAAAAGCATTTGACAAAATTCAACACCCATTTATGATAAAGGTGTTGGAGAGACTGGGGATACAAGGATCATACCTAAATATAATAAAAGCAATATACACCAAGCCGACAGCTAACATCAAACTGAATGGAGAGAAACTCAAAGCCTTTCCACTAAAATCAGGAACGCGACAAGGCTGTCCACTCTCTCCATACCTCTTCAATATAGTGCTTGAAGTTCTAGCAATAGCAATAAGACAACAACACGGGGATTCGAATTGGAAAGGATGAAGTTAAACTTTCGTTATTTGCTGACGATATGATAGTGTACATAAGCGACCCCAAAAACTCTACCAAAGAACTCCTACAGCTGATAAACACCTTTAGTAACGTGGCAGGATACAAGATCAACTCCAAAAAATCAGTGGCCCTCCTATACACAAAGGATAAAGAAGCAGAGAGGGAAATCAGAGAAGCATCACCTTTCATGATAGCCACAAATAGCATAAAATATCTTGGGGTTACTCTAACCAAGGAAGTGAAAGACCTATTTGACAAAAACTTTAAGTCTTTGAAGAAAGAAATTGAGGAGGATACCAGAAAATGGAAAGACCTCCCCTGCTCTTGGATTGGGAGAATCAACATAGTAAAAATGGCAATTCTACCAAAAGCAATCTATAGATTCAATGCAATTCCCATCAAAATCCCATCAAACTTCTTCACAGACCTTGAGAGAACAATAATCAAGTTTATATGGCAAAACAAAAAACCCAGGATAGCCAAAACAATCTTATACAATAAAAGAACTTCTGGAGGCATTACCATCCCTGACTTCAAACTCTATTATAGAGCTGCAGTATTGAAAACAGCTTGGTATTGGCATAAGAACAGAGAAGTCGACCTATGGAATCGAATAGAAGACCCAGATATTAACCCACAAACTTATGAACACCTAATTTTCGACAAGGGAGCTAAAGGTATACAATGGAAGAAGGAAAGCATCTTTAACAAATGGTGCTGGCATAACTGGATGTCAACCTGTAAAAAAATGAAAGTAGATCCATATCTATCACCATGCACAAAAATCAAGTCCAAATGGATTAAAGACATCAACATTAATCCGTCCACTTTGAACCTGATAGAAGAGAAAGTGGGAAGTAGTCTACAAGATTTAGGCACAGGAGGCCTCTTCCTAAGTAGGACCCCAGCAGCACAGACAATAAGAGAAACAATGAATAAATGGGATCTACTGAAACTGGGAAGCTTCTGTAAAGCAAAGGACACTGTCAGTAGGACAAAAAGGCTGCCTTCTGACTGGGAGAAGATCTTCACCAACCCCTCATCAGACAAAGGTCTGATCTCCAAAATATACAAAGAACTCAAGAAACTAGGCACTAAAACTCTAATTAACCCAATTAAAAAATGGGGTACTGAACTTAACAGAGAATTCACAACAGATGAACTTCGAATGGCCAGAAGACACTTAAGGTCATGCTCAACCTCCTTAGCGATCAGGGAAATGCAAATCAAAACCACTTTGAGATACCATCTTACACCTGTCAGAATAGCTAAAGTCAAAAACACCAACGATAGCCTATGCTGGAGAGGATGTGGGGTGAGGGGAACACTCATCCATTGTTGGTGGGAATGCAAACTCGTGCAGCCACTGTGGAAATCAGTGTGGCGGTTTCTCAGGAAACTGGGAGTCAACCTCCCTCAGGACCCAGCAATACCACTCTTGGGAATATACCCTAAAGATTCCCTAACATACTACAAAAGCATTTGTTCAACTATGTTCATAGCTGCACTATTTGTAATTGCCAGAACATGGAAACAACCTAGGTGCCCCTCAATAGAAGAATGGTTAAAAAAGGTGTGGAACATATATACATTAGAGTTTTACTCGGCGGTTAAAAACAATGACATCTTGAATTTTGCATGCAAATGGATGGAAATAGAAAACGCTTTACTGAGTGAGGTAAGCCAGACCCAAAAAGAGGAACACGGTATGTATTCACTCATAAGTGGATTCTAACCATAATTAAAGGTCTTTGAGCCTATTATTCGTGATCCTAGAGAAGCTAAATAAGAAGATGAACCTGATGAAGATTATTTAGCTATCCACCAGGAGGTAGGAAATAGACAAGAGTCCCAGGTAACCTCGGGTGCATGGGGGGGAGGGAGGGTCGATGGAGGGGGAGAGGGCTAGAGAGAAGGGAGTAGGGGAGGAACGGGGAAAGCTTGGTGGCCGGGGATGGGGGGGGAGGGAGGTAGGATGAATATGGGATCAGGGAACAATATATTTCAACTAAGGGAGCCATTTTAGGGTTTACAGGAGACTTGATTATATATGGGATCCCAGGTCCAAGGAGAAATCCCCCAGATTGCTCTCTGGACAGAGGAGAGGGTGCCTGAATTGGCCGTGGCCCATGACCATACTGATGTATATTTTGCTTATCACCATAGATCCTTCGTCTGGCGAAGGACGGCTATGCAGTCGGAGGCCCACATTGGAGCAACGGATTGAGCCCCCCGAGGTCCGGAGGGGGAGCGGAAGGAGGAGGAACATGAAAGACGAAATCAGTACTGCGAGGAATGCTATCACCCACTGATACAAGGGAACGGATCTGATGAGAATTTACCAGGGCCAGTCGGACTGGGACTGAACGAGGACGTGATCTAGCCAGATTCTCGGAATTTGGCCGGATTCTCTGACTGTGGCTGGCCCGGGGTCTTTCTGAAAAGCCATTGACTATGACACTGGGACCTGTTTCCTCTGCATATGCTGGATTTTGGGGATCCAGTCTGTTTGGACGCTCACCTTCCTGGACCTGGAGGGAGGGGGAGGGAGCTGGAGCTTCCCACAGGGCAGGAAACCCTGACTGCCCTGGGGGACGGAGGGGAAGGAGGGGGGGAGTGGGGGGAGTGGGAGGGTGTTGGGAGGGGGGGCGGAAATGGAAACTTTTATAATTTAATAAAATTTACTAAAAAAAAAAAGAATATAATTACGTGATTTCCCTCTTCCCTTTGCTCCCTCTAATCCCTCCCATGTGCCATCACTACCCACTCTACCTTGCTCTTCCTTAGAAAATTCATGGTCTCTTTTTCTTGAACTTTTTACATATGCATAACTATGTAACTGTAGCACATATATATATATAGTATGTATATATATATACACACATACAAATAATTTATCTTTTAAGTAACCATAAAACATATAATTTTCTTTCTGTTCATGCTTAATCTACCTATCAAGATCACCCTGGGGAGGGGATCACAAGGTATTCAGCTGTATGCACCTAGGTAACAGCCATATTTAATTTGAAACTCACTCCGTGGAGTAATTCCCATGCCATAATCTCTCCCAGAAATGAGCTGGTTTCTTGTTGGGTGGTTTATTGCAGGTCAGGGTTCAGAGAGTTTCGAGACACAGAGGTCACATCTTTGCTCAGAATTTATTGGAATTTAACTTCTTATCTGGCTTTAGTCACTGAGTATAATCCCAGCATGACCCTTGGTCCCTAGAAAACAACTCTTAGACTCCTACATTCTCACTCCAAGCATGCTCAATTCCACTAGCACTCTTTGAGGCTTTTGGAGGTTTAGGAACACTCACCCATTTTCCTAACATGAGGCTAATGCGTGGACCTGTGTGAAACTCCCGTAAGTTGTAGCTAATTGGATACTTAAATCAGCTGGAGCCCTCTGTTCGGTGAACGAGAGGCTGCCCTGCTAGGACATCATTCTGCTGACTCCATTTTGAGCTGTGCGGCACAATTCTATCCACCTCTGTATACTCCCAGACCTATCTGAGGTTTCTATCAACCCTTCCCATTCCAGATGCGCACCATGGAGTGTAAATTAGGCCACAGGACTGCTGTGGACAGTCACTAATCTCTAACTCCTTGTTCTTGAAATTCGAGTTTTTCCTGACTCCGGTGGAATCATCTGGCATGGCACAGGAGCCGCTTTCTAACTATCGGGTATTCTCATCCCTTTTGGTGCTTACAGATAAAACCCATATTCTTCTTCACCTTGGGAATTCTAAAAAGAGGTGAAATGGAAAAGCATGTTCCTTAAAATTCTTAAAGTTCTTTTACAATATAAGGTTCCATGTCAACTAAAACTTTCATAATGGATTATACCTTCATAGTTTGAACTTTGTATTTCCTCAAAATGTTTTTGGAGGGGCGGAGAAACAAAGCAGTCCATAATTGATGCTCCTTAAAGTCACATTAATAAGGTTGTGTGCCCCTGATATTCTTCATCGAAATACCTTATTTCTGGAGGCCATGATTCCCCTTTGCAGAAAGTTTTCATTAGCTAAAATAACAGTTGATTTTTCTTCTAGGCATCAAAACTACTTTTAGGCTACATTTTTCTCGTGTCTCGTGTAATTAATTATTAGATGACTCCCACCAAAAACATTGATCAAACTTTTAATATATTCAGATCATGGACAGCCCAAATGGTCATTGATCTAGAACTGAAACAAAGAGGAAAATGTATAACAGTCAACTTGAAATCAGAAATAAGGTGCCCAGAATGTATTACAGAAATTCTGTGTCAGGAAATCTTTTCATAATCTTTTCTCATTTGTGGTTACATATCAAGACATCCCTAAGCATTTGTAAATGCACACTTTTATATTTTAAGTGATTTTATACTTATGTAATCCAATTTTGAAAACCTGGATGTAACATTTAAATACTCTTATCAACATGTTTTTATTTTACATATTGCTGAGTTCCCTGTGATATTTACATAACTATATGAAACATGCACTGAGCAAATCAAGTCGCTGATCTCCATACATACACCTTTTTCACTCTTTACTAACTATGGTAATGCTGTCAGGTAAACACTTTTAAACTACCATATATGAGAAAGAACATAGAGTGCTTGTTTTACTGTATCTGGCTGATTTTGGTTACCATAATAGGCACCATTTCCATTCACTTTCCTGTAAATAGTATGATTTCCTCCTTCTTTGTGACTGCATAGAACTCTATTGTGGATTAATAACCCATCCATCCAATGGCAGGAGCCTAGGCTGATTCCATTCTTTTTGCTTCTATAAATAGTGCTACAATAAATGTGTGTGTGTACTATCTCTTAGGTATGTTGATCTCATTTCCTTTGGATATGTGTCCAGAAGTAATATGGCTGGACTGCATGATTGACTTAATTAATTGGAGGGAACCTTTCATACTATCTTTGAGAAGGCTACACTAATTTATAATCTCATTAACAGTGTATAAGAGTACCTTTTTCTCAATAATCACAGACACATAGAATTTACAGAACATATATTGCTATAATAACATTTTTTTTCAAAAATTAGTATATATAGCCTTAATATTAGTGACATACATCTTGTTATAGTTATTTTAACCCTGTAGAAACTAATAGATTTCCCTTTGCTCCAACTAGTGGAATCCTGGAGTCCAATGAGTCTAGTTAGAATGGTGAAAAGTTGAGACTAGTATTCCTGAACACTTTTGAAATTTACTTTCTTCTTAAAACATATTTTAATCGTATTTCTCCTCCTAGATCCTCCTCACTTTCCTACCTTCCCAATTTCATGCCCATTCACTTTCTCTCTCTCTGCCTCCCTCCCTCTTCAAAATAAATAAAAACATTGTTTTTGTTTTAGTTTTAAGCATCTAATAGATAAGTACTGTATTTACATATTTTTTGTTCTTATTGCGCTATGTATTTTTCTCTGCTTCCCTCCCTTCCTCCTCCCCGTTCTGCCCTCTCCTGTGATCCCCATGTGCCCAATTTACTCAGAACATCTTGTCTTTTTCTCCTTCCTATATAGATCCATGTATATCTCTCTTAGGGTCTTATTTGTTGTCTAGATTCTCTAGAATTGTGAATTGTAGGCTGGTTTTTCTTTGCTTTATGTCTAAAGACACTTATAAGTGAGTGCATATGATATTTGTCTTTCTGGGTCTGGATTACCTCTCTCAGTAAGATGTTTTCTTGATCCATCCATTTGCACACAAATTTCAAGATGTCATTGTTTTTTACCACTGTGTACTTACTACTCCGTTGTGTAAATGTTCCATATTTTCATTATCCATTCTTTGGTTGAGGTGCATCTAGGTTATTTACAGTTTCTGGCTATTACAAATAATGCTGCTGTAGTTGAGCACATGTCCTTGTGGTATGATTGAGCATCCTTTGGATATATACCCAACAGCAGTATTGCTGGGTCTTGAGGTAGCTTGTTTCCTAATTTTCTGAGAAATCGCCATACTAATTTCCAAAGTGGCTGTAAAAGTTTGCACTCCCACTGGTAATAGAGGAGCATTCCCCTTGCCCCACATTCTTTCCAACATAACTGCTACCCCTCTAACTCCCTCTTTGTCTCCCCTGCTTCCTCTCAAATTCCATGATCTATTCATCTTTATTACTGGTGTGTGTGTGTGTGTGTGTGTGTGTGTGTGTGTGTGTGTGTACAGAACATGCTAAGTATAATTAGCATTATTCATATGTATATCTGTTTAGGACTGACCATTTTGGATTAGAAAACTACCAGGGGGCTTATCACTGGAAAAGATTGATTGCTCCTTTCCCCACAACCATTAATTGCCTATAACTTTGCAACTAGGCCTTCTGGGATTTTCCTTATCTATATTGATATGTCAAGTGGTGTTATGGTTATGCAGATCTGGTTAAGGTGGCCATGTGGTTGAGATTACAAGAGTACAACTTCCCAGACATCTATAAAAAGCACTATCTTACAAAAAATGTCCTGGTCCTCTGGCTCTTGCTATCTTTCTGGTCCCTCTTCTATGACATTCTCCAAGCCTTACATATAGAGGTTGCATTGTATTGATTGGAGTTGGGCACCCCAACATCTGCTGTTCTCTGCATTTGGCCGGTTGTGGATTTCTGTAATAGCATCCATCTGTTGTAAAAAGAAGTTTCTTTGATAGCCAGAAAGAGTTCCACTTATATATGGGTATAAGGACAAGTATTCAGAAGGCAGCTGAAATGATACTTATTTAGGGAAGTGGAAGTAGTAGTTTCTCCTCTAAGGTTCATGACCTCACCAGCCACTGGGAGTTGGACAAGTTTCCAGCACTGGGCATGAATTGAGTGGGCCTTAAATCCAATGAGAGAGCTGTTGTTAACCTTCAGATCTAAGATCCACTATTGCACCCTGGGGGATCTCTTGCTAGGCTGCTCAGTGTTGTGGCTCATAGGTTTTACAGCTAGGTAGGACTACCGATTGCTTTTCTCCCGTGGCAGATTGCATAACACCTCCCAATACTATAGCAGTTAGTGTCAGAGAGGAGGCTACCAGGTTAATCCCCGCTGAATCACTACAAGGTCTGTGTCTGAAGTATGTGTTTACTTCAATACAGTTCCCCGGTGTTCCTTGAAATTGCCAGAATGCCTGGAGAAAAGAGCCTCCTTTTCTCTTTCTTGTAATAGATTATCGGCAGTTAAACTCATGTTTCAGGTTTTGTTCAATATGGGCTTCACCCTTCCCCATTCCGGCTTGGTGAGTATTGTTGGGATACAACAAAACAAAATACAAGTTTGATCATACTAATGAGGTGCCATGTAGAAAGAGATAGAGATGAGGTGGTTATTAGTGTTAGCCCTCACTACCACACAACGGAAAAAAATAATGACATCTTGAAATTTGCAGGCAAATGGATGCATCTAGGAAAAATCATATTGAGTGAGGTAACCCAGACCCAGAAAGACAAATATAGTATGTACTCACTCATAAGTGGCTTTTAGACATAAAGCAAAGAAAAACCAGCCTACAATTCACAATCCCAGAGAACCTAGACAACAAAGAGGACCCTAAGAGACGTACATGGATCTAATGTATGTCTAATGTATGGGAAGTAGAAAAAGGCAGATCTCCTGAGTAAATTGGGAGCATGGGGATCATAGGAGAGGGTAGAATGGAAGGGAATGGAAAGAAATATAGCTCAATAAAAGCAATTTTTTAAAAAAAAGTTAGGTCTCATTAACAAATGTCTCAATGCCTAGGACATGCCTAATATAATAATGAGTTTAGAATATTTTACATATGTCTATTCTTTGAAAATTTCATACACGTATACAATCTTTCTTGAACTTACCCATGCCCCCATTCCCTCCTCCCATCCATCCCAAGGTATCTTTCTCCTAACTTTGTCTGCTTTTTTTTTGGAATCCACTGAGTCTAATTAGTGCTGCCTAGTTATTTATGACAGACAGACAGATACACAGACACAGACACACACACACACACACACACACACACATATATATATATATATATATATATATATATAGGATCATCACTAGAATATGGACATAAAATATTTAAGTAAAAATAATGTATAAGCAACATATACCCTTGTGATAGTATACAACTGCCGAAAGTAAGGCCCCTGTCAGCACGAATGAGTGTAGATTAGAGGATGTTATAAATCTGTACTTTGAACTTGGTCAATCAGATAAATTCTGGTCAGATTTCATTTGACAGCCAGCAAATCTCCTTTCCTCCCTGCAGTTTTATTAGGTGATCTTAATCAGCACTCCTAACTTGGGCTTCTTCCCATTATTATGCAATTATTTTATGGGGTAGGTCCTTATCCAGTCCCAGCTGAGGTCACCAGGTTGGTGGATACAAAATATAAATTCAGTGTCTTTTTCCACTTGACAAATTTTATTCATAAGAATGTTCAGATTTCTGACTTTTTGCTGTCTAGGGGAAGTCAAATTGCAGTGTTAACTTGACTGCTTCTTAAATATTGATAACCAGATATGAACAACAACTCTATGATTGCAGCACTAAGCCCTTAGTATTCATGCTTTCTCAGCTCCCACACAGGCAGTGTTATGAAAGTTGATTCAGGTTATAAAAAAAAGCCTGTGATTTTAAGTAATGTAATGCAGGATTGTTTGTCACCCGATTTCCCTTGCCTTTTATCTTGACTGCTTGAAAGCTCTTTTAGGAAACCTAAAATCATCTCTCATTTTCATTCCCAGTATGGGATAGAAGGACCATTATGTGTTTTATTGACTTCAACTGGCAGCAATAGCAATAGACAGTTCAGTTATGTAATTATCTTCAGGAATAGATCTTAAGATCAATAGGACTAAAATTCCACCATTGCTTTGTAATATGATCTTGTATCATGATAAGTATTGACTACAAGTGACAGAAACTGCAAACATTAGCTTAACCTAATTCTGTTTATTTTCCTTGAACAGGAATAGAATTCTAAACAATCTTGTACTGATAGAGAGGCACAATTATGATCAGGGAACTGGGACCTGCCTGGCTTTTTCTTTGACCATCCTTAAAATATAGCTGCCACATTGTGCCCCACGACAGCTGCTTGAGCTTCAATCTTCATTCCACTTTTCATTTAATAAAAAAAAATGGAGGATGCTTTTCTCACCATTTTGTAATTACACATTTAAGATGAACTGACTGGAACATAGCTAAAATATCCATCTAACATTTTAGGCATCTTAGACAAAGGAACCTGAGAAATGCAATGTTTCTTTCAGGCATCAACATGCCCCAGTAAAATCTGTCGGCTCGCGTGGTGAAGAGAAATGAGAAAATGATTATGTGTGTGTGGTGTGTACATGCTTTTCACATTTATACACACACACACACACACACACACACACACACACCCCATAATCTAACTGATAGAAATTCAAGTCCTATTCGTTTTTTTCCATCACATCATAGTGTAGCAGAATCACATCTAATGCTGTTTTTAATAGTCGAGGAACTGCAAACTAAAAGTGTAAGGCATTTGCCCTCATATACCTAAAACTCCATAGCTTCCTGTTGAAATAGAAGCCCAGGGTGCATATGGCAGTTACTAGTCATCTGTGTAAGTCAGACTTTTTCTCATCAGTATGACAAATACCAAAAAGAAACAAGTTTAAAAGAAGAAAGTCGTTTTTCACCTCACACCTTCCATAATCAACTAGTTCCTTTATTTCTAGGTTAGGAAAAGCCCAGAAATATGACAGAAGGCCATGGTGAAGCCAAAATTATTTCATGGCACACAGGAAGGAGAGAGGGACATGCATGGACCAGCAGGCTTCTTCTGTCCTGTATTCCAGATGAGACCCCGATATATTGAATGATGCCACTCACATCCAGGGCAAATCTTACCCCCTTAGTCATTTTTGGAAAGCAGAAACAGCCATAGGAATACTTTCCGACTCTCCTAGGCATCTGTTAGTCCAGTAAAGCTGACAACTTCACATTACCTTACCCCATTTAGTTATCAGGGTGTCTAGGGAAAGCAGATTTATCTGATAAGTCATGTACTTGGACAAAAATAATGAGTTTTATGACAAAAGAGAAATTGTAAGGCAAATATTGCAGCAACAATATTAGCCATCTCTGCCAACACTCCAAATCGTTCATTAAGACTCACATATTCGGCTGAACATGATGGGAACTCTGTAATACCACCACTAAGGAAACTGAGGCAGGAATATCAAACATTCAGGCCCAGCCTGAGTGCTATAGTGGAGATCATTTTGTGTAATCAACTTCATTCAGGGGCTCAGAACTGTTTTATAAAATCCTCTTAATTACCCTTTATCTCTGCCCCATAGTAAAGCCAATTATTATGTAAGTTAGATTGAATATCAAAGTGTAGCCTTTATAGGTTAGTGCTCAAACATGCAAATCTACTTTTAATTAGTTAACATGTAAAGATCCTATATTCAATGCAGGAATCACTGGCATTTTATTTGAATTTATTTTAAAATACTATCTTTTCTCATTTTACATGCCAAATCTATTTCCCACTCCCTCTGCTCCTCCTGCTTCCTCTACCTTCCCTCCATCCCATTCCACCCTCCGCTCCACTCCTCAGAAAGGGTAAGTCTTCCCATTGGAAGTCAACAAAGTCTAGAACATTGCTTTGAGGTAGTACCAAGGCCCTCCCTACTATGTCTAGGTTGAACAAGATATCTCTCCAGAGAGAATGGGCTCCAAAAAGTCAGAACAAGCAGTAGGGATAAATCCTGGTCTCACTGCCTCACTGGTATCTTTTAAGGGAAATAACTAATCCATATTCTCTATACAAGCTCAACTCAAAATAACCCAAGTCTTTTCTGGTTGATACAAATGATAGAGAAGCCCCCAATAAATAGTTTTATGTGCTCAATTGCCTGACATCTGTCTCTTTGGTTGCTCAGTGTCTTTTCCATGATATATGTCCCCAGTGAACGGCAACCTGTGTTATAAAAGTTTTCAATTTGTGAATCCATTTAGAACATTTTTGAGATTTCTATCTTTTTATTATGTCTACGGGTCTTTTGCCTTCATGTATGTCTGTGCACCACATGGATACAGTGTCCATGTAGGCTGA